>NC_066616.1:11742656-12354375 GCF_025231255.1 Drosophila biarmipes | reverse complement strand
GTGGCCGTGCAGCGGGATCAGCGGACGGGGCAGCTCCTTGGTGGGCGGCTTGCCGCTGGCATTTTCCAAGTGTACCAGCAGGAGCAGCAACGCCACCAGCAGTGATGGCTGCAACATTCCAGCGGCGACTTCTGGAATGGTTTATTCGCTGTCAAGTTCAGTGCGAGCGGAGGTTGCCCAAGGAATCCGCGGGAAGGCACACTGGTGTCAGTGGTTTCAGGACTATAAATCAATGCATTTCTTAGGGGGTCATATTTGAATGGGGTTTCAAGGGGTTGTGATTATCGTACCGGGTCTCGGCGTAACTCATTTTATGAATGACTTTTAAAATAAGATCTTAAGGTCTTAAGCCATGATAATCCATGCTAATTTTCTAGATTACTGTTGGAATTCCTCTTTAAATATTCATACGAATTTCACGTCCCAACCTTTGTAAGGGTAACAGACTCCATGGAATACGTGTACGCAGTTTGGACTTGGTGAATGAGGTAATTGGCTGCCGATTGCCTGAGTCCCCGCCAACCTCAAATCGTTTAAAATCTAGCCCTCGGGTGCAAAAGTTGCACAGAAACCATTTGGACTCGATAAGGGGCGCATTAAACATAATTATCAATAAAGTTACGTCGCCTGGGTCGCCAATATCGAGCCATAACTGCCGATGTTGCTTCTTTCGTGATTCAGACGATGCGATTACATCAGCAGCCACTGTGAACATATAACATCAAAAATGGCAAGAAACAGCGAAATGCTTGCGATTATTTAATTTAGCCTTTTTTGAGCTGCCCACTGCTAATTACAATAATAAAAAATTAACTTCAACTGCAACTTATTATCGCCTAACCAAATTATTCTCTTTCCTCTGCTTCTCGTTGATTTTCTCTGTACTTTTTCTGCAGCGTTATTTATTTCATTTTGTTTTGGCCGACTGATTTTAGCGCTTGTATTTGAATACGCTTTTTGGCCCAGAGTTGATTGACTTAATCAAGAGCTCAAATTAAATTTCAGATGAGTCAGGATTCATTTTTGAAATAACTAAGTCACTAGTTGTTGATGAAAACGATGGATAAAGGGGCAAAGAGTGATTAAGGAAAAGATTGAGTTCTCTGAATTATTTTTGAGACTAGCGTATTAAAAGTTAATCACTTATTTTGCTCAAGTTTTTATTCGTTCCTTCATCGCTCAGGGTTTTAGTGCTGTTTTTCGGGCTTACTAAGTTGGTTTTACTTTACGTATTTGGATGCAATGCGGAGTACTTTATATGCTTCAATGACCGCATAACAGGCGTCAAGACTGCCAGTGGTCTATGTAATACATTTTTATAGCCGGTAACTCTACCTACGATTTATACACTGCCCCAGCACGTCCAATAATGCTAATGGACTGCCCAGATGGGCATTGTTGAAGGCGTTACAATAATATGGGAAAGTTCTCAAGATAAATTTGAAATAAAATATATGGCACAATATTGATGACATCTGTCATTAGGATATATTTTATAAATCAATATTTGTAACAAAAGATATAAAATAAAAAAAAGATATCATTATAATTTGAAATATTTTTCCGTATTAAGAATATACTCTATATATTTATGTTTGAGAATTACCCCCTTCAACAGGCGCATACTTGAAAACTAAAGTATAAAGATATAAATATTATCTTTACTTAGGATATAGTTTATCAATCAAGATTTGAAAAAATCGTTTAAAGATATTAGTATTATTTAATATTTAATAGCCATATCAAAAGGCTCATATTTTGTAACAGAAATACGAGTATAAAGATATGATCTCTACCCTGACACTCTTTTCCGATTAAATATGCTTTTTAACACCTTAATAAATACCCCTATCCCTGCCTTATAGTCACCAAATTTAGTTTACCAAAATTATGCAACTAGGCCTAGAGTTTTGCCTTGCATAAGGCCGCTTTCCGCTTCCTCGTCCAAGGGTCCGCACCTCCAAAGCCACCTACATATAGTAACAATAGCCGCCAGGAAATCGCGGGCTTACCTAGCTCAGAGAAATTGCACAGACCACCGGCTGTCGGCTGGTCTCGGCTGTAACTTCAAGACACGCTCACTTAGGCAACTGTGGCACTCCGGCCATTAATAATAATCAATTTGCTGGATGATCTTTTGCGCAAAAACGGAAATTGATTTACCCCGAGTGCGGTGCGCAATTTGTAGTTCGTAATTGCCGTGATTAACACCTGCCGCAATTAGCCGGGAACTTTCACGAGCGCCTCGCTGTTAGTTCTGCGATTATTTCCGTGGGTGTGGGGCAGCTCCTATTCCCCTGGGGGCGACTCCTGGCAGTGTTTGGTGGTACTTTTCGGATCCGCCGCACAGCACACACCGAAAAGAAACTTTTTCGCGTTTGTATCTGGGATCGTCGTAAACCGAACTAAATCGATTCTCACCTCACGGCTGCCATTAGAAGCCAAAGAAACCCAGCCGCCGAGCCGCAAAGCCCGAGACATGCCACAGCTTCACCGAAAAAAAGTAAAAAAACCGACTCGGAGATACAAAAAATGAAAAAGCACCAGCGCCAAGACCAAAAGTCTTCCAGGCGAGCGACCAGTTCTCCGCTGGCTTTCATCCACAGCCCGCGCAGTGGCAGTTTTTTCCGGCACCCCGCCCCAGCAGCAGCATCCCGAGAGCTTCTACTCTTAAATATTTATTATTTATTTTCAACTGGCCGGCGCTTATCGTTGGCCGTCGCCTCTTTCCGTATTCAAATCGAGGCGAGAGAGATAAAATGCCTGCGGCTGCATAAAGTTCCCATTAAAGCAGAAACATAAGAAATGTCTCACTACCCGGTCGCCGATCGCCGATCGCCGGTCGCCATCCATCCGCTCCACTGTCCACTGGCCACTCGCCACTCCGCCGAGCAAGACCACTCAGACCGGGGCATCCGACCAGCTCCACAGCCAGAGCCACAGCCACATCCACGTCAATCCGACGCCGCAGCCGGTTCATCAAAGATGCCCAGCTGGATGCTTGGCTTAGCAGACCGCTGCCCCTTCCCTGCCTCGCTCGCTTATCGCCCGCCCCATCGAACTGCTTTCAATTAGAAGAGAAAGTTCTTGCCACAAGCGCATGCGAGAAAAAGTGAAAAAGCACACTCGACGAAATACGAAATAATCGACAAAGAAATGTTGTTACCGCGAGAGGTGCTCTTACTCTTAGTCGCCTTGGGATCGCGGGTCAGCCATAAAAATTGCACCTCATGGGCTGCGCAGTTGATGTATCACCCCGCCAAGTGACAGCAATGGCAACAGTCCCAGCTGAGATGGAAGTCGAGCAACCCATACCTAGCTGGACCGAGCGGAACTCGGCAAAAAGCAGAATATGCATAGAAAACAAATGACATCAGCAATGCAAAGCGGCTCAAAATAGAAATGGAAATGGAAATAGTGCCGTTGGCAAAGAGTTTTGACACCGATAGTCGAGTGTCTCGAGGGGTGCATATATAGATCGTGCCTCACTAGGAACTTGGATGATATTGAGGGTACATACATGTAAATAAATGTTAAGTTAGAAAATCCATGATGTAAAAGTATCTTGTCAGATCTGAAAAATATTGTCCAATTTTAGGTGCCCAACTGAACCCACTTTATAGAAAATGTAAGCTCAAAACTTTTTCGAATGGTTCAGCATTTGTAGGTGGTTTTTGGTCTGGTTGAGGCAGTCTCTGAAATTAGACAGATAATATACGGGTATATGCATGGGCATTCAAAGAAACCTATAAATATTCGTTTTTATTTGTTAAACTTCCCGGAAAGCAGAAATAGTAATACGTATATTTTAAGTAATAAGAATTCCGAACCAGAATATGCAAGGGTACATTAAAAACAAGCGAAATAAACAGAGATTTTAAATGAAATTCGAATTTACCTAAGTTAGTTTGTTCCCTTGACTAAGAAGTACAATTCCAAGGTGGTTACTCATGGTTGTAGAATTCCCCTCGTACTGTGGACTACTGCGCTCTCAGCTGCACTTACACGTAGTGTTATCAGATCGGAATCGGTGATGAAACCGCTCGAGAAGTCGGCTAAGCGGCAGAGTTGGATCACCGCCACGTCCCGCATCACCAACTGCGTCGCAGCTGCTGCAATTGCCAAGGGACAAAGTCAAAGGTAAGCGGCGAAAGAGCAGTGAAGTGCATGCAGTCGGCCAGAAGAGCAGAGCGCTCTAAATGGGCTCAATTAGCATTTCCATTTCCATTCCCATTCCCATACCGCGACTGGATAATCTGCCGCCGCCGCCGCCGCCGCCGGTGCACTGGTGGGCGTTGCATTACGTATACGCCTCGTAAATTAAGTATACGTAAGCAAATGTATTTGCTTGACAAGAGCCACGCACTTGGTCAATTGGATTCAATTGAACTGTGAGCGCCCTCCAAGCGGCGGATAAGAATGAAAATGGGGAGGCAGTGCACGAAACCGAACGTTGTGTACCCTGCGAGTATTGTAACTATGAGAGTCTATAATACTGATAAAAAATATAAAACTTTCCTATAAATCAAACTAGTTATAGTAAAAGGTATAATATTTATTGGTATACGATAGCCATGGGAAAGTTTAATTAATATTTGGCTATAATGATAAGTAGTATAAAACTTTCCTAAAAATTAAAGAAGTTTTTTGGCTATAAAGTGGTTTATTTTTTGGAAATATCGATACAAAAGTTCTCTTGTTACTATTATAGCTGTTGAAGAATATAATTTTATTTTTATTTTTTGCTATAAATGAAATACTTTTTATCGACAATAAAGTGGTTTAGTTCTCGGAAACATCAATCTAATAGTAATATTATTTATAAATGGGCGATAGCATTAAGACCTTATAATGCTGATAAATAATATAAAACCTTCCTATGAAATAAACTAGTTTTGTTGGCAACAATGAGGTGGGGTTCTCGAAACTATTATCAATATAATAGTTATAATATTTATTGTTACTATTATGGAATTTGGAAACTTTCTTTTGATGTTATTTTGGTAAAGTCTAAAACTTTCCTACAAAAGATACAAAGTGTAGTCCTCGAAAATTATGCCAATCCAATAGCAATAACATTTGCTTTCAAGGGTCGGTACTGACTCTGAAGGCGTGAAAAGCCCAAAACAGCTCTGACTTTGATCCGCCAAGCGACGTCGTCCCTCGGGGGCGTGGCGAGGGCGGCGAGGGCGGCGAGGGCGGCGTGGGCGCAAGTGGATCCGAAATGGAACCGAAATGGAACGCCTGGTCCGGCGATGACGACAGCGGGTGCCGGGCAGAGACTCTTTCCGAGCCGTGCCTATGTGTGCGCGGGCCGAGACTGGGTCACTGTTACGAGCGTAAGAACCAGCGAGTGTTCTCCGCTCACGCACACTTGGAGGCCTCCAGACCCGGAGCCGCGGACCGGAGTGCTTCATAATTAGAGGGGGGGCGGGGGGAGGCGATAAAGAGTGCGAGACGACGGCAGAATACGAAAGAACCGCTGGAGCACAGTACAATACACGCGGCTGCCTTTGGCGCTGCCTTCTGGCGGAGACTTCGCTTTCGTTTCGCATATTTTACGCTTCCCCTGCTTTGTTGTAATTTATAATTTATTTGGAAGTTGTCTTTTCTGCCCCGCATTTCTTACTTTCACACGCAGGCGACCGGCGAGAAAAGGGTTTGCCCCCGCCCACCCGCGCAATCTGCAGCCCATTGTCGGGGTAATTGAAATCGCCAAGACCCCAACTTTTCGTTTTCAGTTTATTAAAAGTTCGATTTTATTCGCCTTTGTTGGGATTAGCTCTATAAATAGGTGTAGTACATACGTTTAATATTATTTTAGGGGTACAATAACTATATTGGGGATGCCGCGCGCTCTCCAAACTAAATTCTCTCCCGAAGCATTCGCAGTGCAGCACGCCAGCCGAGTCTCCATTAATGCGGCTCCATGTGTTTCGCTGCCATTTTAGTACGAATCACTTGAGCAAATATTTTAAGTTTTTCATTTCGGTTCGCCTTCCTCTCGCCACGCGGCACACACAATATGATTATTAGAGTGGTAACAGTAGTAGGCATTAAGGATTACTCATAGTTACACCTAAATGGACTAAGTGAGGGGTGTGGAGAGGTGGAGAGGTGGAGAGTGGGCTACGTGCCTTGCGTTTCGAGCTGCGGGCGACACCTGGAAGTCTCCAGACTCGCAGCCCGAAAATCGCGGAGCGCGTGAACAACAAAACAAATGAAACAACATTGTGGGATGGGTGAGTGTATGCGTGTGCACTTACAAAGTAAAACAAACTTACGGCTAGGCGTGTGTGTGTGTTCGTGTACAGCTAAAGTATTGCACTATGTAGTATATAAATATATGTAATAAACAATTTACACCGAATTGTAGAGTTCTGCCGAAGCTAACGGGAGGTGGAGGGAGAGTTAGAGCTGGTGTGGCAGACAAGAAGGGTGTATAAATATGTGATGTACTCGGTTTTTTCGTTTTTGGATAGTTATTGTTGAGAAGGAATGTCGTTACACAGATTGCCCTGCCCCTGGCCACACTCGAAGCCTCTAACGTGATCCGGGGATCGCCCACTGGGGCTATCAGTGCCCCAAACGACTCGGGCTACTTGGATTCACTCCTGGCAGTTCCACGGATCCACACCGGGCTCCTTCCTTGGACTCCAGTCAGCTCTCCGGAGACCCGCGAATTCTGCAATGCTCCATCCAAGCATCCGTGTCGTCCTCCTGCGATCAGCCAGAGATCCCCCGCCGACAACCCACAGCACAGCACTCGACCGCTCCAGCGGCCGGTCGTCCCGCCCCTCGGACCGCCTTGGACCGCCCCCGCCCGCGCACTCAGTTGCGCCGCTCGCCCGCCCGTGCCGCCTGCCGCTGCTGCTGCTGCTGCTCCTTGTCGCGCAGCTCCTTGATGGCGCCCACCGTGCCGAACATCACCTTGGCCGTCAGCTGGGCGCGCGGCGGGCCGGAGGACTTGCCGCTGGTGGCCGCCTCGCGGTCCAAGGAGGCGTTCGCGTTGGCGTAGGCGTTCGTGTAGGAGACGTAGTTGTTGTTGAGGTCGCGACCGCAGCTGCACTGATGCGACATGTTGCACGTGATGTGTGTGTGTTCGGCTTGCGATGTGATGTGGCGCTTGTGGGTGGCGTGGTCCAGTTCCAGTCCGCTCTTATATTCGGCGCTGTGCTCGGCGCTATCCAACGGTATTCGGCGTGGCGTGTGGAGCAGTTGATCCGCTTGCGGTTGTTTGCCAATTGATCGCGCCTCGCAGTCGCTCACACTTTCACAGACTCACTAGAACTAATTTCGAAAAGCTGTGGTGTTGTTTTTGTGGCCAGGCCCCGGACGGCAGAGGCAGCGGCAGCGACGCCGGCGACGGCAGAGCGAGAGCTGCCAGGCCAGAGAGCGCTGCGATCAGCAGCTGTTGAGAGAGAGCTTGCTGCCGCTGGCTCTGCCGACGCGCTGCTGCAGCGCGCTTGCTGCAGTGAAATGATAAATTTCTCTACACGGGGAGAAAAGGTCGAGTTTCCATATCAAAGGGAGAGAGAGATAATAAAGGTCAAAAGTTAATTGTCAGCATACAAATAGAACCTAAACATCCGTTCGCTGGCAATTCACATTTTTAAAGCATACTTTTCGGTTCGTTTCAATTTTTAAAAATGTACTAAGAGAGTATAAAGTTTCTGGCACTTAACTTAGCAAATTAATAAACCTTGAATTTATTAATTTATTTATATTTTAAATGACTCTCATCTGGAATGGTATCTGGTATAAATTTATGACTGTATTTTATTCTATTCTGAAACTCAGAAATCTATAGCAAAATCAAACCCTTTGTAAAAATAACCAAATAGAATATCATACTCATCACATACGTATTTTTCGCTCAGTGCACCCTCTGCAGCTGATCGTGGCTCTCTGCGCACCGCTGCCTCTGCCGCAGCCGCAGTCGCTGCTCTTGTGAGAGCTTTCTTGATTGCAGCGAGGAGTGTTGTTGTGTTGTTTCTAATGCCCTGCCCCCGAGCCTCCCCGCCCACCCCTCTCGAATTGACGACGCTGCGCTTGTGTAATCTTTACGTCGTCTTTGTGTGTATTTCTTTATTTTTGTCTTATTTCTCTTTCAGCGGAGCGTTGTTTTTGTTGTAGTTTTACTCATAACAATTTGCGAATTCCGCAGGCACGCTCGCAACAACAACAGCAATAACAACAACAAGAAGACAAGCAGCAAATAAAACAACAACAAAATCGGCAGCGGCAGCAAGTGAAAATCACTAAGCAATGCAGCGACTCACCTGTTATTGTTGTTGCTGGCATTCATTAAGTTTCATTCACCTTTCGCAGCAGACTTTATATTGTAGTTTGTTTGTTTGCTTAGCTCTTTTTCGGCTGTTGGTCATGCCTTTACATAATTGTCGAGTGTGAGTGCTCGAAAGCACTGAAGACCACAAGGAAGTGCCTTTCTAACAGCCTGAACCTGACCCCAAAAGAACCCACAGAACTTCCAAGGGGAGAGAGCGAAAAAGAGACAAACAAACGCATTCGCTTTCGATCGATCGTCACTTTCCTCGGCCAGAAGCAGCAGAAGAAGAAGCAGCAGCCGAAGACCCGTACTTCCAGTTTTCTCCAAGAACCCAGAGTCACGGTGACCCATATAACATACAACACCGCAGTCGCTGCTGACGTCAGCAGAGCGGCAGAGAGAGTACAGAACAAACGAACGCGGGCGGGAGCGGGCAGTGGAGAGAAAGGAGAAAGAGCGCAAGTGCTCCGATCGAAAAGAAAGCGAAAAAGAAATTTCAATGCAGCGAAGCGTAGAATGGAGAACGTATGTTTGTGCTTGGAGTGCCAGCAAACAAACAAACACCAGCACGCACACTCACACCACTGCAGGTGATCGCTTGCTCACCTACTTCAATGTGTCGGAAAGTGTGTCATCGCGAAAGAGAGAGGGTAGTAGAGAGAGTAGAAGCTGCGGCGGAAGAGCGAGCAACATTCTTTGCCGACTTTACGACTCTTCCCGGCGCACTTACCTATATACGTATACGTATTGCTGAAACTTACACACGTACGCCAGGGTGTGTGTGTGTGTGGCAGGCAAGTGCCAACAGTTGTGGCTAAATGAATAGTGCCAAAAATAGCTGATAACAATGCTACGAAAAAACAAAGGCTGGGGTTGCTTTTGAATCTGAGTCCCAGTTATGACCTACAACCCATTTCAAGATAGGAAAACTTGATCAAGAATTACACAATTATAAACCATTTCATACACAATTTTTAAAGTGTATGATTCTAACAATAATAAATAAAGAAGCCAAGTTTTTTAATAGCTGTAAGTATTTTTAGGAAAGTAGCTAAGGTTCGTCTTAACATTAAAGTAAACAATTATAAATATTTTTAAGGTAGTTTTTTAAGTTCTTCAGAACCCTTTTAAAGATATTTTATTCAAGAATCATTTTCTATTTAAATTAATTTAAGTGAAATTATTTATTACTTTCTCAATTGAAATTACGTTTTTTTATATTATAATAATATAATAATTTTATTATATTTTATAAAATAATTATATTTTATATCATGCTCCTTTTTAGAAAGGGGATTATTTGTTCTTTGCTTATTTCAGTACTATTAGTTCCACCTCACCTGTTCCCAAGCACTTGCAGCCTCCAGTTGCTATTCCGGCCATCTGCACGCCACCCACATCCCCCCAGAGATGCGATTCTCGAGAACGCATCTGGCCAAAAGACGTGTCGCGCTTGTCGGGCCGTAAATCTTCTCAGCTTTCGACTCCGCCGGTCGCCGGTCGCCGGTGCCCTCTGGCCGCCTCCTAATTATAAATGCATATTTATGCTGCCTGTTAGTGGCTGCTGCTTGGCGCTGCCATTGTTGTTGGCCAGGCCGCTGATATCTGACGCCACATAAGTTCATCTGGATCTCAAGTGCACATTGCACTGCGTTTTTCTCATGCGCAGAATCAATTAAAAGAGATGAAAAGCCCCAAACGTAAACTTGTTGTGGGAAAAATCTCCGAAAACCTGCATAAGAATCGTGATTTTCCATTTTTTATTGTTGCTTTGGTTATATTTTTTCGTTGGTCTAACAACTACAAAAATGTTTTCTTTGGTTATTTTTATGTTTTCGCTTATGCATTTTTTCGGTGGGAAGTTAGTGTCTCTCTGTGTGTTGGGTAGGTGTGGGCTAAACTGGTTGGGAGCCTCGTTTCTCGATTTTTGGCCCGGCCAACTGCAGGTTTAATTTTGTGTCTTTGTTTTGCCTTATTTTGCCTACCGCCTGCCAGCGATGATGATTTATGGCTGAACTTGTCTTCTGGAAAAGTGGACAGAAACCGAATCGAGTCGCATATCCACTTCCATGTCCTCCTCCTCCTCCTCCTCCTCCTCCTCCTTATCCCGGCCATATGTGCAGGCCAGATGCCGAGCGCCCAAATGAGCTGCTTGGCCTGCGATTAGACCGCTGGGAAATTTATTAACCTGTTCCGGTGCGATGACGCGGCAGTGTCAGGCCATCGAGATTGCCCGGCCACGACACGCTTTGGCCATGTTTTGATGTTGCGAGCCATGTCATTAGGCCCTGCTATCGGCCTGATTTATGATCGATGGCCCGTGGTGAGTATGAAAAGCACGCGCGCGGCCCAACAGCCGAAATCGCCAAATCCACATTGCCATATAGCCATTCACCTTGACGTCCGCAGCCATTGCAGCTGCACTTATTGGCCAAGGTATCGCGATGACGCCGATGCCGATGCCAATGGCTTGCAGGAATCCAATGCCCGCCTAATGACGACTGACGTCATGGACACAATTAGCCGCCATTTTCTCAGAAAAGCCATAAAAACGTATAAATTTCTAGGACAAATTGTAATTGCGCCACAAATCTCAATGCAATTTCGGTGGGTCCCCTCGAACTCCCGCCGTGCTCTTGGCGTTGCGTATACGACCCGTGCACCCCGGCCGTTTGAGCCACACTCAGGGGGTGGTTGGCCAGTGGCCACCAATCGATGTGTTTATTTTCTCCATATTTTCCAATTAGCCAGCGATTTTTGCCTTTATTCGTAATTAAACTATTTACAACTAAGCACCGTCTCAGCGGGAATTCCTTGGGTAATGGTTATTTCCCAGAGCTGTTCCTCCGCCGTCTGGGTAATGGTCAGAAATGCTTAGAATGCTTTCGGAGTAACGTAAGCGGATTGATTGGAAATATGGGTAAAGTCCAAGAATCGGAAGGGTAATACCAAGTATTTCAAAGTACGAAAAGATGGCAAGGTGTCAAAGTGGAAGATACTTTTGATAAAAGGGATATATTTATGATAAATCATTTTACTTTCCTTACTATAACTTTCCCGTGATTCGGAAATACAGAAGTAATTCCTTCTTAAGCTTTTAATTATTAATTATTTCTGGTATAAATCTCAAACAGGTCTTAACAAACCAACTTCTAAGGTATCCATATAGATAAATATTTAAATTATTGTATATCTTTGAAGGTTCCTAGTTCTAACTTCTAAGCCGTGTAATACACAAGTAGTTATAACTTATTCATGGTTTTTCTTTCTTCCTTGGATTCCTGGCATAATCTTAGGTACCAAATGGAAGTGAAAAGGTTATGGGTTTGGTACATCTTGTAAATTTAATAATTCCAACTTTAAAACTCATTACTACACAACATATTCTCACTTGTTCCCTTTGTTTCCCTTGCCTCCACCGGTTCCTGGCATAGTCCCAAAGCAATTCCCAGTGAAATCGACAAAGCACCTCGAATCGGTCTTAACCAGGCAAAGAAATCGGAGTCCAGAGCAGGACAAATGTTAAAAGTTATGCCTTGTGGCGTCGTGAATAGTTGCTGGCATTCCGCATAAAATTCCTGACGTTTCGCTTTTGAAATGTTACAGCCCAAGAAGGGGGTTATCGGAATAATGCCGGGCTGCATGTCATTCGAGTTGTCAGTTGGGTGCCAAGGAGTCCCCACAAAGAAGGGCCGAAGGCGCTACAAAACAAATGTCCTGCGTTTGAGTAATGCGCACCCAGTCAGCTGGCAATTTTCCGCTGAAATGAGTAGTGGCTGGAAGGTATTCCGTGGGAGTGCGAGTATGTGCGACCTCCACCTGATGAACCCCAACATCGCAGCGTCGCCATTCATCACACTTGCCTGCTTAGCATACTGGCAGGCATCCTTGGTGCATCCTCGAATTGCAGATTTCCTCACCTTCTCGGCGGCAGGACGCCTCGCTCGTCTCCTGTTTCGCCAGTCTCGAGGAATGGCTTCTTGGCTTTTCCGGAAAAGCCGCATGGCCACGGCCACTTGTTACGCCCTTGGCGGGCATGGGCCACCCCCAGTGCGACCCACAGCCAACCCCGGGGTGGTGAGAATCCCGGCGGAACTCACCACACGTTGTCGTCACTCCTGGCGGCTGTCGTGTGGGTGGTTCGTTGATAAGGGCGCGCAAATCGCTCATATAAGAAGCCGAGCGCCAGCGGATGCGGATTCAAAACATAACCGACATTTGATCCGTCAACGTGCAACAGGAGCAGCAGAAGCGCCGAGCCTCGCCGCGGATTCCCAGTCAGCCCAGTGCACCTCGTGTCCTGTTTCTGAGTTACAGAGTTTCGTTCCTTGAAAAGATCCTGCGAAAGTATCATCGCGGTTTTTTGCCATCCGGTTCGTGAGTTTTTCCAGCGCCATTTGGACTCAGCTGTAAGTTGTGGCTCAAATGGAAGAGTTTAAATATTATTAATAAGTTATTTAAAAGAAGATGTTTAAGGGTTGTTGTCTGTTTTGAAAAAGGGTTTCTGAAATCGGTTGGAAGTTGTCCTTACTTCTTTATAAGTTTTAAGCGAAATCAGTACCTCTGGATTTCTGTGGCAACCTCAAATAGTTCACTTTCCTTACCTTTTTTAAAAACCCAAAAAATGTCAGTGCATTTTTGCGAACATAAATCTTGTAAGTGACAGAATAAAATACTTTTCAAAATGACAGTGCAATCAAAGGATTGAACTTAGGCTTAGAGCTTAGCAAATTTAAAATACTACATATTCAACTGCAATTTTACCAAATTTCTTTAAAATTCCCTTAAAAATACCATTGCTTACACAATATAAAACTTGAGCTTAGAGCTACTTATCAGAATTTCTGGTTTAAAAATTATTATTAACTAACCCTTGTCTAAAATTGCATTTAATATTTGAAAGAGTATAATTCAGTATATCACTTTTAAACCCATACGTACCACATGAATCAGTTTTGGGGAAAACTTAAGTGCCCCATTTTATTGCCACCTAACCCAACACCTATTCTAAGAAGTAATATTTCTGCCAATTTTATTCCCCCAACAATTCGCGAGTGAGTATTTGCACATTCCAAAAAGAGCCCAAACTCAATCATCACTTCTGCCCCAAAAAGTATGCAAAAGAACCCAATGCAATTTGTACTCGTTTTTGATCTAAGCAAACCCTCGAACGCCATTCGCTTTCAATCGCTTAGCGCGAGCACAAAAACCCAATTTGATTATATAAAACGCCTCTGGCAACAATTGACATATGGCAGCAGATTCGCAGAAATCGCAGAGACGCCGCCAGAAGACAAAAGACAGCCTCAATCAAATTGTAATTAAATAAATAACAGCGCCGAGAGGGCAGAGTGGAAAAAATGGGATCACACATAGGAAAACCCGAAAGCCAAGGACGAGAATATTAAGTAAACAAATCGGGGGACAATTGTTGATTGATGTTGGGGCAAGTTATGGCCGGCCCAGGCTGGGGACTGGCGGAGGGGCTGGCGATGATTCGCCGCTCCAGGGTCGGTTTGTGTTTGCTTGCAGAATTGATACACATGTCAAATTAAAGAAAAACAAGGAAGTGGGAGGACCTAAAAGGAACAAGGGTCAGCCGCATCTGAAAGCAAAACAAGCGGGGGCTTCCTGGGGTTGCGGTACAATGAGGTTCTGTTCTAGCGTTTTATTGCCTAACCGCCATAAATTGGCGCAAAGAAGTTAGCCACTTCATTACCTGAGCGTAACTTAATTAGGCGGGCTTACGGGTGAAAGGTGAAAGCGCGGGCGGGGGCGGGGGTCCTGGCCCCTGGCGGGGCTTTCAATTTAAAAAAGCGTTTCAATTGCACGCAGCTAATTTTTCGCTCATTTTGAGGTTCAGCTTCAGCGCTGGCATTACATTCGCCACCTGAGGGATCAGTCCGTCGTAATTTGCCGCATCAGCTGGAATTGCCTTGGCTTTTGGCTCCCTGGCTCCCTGGTTCCCAGGCAGAGCTGAAAATTTGCTTATATCCCTTTGGGTTCCGTGTTGTTCGCCTCGGCAGCTGGGAAAGTTTGCCAAGTTTCCAACTTAATTAGGCCGGGATGGAGGACGACGGGGCCCTTCTTTGAACTTCCGCTGCACTTTTCGCTCGGCGGTCAAAACTAATCGCCGCTGCGGATATGAGAAAAGGCCAGCGGAGCCAAAGAGTTATGGCCAAAAGTGGCGTAAATTCATAAACAGATAATGCCTGAATCTCATTTGCGGCCAAGGGCGTTGCTGCACGGCAAACGAGATTTTATTGCAGCAAAGGAAGTAACAGTGAAAGGTGTTGACACTTTTCACAAAACTTGTTTTGCCCCCATCAGATTTACGATTGGCGCTCCGCACACCCGCCTCCGGGGGCTGCTCGCTTGATAAAGTCTAACAAATGTGACGATTTTCCGCCTATTATCTCGTGGCCATTGCCTTTCGCAGTGCGGCAGTCATTGCTTTTATTGTCCTGCGTGGAAAATGCACAGCTGCCGTCCACGGAGCCACAGGCATTGTAAATCAAACACGGGCCTGGGGCTGGGGCTGGGGGCCTGCTGCTCCTCCACTGGCCTTTTGCGGTGCGGTGTCCCTGGTGAACCTGTTGCATGATTTGTGGCCCTGTTGCACATGCACCCAGCGAATTTATGGGCGGCCACGGTGCGTATGCGCAACATTCGGACTCCGAGTGAGGGCCTTGATTAATTGATTTCCTCTGTGTTTGCACATAATTATGATCGGCGGCGAGTTGAAGCTAGAGGCCTTTAAGCCTTAATTGTGATGGAAACTTGTCAGAAAGTAATTTGCCTAGCCAAACAGCAAGTTTCCCGGGGCAGTGGGTGGGAGGTCTCGTTTTTACGTGCCCCGGCTGCCAAGTTTCCCGGCGGAAATGCAACCGAGAGTCTCTCAATTGATGGCCCCACTGACATCTCCACAAAAGCGTTGATGGCTGCGAATGACTGCCCCTGCCATTCGGCTAATGGAGTCCTGCGAGCAGGACACTCCACTCCCCAGTCAGGTTTAAATTTCGCGGTAATTGTTCTTGGCTAATTGTGGCATCTGCGGCGCGAATTAAGCCACTCCATTCCGCGGATCAAATTCGGCGTTTACGACCCGACCTGCAAGGCCAGCAGAAAACCCGTCGCGTCTGCTGCAATTCCAGTTGGCCAAGGGACCAGAGACCAAAGACCAAGGACCTTCCGCATGACCGCCGGCGGCGGTGGCATCAAACTTTTGGCCACATTTTTTAGCGTTCTGCAGGCCATTTTTATTCGTTCGTTACCTTCGGTTGTGTTGACTGTTTGTTTGCCACTGCCACTTCTGCCATTTCGGCGCTGCTATTGCCGGCCTGTCAACGCGTCGGCATTTATTTGCTGTTGACATATTTTGTGTGCTGTGGAATTCCTCGTCGATTGTTTGTTTCTTTATTTGCATAAATATAAATAAACGAAGGCACATCATAGGGCACACATTAGGGTGGGTTTGAGGGGTGACACAGAAGAGACAGGTTGCTACATACACTACCAACAGATTAGATTTTAACTATTATGGTATATTTTGAAGTATACACTAGAATTTTGGGGGTAAAAAACTTGCATCTTTATTTTTAATAAAACTTATAGAACGTATATCGCAGCTATCTATCATATAACAATAAACTCGTATAGTTATCCTTTCGAAACTGAGAATGATATAGATGAAATAAAATATTATATTATTAATATTTATATTTATTTAATTGATTTACTAAGAAAGAAACCAGTAATTCCATCTTTCTTTTTGTTTTATAATAATATATTTTTAAGAGCCTTAAAACATTCAAAGAATATTTAAGGATTTCACGTGGGAAAGCATTTAATATATACTAACCTAATTTTGTATGATATAAATCATTTAAAAAGTCTACTTCCTCACTCCCCAACTTCCTTTATCCCTTAACTGAGCCACCCTAATCCTCGCGTATCCATGTTTACGAAAGGCGACAACTGTCGCCGCAAAATATGCAACGCCTTGACACCCAGGGCGAGCGCTTAAAATTCTATCGTCGCCTGCTCACTTTGTCTTCTTTGCGCCCACTTCTTTGCAGCAGCGTCAGCCAGACGTGCCACATCCTCGTCAGCCCAGAATCACAATGAACTCCCTTCACGCCCACCTCCTCCTCCTGGCCGTTTGCTGCGTCGGCTACATCGCCAGCTCGCCGGTAATTGGCCAGGATCAGCGTGGTCCAGTGGCCGGCGACAGCGATGCCGACGTCCTGCTAGCCGCCGACGAGATGGCCGACAACGGAGGCGACAACATCGACAAGCGGGTGGAGCGGTACGCCTTCGGCCTGGGTCGCCGGGCCTACATGTACACGAACGGAGGGCCGGGCATGAAGCGCCTGCCGGTCTACAACTTCGGGCTGGGCAAGAGGTCGCGTCCCTACTCCTTCGGACTGGGCAAGCGCGCCGACTACGACTACGATCAGGACAACGACGTCGACTACAGAGTGCCGCCAGCGAACTACTTGGCAGCCGAGCGTGGTGGTGAGTCTACATTCCCTTTAAGCCATAAATACATTATACATCCTTTTAATCCTGGAACCTTCAGTGCGACCTGGCCGACAGAACAAGCGGACGACGCGCCCGCAACCCTTCAACTTTGGCCTGGGCCGGCGTTAAGTTTGCCTGGGCCTAGTGCTCCCCGGATGGCGCACTAATCCAATCCAGCCGTGCGCCATTCGCCAGGGAGGCCATCCTAGTCCTACCTTACGTTATCAAAGAAGTACTTGCAAAAAGCTCTCAGAATCTTCTCCACACCTAAATCACATTCAGGAGCCAATCTAAATATCTTTGAATCCGAATCCAACCGAACCCTTTGCACGCCCCTCGTCCCTTAATATTTATATTAAATCGCTAGAGCCAAGTGTAGTTATTTTTAGTTTTTAAATCGAGACGTTTAACGGCAGCCTACAATCGACATAAAACTGCAAAAAAGACAAAAAAAGAAACCGAGACCGTATGAGAATGAAACTGGCGTGTGCAATTATCAAGGAAAATACATAAAATGTTATACGAATCTATTATATATGCATATTCAATCCAATTTACAGTACTCCAAATATGTATGTACATTTTAAAGGGGCATTAATTAACATATACACGCGGATTTAAACTTATATGCTTGGGGCAATCTCTCTCAAGTGGCATTCGTTGTGGTCGCAATCGGAGGAGCACGAATACTGGGTAACCACTGCATACTAATATCGATGTAACTAGCTGTTTGACAAAGTGATTACTAATTTAACTATATGATTACGAATATGTAATTGATTTGTGAATACATACCTACCCAAATAAACATGGGCGCAGCCACACTGCGCAGGCAAATCCAGCTCAAACAGACTTTCAATTGACTTCTTTATTTCTCAGCTCAGTTCGTGGTCCCTCATAAAAACAATTAACTTAGTTTCGCTACTCAACTATCTGTTACAATGTTCGTTTACAGCATACACACTTTAACTTATCTTAAGTTTACTTAATTTATGGTCGATTGTCTCGGTAAAACTAACTCGGCCTAACAATTTGTCTCCCTATTTCTAAACACAACACACAAAACGTTTACAACATTTAACACTTAGCAGTGATTCCAGGTAGAACTAAAACATGTCGATCTGCAGCTTGCACAGGATGGTGTCGAAGGCGTAGACGGACGAGATGAACGTGTACGGACTGTAGCGGATGATGCCGAAGTCGGGCTCCAGGCTGGGCAGGGAGCACGGCGTGAAGTTCATCTTCTGGGTCTGATAGCGTCCGGTGGTCATGGGCGGGGGCTTGCGCGCGTTCTGCTTCATCTTCTCCTTGCGGGCAACCAGCTTCTTGGTTTCGCGCACCATGTATATGGCCTCCGAGTTGGTCATGTAGTCGTGAATGATCTACAAGAATATGAAATACTTAATATATAATCCATTACCAAGATCCATCCCCTAGTATCTGCTTACCTTTCGCTTCTTGGGACAGTGGGCGAACACCCAGATGAGGGTGCACAGCGTGTTGAATATCTCACTGTCCTTGTCGCACCAGCGCAGCAACATCTGGGCAATGGTCACCAAGCCTCCCTCCTGGAATGTGTTCACCGTGGTGCTGTTGTAACGGGCCAAGTTCAGGATGATCCGGCTGCAGCGCTCGATAAGCTGCTTATCCACCTCTGAGCGAATGGCCTGGGCCATAATCCCGTAGCAAAACGTGGACATGAACTCCGAGCACCACATCAGCAGGTGTGGCACTGTGCGCGACAGCCGATCTGCATGGATTATGAGGAGGGATTAGTTAAATAGCTGGCTAGTATGCGGCTAAATAGATACTCACCCAAACGACTTAGGACAGCTAGGGCATCCGAAGCAATAAAGCGTCCTCGCAGAAACCGTACTGCCTCCTGGACCTTGCAGCGCACTGAGTTCACCGCTGTTGCCTCCTGCCGCAGCTGGACAATACGACGTCGGATGGCCAAGAGTCCCTGGTGCCTCTGGCGCCGACGGGTTTGATAGCCACGCCAGTATCTCTGTATTACCTTGGCGGCGCGCTTTTGGCGTATTAGCTCCATCATCTCGGGCGTCATCAGGGCCTGGAACCGTTTGCGGGCCATATAGCCACGGGCATGGGCCTGGAAGTCCGGAACGGAGCGGCGCAGCAGTTGGAAGCAATCGCGTTGCTCCACCATCAGACGCTTGCCCCGGAACTTTTGCTGCAGATGAATGGCATGAGTACGCAGCTGGACAAACTCCCGGCGTGCCTGCTTCATGCTTTGATTAGCACGGAATCTGCGCTGCACCAGAATCACAGCGAACTGGGTTAGCTGGTAATCCTGTCGTGCCTTAAGCATGGCACAACGGGCACGGAACCGGCGCTGCAGCGCAATCGCTGCATTCCGCTTCGTCTCGAAAGCCCTGCGTTGCTCCCGCATCAGCAGAGTGGCTCTGACAAATGACTGCATCAATCGCACCTTACGGATGGTATCCAGGAAGATCTGGCGCTGGCGACGAGCCTGCACAGTGGCCCGCCACTTGCGCTGAATGCTCAATGAACTGAGACGAATCCTGCGATATCCCGATCTAAGAGCTCGCATTTCACGCACACTGCGCCACCATTTCTGAATGCGGATGACTGCCTGGCGATGCTCGTGGTAAACTCCCATCTGCTTCCTCATCTCCAACTTGCCGCGATATCTTCGCTGCACTTTGATGATGGCATCCCTTTGCTTTTGATAAAGGAAGACCTGCTTTTGCATCTCCTTTTTGGCTCTATAGCGGGTTTGTATGGTAATAGCTGCCTGCCTGAGCTGGTTATAGGTCTTGTATTGCTTCTTCATGGCCAGATGAGCTCGGTACCGTCGCTGCAATGTGATAGTAGCTTGGCGCAGCTCCAGAAAACTGCTTTGCTCTCGTCTCCTGAGCAGGTGACCCCGCCAATGCATCTGCAGGCAGCTCACCGCTGCCTGGGTACCGCGGTACTTAGCTCGCATGAACCTCATAGACTTGTGGGCATGGAACCGGCGTTGCAGCTTGATAGTCACCTCGCGAAGATGCAAATATTCCTGGCGCTCCTTTCGCATCTGCAGCAGAGCTCGCCGCCGTCGCTGCACTACCAAAGCAGCATTTTTCAGTTGGGTGAACTCGGCTCTATGCTTTTCCATTTGACGCTTGGCCCGGTACCTGGTTTGGATATATCTGGAGGTGGATTGCAACTGTAGGTAGTTATCTTTGTCCCGACGCATCTGCAAAGTGGCTCGCCAGCGCCTCTGGACATTGATGATGCACTGGCGGGCTCTCAGGTAAGCATTGCGATCCTCAATCATCTTTCGATGCATACGATAGCTTGTTTGAATAAATACAGTGGACTGCCGAAGCTTAAGGTACTTATTCCTGTCCTCGCGCATTTTCCAGGTGGCCCGCAGGCGCTGTTGCAAGCATATTGCACTCTTCCTGAGAGCTTGATAGTTATTGCGTTCGATTCTCATCTTGAGTGTGGCCCTCCTCTGAGCCTGAACTTTAAGGACGTTGGAGCGAATGGACAAATACTCAGCCCTCTGCCTCCTCATCGCCAGCTGAGCTCGCCAGCGTTGTTGAATGTTGATGGTGGCTTGTTTAAGCTGCCTGAACTCCTTTCTCTGTTTCATCATACTCCACTTGCCTCTCATCTTGCGCTGAACAAAGATGATTAGCTCCCTCTGCCGCAAGAAGTTTTGCCGCTGAATTTTGCCCAACTGATGGCTTCGCCATTGCATTTGGATGTAGCTGGCAGCTGCTTGTTGCTTTTGGGAACGCTGCAGTCGGGCAGTGGCCGCCGCCGCCAATAGCTTCTTGGCGAAGAGCCGACGTCGCCATATCCGCTGCAGGAAAATTGCCGCCTGGCGGAGCTCCAGGAACTGCCTGCGGCATTGCCTTCCCAGTTGTTGGGCCCGCCACCAGCGCTGGATGGTAACGATGCTGTGGTAGCTATGGTACAGCTGTTTTTGCGCCAAGTAGCGACGCGTGAACTTCTGCAGGATTATGGCGGCCTGGGTGCGTTCCGCCTTGAACAACTTGGCGTACTTCCTCATTTGGTGCCCTCGGAACACGGCCTGGATGACAGTGGCAGCGCGGTGACGACGCATCAGCTCCTTATGGCGAATGCGACGCTGGATGACCACGTGCAGCCAACGACGGCGCCACCATTTCTGAAGTACTGTGGCCGCAGCATGGAATTTGGGCGAGCGGAACTTGTAAATAATCTGCCAGAGCAGCGAAAGCGTTTTCTCGCGATGCCCGTCCACGATGTCCGGGGCAGAGATGTCGCCGCCCAGCTGAAAGTTGGCCTCACTCAGGGCTCCTAGAGCCAGCTTGACATTGAAGATCCGCTGAAGGCGGGAGATGGCTGGCACCCTCAGCTGCCGAGTAAGATCATCGCGCAGGAGAATAACTTCCATTACGCGGGTTAGCCTCACTCCATCTCTTAAATCCACAGCTAAGTTGTTGAAGGCATAGTCGAACTCATCCAAGAAGGACTGCTTGTGCTGGAGGACGTAGCCCAGCCGACGCAACTCGCGCGTAATGTCCCCAATGTTGGCCAGCAGTTCCGAGGAAAAACGCAGCAGGATGTCCCTGGTCTCCTTGTGCGGCGACTTCTTAACAAACAGACAGGGATTGTGCTTCACGATGCGCTTCTGCTTGGCCTGGTCGAGGAAGAGCAGCAGGAAGAGGATCTTCTGCAGCGAGTGTTTCTTGATGGTCTCCGCGTACTCCTCGGTGAGAGTGTATGCCTTGCTGTACCTCTGCTCCTCGTACTTGTTCCGGAACAAGCGATTGAGGATAAAGGTGCTCAGACCTACAATGTCTCGATTGGACTGCATCTGGATCTTCTCGCCGAAGACCACCTCCAGTCCGAGGCGCAGCCAAAGCGGATTGAAGCAGAGCAGCAGCTCCAGGATGGTGCGTTGCATGACCACGTCCAGGTGCAGATTGCGATCGCTGCGGATGCGCAGCGCTTGTTTGTTCACATACACGGCCACCTTGGAGCAGGGCAGGCGCATCTGCTCGCTGAAGAACAGATCAACTGCTGCCCGACGCAGCGTCTCCAGGCGATACGTGGTGAGGTAGTTCATGGACTGTTCCTCCTTGGTGGGGGCCACAACCAGCTCCTTGTTGCGCACCTCGTTGAACAGCTTGCCCACGTCTATTTTGCTATTTGAGTCCGCATCCAGGTCGGCTGGAATGGAAACCAGGGCATTCAGCCACTTCTTGAAGTCCGCCTGGTGGCGATCCACTGCCTGCTCGTCCAGATACATGGTGGAGGCCAGAAAGGGGTCCGTTGTGGTGGTGGCTGCAAAGGGGTCTGGGTTGATGTACGTCTGCATATACAGCTCCGAGTCGTAGAGTTTGACGGGAGCATGGACTCCAGTGTCCCTGGTCTTTCGTGGTGTGGTGGTCTTCTTCATAAGCGACATAGTTTGCGCTAGTTTAAACTTCTTGGACTGGGTGGGTGGCCAAGCGTGAGCACTACTACTTCTGGCGGATGCATTCGCGGGTGCAGCACTCCTGTGCAGAGTGGTGTCCTCCACCCGCTGCTTCTTGGGCGGGGAGATGGACAACGTCTCGTTGCGGTGCAGGGATTCGTTGCTAGGTGCATCCGAGAAGGTCAGCTCGTGGGAGCGGCGCTTGTGAGGATTATGGTTTTTAATCGGACTGCCCCGGTTGGACTTGCGGCCGACTTCGTGGAGATTGAAGCGACTGGACTGAGCGAGGATTTCGTTGTGATTGAACAGAAATTCCGGCTGGCCAATCAAACTAGCCTCGCTGCCAGAGGAACTATTTAGGTCCTTGCCCTTCATCTGGGGCTGCTGCTCCTGGTAGTAGCGGTTCTGCTCTATAGACCGAATCTTCATTTCATTTAGATTGGGCATGGAACCTTGGATGGCAAACTTTGTTTGCGGCGACAGCAGCGACAAATCCTTCATGGACTCGGAGTACTTTCGCAGGGGTGAGCCCACTAGCTTGATGTCTCGTTTCAGATCTTGTATGACGCTCTTTGGTGGAGTCCTCGGTGGACTGGGCCCCTCCTCCTCGTGAATACAGGCCAGAAACCTGGTTTGTGTGGCATGGACTATGGTGGTGGTTTTATTCAGAGGTGTCGACGTTTGTCCCTCGCTTTTGGAGCTGTCCAAAGTGTCCAGCGAAACGTTGGTATCGCAATGCTTCACATCGAAGGTTTTGTTTGTGACCGGCTGATCTTCCAGATCATCTGGAGTGATTCGACGCGGACGCATGTCAGAGGCAACGGGTTTTGTTTTGCCCGCAAGTGTGGGTGTCGGCCATGCGGCCAGATTGTCCGGCAAAATGACAGCTGATCCCTTGCCGCGGGTTTCGGTTAGCGGTGTGAACCTCAGATTGTCTATCACGTCCAGGAGGTTTCCCGGGGTCATGGGACTAAGGTTCTCCTTGAGACTGCGGGGCTGTGGGGATATGTAGACTGGCTCCTCCTTCGGCGGCTTGTAGACATTTTTCTCGGCCAACGGAGCCTGGGCAGGAGGATGTGGACGAGCAGAGGGACGAGTGGGAGCAGAAGCTCGCCAGGGCTGTTTGGCGGAAGGAGCTGCTGCCGCAGACAGTCGCTTCTTTTGCTGCACAGCAGCGGAGGACACGCTCTTCATTGTTTTGCCGGCTCCTGTCGGCGATTTCAGCTGCAGGGTCTTGCCGACGGTGGGAAATTTGCGCGGGTTCTTCAGGTAGACGAGTACAAAAAAACATGCAGTAGGGTGAGTGGAAGTTTAGGGTGGGAAATGCAGTTCTTAACTAACCTTGACTGGCTGGTTGCTCTTGGACTTGAGTATGATCATCACCTCCTTGCGGAAGTTGCGGTTGTCAATCAGCTGCAGCGTCTCCTTGCAGGCCACCTCGATTTGGGGGCTCCACACCAGCTCCATGGTGACCTCGTCCAAGGCGGGCACCGTGTGCTCCATCCACTCGAGGCTCAGGTTGTGCTCCTCCCGAATGGCCTTCATCACCTTGACCTGCAAAACGGGTGTTCCATTGATTAAATACCAGTTGCCAGGCGGGCTGCGACCCACCAACCTCTATGTCCTCGTCGCTGGGATTGAGGACGCGCACCTGGCGCTTGGCTGTCTTGGTTACCGGCACATCCTCGAACTGCACAATGGCCTTGGCGGAGAAGGGGGCCATGACCACCACGGCGGGCTCGCGTCCCTCGGCGCGCTTCTTCTGCTTAAGACGCGACGGCGTCACCGTGATCTGCAAATACCGGGAATCCTGTTATTCTAGGGGCAACCATTTTCGGGGGTCGAGGTCCAAGGAGGCCTCTACTAACCTCAAAGGCGCTCATCGCTGGCCAAGAACAGAAAACACTTGCACTAAACAAAGACGGTCACGCCGCGAACCATTAACACAGCGACTAACTAAACAATTAACACAATTAAGGAACGGCGATTACAAAAATTAGAGCGTCGCCGCCAAACTCCAGAGTCAGTATGAAAAAAAGAGCGTCGTCCGAAAAAATTTTTAAAATTGTTAGTGTGACCAGTGACTGGTTGCGACAGTTTGGCAAATGTGGAGACGCCCCCTGGTGTTTTATTTTGAATCCAAGGAAAGTAAACTTGTGGTTCGAGCCCTGGCTTAGGTTTATTTTATTTTGTTTCGAACCATGGCTGGTGTCCCGGGTATATACCAAAAATACGAAAGGCCTCTCTGCTTATCTTTTTATTTCGTTTTACAGCACTACAAAAAAGCGTTGATTTCAAATTTAAATTAAGGAAAATAAATCAAATTTGTTATCTTAGAAAAATCTGTAAACTAACCATCAATGACAAAGAGTTAATTAAGTTATTTCGAAATCAGTTTTATTCACAATCTATTTACAAATTTCAACAACAAACATCAAACACCGAGTCCTGGCATATAAATATCCTCTTTTACATAAGCCTACTGGGCGGCAGGAGGTGGGCGAGTGGCAGGTTCTCGCTCCCCGTCTCGGAGGAATACATGTTCT
Organism: Drosophila biarmipes; assembly: GCF_025231255.1. NCBI lineage: Eukaryota > Metazoa > Arthropoda > Insecta > Diptera > Drosophilidae > Drosophila > Drosophila biarmipes. Next base: position 12,329,579 of record NC_066616.1, on the reverse strand, counting down.
TGAGGTAACCCGGAAAGGGCGTGACCGCATCGAAATCCTCGCCAGCCGAGTCCTCCGGCGGATCCACGGCCATGAAGGAGATGGCGAATCCCCTAAGGGAGTTACTCTCGTCGGTTTGGAACCGCAGCAGCAAGGTGTCCGAGTTGGAAACTATAATGGGCGGCTTGTGCTTGCCGCAGAATCTCCCGTGGATGGTGTTCATGGAATAGCCCTCCTCGGTGACCTCCAGATAGTCGTAGTCACACCGCTCCGAGTACTCGATCTCGAAGTGCAGGAACCGGATCTTGACGCTGCTCTCCGGATCCGCCTGGATGCGCCAGTCGCAGTACATGTTCCGCCTGTAGGGTCTACTTCCGTACCGCGGGTGCGAGTAGAAGGTCTGCGAGTGATTCGTGGCCCTCAGATAGCCACCGCACTCGGAGACATAGGTGGCCTTGAAGCCCTTCCTCTGCAGACCCGCATCCGTGGAAAGGACCATGAACATCTCGTTGGTGGAAGCAATCACGGCGTAGGGCTCCCGCCCACCGCAATATATCCCCAGGGTGGAGCTGTTCTCGGAGCGACCATCGTAGATGGCCACGTAGTCGTAGATGCACTCCTGGTGGCTCTCCACCGCAAAGTCGTGGAACGTCAACTGGATCCGATGGCCCAGGACGGTCTGGAAGTGCCAGTAGCAGTAGATGTTGCGGGGGTAGTCCTCCGGGTAGTTGGGACTCTGGAGTACGCCATACGACGTGGTGATCTCGAACTTGCAGCGCGTCTCCGTGCAGTTGTGCCCATTCTCGTCCAGAGTGTACCCGTTCCGGCAGCTGCACTGGTAGGATCCGAAGGTGTTCCGGCACCTGTGCTGGCAGCCACCATTGTTGATGGAGCACTCATCCACGTCTAATGGGTAAAATCAGTATCAGTAACCCCGTTTATATATTTAGCTCCTCCCATCTTAAGTTACCTATCACAAACTGGGCCACAAAACCACTCCGCTGCACTGTGCGGTCCGAGTAGAACTCCAGCCTCAGGACACTCTGCTCGGAGTTCACCACCGGCGGCAGTTCGTGACCGCAGTAAATGCCAATTTTCCTCAACCGATTATCCCTCATCTTGGAGTAGATTATCAGATAGTCGTAGTTGCACTTGGTGTAGTGGAACCGAGTGCCCTCCAAATCGAAGTGGGTGAAGTTCAGGAAGACGGCGTGATTCGGTGGGGCAACCACCTCCCACACGCACTGTTTCGAGTTGGGATACACATCCGGATAGGAGGGTGAGTAGAGGGAGCCATTGGACTTAGTGGCATCCACTACGCCGCCGCAGGCGTTCTCGCAGGTCTTGCCATTGGCCTGCAACTCGAATCCCGCTCGACAGCCGCACTGGTAGCTGCCCAAGGTGTTGATACACAGGTGCTGGCAACCGTGATCCGTGAACTTGCACTCGTCCACATCCAGCATCAGGGCGGCGGAGAATCCCAGCTTTTGCACGGAAGCATCGGAGACGAAGCGGATGTACATCTGATTGGTGCGGGTTCTGAGTGGGCGATGTGGGTTAACTTGGTTATCTCCCGTGTTTTTTGGTAACCGACTTACTTTATATTTGGAGGCAACTTATCCCCGCAGAACCGCCCTATGAGCCTGGAGTCGCTGTGATTGCCGTCTCGTATCTCCACGAAGTCGTAGGAGCAACCATCGTGCTTCTCCAGCTCGAAACTCTGGAACTTCAGGGCCACCTGGTGGTTGTCCGGAGCCGTTATGCGCCACACGCACTCCTTGTCGGGCATGTAGTCCAGCGGATAGTTGGGCGAGTCTATGGACTGATCCCTGGTCAGCTGGATGTCTCCACCGCAGACCACTGTGAGGGAAAGGTAAATATGGGAAATTATACTAAAGATGATTTTTGGTGTACATGTAAGCCCACATCTATTATTTCTACTTTTGAATTGTATTAAATTAATATTGAAAATTGCAATATTCAATATCAATAACTCTTTGAAATCTAAAATCTTTCTGAATAGGAAGCAACTCACCCTCGAATGTGGCCTTGAAGCCTCGATAACCCTTGTCTGCATTCCGGTTCACATAGTTGAGGAGCATGCGACTGGTCTGGGTGGTGATGACCTCCCCACTGGCATTGCCGCAGAGCCGTCTAACCAGTGGCGATCGGTGCCAGTAGCCGTCCCGGATCTCCAGGTAATCCTGCGAGCAGTCCTTGGAGCTCATCAGGTGCAGCTGTTGCAGATGCAGGATGACCTTCTCGCCATTGGTGGCTGTGATCCGCCACTCGCAGTTGGTCAGGGAGGCATCGAACTCGGACCCCGGCGAGGACTCCTCTCCGGCATCTCCACTGCCTTCGAATTCCGTCAGCACTCCGTTGCCCGAGTACACAAAGTGTGGACTCACTATATTTCCGGAGTTCTGCTGATAAGTCCTTCCGCAGGAGGCGCATTTATAGAGCAGATTGGCCTGGACAATGTCCCCACGACTGAGGCGCCTTCTCTGACCCAGCTCCAAGGGGGTTCCCGGTGGAATACCTATGGGCGTGATGGTATCCAGGTAGGGACTCTTCGAGAACGAGTTCTTGGCGTAGTGCATGATGGAGTTGAGGTCGTAGGGCAGCAGTGGCAGGTCCACCTCCTCCTGCGACAGCACATCGAAGTTGTACTCCTGACCCCTCATGATGTTCGCCTTGTTGATGACGATGTGCTTGTCCCTGTCCCCACGGGCATGCTCATGGTGGAAGCCAATGGTGTGGCCCAGTTCATGGATGATGATGCCGAACTTTTCACAGTTGCGACCTATGGAGATGGGCTGGCGACCGTTGCCATTCTTGCCCAGGAAGGAGCAGCATCTGAGGGATATTTAAATTAAAGAAGGGACATATTAAAGAGATGGTACCCATCTTACCCGCAGTTCTTGACCGTGAAGTATATGTAGTTCACGTGCAAACTGGGATCGCGTTCCACGAACTTGATGCAGGTGAAGTTCTCCCAGTGGCGCATGGCCTGCTTGAAGAGCGCCTTGTGGGCTCCACTGAAGATGCCATCGATCTCGTAGGGAATTACCCCGTAGTCCCAGGTTCGCTCCTTCCTCACAGTCACGGCTCTCCGCTGCCTTTGAAGGGGTCTTCCTTGCGAAGTGGGATTTTGGATGAACGAATGACTGTGCTGCAGGACATCCTCGGCGTCGTCGGTCCAGAGTAGTGGAGGTGGTAATCTCAGACCGGCTTTGTGCTGCTTCCTGCGCCTCCTGGTTGGGTGGTGGATGGACAGGGGGCTTATGAGCTCAGATGTTGCTTACGTGTTTGGGCCCAAAGGCAAACTCAAGTGGCCCAGGCAAGTGGCCCTGCTAATTGCGCACCATTGTGTGCGGCATAAATCCCAGTGGAACTTACCCCGAATGTTGTCTGTCTGTCCTCAGCTGATGGCTGCCATCCTTTGGCTCCTCTGCCTTTCTTGGCGGCACCTGTTGTGGCTGTGCTGCATTGTAATTCGGCTCTCGACCACGTGATGCCACCTCACTCACCTGTGGAGAGTCCAGCAGGCCAAAGAAGTCCTCCGGCTGTTCCTTGAAGTCAAAGTCACACTCACTCTCGGGCAGCTGACTCAGTCGCCTGCCTTCCGCGAAATCCGCCAGAAAGGCCATCAGCAGAGCTCCCACAGAGAACACAAACAATAATTTCGCTTTCATTTTCATGGGCGTGCGGCAAATTCCTTCCACTTCGTAGGTATTTCTGGGGGCTCGTTCCCCGAAGTTGCCTCAACCAGTTCAAAGTTCTAACTGAGCGCTCGTGGGCCGCGATTGCCGAATTATACTGGTGAGACAAGGGTTCCATGGGTAGAGCAGGTAACAGATGAGGCTCGCAGGGCCAGCGGTTCGGGGGAAGGAGGAGGACTGCAGAACCGCGACTGACCGCTCGAAGGGACAGCTCTATGTGGAGGGAGAACGATCGGCGGCCGAGAGCGACCCCTCCTCATTGGCGATTCTGGCCGACCATCCATTGTCTGCCTGTTTGCATTCAATGGATTTGATTTGGGTTTCCCTGCGCACCTTGACATTGACCATATACCATTTACCATCGACCGGCCGCCATGTACCATCTACCTGGGGCGCTGGCCGGGCTCAGGGGCATTTGCCCAGGATCAGGTGTTGGGCCCGCCGCTCGGTCCTTTTAGGGCAGGTCATTAATGGCCATAAATCCCCGCATGAACGGAGCGTTTCGCGGTAATTCCACCTCTAAATGCTATTCAAGAGCCATGGCGCTTCTGCCTGTCAGGGCAAGGTGGAACTTCGCGGGCCATAAACCAATGACAGACCCAAAAGTAATAAAACAACTTACACATTAGGCTTGTTTCGGTTTTAAAACATAGTTACTATGCAAGTTTTAATAGTATGTATGTATAGATTTAATTACGTATTAAGTTGAGTCAAATATCCGAGAGTTGTACATAAGTATGCCTGCGTGAAGAGTTCGTGTCCAGGGACCTTCCGCTTTCGGTGCATCCGAAGATATGTGCGTGTCTCATTCCTATCCTAACCTCCGTTCCGCTTTCGATATGGGCCACCCACCGACTAATGCTAAGATGCTTAACGAAATGCGCTGGGCCACTGAATATGGCACAATGGAGTTTACAAGTCCGGGGGAAAATGCTTCAGAGTAACAGCAGTGAAATGCAGAAGGGGAAATTGCACGTTGAGCTACAGAGTCTGGGGAAGTCTAATCAAAGTACATTACATGTATGCCATAGGTCTAAGTAAGTGCCGCCACAGATCTAACGATTCGCATGCGAGTGCCTAAAACTAGTATTGGATCGCGACCTAGACGAGGTCCTTGATTATGTCCTGGCGCTTGCCAGTGGAGTGCGCGCGAGGAAGATCGAGAAATCGTTATTACGTTCGCGACGATATGCCTAAATCTGTTAAATAAATTCCATTTTAAGATATTGTCATGAATTTTAGCGCCTGGTCAGCGTTCCGCCTCCGCCGCCCTATGCCTTGCCGGAGTAGTACCGGTTGGGCAGACTGTAGCGACCCCGGTACTGGCCGTTGAAGACCAGCTGGTTCCCGCTGAAGTCGCTGTACTCGTCGGTCTCCTCCTGCGTGTCCTCGATGTAGATGCTCTTCAGCGAGCCCGGGAACGGGGTGACCATCTCGGAGCTGTACGAGTTCTCCGCATCCTCGTCGGAGTGGTCGTACTCCCCGGAGTTGGGAACGGCCACGTACGAGGCGGAGAAGCCCTTCATCGGCACCGATCCGTCGGTCTTGAAGCGAACCAGCAAGGAGTGGGTCATCGAGTTGATGTCCTGGGGCAGCTATGGGATATGGAAATAGTTTAGGTATCACGTTACCGGATAACCCTCCTTGGTAATCTTACCACATTGCCGCAGTACTGCCCGTACATGGGGCCGTACTGGCCGTACACATCGTCTATGTCGGAGAACACCTGCACGTAGTCGAAGGTGCAGTTCTCGCTGCTCTCGATGTCGAAGGTGAGGAATATGAGCTGCACGTAGCTGTTGTCCGGAGCCGCGATGGTCCACTCGCAGTCCATGCCGTCGTCGTAGTCCTGGTTACCGAAGCGGGCGTGGGAGTAGAACTGCTGCACCTGGCTGGTGGCACGCAAGTAGCCCCCGCAGGCTGCAAGTAAATTATTGAAACGATGGAGGCAGGGTCGGCTTAGGGTTTCAAATCCATCCTACCCGTGGAGTGAGAGGCCGTGAATCCGTTCTTCTGCTTGTTCTTGTCCGTTTTGAGCACCATGTACATCTGGTTGCTGGTGGAGGAGATGGGGAAGGGGATCTTGTCCCCGCAGAAGCGACCTAGAACCGAGGCGGACTCGGATTCGCCATCATAAACAGCTACGTTGTCGTAGGTGCATTCCTTTGATAGTTAGGGGGCAAATTTGAGACTTTAAAATCAGCTTTACTTAAAGGTATTCTTAAAAAATATGCTCATAACTAAGTAAAGGAAATGAAAAGTTTATGAAATCTATATTTTTCTTAGATCCACTATCCTAATATACGCCTCTCACCTGATGCGACTCCACATCAAACTCGTTGAAAATCAGCTTGATCCGGTGCCCCGGCGTGGTGATGAAGTGCCACACACAGTCGGCATTTGGCGGATAGGAGTCCGGGTAGTTGGGGCTGAAGATGGTGCCGAAGGGCGCGGAGATCTCGTGCTTGCACTCGCCCTCCTTGCAGTCGTGGCCGTTCTCGTGCATGGAGTACCCGTTGTGGCACATGCAGACGTAGGAGCCAATGGTGTTCCGGCACTCGTGCTGGCAGCCCCCATTATTCACCGCACACTCGTCGATGTCCGTGAAGAAGACGGCCGCGAATCCCGACCGCTGGATGGACTTGTCCGAGTGGAACTCCAGCCTCAGGGCATTGCTCTCGGAGGTGGCCGTGGGCGGGATGGCGGAGCCGCAGAAGGTGCCGATCCTCTTCAGCCGATTCTCGCCCAGCTTGGAGTACACGGTCACCGAATCGTAGCCGCAGTCCGACTGCTGGTGGGCCGTGCCCTCCAGATCGAAGTGGGTGAAGTTCAGCGAGATCCTGTGCTTGGGCGGGGCCACAATCTCCCAGATGCACTCCTTCAGCAGGGGGTACATCTCGGGGAACGAGGGCGAGGTGATGGTGCCGTTCGGATACTCGATGACGCCGCCACAGGCATCTAAATGAAATTTAGGTAAACCATTAGTTGAGGGTTCCATTTGAATTTTTTAAATTAAACTATGAAACATAAAAAATAAAGGAATGTACCACATTATGGTATAAATCATATAGTAAAGATCGAATGTATCATATGTTTCGTAAACTCAGTAAATAAGATTTACTTAATATAGTACAATATACAATACTACTTTTATTTCTATTTCGAAATTAATTAACAATTTTAAGAGCACCTTTTTCTTCATTTAGATAACTTTTCTTAAGGAATTCGTAAGGGATTATTGTGTACTTATAATTTATACTGATTTTAATATTTAATCTTTTGATAACTAAAGCATTAATATGAATGGTGGCACACCCTTTTGTTGAAAGTACCCGTCTTCGCCCCGAAATCATTAACATCTATAGGGAAATAATTAGATTGCGCAGCACTTGGCCGCAGTCAACCCACCTTCGCAGTGCTTCTTGTCGCTGTGCAGTTCATATCCGATGCGGCAGCTGCACTCGTAGCCGCCCAGGGTGTTGATGCACTCGTGCTCGCATCCGTGGTTCTGGGTCTCGCACTCGTCCACCTCCTTCATGAACACGGCCGAGAAGCCCGCCTTCTGCACCGATGTGTCCGACACGAACTTCACGTACATCGAATTGCCACTTGACCTGCAATGGGACGCCGAACAAAGGCAGAGTTTCCTCTTTTTAGCGGGGGAACGACTGGGTGGCCCCTTCAGTGGCACTCACTTCATGTTCGGCGGCGGCTTGTAGCCACAGAAAACGCCAATTAGCGGCGCATCCTGGGCAGGACCGTCGCGCACCTCGACGTAGTCGTAGACACAGCTGTCGTGGTTCTCCACCTCGAAGGACTGGAATTTCAGCGCCACCTGGTAGCTATCGGGCACGGTTATTTTCCACACGCACTCCTTGTTGGGCAAATAGTCCAGCGGGTAGTTGGGCGACTCCAGGCGGCCCACGCCGTCGTCCACGGACAGCTCGCCACCGCAGACAACTGGGGAAACGGAATGTCAGGAACTCGCCAGTGCCACTTTCATTTCGAGTCTCCCATTCACCCCTGCACTCCCCACTCACCGTCGAACTCCGCCTTGAAGCCCCTGAAGCCCTCGCTGCGGTGGGTGTTCACGTAGGTGAGCAGCATGCGACTGGACTCCGTCCGGACCACCTCCTTGTCCACCTTGCCGCAGAAGCGCCCGATGAGCGGCGACTTCTCGAAGTAGCCGTCCCGAATCTCCAGGTAGTCCGTCTCGCAGTTGTTCGACTTGAAGATGTTCTGCGAGGAATTTAGGAAACTGTATTTTATCAACTACTCAGTAGTAAAAGGGGGCGAAAATTACTGAGCCATGTTGAAATCCACATAATTAAAACCTTTTACAGGCTTTTTTATAAATATCAGTAACCATAGCACCGATGATGAATATAAAACCTTTTTTAATTATAAGTGTTTTGCTCACTTCGGAGCATTGAGTTTTGCCTTTCAAAGAAGTCTGAAACTTTCCTTTTTCCCTTCTGGCAAAAGGGTCATTTGATATTAAATGTTTTAGTGTTCCTTTTGTGAAGTGAAAAGTGAAATGCATCTAAAGAGTTTACAGAATAAAATGGCAAAAAAAAATTCTAATAGAATCTTTTTAAACCGTAAGAAGCATTTCATAGCTTTAATGTCTATATCTATCCGTGAATGAAGAATCAAATCCCAAAAGTGCTACTCATTCTTTGATTATCAAAGAAGATACTCCTGGTCGCCAGCCTTACCATGCTCTCCAGCTTCAGCTCCACGCGCTCTCCGTAGGTGGCCGTTATCCGCCACTCGCAGTGCTCCGTCTCGTTGGTCAGCGCTCCGGCCGTATAATGGGAGGGCGAGGCGAAGATGCCGGAGCTCTCCTGGAAGGTGCGCCCGCACTTGGGACACTTGTAGAGCAGATTGGCCTGGGCAATGTCGCCCTGGCTGAGGCGCAGTCGCTGGCCAATTTCCGGTCGCTTGCGGCCCTTCATCTCGATGGGCAGGATGGTGTCCAGGTAGGTGCCCTTGGAGAAGGTGTTCCGGGCGTAGTGCATGATCGAGTCGTAGTCGTAGGCCATGCCCAGCGAGTCCACCTCGTCCGGCGAGAGCATGTTGAAGTTGTAGTCCTGGCCCTTCATGATGTTATTGTGCTCGATCACCACGTGCTTTTCCCGATCCGGACGCGTGTGCTCGTGCCAGAAGCCCACCACGTGGCCCAGTTCATGGACCACGATGCCAAACTTGTCGCAATTTCGACCGATCGAGATGGCCTGGGGTCCATTGCCTCGTTTGCCCACAAAGGAGCAGCAACTGGTAAGAATAGATGAGGATATTATTTATAGGAACTGAGAATGAATATGAACATCACAAAGTGTCCTTGAATTTAACTATTTCTTCGGTTTTTTAAAAGAAAAATCACTTGTTTAAGTCACACAGTTTCACTAATATAAAATATGATATATTCCAATAATATTATCTCATAATTTATTCGTTTCCGAACCGAAACTCACCCGCAGCTTCTCACGGTGAACACGATGTAGTTGGGATGGATCTCCGGGTCGCGCTCCACGAACTTGATGCACGTGGAGTTCTCCCAGTGGCGCATGGCCAGCTTGAAGAGCGCCTTGTGGATGCCACTGAAGTTGCCGTCGATCTCGTAGGGGATGACCCCGTAGTCCCAGATGCGATCCTTCTTGGCGGTGACGGCCCGAGCCACCCGGTGACGCAGCTGCTCCTCATCCTTGGGAGTCCTGCGGAGGATGAAGACGCCATTTATACATGTTAGTTACGGATGATTTTGGAACGCGGCGGGCGAAAAGTTTGACGTGGCGTATGCGTAATTTTAATTGCCAACAGTTTTCCATGCATTTTTCACTGTTGTTGTGCGGCACAACTTTTGCCACGCGAATTTCTATTAAAATTCATAACTTTTAGCATGTACAAACATACACACAGCCCACCCACACAACCGCACAATGAGCAATGGGCCTCCGTGCGTGTGTGAATGAGCCTTTGTTTGCGTCTGTGTGAGTTGCCAAAATGGCTGCTGTTTGTTTAAAGTTTATGCCGAAAAACCTCTGAATGAAAATGGCCGGCAATTTACAGCGGGCCAGGAAATGGCAGCGGAAACGGATGTGGCGGCAGTGGTGGAAACGGCCGTGGTGGTCCACCAGGAAGGGGTGAAAAGCTGAAGGCCGGAGGGGACTCTGCTTGCCCAACTTACTCCGCTTTCAGCAAATCCATTTCAGACACGGATTGATTGAGTCCTGGCGGGGAATGGTTCACATGCTGGGTGGTTCCCTGACCCCGTCGACGGTGCTGGCGACGGTGCTTCTTGCGGTGGTGGCTCTGCGTCCGCTTCTGGTGGTGCGACTCCCTCCGGTGGTGACCCTCGACCACTGGCCGGCTCAGCTCCTGGCGCAGCCTTTCCAGCTTGGCCTCGTACTCCATGTGCTGGTTGCTCCGTCTGCGGTGAGCATAGAAAAACAGAAACAAAACTGTATTCAAATGGGAGCGGGGCAAGTCTAGAGGCCTCATTTCAAATGAATCATTTATTATTTACATCATTATTAAGCCGGAAACCCATTTGATTAAACTAATTAGCAGAATTCGGAATACAATTTCCATTTATCATTCATAAATCAACTCATAAATTAATGTTTGAGTAACGGTAACAGAACACACAAACATTTTAATTAAACAATTTTTGTTTGCCAAATTAAGCTGGTTTTCAAAATGTTTGAAATAATTATACATTTGTCCTGTGCAAATTTAAAGATCCTATTATTTAAGCCATAAATCAGCTTTAATTGATACGTAGCTTAATATTTGGAAATAAATAGGCTTTAAAATGGAATACTACAATATTTCATCTGTTAATCCTGCACTGATAAAATGTAGTAAATCAGTTCATGTTATGAATATTTATTTTAATAAATTCGGTCCGTGAAGAATTTAATTTGAATGTCAAATTTTTGAATAATGCCCGTCGTAATGTTCTGCTTAAATTAAAATATAATATAATATTTAAACATGCAAATGCATCTTTAAGCCCAAAACATAGTTTTCAAAACATAATTAATTCATTTTGTATATTTGGTTATTATTCACTGTGAAATACAATAATTTTAATGAACTAAGTTACTAAATACTATTTAGGTGTGTATTGGTTTTCAGATTCTTGGACTCACCGCTGCTTGGGTCCCCGTCTGTGCCGCCTCCTCACCACTCCGCGGGAGTGCAAGAAGTCCACCTCGTCGTCCAGCTGCATCCCGTTGCCTCCGGCGTTGCTGTATACGTGAGCAGGAGTGGATCGCTGCTCTGGCAGGGAAGTGGGCACTATGTGGGAGGACCGCCTCTCGGCCACAAAGTTGTTGCCCGAGTCGTCCTCGATGTCCTTGTTGTCCGACTGAATCTTGCGGGTGTCCACGTTGCGGTGCAGCGACTGCACTTGCGTCTTGTTGCCCGGCTTGGAGCCCATCTCGACCAGCGTCATCCTGGCCGGCTTGTCTGCATGTGTGATATGGGTGCGCTGCTCCGACGGGGGCAGCACCTCGTTCTTGTAGCTGGAGGATTGGGCGTAGTCGGAGGGCGACAGTGAACCGGACTTTATGGGCTTGTTGGTACTCTGAAGGGTTAGGGAAAAATATAATATATAAATATGTTATACATATATGTTATTTCATTCTGCCTTAAAAATTCATTCAATTAAGGGAATATTGCAGTTAATCGCAATTGGTTCTATTAATTAAAATTGGATATACATCTTAAAAGTTGTATAACATTGTGATATTTATAAAGTAAACAAAGAAAATAACAAATGTTAGCACAACAGATTTTAATGAATATAGAATAAATATTTCTGCCCTTAATTTTATAAGCTTAAATATTTATAAAAAAAAAGTAAGATAGTATTAAATTTAAAATAACTTACCTGACCCAGCAACTGGCCTTCGCCGGCCTTGAGGTTGACCGGCCCCGAGCTGGGCAGCTTGGTCTTCTTGCGGATGATGTCGGTGAGGCCCTCCTCCTCCACCTGCAGGCCCTCGTGGTAGACCTCCTGCTTGAGCTTCTCCAGGTCCAGCTGGAAGGTGGCATTGAACTTGGTCGGCCCGCCAGCCGAGCCGGAAACGGAAGCAGAGGCGGAGGCGGGGTCGTGAGCCTCGTCCGGGGCGTCGGCCAGCAGCTGCTCCACCTCCTGGCGCTCCTGCTCCTCGTCGTCGACGGGCGTGTGGGCCACCACCGGGCCGGAATCGCCCTCGGGCAGGGCTATGTCGCCCATGAACCCGCCTGCAAGGCCAGAGATAAAGCGATTTAAATTAGCGGCTTTATGGCACTGCTACCATAACTTACAAATTGTTTTTAATTATAAGCGACAGGGCGAGAAGCGTATAAAATTTTATTTTTATTGAAATTTCATGTGGCTCCCAGCCCGCTCACCCGAGCACTGGCGGTTGGTTAGCTGATGCTCCCAGCTGGTAATTTATAATTCCCAACGACAACATCCACTGGCCAAAGGCCAATGGCCACTGGGCCACCGACCATGTTGCGGATATAAAGCCGTGGCCCTCTGACAGTTATTTCGCCAGGCGGCTGGATAGACACTCTCTGCATATCCATTTAATCAGTGCGTCAGCGGGACGGCGGGACAGCAGGACGAGCAGACAACCAGACATCCAGACAACAGGATTCCTGGCCAGCTGATGCCTTTGTTTGCCCTCGCTCCACGCGGCGGATACGCAACGGGCACCAGGGAGTGGGTGTGGAAGTTGGCCAGTAAAAACGGCAGCAACAACGATAACAGTTAACAAGCAAAATATGAAACTGTTGCCCTGTCTGCCTCAGACATGTTAAACAAAATTAATTAAGTGCGTTTGCACATTGCCACACAAAAAAAGAAAGAAAAGCCATGCATATAATACCGAACCGCGCAGACTCTGCGCATTTAAATACTGGGATATGTATATTTAAAGCAGATCCCTCGGCCACTGGCAACATCAATCCTTGTTTCTCCTGTCAAAATGAAGCATTTGCCAGCCAAATAAGCTCTGGATAGAGCAATTCATTTGCCTATAAAGACTGTCTGAGTGCTGCTGCCTGAAATGCTGGGAATGCTGCTGGTTGGCTGCTCGCAGCTCTTCTTAATTCAAACATAAATAAAATAAAATGCATTCATGCTATTTACACGGCTGGCACAGTGGAGCCTGCTCGAGTGGATGTGGATGCAAGGATGCCGGGCTGCCAGGATGCCAGGATGCCAGGATGCCAGGCAGATCGTGATAGGGCGGCATTAACGTTAACGCCTTTTGACTTCTGAAGGCCGCTCATCGTGGCCCACATTCCTCCTCTGGATTCGCTTCCCCATCCGGTTCTACACCGTTTCCTTCACTTCCGCCACCCGACACCTCCATACCCATCCCTATTCACCGGCTCCACCTGTCCATCTGCGAGCTCCCAACTCGGAAACTGGGATACTGGGAATCACCGATGTGCAGATGCAGATACGGGTGCCGGCAATTTGATTATTACAACTGGAGCGGCAAAACCAATCATCTTTGAGTCCCAACTAACTTGTTGCGAAGTGGGTCAGTGCAATCCAAATCCTCTTGCCTCGCATGCCAATTGGCCGTACAGAGTACACATATCCTTTGGGTAATAATCAAGGATTTGTTGCCTTTCGACGAGCAGGCCCATAAGAGCAGAGGAAGTAATTAAAAGGTGGAAAAGATTCTCAATCTAAGGATAGCTGGTACACCTAATATTTGTCTTTCATTCCCATTCACTATTTGTACATTGCCTTTGAGTTCCGTCCATTATCTGTTTCTCTTTATCTTTTCAAGGCAGATACATCCTCATACTTCGGTAAAACTGGGGCTCATTTATTGATATACTTTCAACTCCAAAGGTGTCCCTAGCAACAAGGGCTTTTGTCCATCAAGTACTCACTGTATTTAGAGAACCTTGAGTGCCGGAGCAGCTGGCCGTGTGTGTACTCTTCGGTTTTGCAACTCCTGCTCTTGATTTTGCTTGTGCTGGCGTTGTTTTGGGCAAAATTGCAAATTACATATTTATCAAGCTGCAAACGTTTTTTGATTTAGTTCCCGAAAGTGCAGCAGAGCAAGGCAATCATGGCACACTCTTGCAGGGAAAAAGCCCGAAAAAAGGGAAAAAGGAACCAGACCGCACAGTTTGTTTGCCGGCAGTGCAATCAATGTCAATCATACGCACCGTAGCCGAACTGTGGTCGCCTGGCTGCAGCTCGAGCAGGAGGAGGATAAACAGGAAATGACAGGGGACACCCAAAAGCACCCACAAAATATCAGACTGCGGGGCAGTGAGACGCTTGCTAACTCTGTCAAAGATCGGAATTTAGATCAAAATTCTCGGAGAGACCCCGCCCTGGCAGCTCAAATCCTGTTTGTCCAACGGCTGAGTCACCGCTCGACGTTCTGTAAAATCTGAATTAAATTACACGCCATCAAGATTTCTGTATTCAGTCTACGCTCACGTTCACGTTTTCCTCCCTTTTCGCTCTGCCTTTTGCCATTGTTTTTGCTGCAATTGCAGCGTGTTGACTTTGAAAACATATCGTATTTACATTTGATTTAACAGTCAAACAAATTTCTAGAATTGCGCAAATATTTACATACACAATCGGGAAATCTCTGCAGGGCTGCGAACACGTGTGCCCTGTTGAGAATTAAAAAAATATGTGTATATACACACACATATTCTTCGCCTGCGTGGCTGTGCATACATGAAATTTAAATTTAAAACATAGCACAGCCCACATGGCGGATGATTGATTCGGATGTTGTGGCGAAAGCGAGGGAGCGGCGGCAAAGTCGACAAGGCAGTGGAAAGCCGAAGTGAAACTAAGACCGGTGGAAAGTAACTCAGGCCAAACACGTTTGCCAGTTGGCATTTAATCCCGTTAACAATCGCCGGCTGCCAAGGAGCCGAAATCCGGACGTGGAGGTGGTAATAAAAAGACGATGCACTCTGCAGGCGGCAAAACTTGCCACATAATGCGGCAGATTTGCCACCCGCCCAAGAAGGGCCAGCAGTCCGTTTAACGGCGAAGGATCAGCAGTTGCCACTGCCAAGATGGCGGCTGAAGCGGAAACGGAAACGGAGAGCGGCCAAAGTGCGTGGGCCGAACCCTTGCTTCGCACGCTTCTCGGTCCTTCTGCGTCTGCAATTTCATTACGTTAACGTTAAATGCCTTTGGCCGTCGCGTCCACTCTGACTGGCAGACAAACAGTTCGCACAAGTGAAAGTAATTAAATTTTTGAGCGTTGGCTCCTTTTATCCGGGGTCCTTGGTGCTGGGTCCTCGCTCCTTGTTCCTTGGTCCTCCCACATCATTCACACTAACGAACTGACGCACAAAACGTGCCATTTTGAAGGGAATCCGCATCCGCATCCGAATCCCTATCCCTATCCAGGTCCAATTGCGCACCCTTTTAACGGCGACCACAAAAATGTTCAACACATTCTGGCTGCACTTTCCCTTTCCCCTTGCCAAATCCGGCTGGCCGGCCATGCGGCGTATGCGTAATGTGGCAACAAGGACCCATTCCCACTGCCCTGCCCACTTTATGAGCTCGCGACTGCCGACTGCCAGTTTAATTAAAAATAAAACCCACCATCTCCGCCTGCCTGGCTCCAACTGATTATTCGCTTTGGGCCACGCGTTATACGTGCGAAAACCAGAAGCTGGAAAGGCGGAGGGCGGGGAAAGCGGGCGAAAGCAGGAAAAGCGGGAGGGCAGCAGCCCCAACACTTGACGCACCGCATCAGTTGCTGTGGTCAACATCCAGAGTTGCTCGTCCATTTTGTGGGTCAAAAGCAAATAATTGAAGAGAGCACGTCGACTGATTGCCATTGTTGAGGTCAGCTGGGTACGCTTTCATTTCACCTTTTTTATCCCCTGGTTATTTCGGGGCTCTTCCGTTTCCTTTTTTTGTTATTTATGGCTTTTGTGCTCTTTGGCGGTTGTCAGTGCTCGGCTGGCTGTGTCATAAAATAAAATGCGAGTATGTGCGCAAATAAAACTCGAGCAATTAAACAGCAAAAATGCCTGGGGCTCAAAAGGATGCGACACGAAGACAAACGCTAATTGATCTGCACCATTGGGCGGGCAGTCAATGGGAATCCAAATGATATCGTACCCCACAAATCGTATATATGCGCTGAAAAAGAACATAACTTTAATCTGTTTACGTAAGTCCCATGATGATATTTAAAGAATCAAATACAACGTTTATAATTATATATTATAATTATATATTATCGGAGTCGCCAGATCGATAGAAATACTTGAAAAGTAGCATACTTTTTTATTATTATTATGAAATACTGGTTTGTACACAATTTTTCTTTAAGACAAGCATGTTTAATAAATGCAAATAAAACAAAAGAATGGGTACAGTAACCAGTCACAATTTTTTCCATCGGTCCGTCATCTTTGTCAACTGAGATTGAATAAAAGCATGAATTCGGTCATGTCACGCTTTCAAGAAATCATGATATTCATAGCATAAACATAGTAAAAGTGTAACACAAGCGAGTGAAGCAACAGAATAAAATCGGGGATTAGTTCCTTATTTAAATGTTAAGAGCCTTAATTATTTTGTACAAGCTTCCATTTAAGTCTTTGCTTTGAGTGACTCCTTTGTATCTGACCTAATCCCGGGGCTCAGGACCCTTTCCTCATAAGCAGAATTAGCCTTGACTGGTCAACTGACTTTCAAATCGCTGTTGGCATTGTAAATACGGCTGTAATTATGCATAATCTTCCGTAGAGAGCGCACAGCGACCGGAAGTGCACACATGCATACCGCAGTGACCCCGATTGAGTGTGTATCTGTGCAGGGGACTCCATTTCCCAGTCCCTCGACACGTTTAATCCGAGCTCGTTTGTGTGTGTGTGCGTATAATTACCGTAGCCATAACAATGAAATTCAATTTGCCGGCCACGCCCCCGCGGACCTGTTAAATGGGCGTTCGGAGCATTCATCATGGCCGGAATTATGTTTTGATAAGCGGCCACCGAGCAAACAGTCCGTAGACCGGCAAACGGATGGACATTCGGGCGATGCCTAAATTAAAGATGGAATCAAAGCAAATATGGGCAGGCAAATAAACCACTCGAACACAAAGTGAACAGAATCGCATACGGATGCAGACGGAACGGAAGGAAGGAGCGGAGGAGCAGGCGGAGGCGGGGGCGGGGGCGGAGGCGGATGTGGAGCAGGAGACGGATGCGGATGCGGAAGGAGGAATATGTATGGTTGGACAAACTAATCCGGAGGCAGCAGAGACTGCATGGGGAAGACCTCGGCCATTAGCCAAGAGCAGCAGCAGCTCTGCGAGTGCGAATCCGAATATTCGGATAGTTCCGGCTCCCTGCGGCTCTGCTCCCCGAAAATGGAGTGGGTCCTGGCGATGGTGACGAGTGACCCGGCAGGAGATTTTGGATTTGTGCACGATTTAGGCTCTGGCTTTTGTTTGCTTTTTATGAGTGTGTCCGTCGGTGAGGGGGACTGTCGTTTGTTTATTTATTCGAACAAACAGTCGAACGATGGGAAAACAATTTTCACCTACACAGAGAGGAAATCGAGGGGATATGATAGGAAGTTGAATTGATTTTAAGAACAATGTGGACTATAAAAACTATTTTAAAGTTAAGCCAAAATAATATGAGGTATACTTCCTAGCATTTTTTTCAAACTTTTGCATCATTTTAACTAATTTAAAATTTCCTTAATATATCTATCTAATTTACATAAATTGACTTAATTTTGGGTTGCTTGTTTTTTCCTGTGCATCGGTAGATCTGGCCCAATGTGGCACGCTTCATTGGAGTGTCAAATGATTGAATAAACGAATCTAATCATGTGCGGCAAATTTATCCGAGAGCTTCAATGGGTATCTTCGGCAGGCGAATGCCGAAATGAGTCCTAATGGAATGGAAGAGTTTCCATTCCGGAGTCCCCCTGACACACCTCGATGCCACTCGGAGTGCTTTTCGTGACCACTGTGGCAATCGGTCAATGGCCCAGACTGGACTTATAAAACCACCGCCGGTCGAATCATGTGTTTCTATGGCCAGCCCTCTGGGCCAACATCCCCGGCATCCATAGATCCTCTTTGCGGACCAAATCGCAGATATGGCTGGCGGGCAAACAATGGCCGGCGGTGCTAGAGTTCCCGCACCAGATTTATGATGGACAACTGCGTCGAAATATTTATGCAGCTGTACGAACGAGCATTTGTGGCATTTGCCCAACTCCACTTCATAGCACACTATACGAGTATATCTATGGCCACTTTGCACCTACGGCAGATATAAAAACTATTTTCCATTGCGGTCGCACAAAAAGACGAGCGCAGCTCGCTCGCACAAAGCATTTTTAGAAAAAGTTTTGGCTTGGAGCTGGGGAGCGGGAGATGGGAAATACGTCTACCTATATGTTTTTTCAGTGCCCACTTTTTCAATTGGAAATGGGGCTGAAAAGCGCAGTCATATTCGCCGATGTGTGCGAATATGCCAGTGCGTTCGAGTGTGCGGCGAGTGCAGTTTATTCAGTTCACCTACTCAACTTTCGGCGGCACTTGATTACAGCGTCGTCTGCGGCGGGTTCAGTGAACTCACCACCGCACCACCGACGCCGCCTAGGAGCCACCCACCATCCATAAACTCCCCGAGCACCCATAAACACCCACCATCCCGAACGACACTTGCAGTTGCATCTGATAATTGTGCCATCAGCGCTGCAGCAGCTTCAAAGTGTCGCCGCCGCGTTTATTTTCGTGCACTATCGCACATCCACAACAAATGATGCCAAATTAAATGCAGGCACTTGGTGGCAGGAGCCAGCATTTGGCATTCCAGATATCGGCGGGTGGCCCGTTTGCTTCTTATCGGGGCAGCTTCCGAAATTCATTTTTAGCTAGCCTTAATTTGCGAAATATGAAATATAATATTTTGAAAAGTTAATACGAAGTTTGATATACTTTTGATTTTCTAATGGCCTTCCGCAAATAAAAGTTTCACAATTATAGTTTTTGAGTTGCTATAAACCACAGAAAAGAGGAAACCTAATTTTAACTTTCCACAAATTTAGCCAATTCAATTTTAGTTTCATTTAAAGCCAGTCTGTGATAGATTGAAAAGTAATTCCAGCTCGCAAATAAAGTGAACAGCCATTGTCAATTTCGATTTGTGTTAGCCAGCGGATTATTTGTTCCACGAAAAAATTCGGTAACATGTAGAATTTAATGGAATTGTTATGTCAATTTGGCTTACGGCGTTTTGGCCCGGGGGCCACCATTTTATAAATTTCCTGGCACATATAAAACATATTCGCCCATGCAAGTGCTAATAAAGCAACTCAGAGAATAATGCGAGTTGGAGTGCTGCAAATGAAGCTCAATGTGCGCCTGAGTGGATGCAGTTCAATTTTATCCACCCTACGGAATTCATATCCGTATTGGATTCTTGGCATTTGCCTTGGCCAAAAAACACGAGCAACAAAAAGTGGCAGAACGCATTCAATTTGTCTTTGGACTGTCGCTTTCAGTCCGTTCTCGAGCTGGAAATGGGGCCAGCATAGCGGGTGAGACCAGGGATATGGAAAGTTGAAATGGAAATCATAAATTTCAATCCGGATCTGCTTTGGTCATCGGTTGAGGGCGGATTAATTCGATTTCATATCGCCCGTCGCCCTTTTCGCAATCTGGGCCAACGTCAGTGCGTTGGCAGAACAATTAAAATAACATTTACAAATTTAAAATGCGATTTGCATAAATTACGGATTGCCCCCAGCTGCAGGCGCTCGCACGAGCAGGGAGATTGGTACATAAGAGAGTATATAAGGGTATTTATACATAAAAGCCATATGTACAAACATAAGCTCCATTTTGTGGCATTATCTGAGCAGCTTTTGAGCCCGTTGCCTTGCCTGCGTATTTATGCCAATTTGCATAAACAATGATTGCAGCACAAGCCGGCGAGGATAACAAATTCCGGCAAACAGGTTGCTCAGGCACACGGCATTGTGTGCTGTCTGTGTGCGTGAGTGTCCTCCACACACACACACATGCGAGCAGAAACCCAAAAGTATGCAGCAAAAAGTTTGGGCATGCATCCTGCTGTCAGGCATGGCCTGAAATTCCCCAGCATTCGTTGCCCTTGCAAAGCGAGCCACCCACTTCGGGTGACATGCCATTCCTGTTGGCATTAATTAATTATGTAAACAGCTTAAACGCAAGTTTATTTTATTTACACATGTTTCTGCTTGTTTGGCCGTAAGTGGGGAATGTCATTTCAATAAATGCACCTGAAACCCGGCTGGTGGCACATTCCACTGGCAAATTTGTAAGCGCCTGCATCTGTTACCGAGGCAAGTCAGGTGGTTAGGGCACGGCCAAAGCTGTTGCAAATGCAGTCAGTGGCAGGCAAAGCCCTCTCAGCCAGTTCATCCTCCTCGAAGAGTCTCGGAATCAGCTGCCTCACTTCCGATTTTCTAACATTTCCGCTGCTGCACTTCCTTTCTGTCCTTGTTTTTGTCGTCCTGCTTTGAAATCCTCCGATGGCTTCAGTTGCAGCATGCCGAATCTATCATCTGCCCTGTGCTTCAAGGACTACTGTATACATATCTTTTGTTATCTGGCAGTGGAGCTGGGGGACCGAGCAGAACTGACAGCCGAAATGAGGCCAATGACTGGGCAAATGTGGTGTGTCAAATAAATTAATTTGCATAAGCGAAAGCAATTTGCTTGGCCTGCCAGCCAGAAAACTAATGTAATTTATGTGTGTTTATCTGCGCCGATAAAGCGGAGTTGGGCAATAAATAGATGTGGTTTTTAATCAAGGGCATACAAAGTTGCCATGCCCTCTCCCAGAAGTTCCACCCGTTCTGCGGCCTTGTAAGCTGATCCCGTTAGCTGTTTTGCGGCGGGCATCCCAACAATCTGCGCCTGCAGCCAGGCAGCGAGGCAGCCAAAGCCCCCGAAAGAGCTACAAACTAACTCAATCCGTCCGCACACAATGCTAAAAGTGCGAATTGTAAATAGTTTCTGGCAGCGGGCTCGGCCTGGCTTAGCGATGGACTTTTTGAGAGCGCTGCAGGGCACTAAGCAGGTGCTAGGGGTCCCGGAGGGGAATCCCCTGCACTACACGGGGGAAAAGGGTGCTACAAAATGATGGTTCTATAATATAAATTAAAAAAATTTTAAGATATTTAAAACTATTTATTCTTTTTTAAATTATTAATATTGTAAAGTCACTACTATACATTAAATATTATAAATTCTGAGAGAGAATCCCCTGCTCCTGCCTAAAGGTTTCGAAAAGGTTCTGATAATGCTAAAAAATCAATTTGTTTAGGGTTTGGTGTTGTTTCATTGAAATTATTATATCAAATTAGGTATTAAATGTGCAGAAATCTTTTAAAAATATGGAATACAGATGATGTGCTACTAATACTACTGATAGGAAACCCCTAACATTGTTCTCCGTGCACTTTGCATGTTCATATCGAGTATCTCACCGCTGAGCTGCAGTTGCTCTGCCCCAAGATTTATTGCTCCGTTTCGGGGAACTTTCCTCCGAAGCACGACGCGGTGCCACCTCCACCCCGATTCCCGATCCCCATACCAACCCAATCCCCCCGTGCACTGCCTTCGAAGTGCCTTTTTATTCGAGAGCGCGGGCGGCGTTAGTTTGTTGCCTTTCAGCCAGGCTTTTCAGCCATTCTGGCATTTGGCAAGAGCCCTATCAAAGTGGGTGTGAGTGTGGGGATTCCCCGCCAGCAAGTGTGTGTGTGGTGTGGCGGGGAATTATTTGCAGTCACTTGGGCAGGTTGTTGGAGCTTTGTGTGCGCCACGCCTTCCAGGCCACTTGAAGCCGTCGCATCGCATCCTGTCGCGACTCCTCCGCCGCCGCCTGACATTTCGGTCGTCCTGGCTTTGCGGTTGTTATTGTGATGCTGTTGTCATCATTACTGTCGTCAACTTGGCTGCACTTCCATTACGATCTGGTCCCCGGAATGGATTCCCGGCAGTGGTTGGGGGCCGGGGACACTGCACTCCCCGCCCATTTGCAGTGCCATTTGCGGTTTGATTTCTGGCTCTTGCTTCTCGGCCTGCCCCACCATTGTTGTCCGCTTTGATGGAACTTTTGCGCTCGGGTTTATGCAAATTAATTAGCGAATCTGCAGAGAGCGAGGCGCACAGAGGAGGAGGAACAAAGCAGTAAATTCCTTAAAGTGTTGGGTTGGCCAACACGAACGCATTATGACACGAGCTCGAGCTGGCAGAGCTAAACGCTTTCGTGCTGCCTACTTACGGGCGCTCGCACTTCAAAGGCCTTAATTAACTTTCGAGCATTTGCTGCGAAATTGCTTGGGTAATACTATATACCTATATGTGTGTGCACTCTGGGGGATTTTCGTGTCTGCAGCGCACTGCACATTTTTGGCAAATTAAATTTTCGAGTTTGAAATCGCCCCGACTCCCATTGAAAGTTGATTAGCAACGCCCGCCCTCGCACCGCCCTGCCGTCCATTCGATCCCACTTCGAAATTCAATTAGGTCGCTTTGTGCTGGCGAAGGAAAATTTGTTTATTTCCCCCCGTTTTTCAATCGAACTGCGTGAATTTGCATATATTAGAAAGCCATTCATTCGGTTGCCAGTCCGTGCAGAACAACAAATCGGCTCTGACCCAATTTTTTCGCAGGCAAAATGGCAATGCAAACAATTCATTAATTGTGAAGTGCGAGCGGGAGTGCAAAGGAAGCCCCGAGGCGGTCATGATTGATTGTGAAATTATGGTCGGAGCTCCTCCCGGGCGGGAATGGGCCAGACATAGACCTCTGGGGGACCTGCGGGAGTGATTTCCAGGGCGGGGAGCCACAGAGCTCGAAAACGGGAGATGATTGAGTATCGTTTTGGTTTACAAACGACTATTACAATAAATTTATTGCATTTCAACAGAACAATAAAATACAAGGGGAAATAATGCACGAAATTGAACTTTATGTAGCCTAAATATTCCCACACTTGTCTTCGGCATACGAATTGGCTTGGCGCAAGCCAACAAAAAGCCAAACGAAAATACAAACTTTGTTAGCACAGACACTTTGAAGGAATTCTAATACCAAAGTGTCTTTAGGGAACAAAATCCTAAAAGTGTGTTTATTGATTAAGAACATTTTGGATTTTTATAAGGTTTTAATTGAGTGCCTTATGGAAGATGTTCTGACATTTAATCTTGTTTCTTGGACACTATTTCATAAATTCATTAGTTTTTATTAATTTTAATAACTATAAAAAATACTGCATACTTTCCTTATCCTTGAATGATCATAGATAAGAAGAGTAAAATACTGTAGCAAGTATAAGAGATTTTATAAAGGAATAAATACAAATTTATTCATTTTTCAGTGAGATGATCCCCACAAAATGTATAGCTCGTCATCCCATAAAAATACATAAATAAGTGTTTTATGTTGAATGAACATGGATATTCGTGAGAGGTTTGCCATTGTCAAGCACTCGACGACACGTTGGCAATGATAGTTGGGACGGAAGTCGTTTCCCCCTCAATATACGCATACTTTGGCGGGGATTCCGCCTGAGGAATGCCATTCCTTGAGCGGGAATGGGTTCTCGATGGGCTGCCCCGGGGGAGAAGTGGGTGCTGCAACTTTTTGACAATTGATGTGAGCAAATACTTATAGATAGACCCGCAGATAAGCCCGCCGTCTTCCACCACTTGGAGGCAGACAAATTGCAATCGAAGTCGGTGCTCCTGCCCGTGGCAGACACAAGCTCAGACCTAAGCTCGGGCCAGGCCAGGATGCGGCTGTGGATACGGGGATCCGGGTGCGGAAGGCCGAGGAGACAGACATTGATACGGCCCCGACGCATTCGCCTTCGCATTCGCGTTGCTCTCGCAGTCAATTTCCTTACATTTTCCCAGCTTTTTTATTATTTCCTCTCTTTTTTTTGCAAACTAAGGTAAATTCAATTGATTCGAGATGCCGGCAAGAGGGTCTGATCGGAGGGCGGGATGAGGACGGAGCACGCCACAATAGCGCTTAATTTCCAGCGCTGCAACAAGCGGCTGACAGGGGCTTCGCCGAGGGGTTGGTGGTGGGGCACGGTGGCCATAAATAATGTCGAGTGGGGATGATGGGGTGGGCATGCTGAGACACTTCCACGTGTGTGTGCCTGTCTGCGTCTCGAGTTAACAAGACTTTTCGCTTTTACTCAAACTCGCAGGCTAACACAATTTTCAAAGCTTTTGTCTTGCCACGACTCGACTGGGGCAGCGTATCGGTATCGCTGAAATCTCATATAGACTTTCACTACCAGAAAATATTTTCGACATTTCTGGGTCACAATGTATGTACCCATAATCTACATAAATATTTTAATATTCCTAGATGGGTATGAATACTTGAAATTATTCAAAACTGTGCATCCCATTGTAACGCAGAATAATATAATAGTTTCTTAAGCGGGACACAAATGGTATGCAAGATAGGAATGTAAATATTTCCACACTTATCCGTATCTTCTATCTATCTATATGTATCTTCTAAAACCAACTTTTAGTTTGATATGCATCTTACAGTATCACACTTCAAACTAATATTCATATAAGTAGTTATAGCAAGCCGGTCAATAGAAATTTCTGGAAGTGTAGCATTATAGGTAGCGTGTAATACATAGATCCATGGCTTAGAGATTGGCTTACGGCGGAGTTGAATCAGCGCAGAGGCAAGGCAAATGCGAAGCCATTTCCGTGACCCGTGAGATGTGGGATGTGAGCACCCGTGCCCGAACCCGTACCCCACACCTCCCCCATCCCGTACTCACCGGCCTTGCAGGGATCCATGTCAATGTCTCCGGATACCTTTGGTGTCACATGCAGGCGCATCAGCTGCTCGATGGTGTACTTGCTGCGGTAGGGTCGTCGCAGGCGGCGGATGGTGCCCAGATACGCGTCGAACTCCTGCCGGTGGTGCAGGTGGTGGTGGTGGTGCTTCAGACCCTCGTCCTCGTCCTCATCGGTATCCTTTCCGCTATCCGGACTTGGATCTGGATCCGATAGCCGTTGAAGGACAGCGCCATCAGCGGAGTGCTCTCGCCGGTGGCCATTTTCAGTTGCCACCTGATCCACGGATGTTGACGGTGCGGATGCCGATGTAGGTAGTCCTCGATGGGGCCTGGGGTTCTTGGCGTGCACCGAGATGAGCACCACCAGCAGGCCGGTGGCCAGGAGCAGGACGCAGTTGGACCAGCTGACGCCCAGGGGCGTGCCACGCCTCCTACGCATCGCAGTGGCTTCCAATTCGCTCGTTCCTCTGTTTTCTGTTGTTTTTTGGGTTCACTGTTTCAATGGGTCTTTTGTGATGGGTCTTTCGGCGAGTCGTGACCAGTGGCCCGTTTGGATTCTGCTGTGCCTATCAGTCCGCACTTAGTATAATTTCTGCATTTTCAATTAGCACGTGCCGGGCCTGCAATGGGAACGCAAAAACAATGATTAGATTGTGGAATGTGTTGGAAGCGGATCGATTCGGGTTTGCACCAGACTCACTGGAATTATTTAGACTGACTCAGTTCGTGCATCACGGTTTTTGTTCAGCCCCCAGAATCCCAACCACTGATAACCCTTTGATTCGCGAAATGGCATAGCCAACGCGCTTTGCGCTCAATAATATTTTTATTCCATGGAATAATTGAGATGGGGTTGTGTTGGGGCAGGTAAAGCATTATTATAATATATTTGACGTTATATTTTGAAAACTATGGTTATAATAATATTATTTTACGCCTTGTGAGATAACTTGGTTATAGTAATATAAGAATATATTTGACATTATATATTGAAAACTATGGTTACAATATTATTATTTTAACCCTTGTGAGACATCTTGGTTAGTTGAGGGGGCTTCGTAGGGAAAGTTTAAACATTTCATTTGTTATGTAAAATAATATGCAATATAAATAATATACTGGATAAAATATATTAAAAACTGTAACTTATTTTTTATTTATTTTGCTATAATAACCGCAAAACCCTTGAAAAACAGCATGATTGATGAAAACCAGATTTGTTTACATATGGTCAGCATATTTCCGCGTATTTTAAGTGTTTTCGAATCTGTTCTTATTTTATTCTGTGTTCCCAAGCCCCCTGTACCGATGATAACCCTTTGAGCCGCTGTCCCCACCGGAATGACCCACAATTTGGAGCGATAGAGCGCGCTTGATTTTGTTGTTACGCGGCCCTGAAATATTTTCTGTATTTTTTTAGCGGAAATAAATGGCGCACTTTCGCACACGTTGATGGGTAAACACAAAGCTGAACTGCGCTTGGGATTGAATTGCGAAAATGCAGATCAAACGCGGCAGTAACATTACCATTCTGCGGGGAAAGCAATTTGCTTATGCATTCCCAATCGGGGCTATCTTGTGAAGCCGGCTTTCATTTGCAATTTGAATGCGTACTCTGGCTGGGAAATGTCAACTGGTTGGATTCATTTGCTAATACCGAACAGCCCCCGAACCCGATGCAATCGAGGCAAGACTACGGCAAACACAGAAGTTTGTCCCTGGCTCTCTGGCTCTGGGATGTTCTGATGCTGTGATACAAAATATCTATCGGATAATCTCAGTCTGTGCACAGCCGGCGTCTTATTTACATATGTGCCGTAGATGGGCCTTATGTAGCCGACATCTGCGCCCTGGGCCCTCATAAAAACTGAAAACAAAGGAGGTGCAAAACCCAGCAGATGGGCGGGAGGAAAGTCGTTCTAGGGAGATGGTCAGGCAGTAAATCCGTGAAATCGGGTCCCACACAGGTAGCTAGGTGCTCTCGGCCGGCACTCAATTAATTTCGAGGCACCTCCGTGCACAATAACAGGTAATTAAAAATCGCTTAGACCCCGACGAACCCAGGACCCCAAACGCAATTCACAAAACCTTTTCAATTAACTTGAATGTTTGGCCAAGACCATTGTCATCAGGCTGTGCTGCTGTGCCACTGATTTTCCCCAGCAATTGTGGCAATTTCATTAAATCATTTCATTTCCGGCCCGCTTACAAGCACACACACCCCGATACACACAGAACAAATCAAGGACTCGCCTGGCTTTTTATGGCAAATTAAGTTGCCTTTTGTGTGGTGGCGGCGGTGCTGGTGGGGCGGTTTTGTTGGTGATTCGGAGGCAACTAGCAAATAAAGCCAAACACCACACAGACAACAGTTCCACGGGCAAACCTTGGACAGAAAGTTTTCGCAGCCAGGCAAAACAGTTGCGGAGCGAAAGGCAAGGGAGTGCAACATATTTTCTTAATTTCATTTCGTTTAATTTCACTCGGCGAAGAAGGCAGCAGCAGGAGCTGTTCGAGGGGCGGGAAAGCCCCCTAGAAGGCGAGGCGGCAGCCATTTCCATAATCCACGTTCGCATAATTACGTATACGCCGCATGGGACCAACGGCAGGAAGGACGAGCGAGCGAAGGAACCACGACGATGATGATGATGACGGCGCGCTGTTGCTGCCTCCTCATTTGAGCGAAATTAAAAATTCAATTGATAAATTCCAAACTAAATAAGCACTGCGAGGGGCGACGGGGAGAAAAGTTACTCGAACACCCTCCTGCAGTTTTTTCCTCCTTTGTTGCCACGTCTCTGGCAGCAAATTGAAAATCGTTGAGAAGTATGTTAATTGGCTGAAGTGAAAGCAGCCCGGCCTGCCACTTGGCCATTTTCCAGGCACTCTGCTCATTAAGGCATTTGTTTGTTTGTGCGTGCCCCATCCCACTTCCTCCTCCGCAGCTCTTATCGCACCCACACGGCTTTTTGGAGGTGCACTCTTATCAGGCCTCCAGGTCATCGGCGGCGTAAACAAATGCGAGCATAACTACGTAATGGCTGGCAGACAAACAAGAGCCATCGAGCGAACCGGAGTGCACTTTGCCTCCCCCGGAGCGGAGATCCTTTCGATTCGCCATTTGAAAGCTTTAAGATGTCATTTCAAACGGCACGCGCCATTTACTTTTAGTTTAATTAGATGAGATGCGATAAGAGTGCCTGCTAGCAGATATCCTGGTGTGCTGCTGTGCTGGTATCCTGGCAGCCCGCATCCTCGCTGCTTGCGAGGCCATCAATCAGGCTTGTCAAGTGCTCGCAACTTTCCAACTACAAGAGCTGACAATGACAAGCGTCAAGTGGCTGGGGAATCCTTGTTTTCCAGCCGGGGCGGTTCCGTTTCGCTTCTCCGTCTGTGATTTGGAGTGGGACTAGACTTACAATCAGCCACCCCAATGCCCGCCCCGCGCCGTCGTCCTTTTAGTGTTTTACAAGAGCAAATCCTGACAGTTGCGTCGCCGGAAGCTCTTTGTTTGCCTAATTTTGATTTTCTCCGTTTGACAGTTGGCACTCGCAGTTGCAAACTATCCGAGAGTCAAAGATATGATTTGAAATGGCTCTCTGATGGGCTCAAGGAGTGGGGGTTTGACTTATAGCCTTATAGATGGCAGCCAAACGAGTTGTTTAGCGCATTTCAAGGCACTTTGCGACTTTTCGGACCATTTTCGCCGCTTCCAAGGACATCGAAATGCTGGGCACAGATTGGCCAGAGGAGCAGGCCATGACTTGTCTAACAAGTGGGTGAGCCTAGAGGAGGAGCAGCAGCCTCAATTTGGAAACAACTTAATTTCAATTACTGACGCAAAGGCTGGGACAGCCGAAATGGTAGAATGAATGGGGGTCCACGGACACGGACTATGCTACTGCGGCCGACTTTTATGCGATTTAAAATGCTTCGCAAGCGCAGAATGCAGCCAGGCGGCTGAACTAACAACAAACAGGCAAACAAACAGACAGATGGGCCAAGAGGATGGTGGCCCAGGGGCAGGGGTCGGTGGTCGGGGGTCGGGGGTCAGGACACGGACACCGAAGGGAAGAGACTCCGGGGCAGGAGCAGAACCAGCACCAGAACCAGAGCCAGAACGAGTCCAAAGCCAACGGCAAATAATTAAACTTGGCTGCCTGGCACCTGTGGCCCTTGTATGCCGGGTCAGGCCACGGCCAAAACCCT
Organism: Drosophila biarmipes; assembly: GCF_025231255.1. Taxonomy (NCBI): domain Eukaryota; kingdom Metazoa; phylum Arthropoda; class Insecta; order Diptera; family Drosophilidae; genus Drosophila; species Drosophila biarmipes. The sequence continues at coordinate 12,300,789 of NC_066616.1, read as the reverse complement.
CCCCCACTTGCCCCACGGCTGTATATCCTGGATCCCAGATCCTCCAGCATCCTGCAACACAGCACAAACGAAATGAGTGGGTGGGCCGAGGCCGAGTCCTGATTATTTAGCAGCTCGGCATGTGAATGTAAATAAAGTTCAGCCATAAAATACCCCGCAGACAGATAGACCGGCCAGAGGACTCCGCCCCCCGCTCCTTTTTTGGGGTCATAATCTGCAACAGAAACAGGACGATGCAAATAACCACTGGGCCATGGCGAGCAGAGCTGGACAGAGGGGACACCGTAAAGAATCTGCGATTTATTTATAAACCCGGCCGGCAGAGGGGCGGCACTGAAGTTAAGAAGTAATTAATACTAACAACGACGAATGACGAGCGTCCTGTGGCCAAGGGAGCTCCTGACTCCGGCCCGACACGGCCCATTGGAGCCCTGGGATGCGCACCTTTGCATCCTATCCCATCCCTGTAGGTGTACCTCTCCTCCGCTCTTTCGGGTCATGAATAACAATTGCCGGGGCAGTGGCTGGGGAGCAGGGGCTGCAGAAATATGGCGGCAAAGATTTCTTTTTATGGTGATTGCGTGGGAAAATTGTCGACAGTCGGGGCCCCGAACGCCTGCCTTCAGGCCGGCGATAAAATGTGAAAAGAATAAAAACGTGAAACAGCCCCAATGCAAATATGAAAGGCGAGCGAAATCCTTTTAATTTGGCAAATAAAAAGAGAGCGGCAGGCCAACAAATTTCCGTGGGAAGACAGAAGAACCCCCGCGATGAGGAAAACTGGCGACTTAACTTCTGGCATGTAAATGCGTGCAAGCGAAAGCGATCCAAGGAGACGGGTGGAAAATGAAAAGTTTTGGGGGGCCAACTTGAGTTTTGGCCAACTAAAAGTGGCACGCCAATCGAAGCTATTGAAGGCTCAATGGGGAGTTCTGAGCTGATGGCCATCTATGGGCTATCCCAAACACTCGGGGGTCTTTGGCAATATATATCTCCCACCTAACAGCCCAATTAGGTTATCATGCAGACGAAGGCACTGTCGGCATAATAATTACCGGAGAAATATGACATACACATAAATTAGTCTGCATTCGGGGCAAGTAAGTGAAATATAAAATCTGCTTAGACCTTAATTAATTACAGATGGAGGGGAGGGGCGAGGAATGACAGGATCCAGCCAAGTGGAAGTGGAGGCACTCACCCACAGTTACCCACAGTCACCCACTCGCAGACAACAAGCACTTGCGACATATCATTAACTTTGCTTTATAGCAACCAAAATTGGGGGACAACCAAGTGGTTGGGGCGAAAAAACCGGCGTGGCAAAAGATGAAGTAAAAATACAGAAGAAATAACTCGTGGAGTTTGCGATGCTGCCGGGGTGACACTTTCTATAAGAGGGTGCTGTTCTGAAGGACCTGGAGGATGTGGCTGTGGGTGGGGATGTGGATGTGGAGGGGCATGTGGGTGTGGCTGAGGATGCGACGGCTGCTTGTTAGCAGGATGGCGTCAGCTGTTGTGCCTACATGGGAAAAAATATTTGTATTGCCATGGGATAACACTGGGAAAAATGTTTCAAGAAAAGTATCTTACAAATTTTAGGGGATTGGATTGGATGTATAGTTTTAAGAGGTGACTACAATCAAATCACAAAATCTTTTTCTACCAAGAAAAGTACTTTCTTTTTAACTATTTAAAAGAATTTTAGAAAATATAGCATTTTAAATACTTCTTTTCATTCATATCATTTAAATGGTAAAAACTCATTGCAATGGATGAAGATAATAATTCGTTTTTTTGGCGGGAACATTTTTTTGTAAGATTTTTCCTGTGTACCCAGGACTCCTGCCGAAATGCCCCCAGCTCTTGGCTGCCAAAGCAGATACAGGACACCTCCTAATATCCATAAAATAACTCAAATCTTTCGGCAGATTCGCCCCCGCCCGGGCGGCAGGTAAATTTAGGGTTTAATAATGCCTGTGGTCTATCCGACGTCAACTGCAGTTATCTTCGGCTGTCCACCTTCGAGCTACAGCTACGGCCACCCACTCCCCGAACTTAATTCGCTTTTAATTTTTACCCTGCTGCGACAGCAAAAAATGCGGAAAAATTCCCCATTGCCATGACAAAAAAAGGAAGTTGGGAAAAGGAACCGAAAAATACAGCAGAAATTTGTTAAGCACGCGCTATCAGTCTGAAGTGCGTGTTCCAGCGACGAGATGGAGGGTACGAGGGTCTGAAGTGGGGAAAGGAAATGGAAATGGAAGAGTCGTCCTCGTCCTGGGAAAGGGAATCCAAATGAATTCTATTCAAAGCATGGCTGCCACAAAATATGAAATGAAATGCTGCCGCTGGGGAGCGGGGGCGAGGGTGTCCAGGACGAGAAATGTTGTTAAGAAATGCATACGCGGGCAATTTTTATTCCTTGCTGTCCTGTCCCTGGTCGTCCGGAGCCGTCCTGTGTCCTGCGTCCTGCGTCGTCCTGCTGCTTAAACACGAAATGCTTAATGGCCAAGTTGCCACAAAACGTTTGCCAGACAAGGGCCAACTCAGTGGAGCAAAAGTGAGATGCGTTTCTGCTGGCTCCCAAGGACGAAGGACCAAGGACCTGTCTGTCCGCCCTTCTCGGTACTAGTGTGTGTGGGTGTGCTTATTGGAGCGCAAGCAACCTGGACAACAATATCAATATGCGTCTTTTGTGCCCAAAGCTGCCCCAGCTGACAATTGTCCGCCGCCGGAAGTTGATATTCCACCTAGCGGAAGTGTTACGGGCAGACCCCATCCCAACCCCACCGAAAATTCCATATTTTCCACTTCACTTTACCGCCTTTCTCTACGCATAAATTTCCATCATCATCCATTCACCAGGCAGACAAACAAAATGCGCAGCATATGAAAAAGTTCTGCAGCCAAGAAGCCAGAGCCAAGACCGGAGCAACCAAAGCCAATTAAGGCTAATGCCTGCCCTGCCGGACCCTTTTGGCTCACCTTTAATTGCTGTCGAACCCCGAGAATCGTTGGCCAAAACAAAAAATAGCAGACAGTGGGAAACAGGGGAAACAAATAAATAAAGGCCAGGCAAGATGAGTTGGGTCGAGATCGCCGGATCGAGTTCGTTGCCACCGGGCAGGAATTCCCTTCTACGAATATTTCGCGGCTTTTCGTGGGCACCTTGACTCGCGATTGTTCCGTATTGCAAGTGAAACACACATGCCCGCCGGCACAAAGCGAAATCAGCAGAGATTCTATTTTAATTATGCCGGCGGCCTTTAGATTGCCAATTGACGAGAGATCTGCGCTGTGATTTTGCGGGACGAGCTGGGAAAAAGCGGAAAAGTGGAAACCGCACGGCGGAGATAATAGCGTGAGCGTAAGACGCAGAACACCCACAAATCGAGCGACGCTGGTGGTGCTCGAAAATCCGGAGGAGGAGGTGGCATCGGGGACTGTCGCTAGTGCACACACCGCGTGCCGTTTTTTATTTATAGCCGTCGAACGCTGCGCTTCTATCAGCAACAGCAATGGAACGGCAGCAACATCCGCGGCGGCAGCAGCAGCAGCAACACCAACAGCAGCAACACGAACGGCGGCAACATCGACCTCAACAAAAACAGCGTGTTTACTTATTGTCGCTGGTTCGGCTGGGGCCGAGGGAAACCAGAGAAATGAATAATATTAATAACGCAAAACCAAAGATCAGGGCAGACGCTGATAACGCTTTGGATGCACACACAACGATCGTAATCGAAATCCAATCGAGTGCGAAGATCACGAGCACGAAATGGCTGATTAGCGAGGCAAAAACCCTTGATTCACTTGTTGAATAGTCGGATGTGGCTTGCATGGCAGCAGCATCCTTTGCAGGTAGAGTTCTGGGTCCACCAATCGACCCGAAAAACAAACTAAAAAACACACACTCACTTTGATGGCCGATAAATTATCCTTCTGCCCTCTGCGGATATTTGCGTTTGGCCATTTGATTCAAACAAGTTTGTTGCCAATATTCTTTTGTTTCGCGCACACCGCTGCCGTTTTCACTGCGAAAGCACGTCCGTCCACGACCGAAGTTGCTCGCGATTTGAGAACATAAACAGAGCAGCCAGATTGAGGGAGTCGCACTGTTCCCAGCGAGAGCATGCGCCGAGAACAACTGCGGGAAAGTGCCCAACAGGCGGCAGCGTTTGAACTGGCCGCGGCCGCGGCCCTAGCAAAAACAAAGACGCAGTCTTCGTGGGGCCAGTGTCCTTAGCGGGATCAAAGATCTTTGGAAAAACCCAAAAAACCTTTTGGAACTGCACTATAGTAGATGATGTGTGTAGATGTTGGTGAAATTCCAGATAACCCAAGACTACAGTAAATTGTGTTTTATTTTATTTTTCTTAAACCAAAATGTAATCTTTGTTAGGTCTAAAACAGTCTTAACAAATACATAAATAAAATTTGCTCATAGGAACTACATCTGAAAAGGTATTTTAGGTAACGCGATATAAAAGGACATTTTTTAAAAAATCTTTTTCTTATCAAGTAATTTTGAAATTTAAATAAAAATCCGTTACATCAGGCGCCTTACAACACTGACACCCATACACCGATAACACATGTGTTTTTCAAACTGACAGCAGACTATCGATATCACCATCGATAAGTCCAGTCGAACTATTTTTGGCGAGAAAATTTTCCTTATTTTATTTAATAAAATAAAATGACCCAAAAGTGCGAGACCACCAACTGCGGCAAGGAGGCGACCCTGCAGTGCCCCACGTGCCTGAAGCTGGGCATCAAGGGCTCCTTCTTCTGCTCGCAGCCATGCTTTAAAGGATTCTGGAAGGAGCATAAATCAATCCATGCCTTGGCTGGTCAGTTTTAGAAAGTCTTCGTTCGTAATGGTTTGGATCACTAACATCTGGAAATTTTTTAACTCAGCCGGGGCCTCGAACTCTTCTGGGCAGGATGGAGCGTACAACCCGTGGCCGCACTTCCGCTTCACCGGCAAACTGCGTCCGTTCCCCCAGACTCCCAAGCGGACCGTACCGGAGGCCATTATGCGGCCGGATTATGCCGATCATCCCGCTGGGCGGTCTCTCTCTGAGGAGGCGCTGCGGGGAACCAAGATCAAGGTCCTGGACGACGAGGAGATCGAGGGCATGCGGGTGGCCGGAAGACTGGGTAGGGAGTGCCTGGACGAGGGCGCCAAGGGCGTGGAGGTGGGCACCACCACCGACGAACTAGATCGCCTGGTCCACGAGGCCGCCATCGAGCGGGAGTGCTACCCCTCGCCCCTGAACTACTACAACTTCCCCAAGTCCTGTTGCACCTCGGTCAACGAGGTGATCTGCCACGGCATCCCGGACCAGCGTCCCCTGCAGGATGGAGATCTCTGTAACATCGATGTCACCGTCTACCATCGCGGCTTCCACGGCGACCTCAACGAGACCTTCTTCGTGGGCAATGTCTCGGAGAAGCACAAGAAGCTGGTGCAGGTCACCCATGAGGCGCTCAGCAAGGCCATCGAGTTTGTGCGTCCAGGGGAGAAGTATCGCGACATAGGCAACGTCATCCAGAAGTATGTGGCCCCACATGGATTCAGTGTGGTGCGCAGCTATTGCGGTCATGGTATTCACCGCGTGTTCCACACAGCACCGAATGTGCCTCACTATGCCAGTAAGTTTATGAGATAGTTTTCTTGGGATGTTACTAAAGTTATTGCCTTGCAGAGAACTCCGCCGTGGGCGTCATGGCCCCGGGACACTGCTTCACCATCGAGCCCATGATCTCCATTGGCGTACAGAAGGCCGAGACATGGCCGGACGACTGGACCGCTGTTACTGCCGACGGTTTGTTCTCCGCCCAGTTCGAGCAGACGCTTCTGGTCAACGAAACCGGCTGCGAGATTCTCACCAAGCGTCGCGAGAACAACGGACAGCCCTGGTTCATGGACAAGATTTGAAGAGACCAACTTGGGCCGATATATAACTTCTAGGGCTATACATCAAGCTTTAATTTGTAATTTTACAATAAAATCTAGAGTTTTTATTCCCAAGTCCAATGTGGATGTGCCATTAACCCGGTTTACTTCTCCAGCGGAGCGTAGTTGAGCAGTTTCTCGATAAGATCCACGTGTCCCAGGAGCATGCGACGGCAGCAGTACCTCTTCAGACCCAGAGCATCGAGGGCATCTCTGGAATTGGGAAATATAGTAGACATGGTGAAATGTGGTGTGCACAGGAGACCTTTTCCCGCGTGACTTACCCTTCCGTGTATTCCGCCTGCAGGAGACCCAAATACGACTCCCACTTATTGCCGATGACCTTGCCGCAGGTGAAACAACGGATGGGAATAATCATCTTATCTAGTGGGTTAAAATGCTTGGAGAAATCACGGAAATTCTTAAGACCACAACAAAATGTGTGCTAAAATGTGTTTTTTCGTTGTTATTGTTGTCCGAACCTATCGCTATCGAACCATCGATATAAAAGCGGCACTGCAATACATTTATATTAGTGTGACCAGGGTTTACTATCGATACATCTGAAAGACTCGATACCTTACCGCGCCTATCGGAATTGAAAATGAGCTCCCAAAATATTTGAATAAATTAATGGTTATTTTTATTAAACTACCGACTGCTCGCTACATGAATGCGTTTTTTACAAATGAGTGTGTAAATAAATATTTTTAAACAGCGTCGAAGACTAAATGTGCCTTAACTAATTACTGCTGGCCGTGAGATGCTCGCCGGCCACTTCGACGGAGGTGGAGACCTCGAACAAATCTTTGGCTGACTCCTCGCTGTCGCCCTCCAGACCCGCACTGGACACATCCTCCACCGTGCCCTTCTTCAGGTCATCCGACCGTTTTTGCAACCGCTGTGGAATTAAAGTTTCCAATTATAATTATATAAAAGTTGTATAGGAAATCCTCCGACTTACCGATTCGGCGGCCTCCTCGTCGGGCACAAAGATGCGAAGTGGCGTATTGGCGCCCAATTGCTGCTGCACCAGTCGCTGGTGCTCCTCGAAGGCACTTGCTGCTGGGTCCTGTGCAACTTGTTGCTGCTGCTGCTGCACCTGTTGCTGTTGCTGTTGCTGATGTTGTACTTGTGGCTGCGGCGGATGGTGTTGCACAGGCTGCTGCAACTGTTGCTGTTGCTGCTGCAGTTGCAACAACTGCAACTGTTGCTGCTGGTGCTGCTGCTGCAGGTGTTGCTCCTGTGCCTGGGCCTGCAACTCCTCGAACTGCTGTTGTTGCTGCTGCTGATACTGCGCCTGGGCCCTCAACTCCTCCAGATGGAATTGATGTTGCTGCTGTTGCTCCTGGGCCTGTGCCTTCAATTCCTCGAGATGTAACTGCTGCTGCTTCTGTAGCTCGATGGCAGCATGCTCTGTCTCCAGTTGCTGGCGGCGTGCCTCCTCCTCTGCGTAGGCCTGCAGCAACTGCGACGAGTCGTGGGCGTGACCATAGAAGTTGGACACTACGAAGCCGCCCTCTGGGACAGAGGCTGTGACCGCCGAAGCCACGTTGGGCAGGTGAAAGGAGGCCGTCTCGTAGGCACTCTCGCCAGGATCACCCAAGGCCGGAGCGGCTATCAGAGCAGCGTATTGGGGTGCTGAGTCCAGCACGGGGTGGATGTTGTGATGCGGATCCTTGGCCGCCTGCAGGATCTGCCCGTTGCTGGCCACCTCCTGGGTGAGATCGGCGTTCACGTAGCCCGACTCCACCACCGGTTCCGGGCTGGGCTTAAAGAGCTGCTGCTTGTGCGCCGAGTAGAGCTGGTTGGACTGCGTCACCAGGTACGTGGGATTGTAGATGGGGATGTGGGCAGCAGGAATGGCGGCGATGAAGGACTGCGACTGGACAGCCGGCTGGGCATACTGGATGGGATATATCTCAGGCGCTGTTTGAGCTGCCGCCTGGGCACCCACAATCTGAACCAGAGGCTGGGCGGGCAGATGATTGCTCTGCACATCGGCTGGCAGCGGCTTGTTATTGCTCGGTGTATTGAACGATTCGGTGGCTGGACGAATCTTGGTGGTGGGCAGCGAGGGATCCGGATCTGGGGCAAAGAGTTTCTGCGAACCCGAAATGGGATCGCGGATGGTTTGGTCATTCGTCTCGTCCTCATTCACACTGTACTTCGGCGGCAAGTATGTCTGGGGTCGGGCGGATGGGGGAGGGGTCTGGGAGGGGGGCGTGTACAGGTAGGAGGAGTCGAGGTGACCCTCCTCCACATCCAGGTGGTTGTCGCCCAGGTTCGGTGCGGGAACCGTGTAAATGGGTGCAAAGTGCTCGGTGTTGAAGTTGTTGTGCGTGTCCAGCTGTGGGGGATCGGTATGTTTGGAGCAATGTTATAGGTATTTTTGACTGTTTGCGGAGTGTGTGCAAAAATCTGAATAATGTTTCTTGAATGATTCCATTAAGTAATTTCCTTAAGAAGTTTTGAACAGAACGTCAATAAGTTAACTTATTACAAACGTCAATTATCAATTATTATACAACGTTTAATTTAAAAAAATTTTTTTGATTTTATGGGTTGAGACAAGCATAAGAAACTTCAGAAGCTAAAATAAATTTCAAAAAATATTTTTTCGTGTATTTTCAAAATATTTTTTATCCAAATTGATATTAGATATCACTCAGATATGTATGTTTTTAAATTGTGCGAACTTAAATTGTTTACCTTTTTGGTCTAGGGTATGTAACCAGTTTTCTGTGTTTGTGCTGGCATTCCACCCTATAACTACCATAATCTCAACTTACCGGCAGATTCTGGAGCTCGCTGTAGCTCACGGCCGAGGGCTTCTCGTACTTGAGGGGCTTGTCGTATCCGAAAGTGGGTTTCGCCTTGGGCTTGACATTGTTCAGCTTGATCTTCAGGGGCTTTCGCAGGGCTGTAGCCGGCTTCAGGTAGACTGGAGACGGACCGCTCAGCTTGATGGGACGAGGAGGACCTCTTAGGTGTTGGTACTGATGCTGGGGCACATGGATCAGAGGATGCGAGTGCAGGTGGGCATGCGAGTGGGCGTGAGACAGGACATGGGGATGCACGGAGTGCGGATGGGCCAGGTGGGCGGCATGGGTGTGGGGACCATGGCCAGGACGACCCTTCAGTACCAAGGGCACCGGCTGGTCGCTGCGTATTTGGACGACCAGGGTGCGCTGTTTGCCTGGCGGACCAGCTCCTCCAGCGGATCCCACGGCAGCGGGACGACTTAGCTGCTTGGCGCTTTTGGGCGGCCAGTTGGTGAAGACCAGGGGACGCTGTTCACAGTTGGCCAGCGCCAAGATCAGGGCGAGCAGCAGGAAAGGCTGGGGAGGAGGAAGAGGGAACGATGTCAAAGTCCATTAAATCAAAAACTTAATTACGCGTACATCGAACAAAACGCCGAAAGAAATAAAAACTTTCTAAGTCCGGCGAAGGGGAAAGGGGAGGGCCTTGTAATCGCTGGACAGCAACAAAACTGTAATGGCTTTAATTTTAACAAATTGGCGGTTTTCTAAAATTTTATCACGTCGCCTGCCGCTGACTACTTAACCAAAGCTGCTTAAGCAAACGAGCCATCAAAGTATCTTCAGTTGTGCGAGTACGTATGTGTAATTATGTACGAGTATATATTTATACGGTGTGCCATAATACTTGCCCATTTTCCCCGCTTCGATGGCTGATTAAACTTTCAGTCCACAATGCCGTAGAATGAAAGTGAAAAGTCGAATATCGAAACGTCTGCGTTCTGTAATTGTTACTCTTGTGCGTTGTTTACTTTTTCGAAGGGGTATAATGGTTTGTTGACTCGGTTTGTCACCCTTTTACCATGTTTTGTGTATTCGTTGATCTATAAAGTTGTCATTTCTACTTTATGGAAGCGTTTAAAAATGTATATACATTTAAAAAAAAAATTGTTAAATATATATTTATATTTTTCATTTTATCAAAATATGTAGAGATTCAGAAGCCATCTGATACTTGCATATAAATGACAAAAAACAAATTCGTTTGAAATTTGTAGTTATCTTTAGCTAAATCATATTAAACAAAATATTTAAAGAGTATTTTAATAAAATTAGAGTTTTGAGCTAAACTATATTTTAGTAGATAGTTTTTCGAATATTTTTAAATATTTTTGAATATTTTTCTAAAGCAAACATAAATCAAATTTTCTCTTGGTATCCCAATTTAATAACCAATCTTTAGGATAATAAAAATTCGTTTTCATGAGTATCCAGTACCCATAAAAGAAGGGAGTACCCAACTCTCTGCCAGGGTGGCTTGGGTCTTGGTCGACCGAAGGGGAAGTCTGCAATTTGTGGCAGCAACTGGACATGGCAATTTCACCTGGGCAGCCCACTCCCCTGCGCCGGAGCGTCGGCAATGACAATGGCAATGCGGTGTGCCGTTAGCCAGACGTCAATCAACAGGTGAAATGCCTAAGCGAGTCCAATACGTATAGTTATTGATTACGTGCTGCGTTTGCTTAAACGGATTGCCAGGGAGGACGGATTGCCGACTGGCGATGGCCGATTGCGAGTGCAACTGCGACGGCGGGGAGCCGGGTAATTGCCACCAAATTGGCGGCTTATTGTTTATAGAGTGGTTAGTTAGTTTGTCGCCTTTGCAATATGCATAATCATATGCAGATACCAGGGGCCCTGGTGAATGAACTGAGCCAGGAGACGGATGCCGGGCTGCAACGTCTGGCTGCAGGCAACTCGTTCGACGAAAGCCCAAATGGAATTCGCATAATTTCGGGTTTCCTCTGGGCTTGGCCAGCGAGACCGTTGAACCTGACAAAGGATTTTCCTAGCGGCCTAAGCGGAACTATTGATCAGCGGCCTGTCGCCGCGGCGACGGCCATAAACAACGGTTTGGTTAACCCAAATTGCAACTCGAAATGCAACTTTTATTTAGCGGCAAGCGTTTTATTTTCAAGCCCGCTGCACATTGAGGCAAATGCAGGCGAGCAGGCCAGTGTAATTGGTGCACGTAGAGCCGAGGCTATGTATAAAGCCATCCATTGTCTGGATCTTGGCGAAACTTGGCGCATCAAGTGCTCCCATTGCAAATGAAAGTGCTCGCTTTGCCGGCCACATTACAATTTGTCAAATATTCAGACGACTTCGGGCGGCAATTCAATTGAAGAAGCTGCAACTGCATTGTGCTGCGCTTGTAATTGGATTTGCTGGTGAAGGTGAATTTGAATCTGAATCTGCAGCTCTGCCCGAAGTCGTTGATCGCCGAGCCAATGAAATGCCATTGCATTTGCATTGAAATTATAGCCATTTCTTTTTGTGTTGCGAACGCAGTGAGAGACTTTTTAATAACCGCTAATTGTGGCCAACAAACTGGCGAACGCCGCGTGATTCACTTACCCTCATGTTGGTTGGGAATTAGACTGTGTTTCGTTGTTTTATTGCTTGTAGAAAGCTCTGGGCAAATGTCGAGTGACTTTTGGCTTCTTCCGCTACTCCAGCAGCAAATAGATGAAGATCAAAATGGCAATTAGGTATATAATCACATCAATTAACTTCATGTCAGCGAGCGCCGCGGCGCTTTCTCGGTTTTCCAACTGCACGCACAGAAGAATTCAAAAAAGAGATTCGAAATTCGATTCGAAGATCGAGGAGCAGCGACGTCCGCACCTGTTCAAGTCGCGAAGACAACTGAGTGTTGGCTGGTAGTTGGTAACGGACAAAAACCCAAGACCATGTGCCGATCCGTTGGAGTTCCACTGGAATGCGACGAAGACTCGCACTGGAAGTGCTGCGCACTGAGCCCCGAAGAAAGTGGTCGGATTTTCATGAAACTAGTTTGCAAAGGCCAAGACGCAGCACGCGACCAGCAGCAGCAACATGAATTGCCAGCAAGTGGCCGATTAATCGCAACGAAAGTGTTTTGCCATTGACTGTTCTGGGCCGGCGAAAGAAAGAAAGAAAAAGAAAGGAAGCGCGTGGAAAGAGGCGGGCAGCGCCAAACAAAAGACTTAAGCAGCGAACTCGTTGTCGCGCGTCAGCAGTCGCTCTTTACCTTAAAAAGCAATGCGGACCAGGCGCACATGATCAGGAGATGGCCTGCCACCTGTTGCCTTGATACCTGGCTGCTCTTTTTTGTTGTTTCTCCGGCCAGCGGCAGAGGCAGCAAACAGGAGCAAAGCCAGCGATTGATATTACGAAACGCGGCAGGCACAGTGGAATTAACAGACACTTTGAAGAGATTCTGCAAACATATAAGAGGATAAAATAAAATTGCAAATATTATATGACTCAACACTTCCTTTCTAAATTTGTATATTGCTTAATTTTCAATTTCAATAAAGTACAAAAATTCATAAGTTCGTTCAAAAATGGGTATACTGAATGATTTCATTTGGATTTGCATTTCTTATGCATATTATGTATAGATTAAAATTTGAAATCCATTTTAAATAAAATATAATAATATATTGTTCAATTTTATATATATATCTTTAATTGCGAAAAATGTTTTATGAGTGCATCCTGTCTGGCTGTTAAGCTACAAAAATAAAATTATCTTATTTAAATATATTGCATTTATAAATTTAAATAAGAAATTGTGCCTAATAAAAAGGGTTTTCAAAAACCAAAATTTGAAAAGTAAACTTTTACTTAAACTAAATAGAAGTGATATGCCCAACTTGGAAGCTATGAACTCGTGGAAAAACTGGAAATAGGTTGCAAACCACATTAAATAGCACTGTGGCCAGTTCGGATGTGTCCTAATATCGAGCGGATGCACTTTCCATTACCAATGAAGTCCAGAGAGTAGGCCCAATTTCTGTTCGCTCGCCACTGCTTTGCATACACCCAGGGCCCTTCGATGATAATGAGCCGTACTTATGAAACGCTCCCCAAATTACAATAATTGGTGGCATTTTATGCAGGGCGCGACGCCCAATTTCTAAACGCAATTGGTCATTGGAATTTTATAGCGCCCGGCTGCCTTTTGTGGGTCAATATTGGTCGGCCCAAACTTTTGGGCCATAAATCAAAATTTCACTTTCATAAGGCTGCCAATTGATTTTGGTGGAAATTTCATTGCTATTTTTTCTGTATTTATATTTTATTTTGAAATATTATTTTTAACAAGGTTTTTTAAACATTAACAACATAATATTATTATTATACCTTTTATTTCATACATTTATCATCTGTTTTTTTTTCGGTTGCGTTTTAGACAAATGTTTAAAATATGCATTTTTAGCTTTTAATTTGTTATTTAAAACTTTGTTTATCTGTTGTTATTTTTGCCCTTTCGAGGCCGCTTTAAACTAAACTAATTGTCATTTTATGCTTTCTGCTCTGATTTCGGTTTAATTAGTTTTATTTAAGTATAAATTAATGATTTTTATCGCTTTTTACGTTTTATTTATGTCTACGTTTACGTTTTCCGTTGTGTAAATATACCTCATATAAATAGCGAGTAAAAACTAAAAAAATGTAACTACATTAATATGATTTGCATTTTTGGGTTTGCATTATTTATACAATTTTTTTAGCACACATTGCCGGATGTGTATATGTGCGTGTGCGGGTATCATGTGAAAGTGCTGCGAAATTATAAAAAATATTTTTCGTTTTAGTTGCTATTTGTAATGTTAAGTATGATACTTGTTAATATCGTTATTCCTTAAAAAATGAACATTTCCGCCTTAACCTGTAAAATTATCATATTAGTTTCGGGTTTCGTTTTGGTTTTAGCTGCAAACGTTGATTCTATACAAAAAATCTAACTACAGTAAAATGCTGCATAGCTTCACATTTACGAGTATGATAATATATTTTATATCTTTTTTTGTGGCTTTTTATTGACGAATTTTCTACAAAACCTTTGCACTTACGCTAGTTTATACGGCATTGAGTAGTTTTATGCGACATTATTAATATACTCGTATGTATTATTATTTTCTTGAACAAAGCTGCTCGGAAGTGTCAAATTGAGCGAAGTGGAAAAATAATCGAATTTATTATCAATATGAATCGAAAATGCAATTGGGAAGGGCAGCTTTGTCAGCGGGTTTTCTTTTCTAGATTTCTCGATCGGTTTTCGATTTTCTTTTGCTCGGTTCAGAGAAGCTTGCGCTCTGGGTTTTCTCGGTTGAGTATGCACTTTACTTGCGTTCCTTGTTATTTCATTTATGTAGATCTGCTATAGCGTAAACATGATTTTATCAAGTTTCACAACATCGAGAGTTCATTTTTGTTCTTGTTGTTGGGTTGTTCATCGCTGTCGAGTGTGGGTGTGTGTGTGTGTGAGTATCGGTGTGGTGTACGTGTATAGGTGACGTTTCTATAAATTTAATAACTAGTTTATTCATTTAAAAATTATGTTTAACTTTTGGGTTTTCGCTACGCCTCTATATCATCGCTTTCATTTTACTTTAGGATTGCAAATGCGTTTTTTGTCGATTTAATAATAAGTTTATCGTTAACAATATATGAACTGCTTGTCGCGATATCTAGTCGTCTTATGATTATGCTAAGCTATGCTATGCTCTCGGTTCGTTAACATTTACACTTGTCTATTTACGATTACTTTACCATTACCATTTACCTTATACCGTTGCCGTCACCTTTACCATCAACTTTAATTTACTTTAATGGAGTTTAAGTGTTTCTCACATCGCACGGCTACATACACGTTTACATAAATTTCGAAGGCGCATAATATTCACATATTTTGGTTTTAATTTACGTTCTGGGTAAGCCTAGGCTACACAAAATTCGCTACAAATCAAATATGAAACGAGTGGTAATTGGCTCTTCATTATTTTCGCTCTCACTTATAAATGGTTATCTTTTGTTTTCGGGTTTCGTATTAAATTTAAAAGCTCGAATTCGTTTTACTTAAATTTGTTATTCGCTAATCATCTGTGGAAACAATCAAACAAACCCATGGGATGCTGTTCTGTGCCATTCTCTTGTTACGCTTCTTGGTATTCTGGGCTTCCTCTATTGAATGAATGCTGTCTGCTTTGGTTGGTTTGATCTACATTTAATGTGATTTCTATACGCTTTGGCAGTGTTTATCATTTGAACAAATTACAATTACGAAAACTCTTTTCGAACGGCAAAACGAAACAGCACAGGGTAATCGAGTTGAGGGATAACGTATTCGAGATACTTTAGTATCGGCATCAGTTGCTTATCATATTTACAGGCTATGTACAAAAATCAGAGCGTTCCACTTTGGCGTTTCGAGCGCAAGTGCGTGAAGTCGGTAGAGAAGTCAGGGTAGAATAGAAGATATAGACAGAAGTTAGAGGAAAATACACATAACGTTTCGCCTTCTTTCGTTATCGATTGTATCTATCAAAATTTGTTTAGAACACCACAGTTGCTGCTCGTAAATCGCTGGTAAAAAGCGCACACATTCACATACACTAAAAAATATTACTAACTACTTCTTCTTCGACCTTCGTCGCACTCTATATTCCGGCCTAGGTGTCCTCTATATTAAGTGGTATTGAATAATGATTCGAATGCGCTACTTACAATATTTTGTCGTGTTTGCTCGAGAGTTTATCCCTCTCTGTTTTGTGGATCGTGTGTAGAGATGTGAATGCAAGAAGTTTTCAATATAGAATTAGCAAATTTGACTTGTGTCGAGTGAAAAAGCTGAGATTCCTCTAGTTAAGTGTAATTCTTTGCATATGGCTTAGTATTTGGCTCGAAACACCCTCGACTGGGCGATCTTTGGCCGAAACAACCATTGTTCCTCTGGCTTTCATAAAAGATATCTGGCCGAGCCATGTATGTATTTGCTTTAGGTGTACGATACGAATTAGCTAGCAAATTGTTGGCTTTAGGTGTCTTTAATCGATATTTGTGTTTAGTTTACTTTAAAAGTTTAATGATTACATTATGCTCTGCTCTATATAAATCGTTTTGCGCATGCTCAGAAACTTCTAAATGCAGTTTTTGAATTTTAGCCTCATTGCCTTGTATCGGTATCTGTATCTGTAGCTCGCTATCAGTATCTGTATCTCAGCCAAAAGCAATCTCGCAGATCTCTGTTTTCAGTGTTTCATTCGTGTGATCGTTATAAATTGTTGCGTTGTCGCCGCATTCGGCGGCTTAGAGAAAGATTTTGAGACATGAGAGTACATAGATCGAGTAGACTTAGTTGTAGTTTTGGTAGTTTCTTTTTCGCTCAGTGTGTGGCTGAGACTTCCTCGTTTCCTTGTTTAATGTGTAGCTTACCTCACTAATGGTTCCCAATTGCTTACGTCACACCATTGAGATGGATTTTCGTTTAGAATTCAATTTTCAATTGTTTTCTTATGCAATGATAGCGCCATGAAGAGAACTCAAAATGTAAATGAAAGTTAATGACAAACGATTCTTAAGTGTAAATGATGATAAAATCACTCATATGTACGTAGATACATACCTATAAGAATAACTAATGATTGTTGCTTGGAGAACTGAATTCGGGGCAATCAACGAATAACAAACTGAAAACTCAAATAATAATATTTTATTGGGGCACAAGTCGATTACAAAATAATAGGGATAAAGAAGGATACACGATTAACCAATGTAAGTAGTAAGATTAAATTATAAGTTTACAGAATATGATAATTTCAAGGTTCTAAAAAGGCATACGGAATGATGTGGGAAGCAATCAGTTGGCAGTTGAACGATGGATATCAGGGCTTTGGTTCTTGGTCCCCCGATCCGGATTAGCTTTTTATGTGTGCGGAGACAGGCGGCATTGCCGTCGACGTTGATCTGGTGGTCTGTGGTTCGGGCTGTCTCTTGATTGTTAGTTGGGATGGACAAATACACCGGGTCGCATGCCTCCGCACGCATAAAAAAGCAGAGCAACGCATTTGGGTGGCACGCAATGAAGGGTCGTATCTAACTAGTTAACGCTTTTGATTTCACTTTTGTACACGGTACAATCGAATTTACATACAAATATGTCTTTTTTCTCTGCCGATTTGTTGCGCTTGTCTGAATATCTTATGCCAATAGGTAGTTGTGGGTGCGGTGCCACAAATGCGCTGCCCTGCCTTCGATTAGCTTCTCCATCGTTCAAATGTACGAATAAGGACCATCAGTTAAGGCGCTACACAGTAACAATCAAGAGTTATCATCCTTGTTGGAGCCGCCCCCGCCGACCCCGGAGCCCTGTGTGTTGGTGCCTCGTCCGCCGGCAGGTGCTCGAACCGCAGGCGGCTTGTACTCCAGGCCCGGATCGAATTGCATTAAAACGAATACCTAAAATATGGATTGCAATCATTATTGTTCCAAATCAATATAAAGATATACTATCTGGTCCCCACCTGATCTGTTGGCAGTAGTGAAAAGTCATCGGGTGGGTTGGTTATTACATAACGTTTGCTGCTCGCATCACAACTGGAGCTCGTGTCCCTGAACCGGTATAGTCCGATGCACAGCATTCCGTACGACTTGAGGGCCGCCACAAAGAGGTCCCCGTACTTGCCGCACTCCCCGAACTGAGCCAGCGGACCGTCGTACAGTGAGATTTGACCCACTCGACATCTGAGGAAAGAACATAATATAGTATTATTATTAATGAACCAGTACGAGAAAACAAGCTCGCTTCAAATACAATTTAATATTGAGTCTGAAGATAGTTATGTTAAATACTTTTAAGAATGTATTCATAAGATAATGAGTTAATGATAATTAAATAATGATATTGCGTATTACGATAAGTAATACTTATTGTAATTAAAGTGATGTATTCATACGCATTTATAATATATTCAATGCAACATGAGTGATGTATTCATTAGGTACTCAGATAACTGTAAGAAATTTTTTTTTGCACATTTGAGTAAGGTAAGTGAATACCTATTAAATGCAGAATTTAATGATTCCAATAGCTATTCCTATTGACGCACCTGTCTCGATTGCTCAGACTCTCCACGGTGCTGTAGCCTCCCCGGAGGCCAGCTCCCTCGGCCAGGATCAGCTCCAGCTCGGGCGTGGCGCCGCCCGTTATCAGTGAGCGGATCAGCGTTAAGGCGTTTTGATTGAAGTAGGTCTGTTCAGATGGGGTCAATCCAAATAAATATTATAAAATACCCGATATGGCAGTACAGGTTACAGTATTAAGAACCCATTCTAGGACTAAAACGAGACATTACCGTGGACATCAGCGAGTCTAACACACTCACAGCGAAGGCTGTGCCGCAGGCGAAAGGCTGCGTCAGATATAGTTCTGTATCTGGATCATCGTCGTCGTCTTGATCGAGAAACTGCACGTTACTATCATTGACCAGTTCTTTAAACGACAACCAACATGTGAAGCATTAGTAGAGCAGACACTTGAACCGCTTTCGTGGGGAAAACGGGTGAGCCTGGCCAGGATCAGAGGATATTACCAGCCTCTACCCAAGGAATCCCCCCAAAAATCTGACCTGGCCAGCCTCACTTTCGTTCGGTCGTTCGTAAACTCGGCCAACCTAGTGCGATGCAGTTTACCTGTTATCATGGGCACATTGGCGCCATAGACTGAGCCCCTCCGCTGCAGCACAATGGGACTGCCGGCGGTGGCGCTCAGGTTGTCGAACTCCGGGCCGCGCTGGCTGAGCACCCCGATCGTGTCGTCAAAGGTCATGGCCTTGATGTTCAGCGAGGCGAGGATCGCCTCCTTGTCGGCCAGCGTGGGATCGTCGTTGCTAGGAACTTTGGCCGACAGGATGCAGCACATATCACACAGATTGACGTTCACGGCCCGCAGGTCGGCGCGGCTCAGCGGCGATCCGTTGAGCACCGAGATCTTGGGCAGGTTCTGCAGCATCTTCCACTCGCGCCGGATGTAGTCCACCGAGCCCACGATGACCACGTGCTTCAGCTCGTGGTAGTGGAAGTTGGACGCCCGCAGCGGCATCACCAGGTTGCGCAGCCCGATCAGCGGCGAGTCGGGATCGGCGAACAGGCACACGACCACGTGGCCGTTCAGCACGGTCATGGCCGCCTGGTTGCGATCCTGCAGGGAAATATTTAAGATATTATACAAAATCCTATATCAGATTCACGAAACAAACTAGCAGCTAAGCGGGCATAAAAACAGCTCTGCTCGTTCACTGCCGCCACACAAACAGTTTACCTAAGTGCACTTGGTTAGCTTACCAGTATGCAGTCTTCTAAGCTCTTTGCGGGACTCCAGTGGAACATGCCCGTCGAGTCGTACTTCATTTCGGTCTTCTCGAAATCAAAGTCCTTCGACTGGTCGTCCGCAATGCCGGCGGGCAGGGAAACGCCGCCGTTTTGATTCTGTGTGCCCGTGCCGGAACTGCGACTCGTCGGCCTAGACACAAGTAGATCGATAGGAGAGAGAGGTGTTAGCCATCGGGCGGTCTGTGCTGGGGCTCGGTTCGGTTCGTTCATAATGGGGTTTACTCGATTCAACTTTTGAATGGCAAATGCAGATTATCAACCAATTCAAAAACAAACGCTACATCCAAATGCAAAGTGTTCATCGGAAACGCTACGAGTACGTGTTTCGTTCAAAAATGATGTGGATACTTCAATACGAGTACGAGTACTTGGAGCATATTGAATTAAAATGTGATCTCAATACGGTATAGTTAAGGATAGAGAGTTACGTTTACAGAGATAGATACATAGAGATAGAGAGATAGAGAAGATCGTGTGCTAAGAACAAAAGTCTCGAAATGAATGCGAACAAGAATTTGAGAGTAAATCAATATGTCACTACGCAAAATGCTTAATCTGCCACCCGGCGGTGGTGAGGGCGGTATGGATCCATAGCTCTAGATACTATTAGTGTTCTCCGTGGCTGGCAATCTCCCTCCAGGTGTTTCATTGTGATTCAGGTGCTGGGCATGCGCGAGGGAGATGCCTGTAGATGATCCATCACCTTTCCTATCCGCCGGGCATGGCATTTTTATCTACAATACTTAACGCTGTTTTGTAAGTTTAAAGAAAAAAGATAGTAAGAGAAAGTATATGGTACACAGGTGCAGGTTTTGACACAAAGATGAACACAGAAAAACAAACACAACACTTAGATTGCAAGTCAAGTTTAAATGATTCAGAGAAAAAGAGAATGCAGGAGAAAAGTGGACGATTATTGAGCTTGATGTATGCTGCGGGGTCTAGGACCAACAATATCAATAAAAGTCTTTAAGAACTAGGTTAAATATTTGAAGAAGCTAGGCATAACAGGTGCAGTATCTGCGCCAAAAGATATGCTACACTTTTTGTCTGATCCTTTTTGACAGATAAGTAAAGGAATCTATAGTTCCCTCAGGGGAATTTGGAAAACAAAGATTATATTTCATTGGCTATATTAAGAAAATTTGATTCACTTCAAGATTTCTGACTTCTTAGTAATATGTATAAGGAAAGGCTAGAAAGTAAATCCACAAAAGAGAGTTTAAGTTGTAGAAATGCTTTTTAGAGGCACCTACATTTTACAATAACATATGATATTTGTTTCTTTAAGTAAATTTCTTATTAAGTCTAGTTAGAGAGACGCGCGCACACTGAAGAAGAGCTCAGATGTTAGTAGAAAGAATGTTTCAGAATGAAATGCGATTAGTTATGCTGGGTTAGTTAGTTTTGAATGCGAGATAATCATGGGGCGCACACACACACACGGACATCTACAAACACACACTCCACGCACACAGACACAGAAGACAGCGACATGACAGTAAACGCACATATTGGTTAAATTTGGTATGTTTAGTACGCGTAGTTGATGGTATGGCATAGCTTTCGATCAATCAATATCAATATCAATGAGTGTCAACAAAATGCGCATAAGATGTAGTTAGATAAGATTTAACGAATACTAAGGTATAGTTAAAAAAGGCTTTTGGCTTTTTGATTGTTTGATAGAGTTCGTAAGTTAAAAATCTAGGAAATTATGGACGCATACATGAGCTTTTTAACTTCGTAAGCAAGTTGATAGCCCGCATAAGGGTTAGCATCATTCTCTGGTGGCCTGAAACAAAATGTTGTTCGTTTTATACATTTAGACTGGTTAAAAGTTATTAATTGGTTGGTTGTTTTTTGTTTTTCGTTTTTCTTGAGTGAGTGAGTGATTGGGTGAGCGGTGGGTGAGACAGTTAGTTGAGGTGTTCGGGTTAGTTGGTTAAAGAGCATTTACATATGTACGAGGCACCTGGAAAGCCCTCTCCTGTCCCTGGTGTTGTGTGAAATAAAACATACAGTAAACACAATAATAGTAATTGAGTGTTTTTGGTTTCTTCGATATCGGTATTGCTTGTTTGGTAGTAACGCAACGGAAAAGTGAAATCAAACTTGATGCAGCTGCAAACGGAGTTGACCTAGAAAGTGTATTCATTGAGTTTTCTTTGCTCTTGCTCGATTACCGACTTTGCTTTGCTATTTGATAACTGAACAGAGTGCTGTTTATGTGATAAGTCTATAAGTAGATGGCCTCCTGTTCCTCCCCCTGTTATATATATTGGTATGTACAGTCCCCACCAAACTCAATCGGATGACTCACCTGTTGTACTGCGACGGCGATATCACCTGGCCCTCCACCTGCCGGCTCACGTTCACCGTGGGCTTCACCTTGTTCACCTGCTTGCCCGCCGCCGCAGCCGCCGCAGCAGCCGCCGCCGTGTTGTTCATGTGGTGCATGCCACCTGTACCGTTGCCAGTGCCATTCGGACGGCGCACATTGCGATTGAGTACTGTAACACACAAATGGAACCGTATGACAATGACTATGATAACCCAGGCGAACTTACGATTCGTATCTTCTCTGTCACGCGTGATATCACCTGTGACATTTCGCATTTGGCAGTTACATTTGGCAGGCAGAAGCGTGGCGTTGGTTTGACGAGAGATCAGAGATCAAAGACAGAGAGCAGATCAATCGATTAGTAATCTTGGCTGGGGGCTGGCCACGCTGGTCAGAGTGTGAAGAGATACTCATTGGCTTTAAGTATTAGTCATTCGTTAATCGAGAAAGGTACTTTGAGCCGCGTGTTGCATTGGGTTTAGATTTGTTACTGGTTCTTAGTTCTGGTTGGTTATGGTGATGCTGTGTGTGGCTTGCGACAGTAATAAACAAAGTTCGGTAACAAGCAGATCGGTTATGCAATTAAAAACGAAGGCACACAGGTGATGTGTACAAATAAGTAGGTTAAGTTAAATAGACATCGATATGGGTTCGAGTAATAAGCATGAGGAGTAATACGGGAGATATATGGCGGTTCCTTAGATAGATTATTTCAACGAGTTACATTAGCAGAGAAACGAGTTCTGTTCAAGAGTCAACGCAAAAACAGATTTATGCAAACGAATAGCTAAACAATTATCGGCGGGTGGTACTTGATCGCTTATTTATTGGATTGGATACGGTTTTACTCTTACAACTGAGGGAAAAGCGAACCAAGGAACTGAAAGAAAAAGGGGGAAGTCAAAGGCAACTGAAACTGATCTTGGTTGGGAAATGTGTGAGGGTAATGTGAGAGTGGCCCGGT
Organism: Drosophila biarmipes; assembly: GCF_025231255.1. Classification (NCBI taxonomy): domain Eukaryota; kingdom Metazoa; phylum Arthropoda; class Insecta; order Diptera; family Drosophilidae; genus Drosophila; species Drosophila biarmipes. The sequence continues at coordinate 12,278,314 of NC_066616.1, read as the reverse complement.
CGAACAATGAGCTACATCCACCTATCGACGTCAAAATAACCTTTCTGTGGATCTGATCTCTGACTGATACCCAATTGAGTGTTCGACTGGGGACGAGACTTTACCCGATACAGATCCACGCACATGCACCCGCTTGGGTAGCTCTGGAGGCGTAAATGTGGGTGCAGGATGGTGTTCATCTGTAAAATACGGTGGTTCGTTATCGCACAGCTCAGAAAAATCAGATTCGGTGTGTATGCATTTCTTGTGTTTTTTATGGTCAAGCTTTTTATGTGAAGCTCATAACTGCTTTTGAATATACAACGAATTCTTTTGTTTTGGTTCTGTTTTCTTTTTTTCGTTTTTTTTTAAGGGGGATTGTGTTTGGTTTTGTAAGAACTGAAGCGGTAAGAGTTTCGGTTTGTTTCCAAAATAAAGGAGAAACTGGAGAGAAAATCATAGAGAAATTAGTCTGACTTTTGGGGAAACCCAGGAAAACCTGACGAAATCAAATCGAACGAAAAGGGCTCTCGGCCGAAACTGAACTGAAGGTGTTCAAGATGGTCGGGGGATGGTTCTTCGGGATTCATTTCGGGTAATTGCTTTATAGAATATCGAACAAAACATGCAAATAAATATGAGTTGGAACAGAACTTGTGATGGTTATCTTACATTTATACAAACGGGTACAGAGTACATAGATATATAGAGATAACATAGGTAAAACGGTGGACAAGACTAAGCAAGCATTGGTATAGGTTTTAGGTTAGGGATACAAACCAAATCGGTTAAGCTTGAAGCATTATTTAAGCAACACGCTGACTAAGTGCGATACAAGCTGAGTAGCAAGATTGTTGGCAATATTCTAGGTATTCATCGGTAGCTTTTGGCTCGCTGGATTTCGGCATCCGATTTTCAAGCGCTTAATACTTAGACTGCTATTACGGCTAACACCCACTTCAAGAACAACGTCAAACGGTCTCTCCAACTACGAGTTGCACTATCTATGTTAGCCCCGGCCTCTGAGCGGGGGCTGAATTTAACGATTACAGTTGGTGAGCAATGGAACTGCGGGGAATTTGGAATTTAATCGCTTTCTAATTGATCCCCTTCCCCCCTCCCGTGCCCCGGAGGCTGGTGCAGTGCTCGGGGGATGAGGAGGAGCTGCTTGATTGCCGCATTTTACTTCATTTTGGGTGGTAGTGATTGGATGGTGGCCCTAATCATTGGCTCAGTTGCTTTGCTTTCTCAAGTCATTTACGTCTTATTTATTCATGTTGGTTTATGCATGGTAAAACAATAACTTACGAAAGGTCTAGTTTAATGGGGTTCTCTCTCTGGGAAAAACCGAAAACAACGGAAACAAAACCAGATACAATACAAATCACGAGAATCGAAACGAAAACCGTGCACTGGCACATATGAAGGGGAATTTGTCGAAAACTCTAGTAAATTCAAATCATAATGGATGTTTTAGATAAGTACAAATGCGATTTAATTAGAGTATTTCTGTTTTTCGGTTTGGATATACAACGAATTGAGTTAGTTTGACTTACTTGACAACGAGTATTCATCGTCTTCTACACACACACACAGAGACATATAAACAGGAGTATTTATTGTAGTTGTAGTAGTTGATACGGAACACGAATGTGTGGGTGGGGAGTACAATAGAAAGATGATAGGTTTACAATTTGAAATATCATATAGAAAGGAACTTAGTCCGGACGCAGAAGAGCGGGTTGTACATATATTTTACAGGGAATGAGTGTGGTGTAGTGTGGTGTTGGGCTATGCAGGTCCTTGAGACCTGTGTGTAGTGTTCTATGGAGTGTCAGTGTATCATAAAAGAGGAAGCTGGAAGTACTGTTGGTATGACATAGTTGTCCTACGATACGTGAACAGGTAGAATTGTATCACGAATAAACGATACTATACGACATGGTACGATGCGATACGATACGAAAGATACAATACACAATATGTGGTTAACGTTTGTACAAGATACTTTACGACATACGAGTACGATTATTAGGTTATAGAATGAGTTATAAACACGCCGACTCGACTGATAACAAAATGGAAAGAGCATGGATAGTATGGAGTTCATACGGAAACACAACGTCTGAACGAGTATGTCTCTGAATATGTAGTATCCAAATGGTTGATTCCAATTTAAACTGACTCAAAACGAACTTCGGTTGGTTGGTCTTTACTTTACTTAGTTTACTACACACTCACACGCACACTAAGGTTAAAGTTGAATATGAAAGTACACAATTACTAGAACGAACGAGTAGAAACGAAACATGTATGTGTGTGAGTTGCTGTGTGTAGTGCGTTAGTGTTGGAAAGGGGGCGGGTGGTTCTGGGGTGGGCGGGGCCAGGGGCGCAGTGTGTTCGTGTTCGTGTTCTGTGTTCTGGGTTCTGTGTTCTGACAAAGATTGATTGATTTTCGATTGTTTGGCTGCCTGATTGATTGGCTTGGTTTTTGATTGGTTTGCTGAATGGCGTAGGCAGCTGAACAGTAGCAATTAGAGTTGGTTAGTGGGTTAGTTGGTAGTTAGTTTGGCGCTATGAACATGTAATCAAGCTCTGCTCTTGGCTGGCAAGAGAGTCTTTGGGGCAGATGTAAGGTCGAATTTCGGTTGCCAATTGGAGTCATGTGGGGATTCGTGGTTCTGGGTTCTGGTTATGAAATGTGTGTGTTGTATGCTTATCGGTTACAGTAGTAGAGTAGTAGTAGAGACAGAGACAGGATATAGAGAGATAGAAAGAGACAGAGAGAGAGAGAGTGAGAGAGTAGAGTAAGTTATACGTACTTGCACGCCCAACCATTTGTACGGCTCGGACGCCTTTCCGGAAGGTGGCCACTGTTTTTGTTTCATGAAAACAGAATTTTATAGGATTCGTGTGAATAGGTAAATGATGGCAAGGTAATGATTGTTGATTTCAATATAATTTAGTTCATCTTCTTCTCCTCGCAATCTTCGTATGCTTATCATTGGAACATCATTCAACAAATGATGGGTAAATCAAGATACAGGAAATTAAATACGCTATAACGGAAATCATAAGTAAATCGCACGGCACACGTTGTACTTGAACTTTCGTAAATATATATGCTGATATATTCATATGCGGTATGCAGTTTATGATTATAAATAGGTATATGCAGTGTATATAGAGAATATATACTAGGTATGCTTTCGTATATTATGACATTATACGCGCTTCTCGGGCGAACCAAACCAGAAATCGTAAACTAATTTAGTTCTATAGTAAGTAATGTAATATTTATACTGAGTACGATAGAGAGAACGATGGAGCGATAATAGGGAGCACAAGTACCAACTGAACTAGAACTGAAACCGAATTCGTTGCAGTTGAATGACACCTTATCCCCTGTTTTCCTGTCTTAATTCTACCCAGTTTCCTCTCAACCTGAACCATTAGGTTTCTAATTTCTTGCGGGGATTAGCAGCTAACAGCTTTTCCAGGTTTTTAGCATTAACTAAGGCACACAAACGTACATCAATTGTACATCAATTTAGTAATTTTGATTTAGTTTCCACGTTCAATTAGATTTAAAAGGGTGACCATTGCTTTTAATACATTTGGCAGGCCAAATCTTGAGAGCGCTCACCAAAGTCTTACTTATTAATAAAAAGATTTCTAGTTAAAGAGGAAATTTTCTGTACCTTTCCCTTGAGACCAACGGACATAATATATTTACACCTTTTTGTAAAAGATCCCTTTGGTCATCGCTCGTGTTTCTTTTAGATTCGTTGGATTAGGAATGGGTTTAGCAGCAACAAATAAATCTTTTGGCTTGGTAATATAAAACGGATATTAATAAGGATAGAGCGCCGCAAATCGCAAATAATCGGTTTGGTTTCGTTTGAGGAAATGGATTTGAAAGCGTACCCTCCATTGTATTCATCACCGACGTGATGCCTTGGTTGACCATGCCCGTCTGCATCATAATCATGCCCACATCTGCAAGATGGTTACGTTTTGGTATTCAGATAGACACTCGCTCAGCCACACAATCAAATGCATATAGTTCAGTTAAGTATATAACAGGCCTGGAGATCTGGGATCGGATCGGGATTGGTTCAGAACTTAAGCTCTAGGCACTACTACTGCGAACTGCGAACTGCGCTTCACACATATTCAGCTGCAACATTGGATCCCGTGTCGCTGGTTCAAAGCCATAACGCAGGCAACGCAAACTCGGCAAACTTACTAACTACTTAAGAACATTTCCAGCTAAGTGGGGTGTTTACAGATTAAGATTTAGATTCACAGAGTGTGGGTAGAGACTGTTTAGGTGTTACGCTACATAGAAACCAAATACATAAACGTCGGTTATTGTCTGGTAACGCTTTTTGTTAACGTCTGCCGCAGCCTGATCTAATGTTATTTACACTTCTTCGCCTCGCAGCTACTCGTGGTTATATACAATCGCGTTGGTAATAGATATAAATGTAAATAGAGATCTGTGAGTGAGGTGAGTGCCACGCCAAGAACACAAATCAAAGGAAAAGTGTTAGGGGATTCGTAAGGACGGCGCAGCATTTCAAGAACTTAGGTCTACCGGTAAGTATTAAAGATAACTTTATTTAATCATAAGTATTAGGAAGAGTATTTAAATCAGAGCTGGATGCTGCAAAGTGAGTCAAAATTGATCGAAAATAGAGTATATTCTTCTTATAAAACATTTTGTTGTATGGTGATGGTGTGATAAATGTAAATCGATTGTTGTGCTCATTTCCATGCACTTATTTTGATCTTGTATTATTCTCAACACATAAGTATAAAGTACAAAGATAAGAGGGAGTTACAGAGACAGAGAGAGCAAGAGCGAGGATTAGCGAGACAGACTTTTAGAAAAATTGTGCAGATTCGGGTTTGGAATAAAAATTGATCATCAAAAAGAGGGCTATGGAGTGTGGCTTATAAAAAATAGAGATGGTAAAGGGTATGCATGCCGATTTAATGAAATACAAAGCTGAAGATCGATTTGCAAAAAAGTCTTTAATTTTAAACAGAGAATTAAGTGGAATAAATTTAATTTTAAGTGGCGCTTGCTGCTCATATAGATATGGGTCAATATATCGCAGATTCTCCTTTGTATTTCACCGCTTTGGGCTGGCACATTACTCATACGCCCCGTAAAACACAAAATCGTAGGTGTCAACTATCTGTGGTTGTATCTAATGTCTTGTTTTGTGATGGTTAAAGGAAAAGCGAGTTTGGTTAAGATTTCTTGCTGGTTGACTGTGGCTGTATATGATAGGTAATCAAAGAACTGGGGTTGCATATCGCACAAACATATTTACAAGGTCGATGATAAGTTATGTTGTTGAGTTTTTGCTTTTCATCCTCGTCGAATGTATGGGAGTATATAGTTAGTTAATCGTTATAGGTGTGGGTGTATTTAACTGGTACTTCGTGGGTTACAAAGAGGCGCATGTCAAAACAAACAGTGACCGAAATAGAACTGGACATGGGCAAGGTAAACGGGCAGGACGGAATGGTTCCTTGTTAATATATATAGTAGTATATGCCGGTGGGTGGTTATGATATCGGAAATGGTCGGTTCGTGGTCGGGGCTGAGCACAAGAGACGGTCCAATGTTTTGCTTTGCAAAATCGTTCAAAAACTAAAGACAAACAACCAAAATCAAAGGAAAAGTCTTGATTTTGTTGTGCTCTCGGTAAGTGTGAGGTGCTGACGGGGAGTCTGGGTCTGGGAATCGGGACCTTCGCCTTGCTGTATTCAATGTACAAACAAAAGGTAATGGGAGTATGCAAAATGTACTTTATACAAAAGTTGGAATCGTAACTGGAATCGGTATTGGTTTTGGTTCTGGTATTGGAATTGGATAAAACTTCAAAACTGAGAAGTGTTTGTGTGGTTTTCAAGTGTTTCGGTTTTGTGGGAGATTTGAGTGTGTTTTCTTTTATTCTGGGTTATTCGGTTTGTAGCTTGATTTACCTAAGTCATCGAATTTGCTCCTGGGCTGAACAGTCACTGTGGGACAAAGTTATGGCATTGGGTTGTATTATTTGGTATTAAATTGGATTCGATTTCGGTTTTATTGGTTGTATTTGGTTATGTCACGTTGCAAGTGCGGCACACACAATCGCACACACGCGTTGTGCGAGGGTTGTTCGAACAGTTGCAGCCATGACAATGGGTGTTGTTGATTCGGTTCGGTTATGCATAGTTATAGTTATTGATATAGTTAGTTGTTGTGGTTGGTTGTTGCAGTTTTTGGTTTTGAATTCATTGAGAGCGAGGCCACACGCGCCAACACACATACATAATAAATATATAATAAAAACATGGATATTTTTGTATAAAAACATGTAAAAATATACGAGTAGTTTCATGGTAGAGTGGTAAAATATTTAGATATTCATATAGGTTAGAAAGATTGCGCCTTATACCTAGAATCTGCCTCAACATTCGCTAGGTCCTTCTTACAAACTAAAATCGAGTGGTTACTTCCTATCGTTTCTGTTTGGCTTACTCGACTCTGGCTGTCTTCGAGACGTTCGATTCACAAACGAAACAACAAATCAAATACATATTGAAATCAAAACGGATAAGTTGAAATCAATCCATAGATACGTAAAGACTCTAAGAGATAGTTGTGGGTACTACTTGGTACAAGGGTTTGCTTACAGTTTTTGCATTTGCATTTCTTGATCAGCGTCTCGTCCTTGATGTCCTCGTGGCAGGCTTTGCAATAGAACCAGGCACTGTAGGGATTGAAATAGTTATTAAAATGTTTTCCTAAACTTAAGCTTCTTCTGGTTGTCGCTTTAAAAAACATTTACTCGGGTTTATAATTATTAAATGCATTAATAATCAATAAGGAAACTTAGTTCAAAGAAAATCTCAAGGATAGTCCCACAGAGTCTTAAGATGTTTTTCTATCTATAGGAAAACTCCTTATTATATATTATATTGTTTTATTATTTTTATTTTTTGATATGAATGATAACCAGAATCGGCCTCGTAGACCCACTGGGTGACCTCTTACCGCTTCACCTCGTCGGCGCTTTGTGCTATGAAGAAGCCCTGGGTGTTGGCCTGGATCTTGGCCCCCCTCGGGTTGATGGAAATCTTGCTGTCCGCCCCCTCCTCGGCGCCCTTGATCTCGATGGCCAGCAGCAGAAGCTTCAGCTTGGAGAAGCACAGTCTAGACGCGGGGAAGAGGGGAGTTAGTCCCTGGTCGCCCGATCGCACTTCAACTTAGCCTAGGTTTGCTTTACACGTAATTGAACCTAGTTTAGTATGCTACAAAGGTGTAGTCGAACTCTCTCAAAACAGGGCATGCTCTTGGTGTGAGTGTGTGTGTGAGTGGGTTTTTGAGTGTGTGTATGTGTCGTTGTACTGGTGAGTGCTCTGAAAGCGTACACTTAAAAAAATAAACAGTCAAGACGGTTGACAAGTCAAAAATAGGCATGCTAGGCAAAATGCTAAGAGGTAAACTAGAAAAAATAGTTGGTTTTAAAAAATGTTCGTTGAGGAAATCAAAACTACGGACAGTGAATCATCAGCGGTCCATTGCCAACTAGGGTACACTCTAAAAAACATTCTGCACATGCAATGAGTTCGGGGTCGGGGGTGGAGTCACAAGTGGGCTGTTCTGTGGTGGTTCTCTAAATTATTTGCAGTGTGCGTGTCTGACGCTCTACGAATCGCAGCGAGCTGAGTTCGGAGTTAGCAAGCGACTGTGGCGATCGGATGCGGATTATAGTTGCGGTTACGGATACTATACGGCATACGATATTCGGTATACTGTATACTAGGTACGGTTTCAGATGCAGTTGCGCCAATCGAAATGAGTGTGGGTTAATATACAGGTTGTTCAATGCGTTCGCCCTCGAAAGGTTAGTTCTCGGGTTCTGGATACTGGTGGCTAGTTTGGATCTTTCAGTGGCTATGGTTCTAAAGTATGGGCTTTGAGTTTTTCGAGATACATTTGATGGCCAGAGTTGGGGGTGGGGAGAGGCGACAAACAATTGTTTAGTTGTTGATTGTTATTATGAGGAAGGAGAGTAAATCAAACGGAATCGAATCAAGTTGGTAAATAATAGGAAAAAGAATTGGTAAACAAACTTATTCTGTACAATGCAAAAAGTTGTAGTAGTAGTAGAAGTAGTAGTATTTTTTATACAGTTTGCATATAATTTGGTATTATTTTTTCTCTAATTTCTCATTTTGAGTCTTACTCGCTGGCTTGTGGGAATGTCATGCCGGTAAATGAAGGTGATAGGGTTTCGGTGTACATCTCACACCCTGTACCTTGAAGATAATCATTTTGCCAGGCCTGTGTGTCTGGTGACTGAAAGTTAGAAAATGGTTTTGTTGTGGTTTGCATTTAGTAAGTTCGCTAAAGTAACTACGTGGCGCATTATCGGTTTGTTCTAGGTTGTTTGTTGTTTGTCTGTTTGGTTTTGGTATTGGTATTTGGTTTTTGGCTTTGGTTTTGTGTGGCTGTGGCAGGTGGAGTAGACTAACAGAGATTTTGGGGGACAGGTCCTACGCGAACACATCTCATAGCTGGGACTCTGGCGACTGGATTCTGGGTCATCTGGGTCTACGGCACACATTTCAACAGCTGGCGAGTATCGGTGCTAGGAGTGTGTACTGCTGTTTTGGATGTGCTTGTTTCTGGGTCAGGCATTGCATACTCTGGCATTGGCTTTTGGCTTTGGCTTGGGCTTGGGCTTGGCATAGAAGTACTGCTTCGATCTCTGGGCTTTTCATTTTTGTTTGGCATTCGGTCTGTACACTTTCTGGCGAACTGGCGAACTTTACAGCATTGAAGAAGGCACGAGCATTGGGGTGGCATCAAGACTCAACCGAACCGAACGTGTGTCAAATGAGCAGAAATCAAAAGGTCGAACTGAAACCATCAGGAACGGAAAAGAACCAACTCAAACTAAAATGCACGCTGCAAACTTAGAACTGTTACTGAGATACGGATAGATAGAAAGATAGATTTAGATAGATAGAGAGAGATATGTGGAGCGCTCCGCTCACACAGATACCATACATTAGCGATTGGGTGTGTCTGTTTGTGTGTGTGGTGTTTGTTTGTCCTTAAATAAAGAGTCGGCTGAACCGGCTGGGCTGTTTTGAAGTTTGCTTTTGAAAATGAAGGATAAGAAACCATATTTTGTATTTGCAAACACTGAAGGCATTTTGAACACTTAGAACACTCAATTACACAAAGAATTTGCTTGAAACAACGACTAATTTTCACAGTGTAATGTTTGGCAGGTGTTTTTGTGTGTTTGTGTCTGTGGTCTGTTTCTGGTTTGGAAAATCAAAAGCTAAGTTCACTGGCAGGCACATTTACACGTTGCAACACTTAGATCGGTGTAAACGTGCCGGATCTTCGATCAAAAATAAATCAAAACAATCAACTAAGGAGAGATTTACAACGACGATCAGAACTGAGTGAAAACAAATAACAATGTGTTTACTTGTGGTGTGTGTGAGAGTTGTGAGGTGTTCCTCCGGCCTACAGGAAACCCAGTAGTGATTCTCTACTAAATCAAATCTCGAATCACTATTGAGCTCCAGCCTGTAGGCCGAATATACATATGTTGTTCATGGTGTACGATATTTTGTTTTTTTTTTCGTTCAACGCTGCACGATTAACAAGTAGAATAGAGTAGGTAGTAGTAGATACGATATAGTATTTTAAAGTTTTCTTTTTGGTACGAGTATTACGATATAGCTTATGGTTGGAAAGTTGGAAAACTGCCAGCTGCGTGACTTACTCAGTGGCCTGAGCAAATGGTATTCCAATAAATGTGGGACTCAATGTTTCAGTGTACATTTCCATGCCAGTGCCGCGCAGGTAATCATTTGTCCAAGACTGCATGTCTGGCGACTATGGGTTAGAGACGTAATTTAGAGACATTTGGATTGATAAATTCGGTAGGTTAGAGGTACACCCCACATAATGCTGCCCCCTGGGCGGAACACTGTCTGCGGATCTGTAATCTGTAAATCTGGAAAATATCTAACTTCCGGCCTGCTTTCACTGGGCGCCAGTAGTGTGAGTGTGTCTGGTATTTCGTAGGTGAGTGGCCTGATCTCTGGGACCGCGTCCCCACTTACCGTCTTGAACGATCGCATGGCGAACAGGTTGGCCATCATGGTCGAGAACCCGGGCGCCAGGCAACTCTGGGCAATAAAGCCCAGCTTCAGTTCGGCCAGACAGATGACATCGTCGCCCTGCTTCCAGTCCCACGATGGTATGTTCAACAAGTACGCCTAGATATGGAAATTATATTAATATGAATTATTTTAATATGCATAAAACTAAAAACATTAAAATGTTTGCTTTTCAACAAGGCTTGGGTGTAAATAAACTTAGGAAATAATTTTTGATAACTTATTTAAAAAACTCTATAGTTACTTATAAATACATCTTAAAGTTTAATGATAATAAAGATTAAACTTCTAAAGGTATCTTAAAGTATGTAAACTATTTGACTTCTGTGTTGCATACTTTTAGACACCTTAATAAATCCTCTTAAACCGTAATGTGTTGGTAACTTTTTTTAATACAATACATACATTCGTTGACATGAATACATTTTTAAAAGTTTCAGAAGTAAAAAAAACTTACACTTCTAAAAGTGTATAGAATATGCAGTTAAGTAAAGCCATTTGACTTTTGTGTTGCATACTTTTAGATACTTTAGTAATAATTTTGAAACCATAGTGGTTATTGCTTTATTTTACAAACCTTTATTATTATAATGTTAATTAGGTAATAAGGAGGTACCAATGTTATTTCAGCTAGAGATCCACTCACCTTGTTATGGTACTGCATCAGCTGGATGATGACTCGAATGTCGTCGCTGTAGTTCTTGATCGAGATGACTCTCATGATGTTGGCAGCATCTTCTGCGTCGGGATCTTGGCAATATTTGTTAGCTAGCACGAGGCAGGCGTCGGCTTCATGTACCTGGATTTTCGGGGTTCGGGATATAGGGAAGATCGAGATCAAGAGAGTAACCGATTAGCACTGGATTGTGGTGGTCAGCCAGTTAGCTTGATATGGTCAGACTATGTCTATGGGCATTTGATGTTTGTCTCATGTGAGTTAGTTTTGTTATGTTGAACTGTTCAAAGTAGTTTGTTATGGTTCAGTGATTGTTATTGTTACTGTTATTGTGAATATATATTGCAGAGGTGTCACGTTTAGAGCATTGTCCACAATATAAACAATTAGTAAGCGGTTTGGTTTACACGCACATCGACTGGACAACTATGGTACGAGTATGAGTACTTAAATGCCACAGGTGAGTGTTTGTATTTGGCTCGATCTGGCTGCGATCGAGGCCGTACATTGTTTGTTATCTTGCATATACATTGCGTACGTAGTAGGGTTCTTTAAGGTACGAGTAGTATTCATTAGCAGTGCCCACGGGGGGCGGTTGGGGAGATAGTTAGCGGTTGTACAGTGGCTGGGTGGGTGGGTTGCTGGACACAGTCTTTCGGTTTCAACTCCAAACTAAGGACACATTAAGAAATCATAAGGCGAACGCTCGGTGCATGGCTGTGGGTGGCAACGGGTAGGTGGTTTCGGGTGGGGTGGCATATTACAAAGAACAAGTACACAGAGGATTCGGGGTGATCAGTGTACGGAAATCAAATACCAAAGCCCCATACAACTGAAGAGCAACTCAAGTGGGCATTAGACAATAGATTAGCACTAGCTATGTACAGGCATCTGTATCCGATTATAGACATGCAGTCTGCTCGCATGCAAAAGATTAGCTTAGATACGGTGGAAAGTAATAATCTGTATCGCAACATCGCACTTTACAAGGCCAAGCGAAGGCTGCTCAAGAAGGCCCACTCAAGGGATATCGATTAAGCTGATATATACACAAAATATACGGATTAAGTATCTTATTTTATATATTTGTACATCCCTGCTTCGCAGTCGCATAAATCTTAAAACATGATTAATTTAAAATGTCAGATAAGCAAGAAATAGCTCCTCTTACAATCATTAAAAATACTTTAAAACCAAATAATTTTTATACGTTTTTTTTAATTTCGTTATAGCACATACAATGGTTTTTAAGACCAAGATATATTTATGCGTCTCTCCCGATTTATTAAAAAAAATTTAATAATTTCTCAATTAGGCTTGTTTAAAATCTTTAATAAATAATAGCAAAAAGAAACTGATTCAAGCTTAGCCTCTAAATGAATAGTTTTACCTGTTCAATAAATCTTATCCTCGCTCAAATAAAATGTTACCCCTTAATGTCATAAAAAAATTATTGGTGTCCTTACTGTACATTAACAATTAACTTAACAGTTACAGATAAATACTTAGCACATACATTAATAAGAAATTACGTATACGTTAATAGTTGTTAGTAATGCGGCTTAGTAAGGATAAATTAAAATGAATCCATTTTATTTCGATTACACAACAACTTCAACATCAATTAACTGTGTTCCGTGTACGGCGAGTGTTTGTTTCGGGTGTTGGCTTGCGATTCAAAGTCTGTTAGTTTGTTGATGTTCGAATGGTTAGTCGAGTGCTGGGATCCGATGAGTGTGATGGTGTTGTACACTACACTATGTCCAGAAAAGGCATTAGATCGCATACTTCACAGACATTACACACACACACGTAATACATACATACATTGATTAATAGGCAGGTTGTAATTACATTTGAGCGTTCGTTACATAAAAAGTACGTAAGAAGTAGAAGTACGCTTATTCTGGGGTTCGGTTAATACATAATGAAACCAAAGCTCACAGGTCGAGGCGAAAGTAGACACGGAAAGGAATAGGGTAAATGAACGAACGGAAGCAAACGAACAAACAAACATAGAGAACGGATAAAATGAAAACACATTTTTGTTTTACCTTAACCCTCTGCAGATCGATCGGATTCATAATGGTTCCTTGGAAGAACTCCACGGTGGTAAAATGACGTTTGAACAAACCCTCAAGTTCCAAATCGGGTGGTTTACTTTATAATTTTCGATTGAAATTGTTTGTTTTTTCAATTTGATTTATCGTGGTGGTTGTGGGAAAATAATACAAAGTTTTTAGAGTTTTCAATGATTCCAATGTACACAGAGTTCACGTAGATTGGATTGTATTCAATGAAACAGAAGAATATCGTTGCATGTGTGTGGGTCGGTGTTCGAAACACAACAAACAATATACACATAAATATTTGTGATTGTGGTGCGATTTTCGGAGTCCGCAAATATGCAAATGAAAAGAAGAAAGTAGAAACAATGCAGACAATTGCTGAAAGAAAATCTCCAAGCCGAAGGTGCAACAAAAATCGTGATTCATTAGAACTAAACTGAACTAAAATCGAAACTTCGTATTCTCCTTACTTAAACTAGGTCTATGGGCTAGACAAAAACTCTTCTTAAGTATCTAGTTAACATACTTATCTAAGCTCTCAAGACTAAGTAAGTTCTAGGGGAGTATATAAAAACTTTACGGATATAATACAAAGGGATTATTTGAGTTAAACTTTGGTTACTACGATTTTAAAAATATAAAGTATAATAAAAGGTGTAAAATTGGTAAGCTCAGCTCGATTTTGGAAAAAAAGGAAGTATGAAAAAATTCAGCTAAGAATGTCATTCCATTAAGCGGGGTAAAAGTACTTTAAGCCGGGAAGAAAACGATAAGACAAAGGATAATGTGAAGGGGATTCTCAACTAAAATCTATCTAAAATTATATTAACATCATTTATCACGAAGCTCTGAGAGGAAATTTGAAGAAAATGCTTTCTCGAAAGCCTCATCAGCAGCAACCGGAAACCATTAATAATATTGCCATAATAAAGCCATAAAATTGCAATAAAAATAAACATAATTGAATTGTTCAAGTTCAAAGTGAGAGCGAGCATAGATTTATGGCGTATATAAGTCGAACGGGGGAGGGGCGTGTCTCGGTTTTGATTGCTGTGAAAGGTCATCAGCGAAAGTATTCAATCTTTTGTTTTCCGAGTCGGAGGGCAAACAGAGTGAGGTTGCATCCTAGCTGTTGAAGAACTAAGTTGTGGGCGTGTTTCTTGGCCACGGGCACAAAACATTCACAGGGTATAAGTATGAGTTGCATGTAAGAATCTCAGTTGTTTTTCATGTTGTTGGTTTTTAAAACACTTTTCTTTGGCCCGGACACCTGATATAGGGACTCGAGTAAATCGTTTATCGTTATTTCTGCGTGTCCTGGCTGGTTCCATGTGTGTCTCTGTGTGTCTGTAGGTGTTCGTGTGTGTCTGTGTCTATGGTTGTGGCTGTGGGTGTGGGTGTGGGCGTGGCTGTGTCTTGGTGTGTGTTGGTGTACCTTGACTCGCTCCAGGTCGACTGCGTTCATCATAGTGCCCTGAAAAAAGGCCACTGTGGTATAGTGACGCTTCAGCAGTCCCTCTAGCTCCAGGTCAGGCTCTTTGCTATTTGGTTCGTATTACATTACATGATATGGCATATATATAGTTGAGTTTAGGCATTAGTAGTTACAAAGTGAACGAAAGAGGTACTTCGAAATCATAGAGTAAACAATTTCCACTGACTGTGTGTTTGCTAGTCGCTAGATGAATGCAGATACTTAAAATAGTGCCTTGAACTAACTTAACTGGCTGGGAAGTGGACTTCCAACTATCGAGATAGCGGCCAGCAGAGGCTTCAAAATATGTCTTAATTTTAAAAGTATTATATTTCAATTTTAAGCAATCTTAAGATAGTGCAAAAACCATTGCCTACTTTCCAGGGCCGCCGCTGACCGCTTATCTCTTTATCTTTTTAGCTGCTTAAGTACTGCTCTATTTCTCTTTCTGTTGGTTTTCTTCATTATAAACTCAACTGAAAACACATTTATGAAATAATAAGTCAAATAAACAACGACACAACAAATTAGCAATACGATTGTAAACAAGTTATTCTTCTGCTTAGGGGCTAATCGGATTCTGGATGGACTTACCGATGGAGAAAGACCACTTCGACATCGACATCCTCCCGATCTTCGTGGAGAAAGTCCTTCAGGAAATGCGACACGGACTCGTACGTTATATGACCGCACACCACAATATGTCTTGTGGGGCGGTGATGGTGGTGGGTTTGGGGGAAGAAAAATGGATTAGTTTCTCGAAGTGGCATCGATTGAAACGATAATGCAACAATTTGACTTAAATCTAGTGTGGAATGCACTGAAGCTCTGTACATGTGTGACGTATGTATGTGTGTTAGATGGATGTGTGCGTGTTGCAGTGTCTCAGTATTAGTGTGCCATTAAAGCGGAAAAAGAATACTGAATTTGGTTCAAGTCATTAAATCTTAGGCCGAATCATTGATCACAGATTTAATCACATTCCTTCGATCTGCCATGAAGCCAAGTCTATAATACATAGTACATATGCTGTCAGTGTCTTTGTGTGTGAGTCTGAGTGCTTTGAATGTGTTCGAATGAGTGCATGTTCTCGGTGAGGTTATAGATTCGAGTATATTCATTGTTTTGTATTTCTGTATATTTCTTTATATTGATTATGCTTGATCGGTTTGTATTATTTATCAACTGCTTGTCGTTGCCTTGTTATGGTTATCTTTATGGCTTGTCAGTATTATTCGGTGGTAAAGTATAATTACTTTGCATTTTCTTAGAAAACAAACATTTATCAAAATTATACAAAATACACGAACTCATAATAGGAACTAAAGAACCGAAATGATAAATGCAAAATGCATGAATTTAGTCTGCTACCCCAGGGGCTTGTACACAAATCAATCAATGGCAATAAATCAAAAGTCACAAAATGAGGATCTTGTCGCCGCGTCTCGGCACTCTGCCTCTGCAGTTCGCCAATCGAAATGATAAGTATATAAACGATTATCGGAAATCAATATTGTTCTAGGTAAAGGCTTAGCTACGCACACCGTTTCGGTAGTAATCAACTTACATGCATCAAGTAAAGCATCAAAAGTAGTCAGCAACGGGCCAACGCATTTGTTTCTATATACACATTGTATAATACACTACTCTCATTCCAAGTATATATTACTTCTACAGGTGCTAGGCATACAATAGATTATGGGTTCGGGTATTTACTGTAGTCACAGTCATGCAATCAGGCAGTCAGGCAAACCGGGCAGGCATTCTTCCCATACCTAGTAAAAGTGAGTGTCAGTGCCACTACACATGCATACTTCTACGTTTTTTCTCGAGTGTTGGGTGTTTGTGGGGCTGTGATGTTGTGAGACTGTGAGTGTGCGTTGAGGATCATGGATCTTAGTCGAATAGTCCACGAGTACTAAACACCTAAGTGTCTACAAAGTCAAGAACAAAGTCAACGTAAAAAAACAAAAAGCGAGAAAGACCAAAGATCCTTCTTTGTCCGTACGAATATTTCAGTGGATTATCCACGGTTACAATAACGACTAAAAGTTCGTCTCGTCTTCTAGAAAAAATCTAAAATATTTTGATGAGCGACTTTGTAAATGTATTGTAGATCAAATCCGGATGCAAGGCTGTACAAGTGGCAACTCTTTTACCTCTACGGTGGCATTAAAAAGTGTGCTCGACTAGGTCGCTATAAAGAAAGAAGAACTTCAATTTGCATTTAACAAACAAACGAAATAATGCACTACATTCGATTAGTTCTGTGTTGCTGTTTTGTTTTCTTTTCATTGCTGCAGCTAAAGAAACGAATGGTGACATTTGGAATTAAGTTGATATTTTGTTTTTTTTTTCTTGAAATGATATAAATATATAGTGAGAAGGTTCAACATTTGATGCCTGGCCACGCATTTTCATTGTTTTTCGTTTTTCATATAGAATTGCTGCTCGGAATAAGAAAACATAAGTAAATTTCAATGCGCCAAATCTATCGCTCAGAATGTGCAATGAATGTGAGTGGGTTTCGAGGAAATCAAAACTGTGGATAGGAGAGATCTTGAAAGAGAGAGTTACAGAGTTACAGAGTTACAGAGAGACAGGAGATGTGTGTATGTTGAGACTTGGAAGGGCTCGGATACGGATACGATAGTGGAGTCGGGTTCAGTTACGGATGGTACACTCAGAACTCTCAAACGAGCGTAATTAAGGTCGGGTCCCTTGGCTAGACAACAGAGTGTGGTGTGCTATCAGGGGCCGCGTTTCGTGTCTACTCATACAACGATGCAGGTCTCCTCAGCCCAGACCTCCTACCTGATCCTGATCCGAACAAGGTGGGCAAAGGAAATCAAATGGAGTCGTCGAGCGCATCCAAACACAACACTGGCTTACGAGTTTACAACACTGAGTGGAGTGGAGGCACGGTTTCATCCGAGTCGAATTGTATACTCTATGGGTCTGTGTGTGTAGATTATGGTTATTTATCTCTTTATTGTTTGATACCGTGGTTTTCGAATGTTGAAACAGAAGTTCGCAAAGAAGAGGAAAATATCGAAATCATAACGCAAAAGAGTAGATGTGTGTAAATGTTGAAAGATGTGTCGTATATAGCATAGGGTTTATAAAGAAGTCCAAGAACTACAACGGATAACAGATTGAAGGTTTGAAGACAGAAAGATATATGTAGAGAGACAGACAGAGGATTAAGAATAAAATATGTGGGATAGATACATGGGTTTTATTGATTGATAGGTTGTATTGATTCGCTTTTCACACACAAAGATGATTCCGTTTCTCAGATGACAGCGGCATGTTGGTTTTTTTCGAGATGTCGAAGCCAGTTCTTAAGCTGTGTGTTCTAATATGGTACATTTCTAGCCAAAAATATTGAGCAAATTGAAGTCTTCCGTGGAAATTGCTTGGTATTTACAAATTGCTGTCTGTACTTGGGGAGAAAAAGTCTATAGAGAGCTCGACTCTATGCATGTGTGTGTGTACATTTTGAATTATATGGATTCTAACATTTACGTATACAATCGAATCAATATTATTATTATTATTATTATTGTATTTAGTATGCATTATTATCGTTCAATGTTAAATCGTTTAAATGGATATACATATACGCATGTATATTTGTTTATGTATATAGATATATATATACGAGTTTTACGACTTCGATAGCAAGGACTATATAGACAATTACGATAATGTAACACAATAATAAACACCAATCACTGATTCACTTCAAGGGCTAATACAAATGCAAAACGAGGCTAGGATGATGTGGCATACAGAAAAGAGACAAACTTAAGAGTATACGCTTATTGAATTTCGATTAATGCCAATCATCAGCTCTGACTTCACACTCGCTGGGTCGACCTGCAAATTACACGTATGTATCCAATTCGTTTCTAGGTGAACCAAGGGAAATAATACAGTATATACCCAAAAAAGAACACGATTAAGCCGCGTTTTCGGAACTGAAGAGAACGTGCAAATCAAACCAAAAGATAGGAGCTAAAGAATTTGGGTTCAAGATCAGGATGTACGAGTACGATATAGAGAGTAGAAAGTAGCAGAAGAGTAAGTTAATAATTTGGCGTTCAAATTCATGATGTAGTATGGAAACTCACAACAAGATAGCATTTGGTAGTTAAGAGTACGCTCATGATATAGTAGATACACTCAGAACAGTAGTTTAAGTACGAAACAATTGGTTGTATGTGGTACGATTCTCAAATACGATATCTGCAAAATGCCAATTCAAAGAACACAAAATCAAAACTGGCAAATCAAAACGCAAATCGATGGGCGAAACGCAAGTTAACGTAATGAAACTATATATATAACACAACCCGGCACAGCGCCCCACCTCCAAGGGGGTGACGTCCTCAGTTATGTTTTTTCGGGTACTTTTTACGTACTGAACTACGTAGACACGTCTAGGTCGAAAACGATAAGGAAATCAACTGAAGCACAACCAACGCAAAATGAGTTGTTCGAGAACTAAAACATATACTTTTCTTTTTCACGTAAGCAATATGGGTTTTTAGTTAAATTTTCTTGTTGATTTTTGCTTTTTTCAATTGTTTTGTGGGTGTATTTTTCCTGTGGCTGTTGCTGTTGTTGTTCTTGTGGCGGTGAGTGTTTGATCGATTGAATGTTTTGAATTTGGGCTGGGTGATTGATTGATTGGCTGATTTTGATTGATGTCCTGGATAGTTGGAATGTACAAATGTGCTGTGTTGTCGCTGTTGTTCATGTGTCGTCCCGAGCTCGCCAAGCGGTCCCACCGGGCGTATGAGTAATATATTGTGTCGCTTGAGTTGCTGATGATGATTATAGTGATTGGCGGGCGGTTGGTTGGTTGGATTGGACTGGCCATGTTTGTGGTGGCTTTGGTGGATGACTTGTGTTAGTCTGGTGTGTGTCTATGGGGATTTGTTTTCGGTTTGGTATTTTTGTAGAATCAAAATCAAATTTCAGCTACTTTTCCACACTCGCTAGGCGTTTGGCATGAATGAAGCGCAAACTAAAAGTAAATAGTCTCAATTTATATCGTTTCGATTTGTTTACTCGACTGCTTTTCGGCAGAAATTTCATTTTGATTTGGTGTTTACTCTTGGAAACATAAATACTCGTTGTTAGTTTTGAATTTGGGGGTGACTTTAGGTTGCTGTTGGCTTAAACTTATGATTGGTATTTTATTTTTGTGGTAGTAGTCTTATTGTAGTTGTTGTTGTAGTAGTTTTATATAATTTTTTGTTTAATCGGTTTGTTGATTAATTGTTTTTGATTGATTTTAAGAAAATTTGGTTTGTCTCACCTTCGCCCTTTTTCATTTTTTAATGTGCCCCCATATTTGGCTCTTGTTCCAATCAAGTCTATAATCTCAGGTATACAACTTGCAAAAATCGCCTGTTTACAGTATGAAAGATAATGATGACAGTGAAGTATTTTTGTTCTATTCGTTTTGGATTGTTGTTAAACTTAAATAAAAAGCATTACACAAATTTCGTTTGACACAGGACAGAGACACAGAAAGTGGCCCGAAGGGTCGACAGAGAGGCACACAGGTCAGATGGGTAGAGAGAAGTAGAGAGTATGAGGGGGTTTATGGGGCGACAGACTCGAAGAGGGACCCCTATACAGTAGGCACACGGTATAACGGCAGCCAAGTGGATCAGTTCGGGTATCTGATATCTGATATCTGCTGTATCGCCGCCCTTGGTGGTTCTCGATGTTCTAGCTGTTGTGTGGCTTCGTTAACCAGACCAGAAATTATCACAGTATCTTCGACCGGAAACAAGGAAAATCAAAAGCACAGTAAATGAGACCAAATAAACAGAAGGCATGTAACAAACTGATCTTATTATCTTCATAAATCGATGGGCCGCTTCAGCGGCTTGCAGCTAGTTTCTTATGGCTCTAGTGGTTTCTTGGGGTTACGTGTTGTGTGGTTAGATTACGGATTATGTATATAGTAAACATACTCAAAGACTATGTGAAGAGATAACGCCTATGTACAACTCAGTGCCAAGTACACACGCACACACATTGACTTTCAACTTCATCTTTGTGGTGGGTTTCGGTTCCTAAACTCGACTACGTCTACGAAAATCGGGTGACTCTAACAGACTAAACCGCACGTATGTGTGTGAGTGTTGGATATCGTATCGGGTGGGAATCGGTTCGGAGCGGGAAAAGTTACAGATAATGTGGAGACATGATGCTGATACTGAGTACGATCAAAGGATACTGCAACTCTTTACTGATTACAAGTATACAAATATCAATTTTATCTAGGTGATGATCATCGTAAAAACATATTCTAGCGCTCTAAGACGCCGGTTTCGTACTGGTTTCGTTTCGTTCTTTAGGTTAGACTTATTTTTATGCGTGGCTGCGGCATACAAAGTGGGTGCAAGCAAATTAACGACTTGAGTATAGATGATTAGATTGATTAGGTAGTAAGGTGTGGAATTAGTTTCGTATTGGTATGGTAAATAAATTACAAGTAATCGATATAGTATGTTGGATAAGTTGGAATTGCAAAAATTGTAACTACTGCAACTTTATTTATGTATGTATCGCATATAGGAACAAGTGGAAAACGCATGGAAATCATATCGGAAAATCAAAACACTATGCGGGAACCAAAGCAGCAACTGGGTGTAGGTGTATCTCAACCGAAAAAGTAAATAGAATGAAACCAACGCACAAACGAATGTAACAGCTTAACAGAAAGGCATTTCGGTAACTTAGGGAGAAGCCAGTCAAAGAATAGGTATTATTCTAACATATGTATGTAATATTGATTCAGCGCTAGTTTGGAGCTTAACAGTTCGAACTCAAAATCAATGACGCAGCTGAAGTTGCATAAAAACACGCAATAGTGGCTCTGGTCTATATGTACGGTAGTAATCAAAATCCAAAGACAAAACTAAACGGAACTCAAAAGTTTCACATTTCAAATACAGCGAGTCTAGCCCTTCTCCACTCTAACTCGACGGACTTCAAAGTCGCCTGGGGAACACTTTCAAATACTTCTGTAAATTATTTTTCAAAATGTATGGTTAGTGATAGTTGAGTATCGAATGATGAGCTGGTTTTTGTTTGTTTTGTGACTACCAAAAGTTTGAAATGAGCATGCTACAAATCGAACACATCAAATGCAGGAGCCCATCAAGATAGCTTTGATCAATTAGCAAAAGACTTTGTTAAAATTTACATTAAAGATTATTGAAAAAACGATGGAAAGCGACCCAGAGATTTCAAAATTTAGACGACAAAAAGTGTTGCATACCCACAGGCACCAAAAAGAAAACCATATTTTCCAAGCCACGGTTCAATGGTCTCGGGCGAAATATCTTTGATGTTTTAAGCCGTTTATGAACTTTAACAATTTTATCTCTAGCTAACAGTAAGCCTAATGAAACGCACGCAAAAATGAAGCCATAGTTTCAAACAATAAGTGTAATGTGTGTAAACGACAACGAGAATTACAGAAGGATTTGACAAGTAAATTACATAAATTATATCTCACACGGGGAACACCTTTGCTCCCTCGATTTAGTGTAATTTTTGCCACTATTCTTCGAATGTGTTTCTTTTATTTTGTTGGTAAACTAAATACAGACACATGCCGCCAAGAAACCAATGCCTTTCAAGTCCTAATTGTTTTTCTCATTTAATTTGTATTCCTTTGGTTTAGCTTTATGAAAATAACAAATCAAGACAGATACTTTATTCAATTTGGTCGCAAACCCTGGCAACGGTTCTGTTGCCCGTCAGAGTTTGGTATTTTTATGCAATTCCAGGTGACGTCAAAAAATACTCAAGGATAATGTGAAAAGTAACGAAACAATAGAAAATAATACAAAAGCTGTTGGTTCGTTGACTGAAGTTAGGTAAAGAAAATTTAGAAATACAAATAGAAGTCAAGACTCTTCGATTGCTGCGGTGTTTTGGTAATTGTTTGCTTTTATAATCATTTCTTGTTTATCTTATTATTTTCGTGTTGTATAGTTTTGGTATTTTCTCTTAGCGGTACAGCCAGCAACGTGTTCGTGTACCTTTTTCTAGGATCCTTGCTATATGTTCCACCATATTTGCTTCTCTGGGCGGCCAGTTCAGTGATTTCTGGTATCCAACTAGCGAAAACGGCCTAAATTCAACAACACACATACACATTTAGATTGATTGAGAGGTGCCAAAGAGGGTTCAGTTCAGTTTTTCAGTATTGCTGTATTTCTTATCGCTTGGTTTTCTTATTGTTGGTTCTGTTCTGTTCTGTTGGGCTAACAAATTTTTGGTGTGTGTTAGTGTGTGTGGTTCCAAAAAAGAAATGGACAAAATTATTATGCGTACACTTGTTTGGGAACAATCAACGACGACGTTGACGCTGACGACGAAGAACAGTGCAGAATGGGAACCGCTTGACCCGCAACCGACTCATACTCATACTCATATTCATATCCACACTCACTCCGCGCACTCCCTTCGCACTCACTCAAGTATTTACACCGATCCACGCACTCGTCACGGCACTCACTCCATCAGATACAGATACTTTAAGGCTAATTGTACATTACTTTACACGATTCGTCGCCACGATTTCTCGTTCGCTTGTCGTCAACGGCATCTAGTTACTGTACTCTTACTTGGATACATCTAATATTTTACATTTGTAGTTTACAATACACGATAGTGCTGGGGCCTAGACAGAGACAGGTCAAGTTGTTCGTGGAGCTCAAGAACCCTCTCGAGTTCATCTGGAAATCCTATTGGTAGTGCGCTAGTTTTACGCTATTGAAATACCATACTTTGTACAATCCTAGTTACGTTTTTACGTTTTACTATGAGTAGTTGGGGGTAAGTAGGCCTCCGAATCTTCGGATTCAATTGGTTAGTAGGGTGATGAGTAAGCAAAACTTCGGTCCCCCGAATAGCCAAGGCTCTTCCATCCTCGGGAGAGAAATGGGTAAGGGCCTTTTGGGTGAACTTTACAATATATTTATAGATGGACCAGCGAGACCGACAAATGTAGTTATATATTTAATAGGAATAAAAGGAAGTATGAATCGAAAAATACATATTGCAAAATATGTGGCTGAAGTTTGCTCTCTTCAAAAACATACGAATCGAATTACGTGTCATGACTTTGGATAATTTAATTAATTTTATCAATGCGTGACCGATGCTATTTAAGGGACATGTGTTGTAGATGTTTATAAGTGGGGCTCTATAAGTCTGTGTGGGATGTGGTACAACAATGCGCCTAAATAGTTTGCACAAATGCTTTAGGATATCGAAATAAATATATATGAACCTTGAACTATTGCAAATTGGTAAACGCATATCTTGTATCATAACTCTGGTGTTAATACGAAACGTTTAAAGCATGGCAAAGTATAAGTGTCAAACTATAATTAATATCTTGGGTAAAAATGTATATTCTGGAGACAAAATTCAAAGGAAAAATGGGCCGAAATGAACTCACGCTTGCCTACAAAGTGATTTATATGATAGACATTGCCAAAGAGTTCAATAAAAATGTTTAACGAAACGAAATAAATCAGGAAAAGCAAAAGTACCAAGGAAAATAAACAAATAAAACTGGAGAACAAAACCTAGGTAAATGGAACATTAAACTGTTTAATGGCTTTTACAAACAGATCAATGTGTGTTCGAATCTGCTAAATTGTCTCTGACTGCGAGGCAACAAAAACGGTTTGAAGTGGAATAAATAAACGCAAAAACCAAGTACAGAAGTAATGATAAAATTGTACTTTACTTTATTACTTGTTTGATGATTTATCAAATGTCATATATATATCTGTTTCGGGTTTCGAAATACTTATTTATCAAGGAACAAAATAGTTAAAAACGGACGACTTAAGAGTCGGCTGAACTACTTTTTGATGCGGGTAAGTCAACTGTATATGCGATCATAGAGATACAATGAAATTAGGGAAACAAAGTGAAAGGGTAACAGACTAATTAATTTATCGACTTCAATCAATATTAAGAATTACTGATTATCTAGCTGGAGTTTCACTTTACCCCAAACGGGTTCAAAATACTAAATGTGTGTTCTTTACAAAAGTTTTCATTTGTACTTCAACCGAACCTAACTCTTGGATTTCATTTGACAGAACTGTGTTGAAAAGTCTTCAAGATAATAGTCCTCAACAAGTGGTTATCCTTAATGCCTTTAACTAAGCTGATTAGTTTTATAAATATTTTCATGTTATACTTTTAGGTTTATTGCGCTTTATAATTTTTAGTGGATTATTTTAGAATGTAGCTTGGTGTTTTTCACATCGAATGCGTTTAAAATGTTTTTTTTTGGTTTATTATGGTTTTTATAGACTACCTCTTTCCGTGTTCTCTTTTCAGTTCACCGCCATACTTATTGCCACTACCGACGAGTTCAATTATCTCCGGTATACTGCTGGCAAACATTGCCTAAAATATTCCATCGTACACGAAATTAACAAAAATCAATTCAGCAAAAATATATGTACTGGTTAGGAGATATTAGGTGATTGTGTCTTAAGCTTAGTCTAGTTGTTATCACTATGTTTCGGTTATTTGCACTCGGGCATAAAGGAAAAATCGGAAACGCAGAGGGCTGCTTTGATGGGTTCGAAGTCGGGCCAGGACATTCACACCCAAAGGATATCTAGACCTAAAAGCGATTGGTTTCGGTTTGCTCTGGATCATTGCTGTGGTCCATTGGTTACACAAGTATGCGGCAGCCAGCACTGAAGCATGCAAGAACATTAACTCTGGGATATAACATGGGTGTGTTCGTAAAGCTCCTGCCTAACCGACTGATCCCTGGAAAAGTCCTGACTCTTGGCTGTGTGTGGTGGGTATTTCTGGTGTGTTTGGTGTCTACGAATCTTCCATTACAAAAACCAAAGCATATCGAAAGTTTCAACTCAAAAGTGATAAGGTAACTGCATGCATAAGTATCGATTATGGTAAAAGTATTGAATGGGGCGGCGTGAACGTATGAATCGAGTGCCCCCAGCTGTATAGGCGACATCTTGTGGATATCGGATGGATGTATCGAGTGGATACATCCGGGCGTGTGTGAGCGTGTCTGTGTTAGAGGTCGGAAAAAGAAAACGCGTTAAGCTCGGGTGATGAGTTAAGCTAACGAAACGTTGGGAGGATAAACGCAAATACGAAACTCGGCCGCAAGGCCTCAAATAAAGTTCCATAATTCAAAACTTGTGCAGCGGTATTAAGTCGTTCTATGTATTTACATAACGTGGCATGTACATAGTAGAAATGCAATTAACAAATGTATTGAGTATTAAGTCTATAGTTACGTAAGAGAGGGGTCGAAGGGCAACGGGGTCAACGCATGGTTACTCTAGGTTACGGCTAGGAGATGTCGAATTCAGTATCGACTACGGAGTATAGAGTTCGAGAGTGCTACACTCTGACTAGTACTGGTACTGATACTGATACTCATACTGGTCTTGCTTTGGCTACTCAACTATGGTTTCTGAGCACAACTGTACTAGTAAGTGGTAGATTAGGCGGCAACCAAAACGTAAATCATTCACACACTCCAGCACTTCCAACCCCGCGTTGGCCGGGCCTAAACTCAATGGGCATCGAGGCGGACAGAGATGGGAGAGAGAAACACTGGCTACATCTGGGTAAGGTATCTCGTATATATACGTACTCGGTTAGAACTAAAAGAAGGCTTAGACTTATCGGTATGTCTGCTGTGTGTGTTCAGACGGGTAGTTTGTTTTTCTTTTCTTATTAAATTGTGTTTAATTCATTGCACTAGTGCATGTGCTTTGCGAACTTACCAAGCCGACGAGCAGAAAGAACACGAGAAATGTTCTTCCCAGGACAGTCTCACAGTAAACGTCACCATATCCTACCGTTGACATGGTCACAATTAGGAAATAGACACAGGTCCAATACGATAAACGATGAGCATTATTAAAATCCAGCGGATCGCCAGAGTTCTCCAGCTAAATTTTAAGTAAATGCAAATGCAATTATCAGCCGCATCAGTGGATCGGGTCATCTGAGGTCCCCTCGGTGGGACACTCCACAAACACATCGATACAGATATATAACTTATATAGTGTGGGGTGTCGAAAGTGCCCTGTTTTGGGGCTCTGTAGCGGGCACAACGCTGCGTATGCGTGATATTCGTACTGGCTCCTCGCACACATTGCCAACCCGCCACAGATACACCCACACACGGGCACAACCGATCCCCTCGTGTTGGTATGTGTGTCGAGTGTTTGAGTGTGCGTGTGTGTGTTTCTACATACCAGATGTATAATGCCCGCTGCTGTTAACCACACGGATATAAAAATTGATACTAGTTGAGCCAAGCGTATGGAGCTCGATGTTTTTAGTACGTTTAAATATTGTAAAATATCTGGAACAGTCATGAGACGTAGCGCTCGAAGAAATCGAAGACCTGTTCGCAAGGATACACAAGTATATTCACAACTGCTCTTGCAGGCGGATGTTTCATGTAGAGTAGGGCACATTGCATGCATACAAATCGATCAGGACTCTTTGTAGGTCTTCAGGTGTGGCTGTTACTGTGTTTCATAGTGACTTGTGTGCGTGTGATATGCGGATATATCAATCTTGATCAGCACCGATTTGTATGCACATAACATTTTTGGAATTTCATTGGGATAGGATAATTTAAAGAGGGGTTGTTCGCTTACCGATCCATGTTCGATCTAAATATATTGATACGAAGGACGGGGGTATTGTAAAATAATCTACAAAACTGTACATTTCTAACATAAACCAAAGCTTATCGGACGCCGCTATGAACTGTAAGGAGATTGTCAGATTGAAAGAACAAAAGAACGAAAGAACGTTTAAGAATTTGTCGCACAAACCAAAAGATCAAATCATCACCGCTCCAACCAATTGATTCAAATAATTGTTAAATCAACTCAGTGTGTGCGCTGGTGTGGTTAGTGTGTCAGTGTCGGTGTCTGTCTGTCTGTTGGCCGTCGGCAACTTACTCGTATAAAAAAGTAAACCATAAAAAATATATTGAATGCGAGATCGATCTGTTGAGTAATGTTGTTACTCCACTTTTGGCATCTTTCGACTTCTTCGCTAGATGCATCGACAAAGTATATGATGAGGGATGCAATGCTGAGTATAAATACGAGTACGACCTGGAAGGAGAGCGGAAGTGAATTAGTAAGTAAATATTATCAATTATTGCTTATTAAATTAAATTTAATAAATTCATAAAGGACTCTTATTTATTTTTCCAATCAAAGAACCCAAGCATAAGTTATTCCGCCTAAGAGGTCACGAGGTTCATACCATAACTCATAAATTCATGGGCTGTTATAAAATAAACCCACTCACAACAGCCTCCCAAGCACGAACAGCTGCTACATTTCGATTCCATAAATCACGGCCTTGTTCGAACGCATTCGAACGCTCCATTGAACTTGCGAGCCTCCCACTCCCCCAAAGAAGGAAATTGGAAAAGCGAAAGGAAGGCAGGCACAAGGAAAAAGGATAATCGGAAGTGGTCTGTTTCGAGGGCAAAGGGGCAGAGAGGGGAATCCGCAGTAATGTGCATTTTTAATTGCACACTTTGGCACAGGCCACGACTCTGTTTCTCACGGATCATTTGATTCATGGCGAAAAACGAGGACGTCCGGCCTGGAAATGCTGCTGGCTGCTGGGGCAATTAGCCAGGGCACCCCGTTGATAAATCTGCGGCAGTCATGAAAGTTTTACAAGGTAATTTCGGAGGAAGTGCATCCGAGCAGGGGGGATGGGGGCGGAGCCGTTAAAATGTCAGGGCTGCCTGCCAACAACCAGCTTTATGGCGGCCAGTCGAGGTGGTTCAACTTCGGCCGGCTGCACTTTACGTATATTATTTGGTTCTGGCTGTGGTTCTGTTTCCGAGCCTAATGCCAATGTAATTGTAATTGTTGGTACTATCGTTTCGCAATTACGTGGATAATCGAAAGCGAAGAGCCCCTCGGAAGAGAGCGAAAAACTAAATTTGGCACGGAATGGCACGCAAGCTATTTACTTAGGGCCATAAATTGAAATGTCTTGGCCCGGGCTGATTACTCATTATTCTTGCTCTGCGGCTTTTTCTTGGCATGCAAATTGCACACACAAGGCAGTCTCCTTAGAAAGTTGTTAGTTGCGCAATAAAGTTTTTGGCAGCCCCAGAAACTTTGCTAATATCAGAAGCCAGACAAGAATTTCGAAGAAAAGTGGTGGAAAGTTTACCCTGCGTCTCTGGGATTGCGTATACGTCATGTGGTGTCAGTCGGACTGACACTTTCATTAGCCGTCCTGATCTCCAAGAAGCCGAAACGGAAACCTAATGAAAGCCCACACCCCCGAGGGCATCTGAAGTCACGGATACGAGGCCGTAAAAGCAGGTTCCAATATGGTGACAACTTCTCCTCTGACGTCTTCCCCTTTGAAGACACCTTAGCCACCCCGACCCGATGAACTTGTTATTCACAATGGCCGGGTGGAGCGCGAAAACTGGGTCAATCACTTAGGGCAGCTGAGCTCCCAGATCCGAGTTCTCCTCGCCAAAGAGAAAAGCACTTAAGCCCTGTCCGCCATCAATTGCATCAGCGCGAACTGGGAATCTGGGTCACGAGGCGGGAAAACACGTGTCCCACTCATAACATTTTCAATTCGATTTGCTCGATTTGTGCCCCTCTGCAAACAGCTCCGATGCGATTTGTTCTGGCCATAACGCTGCGAACACAGCAATCAATTTGAGAGGCAGCCCACTGGCGGCAGTTTAATGGCCCCAGATGCACGGAGAAAAATAAGCTCCACTGATGACGGATGGGCTATTAAGTTGTACATTCATGTTGAGTTGAGTGGCTACGATTTTTAAGTGACTTTGGATTTGCACACACTCTAGATTTTACAATTAATTAATTTATAAACGCTCGTTTCTGTAGGAATAATCCCAAATGATGAAAGATGGGATAATAAATTCTAGAAAATATATACTTATGTATCTTTGGTTATGCTATATATTTCCAGAGATTTTACATTTACCTAATTTACCTTGCTCCTGGTTAACTTTTGGCTTTTAATTGGGCTATACAAATCAGATTAAAATGCTTACTATTTGTGTTTGCGTGCAGCACTCTAAAATGTAATACTTTCCCTGCCTGTTTATTTATTATTTTTTCAGCTTTCGCAGCACTCGCTTCTGTGGCGTGACCGAGTGCAATCGGATGTGGGTGTTGGGGAGGTAAATGCCGGGGTTTAACCCCTGCAGCAGACTTCCGCATCGGAGTCGCAACGCGCATTCCAAAGCCAATTAGCGCCTGCAGCGGGGCTTTAAGCCGGTTAGAGTTGAACATATGCGGATAGTTCAATAAAATCGAAGCGAAAAAATCACATAACAAAACTAGAACATTTTGGAGAAAGTGAAGAAAAAAGGGGGGGAAAGAAGCACGAGTTGTGTAATATCTAAATGGCAAGACATTCGTTTTGCCAGCCACAATAACAACGCCCAACAACGGGGATAAACAACGAAACAGCTCACGGAAAAGCCAAAAAAGAGCGCCACGCGAATGGACGAAAGGACCTTTCCGACTTTTCCGAGAACAGCTGCAGTCTGGTACAAAGGCAAGGGAAATTCGACGCTGTCTGCCAAACAGCGAAGCCAATTGGCTGCCAAAGACTGGCACACAACTACGAGTGGGGCCACTAGGCCTGGTAATAAACATTCACAATCGGCCACCCATTCCGCCCACTCCGCCCCACTCCGATCCCGGGTGAAAGTGGAAATGTGCGCGCTGTTCCATCGATTTTCCTACTGGCAGCATTTCCCTTTTAAGCGCCTTCTATCCTGGCATTTGCCATATTATTTACTGTTATTTGTTGTGCTTCCTCGGGCACCCGCGCTCCGAAGCATATGCATACATACATCATTTCTCGGGGCCCGCTTCCCGTTATTAGCCGACAGACCCTCCGTCGGAGGAGGACGGCGAAGCTATCGATAAATGTGCCAGACACATGGGAACGAACCACTCGGCGGGTGGCCGGAAAATGGAAATGGGGAAAACGGAGGGCGGTGGATTCATGACGGTACAAGCTACATGGTAATAGTCGTTCTCCACCGCTGTGCAATTGTGTGCCAGCCGACAAAGGAACAGCATTCGACTGTCATGGGGGGATAGTGCGTGACCAAGGATGGGTGCTCCACATTTGACCCCTTGCAATCGACCAGGGCTTGTCACTCTGCGGGACTGCCGGTGTCCTTGACTGCCGAAGATTGCCACTAGCCCCAAGGCCTACAAACAGGCAATCAAACTTTACTTGTTACCAAGATAATCGCACAAAAAAGAAATGTATTTAATGACTAAAACGTAGTAAGTTGTAAGATATCTGAAAATCTATTATAAAAATACAAAAATTTATAAAAATAAATAATTTAATGAAAACTTTTAAGTTTAAAAAGTTTGAAACATAAAAAAAAAACATTATTTACGCAATAGAATAAACTATATAATAATAATCTCTACATTTTATTTTCCATTTGAAACTGTATGGCTGATTTACCTTTTAGGTTTCACTAATATCTGATGTTAACTAATATTCAATATAATCAATTTATTATTTTAATTTTAAAATCATTTATTATTTTATCCAAAAATGTACTGTCTAAAGTATCCAAATATCTCCTAGAAATTCTACCTGCCGAATGCAAATATTCAGCCGATAAGCTCGCGCCCACAGTGCCGGCAACTTCAAATCGAGAAATGCTTATCGAGGGCATTTACCACAATGCCCAATAAGACCCACTAAATAGCCCCGGAGCCCGCTTGAGTAATTACCTAAGGCCCGTTAATGGATGGGCGGTGCGCCATGACGTATGCGTAATATTTGGACAAACAACCGATTTCAATCGGTCGGGGCGAGGGAAGAGTACAGGAGGGAAACCGCGGACCCGCTGAAGTTAATTCCTACGCAACCAGAGTGTAATTGAAAAGACCCCGAAAATCCTCCCACCGCCAGGTCAATTTGTGCTCATGTACTTATTGTACTTGGAAATGGCACATTTACTTGGCTGCTTCCGCTGTTGACACGAAATGGTTCCCCCCGAATTCAGCAATCGCAAACAAATTATACACGCAAATGGCAGTCGAAGGGGGCGGATGTGGATCGAAACCCCTGCAAATGCATGGCGATGGCACTTTCGCCAGCTGCATGGATGTCCATGCACAAGGACACGTCAACGTTGTTTTGCCATGGGAACCCATATAGCCAGTTGATCTCTGAATAATTCAGTGGGCTGGGCAGGCCAGTAGGTGGCACTCGCAGAAATTACTACTTAATTGAAGGTGGGATGGATTTGTTTACTTCAACTTGGGGAGAAGAAAACTGTGTAAAAGGTTAAGTGGCCAAAAGAGGCGATTAACTAATTGAAAGGTATTATATTGAATAAAATAAAAAGGTAAAAAAATAAGATGTAGTATTTTTAGAAAACGATTATGAAGATAATAATTTTTGAAATTCTATTGTAGAGCATAGTATACTACTCAAAAAATAATTATTAAAAATAATCAATTTTTCCCAAACAATGTGGTAACCTGTCACACTGTCATATTTTTATTCCCAGTGCAACAATATGGCCATATGCACGGTCCGAGAAACCGATTTCCCGACCCAACAAAAGGAATTCATAAATGATAAATGGCCACGGCGTTGGCCGCCCCTAGAAGTACTCACCAAAATTCGACCAGTTGTTGTTTGACCCGAGATAAGCTCTCCAGCCCAGTCTTTCGCTTCTGTCATAAAGGTGCCCTCGAACTCCTGTTTGTTGCGGGAGGCCTTCTGCTCCTTCTGCTTGGGGTCGTTGGGCCCCAGGTCCGGCTCCTTGCGGCAGCAGACGAAGGCGAAGGCTCGCCATAGCAGCACCACGAGCAGGCCAGCAAGGAATGTAAATATGCTGGACAGCAGAAAGCACCAGTACTTGCGCACCTTGAGACAATCATCGGCATCGAATGGTGAATCTGTTGGGTCGTCGGCCAATGATTCGACAGTGCTTTGATCACACCCCGACATCCCCTGCAATGCGAGATACAACAAAGTGGGCAACGATTAGGCTCCGCTGGCTGGCAATTAGCTAACTAAATTTAGCATAAATCAATACGATAACTATATTTGGCGGAAACATTGTTTACGTCATACACTTGACATTTGGATTCAACGAAATGCTTTCTATGTGGAAGCACTCGGGCGCAATCCTATGGCACATATACACTATACATATTATTTCTCAACTTGGCGACGCTGGCAAATGTAAACAAAATGTGCCTGGCCAAGGGTGCGCGAAATGAAATGAGTTCATAAATAAATGTCTTTAGTTTGTTTAGCCGACAAAAGTATATATATTCGAGCACACGAAAAAGAAAGCCCAAAACGCTGACATTTACAATATTGTGTAATGAAATATGCAGTTCCTGTAGGGGTAATTTAGAGATTACGGGTTCCTTTTTCAAATTTAAAAGGACCTGGGGTTTAATGATTATTAAATGGTTGGGATGCTCAAATTTTATTCAACTCGCACTCAGGTATTAAGAACACTCAAACATTAGGCACTATGTTGTTTACTTAGCGAACAAAAAATAATTTAAATAAAGTGATCACAAAACTGATCATGATTGATTTTATTATTGTAGGTATTCTGCACAACTTTTAACACATTTTCAATGCTTTAAATATATATTGCTTGCAATATATAATCCTTTATTTATTCTTTTTTTGTGCTAAGAAATCATAAAAACTTTTAGGGATAGTTCCCTAGGAGTGCTGGTATATAGGGTATACTGAATCCCCCTTACATTTGCCAATGTGGTGGTGAAATTGGTGCCGATCAAACCGCTTGCCATTCTGGCTGTTTACATTGCGACACTGGCACAGAAACGCTGTCGAATTAATATCGCCGCGATGTTCGGATGGCGTTCAAGTGCAGGCGAGTACCAGGCACAGAAGACACTCTGGGCGAACCTGGCAACCGAATTCCGAAAGCTGAACGCCAAAAGCCTCAGCCGCACAATGCGAAACGGAACGAAAACTTGGCCCGCCTCGTATAAATAGCATCAAACAAATTTGTTATTTTTAAAGTGATCTCCTCCGACACACGCACGGCGACACGAGCGGCGACAAAAGTGCTCATAACACTGGGCAAAGGCCGTCTACACTACACCGCCTGGCTCCGATCCGATCCGTGGAGCCCGTGTACCGTGCATATACGCGATCTACCCACTTTTCGGGCGATAGCCTGCATCCACTTTGCGGGATTTGTGGGACACAGCTCTCGGCCAGAGGCCAACGCACTCACTCACTGGGTGAATCACTGCACCGCATACGCATGTGAATTTGCAATGTGTCCGGATCCGAGGGGTGGGCGGCGGGGTTGGGGGAACTGGTGTATATACGTGGGCGGGGAATATTCAAATATATACGGCGGATGTCACACACGGCGCGGCACGCACGCGAATCTAGTCGAGTCGAGGCGAGCTGAACCAAAGGAGGCACCGAGCGAACCGCACAACTGGCGTCCACCAACTGAACGGGCCGTTTTCCAAGTGCCCGCCATCGGGACGGCTCCGCCGACTGCGAAGAGCCCGCTCCTATCTATGTATATCTCCTGGGGGCTCGAACTCTCCCACTCTCGCTCGCCCCGGCTCACCCACTCTCCGGCCATCTCTCTCGCTCTCCGGCGGACGCGGCTGTGTGGCTGACCGCGAAAAGTGTCAGGACGGGCGACAAACTTGAATTTAATTAAAAGGCGACCCGAAGACAAGGCGAATTCAATTGGGTATTGAAATAAAGAGGATGTACCCTATGGCCTTTGGGGTAAACGTGAATGGTGAGTGCTCGAAGGACTTTAAGGATTTGGAAGAATGCATGTGCTGATGGTTCTTATACAACATTTTTGTTCAATTTTAGATCTATGGATTCTTAAATATAAATAATATAATATATATATGTATAAGTTTTCATATCATATAAATGATTGAATGTTGAGCGCTCCCTAAATTTTAGTTTTATGGGTTCTTAAATATACATATTCTAATATATTTAAAAGTTATCATGTATAACACAAAGGATTTCTTCTTTACTATCCAAAATGTTGGTTCCCTAAATTTTAGATTTATGGACTCCTTAATATAAGTGATATAATTATTATATTGATAATCATATAAAAATGATTGATTGTTTGGTATTTTATATGTGTAATTAAGGGAACGTAGGAATTATGTTAACGACAATATAGTCCTATTTATAAGGGTGAACCCTCAAACTAATAAATTTTTGTATTTCAAAATAATATATATATTTTTCAAGCATAAGATTGGTAGTATATATATTATATTATATACTCCTAGGAACAAATCGACAAATATTTTATTTTTTAGATTTCGAATTTTATAATTTGTGCTATATTACTTATTGAATTCAAACTGAGTTTGGGCGGATGCAAATTTGGTAGTACCCTTGGCCAGGGCAGCCGGCACATTGTAGAACGCCTTGCATGTGTGTGTTGCCTACATTGAATTATTGTTACAACCAGAAGAACAACGGCAGGCCGAATA
This sequence comes from Drosophila biarmipes, assembly GCF_025231255.1. Classification (NCBI taxonomy): domain Eukaryota; kingdom Metazoa; phylum Arthropoda; class Insecta; order Diptera; family Drosophilidae; genus Drosophila; species Drosophila biarmipes. The sequence continues at coordinate 12,243,262 of NC_066616.1, read as the reverse complement.
TAAATAAATAAATTATGAGTTCACTTCTATTCGTTTTTGTTTTGTCTCTCGCTTCTGAGCTCTGCGCCTATACACACACTTTTTGCATCCCTTCTCGTGACCCCACGGACCCCGGGCCACACTCGTCCCCGAAAGGAGGGTGGGGTGGCCTACGGCGGGTGGCTGGCTAGGAAGGGGACCCAGGTTAACCTGAACGTAAACGTGGGCTATTCCTGCTGCTACTGCCGCAGCTAACTCGGGCCAGTCACGCCACGCCGCCAGTTAGCTGTCGTTCCATAATTTACGCGCTTTGTTTGTCATTTCCTGCGGGGGCAGCCGTGGTAACAAGTTGGCCCAGTTCGTTTGCACATGCCACTATTTCCACCGGCCATAATTGCTCATCATCCCTTAGCCTCGCATCCCGGCATCCTCGCATACTCATCATAAGCCACTTTATTTATAGTTCTTATTTCAGTATCTTTTTTCTCTCTATTTTTTGCGATGCTTGGGCGGTCAGGTCCTCCGCTTCATTGCATTTACGCAATTATAAATAGAGAGGAAGAGCAAAATTGCTATTCAATTAAATTTTGAGGACTATTTTTAAGCACTTTTCACCTTGAATTTAAGTTGTCATTGCATGTACGTAATGTTTATTAAGTACGAAAGCCGATTAAAGGTTTAAGGTCTGAAAAGGGCCCTAAGCAGAGCATAACTTCATTTTAATATCAACCCACAAAAAGAATATAAACTGGACTGAATAAATATTGATGCTTTTAACTCAATTAGGTTTACACAAAGGGGCGTTAAATGTAAATATCCTATGCGAAATTGGAGTGCTATCACGTTTCACTTAAATGAACACGAGTGGTTGTTTTCCATATTTTACACTTTGCTTGCCTTCTTGTTTATAAGGATTACTTTCCGAGCTGTTCCATCGATTCAAGCGAAATTTCAGCGACTGATTCTGGGTAAAGTATTATGCCCCAAAGGGGGGATTCTTCTGTCGAGTCACCTAAGCTGGCCCAAAGATACTGCGCCAAGTCATTTGATCGGGCGCCTAGCAGGTGCGACCCATGAATGCGGGTGGAAAGATAGTGAACGACATAAATTATGCCACCGGGCCGCTTTCGCTGTCACTCCCGGGCCAGAAGGCAATCGGACGGATGAAGTCACACGGCCGCCGCTGATGATAATTTACATTGCGAACTATCGATTTTGGGGGCGTGGGCGAGCCCCTGGCCAGCTCTCTATCTTGACGCATGTCCGTCAAAGCGAAACGCTCGCAAGGCGGCCCCAAAGACGGAGACAACTGACGAACCTGACAAATACCCTTCGACTTTTTGAGCAATTTATGGCCAGCACTTGGCCGCTGATTGGGCCCGTTGATTGCCGGCCACTGGTCGCTTTTCCCTGCATTTGGTTTTCCCCCCATTGGACATTGGCCAAGGCCAAAGGGCTTAGGCTGCACTTGGTCGCTCGGTCGGTGTTTTTGTGTTGTGTGTGTAGTGATGTGACCGGTGCGCAGTGTTCAGTGTATAGTGTTCTCCACCTAATGTTCTGTGTTAGCCGTTCTGAGTGTGCCACTTTCTTAAAGGTCACGCGAGCCATTGCGAATGGCTGGCCAAAGTGATGGAAAACCCATTTATTAAATGAAGCGAAGCGAATTCGAATTGGAGAGCGTAGAGGGGCGGAATAAATCCGGGATCGCGTCATTAAGATTAGATTACACTCGCAAAATGTAACTCAAGTGCAGGGATTATTTTGGAATCAGGGTCTTATGTCACAACTACATGTGTTTAATCCTAAAGGTTTCAGGTAAAAAAGATTTATAAGCATTTGTACAGAATGTACAGCAAGTAAATTGTTGATTTACATTGTTTAGGTTATTTACATTAATGTACAATATATTTATTAAGCTAACTAAATGTTTCAATTCTATGTATTTTTTTAAATCTGTCTTATTGCTCATTTGTTTAGTTATGGAAATAAGTAATTTTAAATGTGTTTTAAAGGCAAATTAAATTGACGGGGAACAAGGACAAAGATCATTGCTGAATGGGTTCTAAATGCAGCACAAATTGATAAGAATCTAACTTGAACAATCTCTGAATGACAAACAAACTATCAATGGAAGTTTTAACTGATTGATGGATTGATTGATTGGTTGACTGACGAGCTGTGGATAGAAAACCCCCGTGCTGTCTACATGAGCAGCTCCTCGTGGAACCGCTAGTGTGAGCTCTACGAACTGATGGTCAAGCGTGGCGTATTTATTTGTGGATCACGTACGACATCGAGGGCTTTACCTTTGGCGTGATGGGCGGATAGAACGGTGGCAGTTCGTGGCAATTGGGGCACCAGGGGCTGGCCATCTTTGGGCGATCGTTCCTGATGTCGTCGTGGTCGATGTGGATTTCGCTGTGGGTCTAGTGGCGGCTTTCCCCTCGCTATCCGTTCTCATATTCGCTTTCTTTTGGGAAAGGTGTTTGGTTGTGGTGGAGGTGTTCGTGGTGGTGTAATCGAATTCGGAATCGTGTTGGGTGGATGGGTTCTCGTGCAGAGGAGGACGTTGCGTACTCACCTAGTACTGGCTAAACCACCGAGGCAGGGCTCCAGGGCTGCCAACATTCACACGCTCAAACCGCACATCAATGTGTAGACGATTTGTGGTCGCTGCAGCTCGCCAATGTTGCACGTGGAAATTGTCTGGCTTGCTGATGTTCCTCACTTGCTGATGGCTCTCGCTGGTTATTTCATAGTTGCATTTCGGCTTGCTTTGGTTTTTAGAACGACGCTGTTATCGGCTCCGTTGACCTTATCAGTTTCATTGTGCGTTGGTGGCTTGTTTGTTTGTTTCTTTGCAATTTTGATCGATAGTTCGCTTTGAATTTGAATTGGAATTTGGTTACATTAGTAACTGCGCCTAGTCACACTGCTCATGTTTCCTCTACAATTTTCTTCTTTATTTGCCTACGAATTTTTTCCTTGTGTTTTAAGCTGCAAGAGATTTATGGAGTTGAGCGGTTTATTAATTAATATTTAAATTGCCAAGGCAGCGTCGACCGCGGTAATTAATTATATTCTTTAGTAAAGCTGTCAGAGTTATTTGCGTTTTAATATTTTTACGACCGCCGACATTTGTCAAAGTTATTTCGTACTTATATATTTGTATTCCCGTTCTAGTTTTTCTTTTCTTTTTATTAGCTGCTGCTGGTTTTCACATAAAACTAAATGTTTGTTCACTCTCTTTTCTCGCCGGAAAAACAAGACACACAGTAAATAAATAAATAAAGATGCGAAGCAAACTTCAAAGCAAAACAGCAGCTCTCGGTGTTTCTGTGTGCTCCGAAAGTTCTCTGAGAATCTCTGGCATTTTCTCACTTTTCTGATGGTGGATTGGCGATTGCGCAGTTTACTAAATCCGAAAACTGGCAAGGAGAAAGCTTTTTCCATGTCTGCGAAAGTCGCACATTTTTGTTAAGCATACGCAATGTGGTACCAAAAACCAGCCAAGTTTAAAATATCGGGATATGCTATTTATTTTTTAAAGTTTCTTTGTACTTTGAATTTAGTTCGATTTTTGGAAAGTGTGTTTTTAATTATTTTAGTAACACTTGTTTGCCAGCCAGGTTAGCGAGGCTCTGCTGTCCAGGGGCTTCGTCCTTTGCCTGCGGCATGTCGTTGAAACGGAAACACACTGCCCTAGTTTTCAGTTATCCTTCGTGTCGCACACACACACACTCAGGAACGCACACTCGCACCTCGCAGGACACACACTTTCGTGCGCTTAACAAGCTGCCTAATGCGCCTGCAAACAATGGAAACGGGACAAATGCCGAGTCAAATGAAAGTTGCATTTTCATAATAAATAAGCGGGCGACACAATTTCCCACGGCATGCCAGCGAGCGGAAAACGTTGGGTAAGGATGTGGGGAGGGGTTTCCCCCCTTGCCTTCATGCTCCACCGAAGGGGAAATGTAAACAGAGCTTAGTCCTTCGTCCTGGCCGCGCATTGAACTCGCCTGGATTTGGTGGCTTCATTTGGGTAGGTATCTGGGTATCTGCGTACCCAGGAGCACGCACACACACTCACGCTCGGCCAGCGACCGACTGGCTGACACACATATACCAAGGCATCCTGCGGCGCACGAAGGACGAAGGACGACGGCCGAGTAGGAAGCAACAAAAATAACATTGACGATGACAGCAACAGCAACAGCAACGGCAACGGCAAAGGCTGGCGAACGATACAAGTGTATCTCCGGCCTGGAACATCGACTTTATCATCGGCTCGGGTCCGTTCGCTTCGTCCTTTTCGCTTTGGGGAACTTGTGGTGTGCTCGTTTCGTGCGAAGGAAAAACTGTGCCGTATGCGCATGTGTGTGTGTGTGTCCGTGTATCCGTGTGTGTTGACTCCAACGAATGTATCTTTTAAATGAAAACCTGCAGCAGCACCAAAAAAACGAAGTAATCGGAAAAATATCCTTTAACTTTGCCACGGCCCCACTTCTGGGCTCCTCAAAGTATGCACCACTTTTGCAATCACAATCTCCATTTTGGGGCACACGCACACACACTTGGTCACTAATTAATTGAATTTCCTGTGCTCGTTGCGCTCGTGTGTGTGTGTGTCGCACATTTTCACGTTCACTGAGCCCGTTTTCAACGGATACCGAATTTTGCACAGTTGCCGTTCCGCAAATGGCCACGTTAATTGCCTGGCTTGCACACGGGTTTTTGCTCAATTTTCCCCGTAATTGGCAAACGCTGTTTGAAAAATTTTCACTTTTCCGACTGCTGCATGGGTGTGTGTATGGGCTTCCCGTGTATACATGTGCACATATATGCGATTGGCACTTTTCCACACAGTCCACTCACTCACACACCCAGAAAAGCAGACGCGACGCGCTCCGGCCAGCAAACCAACCTTTCTCGTCAGCAGCGTATACAATTCTGCGCGCTGTGGACTCCGACGACTTGCAACTCGGTGGCCCACAGTGGTCCCGCACGGCCCAAGCTCGTCCTCCCGAGCTTTTCGGAGTGCTGCGGCTGGTGCTGGGGCGGGCTGGACGCTCCGTTCGATTCATCAAAACTGGCGCCAAAACCCATTCACTATGAATGACCCAGTGCGGTGGTGATGGCGATGATGATGAGATGGTGGTGGTGGTTCCTGCGATGCACACGTGGCGTATGAGGAATGTGAAGGGATCCGTTGCATACTTTTGGGATACGGTTGCGTGTCTTTAGAGGGGCTCGCCAGAACTGAATTTTCTTGTTATTTTGTTTAATAATTAAAATGTTAAAAAAAATTTCGAATTTGTTCCTTTCTTTAAAACACAGCGACTAAAAATACAATACAATATTAGGAAATGGTTATGATTTTCAAATAAGATTAGCAAGTATCTGTAAACTGACTCTTAGTACACCATTTAATATTATGAATTTTAAGTAAGATTAGGATATAGTTAATTTAAATTAATATTAAACTGATGTCAGTTAACAAACTTAAGAGTGGCTAATAAAATTGCCTTGACTTAGAAGTTAGTTCTTAGTTCTTAAAACTACTGCCCTTAAAAAAGGCACATCAACATTTTATGATGAACATAAACATAAACATATCATCAATAAAAACTTTCTTTATAAGTACCCACAAAAATACATAACATAAAATATATTCAACTTACCCTTATATCTCCTTGTTTTCTGCACCATCATCATGAAATTCAAATCATGTTCGGCGCCAATAACATCGATTGAAAGCTCAGACGAGTTCGGAACAAAACGTATCGATAGCCTTATCTGGCACCGATAGTTATGTCACCTGGGCTTATTTTGGCCTAAGCGACCCGAACCGGCGTAGATTTTACCGTCCTCTAACCAAAACTAGTGAGAGTCCTGGCCAGGATTCGGAAGACACCAAAAGCAGCAGAAGGACCATGACGACGGCTGTGCTGGGAGGCGGACTGAGCGGCCTGTCCGCCGGGTACTACCTGTTCCGGCGGTTCGGGAAGCCGCTGACCATCTACGAGGCCTCGCCCAGAGTGGGCGGATGGGTGCGTTCGGAGAACCGCAAGGACCGGAACTTCATCTTCGAGAGCGGACCGCGCACCATCCGCCCCATTGGCGTCCAAGGAGCCAATACCCTGGAGCTGGTGGAGGAGCTGCAACTGGAGGTGACTCCTATCCGACGTAGCCATGTAGCTGCCCGCAACCGGATGCTGTATGCCAAGGGCCAGCTCTGCATGCTGCCCAACGGTCCCAAGGGACTCTTCGGCGTGCTGCCTCCCTTCACCAAGCCGCTGTACAAGGCGCTGTTCCGGGATCTGGTCACCGCTAGCAAGAAGGCCAAGCTGGAGGACGAGAGCATCTACAGCTTCGCAGAACGGCGGTTCGGCAAGGAGATAGCCGACTACGCCATCAGTCCCATGATATGCGGCATTTGTGCCGGAAACGCCCGCGAAATTAGCGTACGCTTCCTGATGGAGGGGATCTTCGAGAAGGAGCAGAAGTATGGAGGAGTCCTCAAGGGCGCACTCTTGGCCCGCTTTCGGGAAAAGGCAGCGGATCCGAAGGAAGGCCTCTTCGCCCAGGGACAGCCCAAGCTGTACGCTCAGGCGCAGCAGGAGAAGTGGGCCATGTACAGCCTGCCAGGCGGACTGGAGAACCTGCCAAAGGCAATGCGAAAGTACCTGGGCGAGCGGGATGTCAACGTGCAGCTGAGCAACGAGTGTCGCAATCTGACATTCAACAGCTCTGGCGTCCGAATGACCATCAAGGATGCGGATGTGCCGGTGGAGCATGTGGTCAGCTCCCTGCCGGCTTATAAGCTGGCTCCTCTAGTGAAGCAGCAGCATCCTTCGCTGAGCGCCCAGCTTCTGGACATTCCTTACGTGGATGTGCTGGTGGTGAACATGCAGTTCCAAGGTAAGCTGCTCAAGGAAGACGGTTTTGGACTGCTGGTGCCGCCAGTGGAGAACCTACCAATACTGGGCGTGATCTTCGACAGCTGCTGCTTTGAAATGGGCGACAACACCGTGCTCACTGTGATGATGGGCGGTCATTGGTTTAACCAGTGGTTCGGCGATCGCCCCAGCCCCAAGCAGATCCTCGACTTGGCCACCAGCCATGTGCAGAAAATCCTGCAGATTCGCGAGGAGCCCAAGTTCAGTCGCGTGCACACGCTGCACAAGTGCATCCCGCAGTACACGGTGGGCCATAAGCGGCGCGTCGAGGGCATCCGGAACTATATCAAGACTTACAAGCTGCCGCTGTCCCTTTGCGGTGCTGCCTACGATGGAGTGGGCATCAACGACGTCATCCTATCCGCCCGGCGACAGGTGGAGGCCTTGCCTTTGCCCTAAATCAATCATTCCCCTGCAGCACACCCTATTTTCCGTTAGTGATCCTGTTGTATTTGCTTAAGCTGGTTTTGAGAGTAGTAAAGTAGGTCCTTTGTACATAGATTTGGGTTCTCATTCATCTGGGTTTACTTGCCGTGGCCGCCCATGCACGGCGGACTCTTCTCCGGCTCCTGTTCCGGTTCCCACTGCTTGGGAGTCTTGGCCTCGATGGACAAGGCGTGCATGAACTCGAAACCGGCTGCCTTCAAAGCATTCTTCACCGTGTCATTGACCAGACGATGGCGCTGTTGGGGAAAAAAGCTTGTTAATAACCAGGAAGTGTATGGTTCTTTGGCCCACCTTGATGAGGGTCAGGTCGTTAAACTTCTCGGAGACGACGAACACCCGAAAGTGGGACTCCGATCGCTTGGGCACGTTGTGTTGGGGCGATTCGTTGATGACCTCCAGGAACACCGGCTTCAGCTCCGTAGTCAATGCCTTCCGCATGGCGGATTCAATAGGTGGATACTGACCCGCCTCCTGTGACATGGTGGCTCTTGGTAGGATCTGTCCCAAGCTGCTGAGAGTGGGAGTCAGTTGAGTCAGGTTTCGGAAGGAAACTCCAGCGAATCGGCGGAGAGTTAGATTTAACATGATTCCAGTATGCTTCTCGCACAGCTGTTCACAATTACATAAACAACTGGTAGCCAGGGTTGTCGAGTGTGGCGGAATAATCGACCTATCGATATCGATTGTAACCTTTCAAAAATAGCTTTTTCAACGGTTAATACTAAGCCATATTTTAATATTAAAATTCACACATTATAACTCATGTTTGTTCTAAAATGTAATTAATACAAAGAACAAATTCAAAATTCGAATAAATTTAAAATAAGATATAACACAAGTTACGCAGCAAAGAAAAATGTATTTTAAATAACTAATTATGGTAATTAAAAATCAAAAGCCTTTTAGAAATCTAATGGGCCCAAATTTAATAGAAGTATAATTGAAATGTACAATACAGAGCTGTATCCCTAAATATTCGTTGGCTGTTATGGGCTAAAATTATTTTATTGGGCCAGAATCAACAGATAACGCAGAACTCGCTCCTACGTCCTATAAACAATCGAGCGAATATCAAGTGTATAATGTGAATAGAAAAGAGTCTCTTTCACAGCGCTTTCGGGTTCAATAGTCAACCAGTTTCTTGAGCTTTGGCGGGGCGGAGATAACGACGCGACCTCGATTAGAAGAGCCACTGCCGCTATGACCGTAATCCTGATCCCGATCTCTTTCACGTCCCCGCATCCTGTCCTGCTGCGGATGCTGCTGTTGTTGCTGCTGCTGATGCTGTTGCCTATACCGCTCCCTCTCGCGGTTCCGCTCCACGCTACGGTCCCGTTGCCTCCTCCGCCTAGACTGACTTCGCCGACTTCGAGAACGGCGGCGATCCCTACTACCACTCCTTCGTCTGCTGTGGGATCTCCGCTTCCTATCCACGCGACTGCCGCTCCTGGACCGCGAACGCTGCCTGCGATTGTACTTGGGACTGGGCGTCCTCGTGCGCCGCCTACGCTCTGTTCGACTGTGGCTCCGCCTGCTATGTTGTATGTCCGGCGGAGGAGTCCGCCCGCGACTGTGCGATCTGCTGCGACTGCGACGCGACGAGGTCTTCGCCAGCTGGCTCTCCGAGGCCACCGATTCCGCCTCGCTGCCCGAGAGCTTGCCGCTGGAGGGCGTGCCATATTTGTGCCGCAGCTCACGACGCCTGTGAATATATAGATGTGAGAGGACCGCCAGAGCCAACCACATCAAAATACCCACCTTCTGCGCAGCTTCAGCGCCAGCTCACGCATCTCGTCCTCGCGTTCCTGCTGCTGCAGTCGTTCCCGCTCGGTCTTTTCAATTTCCGCACGTTTGTCGGCTTTATCTGCAAATTAATACGGTTTTGAGAATCAACTTCAAAGGTTTTCATAGGGCGCTTGGTGAACATCACACTACACTCCGGTTGGCTTACATTGCCTGTTCAGTAGGTTCTGCATCTTGCGCTTAAGCCGCTCGCGCAGATTGGGTCGTCCGCCACCAGAACTCGGATGTCCAGAGCCCTGTAAAAGCATGCACTTATTTAGCAATTGTCAGGGTGATACTGAGGTTCTTAAGGGAGCAAGGGCGGGCTGTCGAAAGTGTGGTGGGCAGTGGGAATTCGTCAGTGTGTTCATGTCAGGTATCAGTTGAGGACTTCTGCTCACTAACAATAGGGAAAAGCTAGCTTCGAGATCCGAAGCTTTGAATACCCATGCAGTAAAATCATATTTAAGGATGCTATCCAGGTTTTAAAAAATTAGATCTATAAAAGCTTTAAAAGACGGTCAGTACAGAAATACGAGAATACAATAAATCTTACAAGCCATAAACTAGAATTTTACTAACAATTGCTGAAGGCCTTGGGTTCCATGGGAACTAAACATAATTCTGTTTACGGAACTTCTTTGCATAGCAACAGATTAAAGAAAAAGCTGACAAACAGGACATTGCATCGTCTTTATGAACATGAAGGGTGGTGAATGCATCCTTGATTGCATCGCTATCAGCAATGCAGTGCAACGATTGCTGCAGTGGCATTAAGAGGGGACACAAAACAATGCATCAACAAGGGGACATGCAGGGATGGTCACTACTCGGGGTTGGAACGAGAACACGGTGCTGCCTGCTTGGGTCCGAATGTTGCTCATTGGATTGGATGGCGGTTTGCGGGAGGCTGAGACGTGAATTTTGTGGTGTACTCCAGTTGGGTGGGGCATGAGACATTTGGCTTTGCTTACTGACTTTGGTTTCGGTAGCAGAACTATATTTGCCTGTTTGATTACCCGTGCTGCTCGATGACGACATGGTCGGCTGGAGGGCATGGGAACGCTCGGACCTGCAAGAGAAACACCAGAATTAGTTACCTGTTGCAAATGGAATCACAGGGGCCCTAGTCTTTGGCTGTTCTACTTTACCACTCTCTGCAGCACACAAACTTACGCAGTCTCCACTTCCATATCATCGGAATCGTCTGCTCGCTTTCCCAACTGCGGCGGTTGCTGCTCCTCGTTGTCGCTGGCCTCGCTATTTTCCGCTCCAGACGAGGATGAGGACGAGGTGTCGTTGGCTCTTTTCCGGCCGTAGTAGCGTTTAAGTGGCGGTGGTGGTGGCTCCACCACTTGCGGTTGCACTACTGCCGGAGCGGGAACTGTCCCGGATTGGTTTAAATTCAGCACTCGCGCCGGCAGGGGATAGCTGATCATGGGTGGCGTGGCCTTGGCCGGCGGCTGCTGCTGCTGGAGCAGCTTCACCGCCGTCAAAGTCGATGTGGTTGTAGTGGTGGTGGTGCTCAGACAATAGCCACCCACTGTTGCCGCTGGAGGAGGTGTGGTCTTCTTCTTGACGCGACTCTTTCGACTGGAGTGGGAACGGGAGCGGCTTCGTCGCCTGTAGGAACTGGCGCTGGAGCTGCGAGAGGAATAGGAGTAGCGCTTCCTAGACCGCTTGTAGCTGGGACTGCGCGTCTTGTAGCGTTTCCATGAGCCAGAGCGCGAGCGTGTTCGGGACCTTGATCTCGACCTGGACCTGGACCTAGATCTGGATCTTGACCTGGACCTAGATCTGGAATAGTACCTACGCCGGCGGCGAGAGCGTGTCCTGCTCCTCCTGTGATAGCTCCGACTGCGGCGGCTCCTTCGCCGACTGCCACTACGACTCCTCGAGGCAGAGGCACTCCTGGAACGTGAGCGGGAGTGCGAACGGGAACGGCGTCTGCTTCGCTTGGCCGACTCATTCATTACCTTTAACTTGTCTAAGTTGTCTTTCACCTTTTGTGCATAGGAAACCGAGGAGGCTGCAGCGGCGGCTGCAATGGCTGCTCCACTGCTGGCATTGATGCACGACTCACCCAATGTCAGGCCCGGCTTAGTCAGGCTAATAGTGATCTTGGAGTGCGGCTGCATCTCGTCCTCACCGCCGAATGAGGTAATGTACGTAATCTTCTCGGGCCCCGCCTCAGCAGGCGATGGCGAACGGGAGTCGCTGTCCTCCTCCTTTTCCTTGTCGCCTCCTTTTCCCCCGCCCTTTTTGTCCTTGTCCTCCTTGGCCGCATAGCTTGGCGGACTAAATGGTCTGTTGGCAATCCTCCGCTCCTTTTGGGCACGTCGCTCGCGTCTAGACTTGCGCCCACTCAGTAGCATCTTTTCCTGCTCCTCTTCGCGAGCAATGCGCAAGGCATCCGCCTCGTCCGCATCCTTGGTTAGGTGTGAGAAGAAGTCGTTGCTCTTCATGCCGTAGTTTCGCCCGCAGGCATTTAGCTCGTGGGCTTGCGAGGTGTCCAGCTTGCCAATGTCAATGGACACGTCCATGTCGATGTCCGAATCGGATTCGTCGCTGCCCTCTGCCTTGTCGCCCTTGGATGCAGCGGAAGCACCTCCGCTGGCTGTCGAACTGATCGCCCCGAAAGGTTGCGGCCCAATGGTGGCTGCATCGCCAGCGTCGTCGTAGGAGTACCCAATGGTGGCTCCACCCGTCTTCTGCTTCTTCTTGGCTAGATTGCGCTCCGCCTCCAGCTGGGCATTGGCCCCGAACTGCTCTTCCAGGTAGAGCTGGTGTAGGAACTTGTCCTCGCTGACGTTAAGGAAGTCGTTCTGCGCCAGGATGCGATAGCGCTCGTAGTTCAGCTGGCGCTCCTCGGCGGTCATCTCCGAGTCCACCTCACCGCCCTCGGCGGCTGTTTTGGTCACGGGGGGAATATGATCCAGATGGGCTCGCACATCGAAGCGGTCGATGAGGTTGTCCTGCTGACCCTGCCAAGGCACACTGCAAACGAGACGATACACTTAGTAATGACCTCACCACGACACAAAAACAGGAGTAGAGTGTTTAGGCTCCAACTGAATATCACTTGCATGATGGCGGCTCCATCGCCGGCGGCGGCCACCGCGGGGTCCAAGTAAATCTTGCTCCGGCGGCCGTGCAGCTGCAGGAACTGGGTGGGATCCGCCTGGATCTTGTCGTAGAAGTACTGCCGCCGCTCCGCCCGCTTGCGGTAGTCGACGATCAGCCCCCGGATCTTGCGCTCCTGCTTCCTCGCCTCGTGCCACATCCTGACTTGTGAGTCCTGCGATCGCCGGCTGGCAAATGAGTTGGCTTCACCCGAAAAAGGACATCAGCACGCCCGGCTAATAAAATTATTCTCTGTCCAATGTGACCGAATGCTGTAATGCTATTAATGCCAACTTTTTCTCGTCAAAAACGGTCGCCCCTAAGCATGTTACTGGACACAAACCACGGTTCGAAACCAAATAAAATAGGTCTCCAAAATTGGAGAATCAGACGTAATCAGACGCGGCAGAGGAAAGCAGGAAATTCAAGGCAGAAACACTGAAATCGCAAACAAATATAGATTTAAATTCAGTTTATATAACTATTTCATTATTTCTCTAACCGTTTCTGTAACAGCTGTATGTTGGAGTCGTCCGATAGTTATTACATTTAATTACAAACTCCTAAAAATACAAAAAATTATATAAGATAATATGTCAAAAAACATCGAAGCAATAATTTGTTTCATATTATTTTCCCACCAAATTTGCGGTCGTTCCTGGGGCAGCTATAAAGTCGTCAAATTTCGATAAAATTAAATTCAAAAATCAGAACTTATTAAAAAATGTTATTTCCAAGCGTAGGATGTTATATGTTAAAAAACACCAAAGATATAATTTTTAAAAATTCTGCATTTCCGATTGCCGGCAAAAGAAAGAAGACTTTTTGGAAGGTTTCAGCCCGATAGCTTTAAAACTGAGAGACTAGTTTTGCGCAGACGGACATGGCTAGATCTACTCGTCGAGAGATGCTGATGAAGAATATTTATCCTTTATGGGTTCGGAAATCCGACAGCTTAGATCCGAAATATTAAATATGAGGTTCAATACGTTTAATTTAGAGTTCAATCGCAGTAACAGTAGACCCTTCATTCAAAGCGAAATTTCAGCTTGTCGAGCTGAGGCCAGCATTCCTTCAGTTTGGAAACCTCATTCGTACGGCCAACACACACTTTCGCATAAGTAACAAATAAAATATTCGTTTTTTCGCTAAAAAAACGTAAAACATAATCCATATTTTTTGAACGACACAAAAGTTATTTACAATACATACATTTTTTTAAATATCTCTTTTAAAAATTGATTTTAATGTGTTTAATATAAATATATTTACGAATGTTCCGAAAATCGGGGACGGTAATTCTGCTATCGAGAGGACGAGAATGATGGGAACGATCGGGGTTGCGAATGCCACTACGCCCAAGTATAATGAATCCGTCTTTTTCCGAGGATTACGACCATAAGCACGTAGTGCCAGCACCTAGTGGTCTTATGAAGTGATTCATAAATGTATTGAGGTCTTATCGGAGGCGCAATGGCAGTTTTTACCCGTGTAAGCCTGGAAAATGTTGCACCAGACCGAGCCACGCGGCTTAAAGTTCAGAAACCGAAGGTAAGCGGCGATGGATTCAATCCAAGGCGGCTCCCCAAGCCCCGAACAGAGTGGTTTCAAGGGGCCCTTGGAGCCACTGGGTTTTGGGGTTGGGGGAACCGCCGCTTGGTAATGGGCCCTTTCGCCTTGAATATATGTTTTTTATTGTTTCGCAGGACACGATCCTGCATTAGGTTCGTCGAAGCTTTTCTTGAACTTCGAGGCACCGTGGCTCGGTCGCGGTCAACGTTTTCTAGGCTTATTCCACTTCGCCATCCTCTTGTGACTAGCGTGCACTTAAAGTTCTTCTGGGTCCTGTGGACTTCGTGGCCCATCGGTATCTCTCATGTTCCGTCAACTGCTTATCCGGGTAAAAATCGCGAAAGCGGCTCCGATAAGACCTCGGGAAGTTTATTGATCCCTTTATGGGAACACTAGGTGCTGCTGCTATTGTAACGTCCGTGTCCTCTGAAATCGAGAGATTCGTTATATTCGGGCGAAGTGGCGTTTGCATCCCCGAGGGTTCTCCTCATCCTTGCCCTGTCGATCACCTTATTGTAATATATTTTTGGAATTTGTTTAGATTTAGTTTTCTATAAATTAATTGAAAAAGAAAACTTAAATGTTATTTGTTGCTTATGCAAAAGTGCGTGTTTGTCGTACTAATTAGGTTTACAAACTAGAGGTATGTTGGCCCTAGCTTGGCCAACTAAATCACCTTACTGTAAGTATATTCTAAAATAAACTGCTTAAAAAATTAAAAAGCAATTCCTTTTTTTCTCCAAAGCCGCGCTCAAAAAGAATACCCTCCATGCGTCATTTTGACATGAACCATTTTCGAAGCAGCGAACGTTATTTCTGGTCGACGCTGGCAACGCCGTGGAGCCTGCGCCTTTGCTCGGTGGTGGAAACAACAAAAGGACAATAAATAACAAGCCAAACTGGAATGGGCCACAACACAACAATTGTCGCTCGCCGCCTTTAGCGGCATCGATTTTGAGGGAGAATCCACACATCCACATCGACAGGCACAGCTTAGGCGGAAGGACACCCACGGGGATTTGCGAGCGCAGGGAGCAAGGAGCAGCGGAGGGAAAGCGAAGGCAGAACGAGTCCAGCTCGTTTTCCGCACCCAGTTTTCATGTCCTCAGACAGACGCTACTACTTCGGAGCGGATCTGGAGGACAATGGGGACAACGCCATCTGCCAGGACAGCGGCAACAACGAGCCGGAGGTGGACAAGGACGACCACGACCCGGACGAATCGGAGTTCCTGCAGGATGTGCCGTACTCCTCGAGCAGCATCGACCGCAGCTCGGTGGGCTCCATTCCGTGGGCGGACGACGCCATCAAGAAGAACCTGCTGGACTGGGAGCGGGTGGAGAGGCTGATGAGCGGCGAGGATCCCCTGACGGAGCTCCAGGAGCCGGAGTTGCGCAACGAGATCGCCGACTGGCACCGCAAGTTTCCCAGCCTGCTGGGCCGCAGGACTCGTCCGATGCGCCACCACAGCTTCGACAGCCAGACTCGGGAGGACATAGACTCGATTTCAAATCTCAGCCTGAACTCCCTGGATGACGAGGATGACGACGAGGAGGCGGAGGATGGCTTTCTTACGCCCAAAGCGGAGGAGCCGCAGCAGCTGCTGCATCGTCCTTACTTGCGTCCCAGCCAAAAGAAGCTGGTGGATCTACTGGACAGGGATCTGCGGGTCACCTCCGTCTCGGTGAAGCTGCTCAAGCGCCAGCGCAGCCAGCAGTACCAGCAGCCGCAGCTGCCCATCTCTGCCACCACCCAATCCTCGGCCCGCCTGCGCATGCCGCCCATCCTGAACGTTCTGGACACCAACCGACGCTTCCGGGGATTGCTCAACAACCGCAGCTTCGTCCAGCTCACCCAGGTGCAGCAGAAGGAGCAGCTGCAGCACCAGAACCAGGCCAAGTCCGCCGTGCTGCCACATCAAAGCCATCGATCGTCCGCCTGGCACATGCCCATGGCTGCCAGTCGCTTCTTCAACAACAAGAACGCCGTGGTGCTGCCATCGCTGAACCTGGGCAGGCACGGCAGGGATTTGCTGGCCACCACCACGGCCACTTCGAGCCAGAGCAACTCGAGCGGCGGCGGCGGGCACAACAGTCACGGCCACAGTAACAGTTCCTCCAACCGTTCCACGCTGCATCCGTTCGGGGCGACGAGCGTTTCCAGCAACACCCCATCCACGGGACGGTCCATCTCGGCGGCAGTGCATCATCCGCGATCCGAATTCGCTCCCAGCAGCGCCTTCTACATACCCTACAGTGCCTCGAAATTCAAAGCCTTCAAGTAACCTCAAACAATAAAACTGAACTCAAAGAAGGAAGGACTTTTGCGGGGTTCCAAAGGGTTCCGGGTTAAGTTTCCCGTCCGATTCAAAAGATAGTTTAGTACTTTAAAACTTGCATATATCATCCATCTCTTGAGCAAAACTAATTGCATATAAAAATAACCTCATTTTGTTTCTACGAATTAAAATCCATGTTCTCGTCCCAATAGGCGTACTCCCTTAGAGTCCCATGTTGTCCAGGCGCAGGCGACCATCGTGTTCGGTGAGGTAGAGGGTGTCGGCTAAGCACTGCTCCGTGATCAGCTCCTCCACGCGGTCGTGCATCTGCAAAGGGTTGTTCAGTTAATGCTAAGACTCCTGGGAACAAATTGCGATAGCTTACCCCTTTGGCTTTGTGCTCGCTGAGCACCTCGGGATACTTGAAGGCGGGTCCAAAGTTCACGCTCACCGTGGCACTCTTGTGGATCGAAATGGCCGGAAAATAGCTTCCGGCGTAAATGTCCTCGAAAGCCACGCCCTGCGACTGGCCGTTCTTGAAGAACTCTATGCGGCTGCCCTGCAGGATGTGCAGATTCTTGAGCGTCTCTGTGATCTTGTCCTTGTCCTCGTAGTACAGATGCGACTTGAACTTGACCAGGGGCTGTGGGACAATGAATAGAGGGCAACAGGATTGCTAATTAGGGAGGGTCGACTTGTATAGGAACAGTAATATGCTGATGGAGGGGCAAGATATAATATGGGCTAATTATCAGTAAAGGATCAAAGACTGGTTTGGAAAAAGGAAGAGCTTGAAACCCTTGCAAATTAAATATGCAAAAATTAATTTGCAATAAACCACAAATGGCTTGGCATTGTTATGATGGATACAATCCAAACATACCCGATCCTTGAAAGTGTTGGGCAGATAGTCGAGTGTCTTCTCCTCTGGCAGCTCTATAAGGAAACCCAGGGTGTCGCCCTCCACATAGGCCTCACTGTAGTGCTTGCCGTGGCTCTCGGTGAACTTAGTGCCCTTGCGCGATCTCCAGGAGTAACCGAATTTGTCGTAGCCCAGTGGAGCCTGCAGGTTGCCATACTCCCTGCCCCAGCCCAGTCGCGTGGCCGCTCCCTCGGGCATCTCCTCGATGGTGACCTCGTAGTACCAGCATCCTCGGTTCACAGCTGAAGAGAAAGATCATATAAGCAGGCATTCATTTACTACATTTAGGCGGACTCCTTACAGTGCGTGGCCCGGACCATGCAATAGCCCCTCTCTCCCGTCACAGCCAGCCGATCCTCGCTGATCTTGAGCTGCGGGGCCCGATCGTGCAGCGCCAGCAGCACTGAATGGGGCACCAGGGTGCGGTACAGCCAGCCGGGAATGGGTTTGCCAGCCCAGTCGGAGCTCTCGTCGAACTCCTGGCGAAACGGGGCATGTGGGTCTGGCTCGGCGAGTATGTAGCGATAGCCGTCCTTGTTGAAGGGGTGCTCCAGGGGATAGCCATGCGGTGGCAGCTTCACGTTGGCCGTGATATCGGAACTGGGACGACCCTTCTTGCCAGTGGGACCTGAGTCCGTGCCGGGGAATTTTCTCTTCTGCCGATTGTTCTTGGACAGGGCAGCTGGAAAAAAGAGGGGCAACGTTAGGTATATTTCGAAGAAGCAAGAAGCAAGCACATCTGATCACTATTTGAATGTATTTCGAGGAATCCTATTTAATGATGGTTAATTATCTTCAAGGAGAAGATAAGTATCTTTTGGGTCGTATCTGAAAAACCCCTACAATCCACGCCATTTCTCTACTGGGGAACTTGTAAAGGTCACTTTCAGTTCTTGCGTTCTCCATTATACGGCAGGGACTACAGCAGGGCACAACCCCATAATAGACATAGGCGTATCCAGGGAATTGCTGGCCATGTAAAACCTGGATTAAGTAGGCGACTGGGCAAAGTTCGAGGTGGTGGCGGTGCTGGCCCCCGGCTTACAGTCCTCGTCCGGAAAAGATGACGCCATGGCAGGCAGAAGCAGGAGCAGGAGTAGATCACAGCGGAGCTGGAGGAGCAGGGACTTCCAATTGCGTAGTGCTCGGAGTCAAATCGAAATAATTCCCCTGAAAGAGCACCGCAAGCACACGCACACACCCGCAAGTGTGCTCCAAGCGTAACTATTTGTTTGTAATGAATGAGCCAAGTTGAGCGCTTCTGCCAGCCCCACCCCACTCCGCCCCGCCCACAATCTGACTACGTGGGCCTGCCAGCTGCGCTCTCCCGCTCTCTCCCCACGCTCTTTCTTTTGCGCTGGCCCCGCATGTGTGTGTGCGTGTGCAAATCAGAAACTGCGATCCACTTGGCGATTTCCTTTCCAGTTGTTGCTGCTGCCCAGCTTTGCCAAACACTTGCGAACGAGCGTGCGAAAGGGAGCGGCGGAGCGTGCTTGTTTTGTTTGCGGATTGTGCGAAGCGGACGCGGCGATAAATGGGGGAGCGAGAAGGAAGCCCGCGAACCACTGTGCCAAAATCAGCTGACCGGCCAGAGTTGCCAATTTGGCCGGCAAAAGCTAATTCCTTTGGCTGTTTTACCGATTCGATTGCTAAAACAGATGACACTAGAGGTCAACATACTAGCTGTCAGTCTAACAGATTTAAGAGCTTTAAATTAAATTGACTAAGTTTTCAGTAGTGAAATACGAATCACTAAGCACATATCCCTCTGAAAGGAAACCCTTTTTAAACCTATTACTTCTGATTCCAGAATCCCCGACTCACCTTGAGTATATCCATCGTCGGTGAGACGCAGGGCGCCGCTCTTGCTCATGCTCTCGTAGTTGGGCTTAATGATGCGCAGATCCTGGTGGAAGAGTCCGTACATGGAGCCGTGCTCCGCGTGCTCCTCGTAGGTGAACAGCGTGTGCACATCCTTGACCAGGGACCGCTGAACGGTGCTGTACCAGGACTGGGTGAGCCGGCGCGGCATGGTGGTCATGGCCTCCCAGTACTGCTCGATGTACGGGATGATCTCCTTGTCCTTGCTGAACTGAATCTGCCGGCGACCTTCCCTGGCAGCCGTCTGCTGCATGTTGGCAATGGCGCAGTGGCACATCTGGGAAATGGCTGAGGACTGTCGTTAGCAGGAGAGTTGGGATAAGCAGAACCGCCACTTACTAGCCTGGCTCTTGCGGAAGCTCTCCAGCCCGCTGGCGGAGCAGTTCTTGCAGACGAACACATAGTTGGTGATGAAGGGCAGCAGCTTTCCCTTGCCCAGTTGGTAGGAAACGCAGGTCTCGTGCACCCAGCGCGCACAGGTGGCACACAGCAGCTCGACGATGTTCAGGTTGCGCTCCTTCCCGCTAAAAACAATCTTATCAATGCGGGCTGGCCAAACAAAGCCCATGCGAAGCCCTCACCAGTAGCAAACGCCGGCGGCGGCTCGCGATTCCTGGGATTTCTCCTCGTCCGCGTTGAAGTTGACCTCGGAGCTGGACTCCGTGGGCGAGCTGGTCTCCATCTGGATGTCCTCCATAGCAGTGATACACTTTTTCAGTCAGAAAACAGCATGTAAACAAATTGTTGGACAAGAAATGAGTGCGCAAGAAGTAGAGTGAACATATGGCGCTAGGTCGATTTTATTTTTCGGTATTTTGTTTGGTATTTTCTTATCACGGTTTCTTGTTCGCACAGAGAAAAGTTGAAGCAAAAACAGCTGATCGGCATTAACGAGACGAAACCAAAGGGATGTCTAGTTTTCCTGAAAATAAATCGAGTTACACGATAAAACTGCAGACAATTTAAAGGGTAGCATGTGAAATATTATCAGCGGCCAGGGCCAGGGTCAAGAATGAGAGTTTCATTCAGTTAAAATTTAATAAGGACTATAACCTATTTTAAGCAATCAGATTTTTCAACAAGGGAGACAAGTGTTCAAATGGCTTCTTGTTTGCAGACAATTTCAAAACTTTGAAAAGTGGCTAAAGACGATGTCTGTCTGAACAGGACCTCAGGTAGGGTATAAAACAGTTTACTGTCAAATAGTTGCCCTTGTTTTTTTCAAGTGTAACGCAGATAAAAAGAGATACCAGCATTTAATACCGGCGTGGAGTTGCCAACTCTTTGCGAGACCGGTACTGGCACACAGGGTGATTGCTGCCAAACGATAAAAACGCCTCCTGGTATCGATATCGAAGAGCGATAGGCGCTCAACTCTGGCTCTTGCTTCGATTGTGATTGTATATATATACATATATATCCCCACCATATATATATGTCCGAGTGTAGAATTATCATTTTTTTGTTGCCGAAAAACAGTGTTCCGTG
Source organism: Drosophila biarmipes (assembly GCF_025231255.1). Taxonomy (NCBI): domain Eukaryota; kingdom Metazoa; phylum Arthropoda; class Insecta; order Diptera; family Drosophilidae; genus Drosophila; species Drosophila biarmipes. The sequence continues at coordinate 12,222,828 of NC_066616.1, read as the reverse complement.
TTGAGAGGCGAGGGCGCCATCCTAAATGGCATTGCACGACCGCCGGGAGCGAGCCGAGCGACCAACGAAAAGCGAGAAGAGCAAGTGCCCGCAACCGAGACCGAGAACGAGCCCGAGACTCCGCCAGCGACAGCGAATCCCAGACTGCGACTCCGCTCCCTAGACGGCCAGGAGTCGTCGCCGCCGCGAAGGCGGCCCTAACCCCTGGAAGCCCCCAACTCGGTCCGCAGCCAGTGGAGCACCATGTGCGAGGTGTGCGCCGACTTCCAGAATCTGCTGGAGCTGTGTAAGTGAAAAGTGCCCCGCAAAAAGCGAACGACCGAAACCCCTGCTCACCCTTGGTATCCCGATTCCCCTCTTCCAGACGAGGTGCGCGTGGCCAGCTCGGATCTCAAGTTCCAGCTGCTGCTGAAGAGCGAGATCGAGACCACCTTCAACTACATCCAGTCCTGGCCGCAGCGCCAGTGCATGTGCCTGTACCGGGACACCAAGAACTACGACCGCTTCAACCTGGTGGTGCAGTCGCTCATCTGTCTGACGGTGCAGCACCTGAAGCACATTGACCACTTGATCGAGAACTACAAGCGGCTCACGGCCAGCGCCGCCCAGGTGGTGGCCCAGGCACAACAACAGCGAGAGCAGCAGCGGGACGAGGCGGCGGCCCAGGCGGAGGGCAAGGATGCCTCCAGTCCGTCGGAAGAGCCCAAGAAGGATGAGCCCTCCGGCTCTTCCGGTGAGGAGGCCCAGGGCTCCGGCGATGGGCCACCCAAGAAACCGCCGGTGGGCCCCTGCACTCCCCCTCCTCCGCCAGCGCCCTCGACGCAGCACAAATCCCACCTGCAATACACCGAGGAGCCGTGGATCCTGCCCGAGGTGGAGAAGCTGCTCGTGCTCGTGTCCAAGGTGTTCCTACTCAACTTCCCGCTGTACATCGCCCACAAGCATGGCATGCACTCGCGACTGGACGACCTACAGGCGGAGGAGGCCCACCATTTGGCCCTTATCTGCGATCTGCACGACAACGACCTGCCCATCTTCCTGCTGCGCAATGTGAGCCTTTTCTGCAACTCGGGCGGATTCGGCGCCATGTCCCTGTGCTTCGAGCACCCCGATCTGCCGGTGTCCACCGCCCACTCGATGACCGCCGCCGTCTCGAACGTGAAGCTCTGGCTGAACTACCACTGCAACACGCAGCTATTCGTGCCGCTGCGCAGCCGCATTCTGCAGTACATGTGCAAGCTGTCGGACCAGAGCCTGCGATCCGCCGCCACCCGCGCCATGGCCGACTTCGTGTGGTCCTCCATGCGGGACCCACTGGACGTGGCCGTCAACTTCGACACCGAAGGACTGGCGCTAGCCTTTAAGTACTTCACATCGACCACGCTGACCATGCGTCTGGCAGGTAGGTCTTCTGTTCACGGAACATGATTCTAGTCCTAATGCAAGAGCCGGATCTTCTTTTCACCTCGAATTTATTTATTATCAAATATTAATTTATAAAATAGAGTTTATTTACTGTACGCTAAGAGTTGGTGTCAACGAATGGCACTTTATTTAGCCTTCGAGTCGAAAAATGTAAATAGTTGCAAAGAGTGTAAATTATACATAATATCAAAATTAAACATTTAATAATGGCAACATCAGAAAGTAGTATCTAATATCTCGAATATCTTCCAGGCATGGCCCAGATCAACGCACACATCAACCTTTTTAATGAGATCTGCACCACAGAGACGGTCAACGAAGTGGAGTTGTTTGGGCAGCGCATCGCGAACTGGTTGACCGAGAACCATATTGTGCAGCACCTGTTTGGTCCGAATCTGCATGTGGAGATCGTTAAACAGGCGCACGTGCTGCTCAACTTTTTGGCGGTGGAGAACCAGATATCCGAAGAGGACATCAAGCTAATCTGGCAAGCCACCCAGCTGAAGCACTGCTCCAAGACAATCTTTGACATCCTGCCGTCGCTGGTGAAGAATCTGTCCTCCCGTCCTGCTATGCACCTCTACTCACTGCTCTGCCGCATGGATCCCAAGGAGCACACCGAACAGAGCATCTACATTGCCTCCGCGCTCACAAAGCAACTGTGGACGCGCGATTGCTCGCGCAGCCAGATGAACCTGATGCAGGACCATCTGCTGGGATCCAATGTCACCGCTTCCAGCTCCGACAGCGGCAGCATCGAGGGCAGCAACACGGAGGACGACCACGTGGGCGCCGACGACAGCAGCATCGCCAGCGGTGGAGGCGGCGTTGGTGTCGGCAACAAGAGTCCAATCGATGGAGTCACTCCATGCAAGCAGGCCCGGCATAGGCGGCACATCTGCGATCCCACCACCGAAAAGGGCAAACAGATAAGTCCTGAGGATATGGCCAAAGTGGACATGGTGTAAGTACATCTATTGCTTGTTTATTTTGTGAGCTTACTATTCTTAAACCTAATTTATCCAGAAATAATCGAATCGTGAACATCATCGACAACACCAGCAGCGAGGAGGAGCTGCAATCGCGGGCCGCCCTGGAGCTACAGCTGCATCGCAGCCGCAAGAAAAGCAATAAGCGACGCCGCCAAAAGGCCAACAAGCAGATTATTCTGCCACACGAACTGGTCGAGATCTGGGATGGAGCTGAGGATGTGCCCAGCAGCGACGAGGCAGACGCCGACGGCGATGGGGACGGCGAGGGCGAACTTCTGGCAGATAGCGATGAGTGCAGCGATGGAGCAACAAGTCAGTTGGTGCCCGCCGCCGTGCTGAAGCATCTGCAGGGCGAGGGGCCCTACATCCGGGCCATTGAGACCAACATCAGCGAGCTTCTCAGTGGCGCCGAGAACGACGGCAGCTACTCCTCTCCGATGAGCAACAAATCTGAGAAGAACCTGGCCGACTTCGATGACGAGGACGTGTCGCCCTGTGAAGAGGAGCTGGCCCAGTTGGTCAGCTCCCGCGCCAATTGTCGGGACGTTCCACCTGCCTTCGCCGCTGCTGCCGCCGCCATGATGGTGGCCCAGTCGGCGATGGCTCTGCAGAAATCCGGGGAGTCCAACGTGGCGGCTGCTGCAGCTGCTGTTGCCGCTGCTGCGGCAGCCACTGGAACTGCCCAGCAGACGTTGGTGGCGATGAATCGGCAAGCCAGCGTCGCCGCAGCCGCTGCCGTGGTGGCAGCGGCCAAGGCAAAGTCGGATTCCGATGTCGACCTAATGGAGGTGGCTTCCGCTGGCAAGCACCACTCGCCCAAAGCGAGCCAGGGTAGCTCTACTTCTGGAGGTACACCGGTGCAGCCCTCCTTTAAGCTGAACGATGTCTGCCAACCGGGGAACACACTGCTTTGGGATCTGCTCCAAGATGACAAAATTGTAAGTTACTTTAAAACTTTAACCATTACTAAAATTAAATCTCTCGATGAAATTCTGATGGACTTTTCATCTTGCAGGGCCAACTTGGGGAATCTCTGGCTCTCGAGGCGGAGAAGGCACTGGCCACACTTCTGTGCTTCAACATGGACCGCCAACTGCGAACAAAGTTCATTGAGGGCTGCCTATACAACGTGGCCAACAATAGGAGCGTTATTGTCAGTCTGCGACTGCTGCCCAAGCTGTTCGCCTCGTTCCAACAGTTTCGGCCCTCCGACACGCATTCGATGACGCTGTGGGCAGAGCGAAACCACCGGATGATGCAGTGCTTCTTCAACAATATACGCCACTATGCGCGTCGCCATGCCGAGATACTGATCACCCAGAACGGGGAGCAACAGCAGCAGCAGCTGGGCGGCCAGCTTTATTCCCACAAGACGCAAGTCTCTGTTCGCCTGCAGTTCCTATCGTCGATCTTCTCGACGGTGGGATCGCCGAAGAGCTTCCGCCTCACGCTGGAGCAGCTAGACGCGCTCTGGGAGTGGCTGGCCCACGATCCGGAGTGTGCTGATTGCTACTTCTCCTGGCTGCAGGCCCAAGCCAAGGGCGGTGACCAGCATGCTCTGGGCATTGAGGCACTGCAACACCTGTATCTGAAGAAACTCCCTGAGCTGCGACCTGAGGAGTTCTCCATGGTGGCACTGGGACTGTTTCAACAGCTCTGCAGCTTCGCCCGCATCGCCATGGCCGAGTACGACAAGCACAGTGAGCAGATCTCGGCCAGCGCCAGCGCCGTTGGCATGTACCACCTCTGGAAGATCGCACTGCGCGCCCAGAGCAACGATGTCTCCTTGGCGGCCATACAGTACATCAACATGTACTACATGGGCCAGCAACTGCGACTCGAAAAGGAGTTCGTTTCCCAGTGCATGGAGAACCTAGTTCAGGCGGCCACGGCCCTGGAAAGGTGAGTGGAAAGTCGCTACTCCCTACTTCGGATTGTAATTGTTAGATAGTTCATAAATAAGTTGAAGAAAAAGTAGTTTTGCAATTGGACGAGCTTAACAAATATTATTAATGATGGTTATTTCTTTACCCTTTCAGCATCGATGACGAGACTGCCTTGATGCGAGTACAGCGCGGTCTGCTTTTGCTGAACACCCACCTGGATACGTTCCGGCGTCGATATGCCTTCCACCTGCGCCGCTGGGCCATCGAAGGCAAAGGCATTGGATCGCACAGCAACCTGAAGAACGAGGGAGCAGGTCCGCCCCTGCGGATCGTGCTGCAGCAGGCAGGACTCTCTGAGAAGAGCCTGTTGCAGATGCACGCCTGTGACCTCATCGCCGACCTCAAGGCGGAGGTGTCCAAGTGGTGGGAGAGTCTGCAAACTGGACTCGCTGCTCCTGTGCTCGGTCTGCTTCTCAGCGATGGCCCGCTACGCATTATCACCCAGGGACAGGAACTGACCTCGGATTACGATGAACGAAGCCTTGGAGATGCTGGCTTTAAAGATAACCAGATCGTTTACGTGTCGTTGGGCGGACGCGGAGCCAGGCGAAAGGAATCCAATTTGGAGCACCCTTCAATGCTGCCCCCGCCCCCCAAGGAGTGCTTACCCACGGTGCTCCTCCTGCAGCCCAAGTACTTCGAGAAGCTATTCTGCCTAATGCAGACACTGGGAGATATGCAACCACAAGCGTCGACCGTTAACCCCCAGCACCACACCAAGGCTCAGTTGCTGTCCCGTCGCGTGTGGGATATCCTTGCCATGCTGCCCACCAATCCGCACATCCTAGACTCCTTCAAGGGTCTCGTCACGGACCTTAGCGAACTGGAGCAGCTGGATGCTGGGGGAGAGGAGGAGCAGCTAGCCACAAAGCGCAAACAGATCAAGCAGAAATTCAAAGATCTTCTCGATCCAAACAACCTGCAGAAGTTCATGTACTCGCTGCATATTGTGGAGAGCCTGGCTCTAACCAGTTCCAGACGCGGCGAATCCAACGGAAGCCTGGCCATGGGACATCCATCGGAGCAGGCGCGAGGCAAGAAGTCCTCAATGGGGAGACGGCGAAACAGCAACGAGCAGCCGCCGCCACCGCCACCAGAGGCCAAGCAAGGCAAGGAGCAACTGTGCGAGCTGGAGGCTCCATTAACGCCCACTCCCGCATCTGGTTTGCAGGATGTGGAGACGGAGGCTAGCAGTAGCAGTGGCGGCGACAAGGAAAATCAACCGAAGCAGCATAGCAAACGGCAAAAGAAGAGCGAAGCTTTGGAGCAGGAAAAGGAACGTCCAGTGGGTTGCTCCACCCCGCCATCCCCTGCTCCTCCACCACCTCCACTTTCCGTGATGGAAAGAGGCGACAACAAGTGGAGTGAGGCGTTCGTCAAGTGCGGTGGCCTTCGGCATCTCTACGAGATCTTCAGCGGTGGCCAACTGCAACAAAGCGCACATCCCAAGGAGCTGGCTTTAAATGAATGGCGCCACGATTGCCTGGCCAGTCTGCTGCGCATACTCTGGCTTTTGGGATTCGAGGAGCTGCAGTCGGCGGATGCCCATGTTCTTATGTCACGTCCGCATCCGTTTATGCTGCAGTTGATGGAGGTGCCAGAATGCCTGACGCGTCTCTCATCGATCCTTAATGACGAAGTTCACCAGCAACATCAGGCGTCTTCGGCCAACCCACTGGTGTTCCCATATCAGTTCCAACACTTGCGCACCGGATTCTGGGGCAGAGCGCAGCTTATCCAGTTTGCCATGAACATCCTGGTGAGCTTTGTGCACGCCTCAGCGGAAGCTAGAAGGCTTCTTTGGGCGCAGTCGGATACCGATCACTGCCGTTGGCTGCAGAAGTTCATCCTGGAGGATCCTGAACCTGCTGTGCGCCGTGAGATTTGCGCGGGCCTTTACCGTATTTGCTTGGGCAACGCGCACAGTTATCGCCTCTTGTTGGCTCCATTGCTGCACAAACTGATCGCCCTGTTGCCCTTGGCCGAACAGATGAGTTCTGGCACCCAGCCCACGCAGTTTCTGCTCTCCGAGGAAGGCAAGGATCCATACGGACCCGCCTGCCGCGACTACTTCTGGCTGCTGGCCAGGTTAGTGGACACTCTCTCCCCGGAAATGGTGGCCGAGGAGCACATCGACATTGAAATGTTGTGCGAAAGCATCTCGCAAAGCATTCTCACCCGGGAATATTACGAGCTGCGGCATGGCTACCAGGACGATGGATTGGTGGGACTTTTGAACCTTATGTCCAACTTAATCAAGTACGACACCACCTTCAAATACACCCCAAAGGCATTGTCCTTCATTGAGCAGCTTATTGGATTCCTGTTCGACATGCCCTCGCCGGCGGATCGCCAAAAGCCGAAGTGTAAATCGGCGTCGTCTCGAGCATCCGCCTACGATTTGCTGGTTGAGCTGTGCCGTGGCTGTGCCACCAATTACGGCTATCTGCACGGACGTCTCTTGGCTCAGCACAAATCCGGGCCCAAGCAGCCGTATCCCTGGGATTATTGGCCAAGAGACGAGGGCAGATCGGAGTGCGGTTACGTTGGACTGACTAATCTTGGAGCCACTTGCTACATGGCCTCTTGTGTCCAGCACTTGTACATGATGCCTCAAGCGCGAGCAGCCGTTTTGCGAGTTCCACCCACGGCAGCCCGTAAGCACGGACCCACTCTCCTCGAGCTACAACGAATGTTTGCCTATCTGCTGGAATCGGAACGGAAATCTTACAATCCTCGAAGCTTCTGCCGGGTGTACCAAATGGATCACCAGCCGCTGAACACGGGCGAGCAAAAGGATATGGCGGAGTTCTTCATCGATCTGGTGTCTAAACTGGAGGATATGACGCCCGACTTGAAGCACCTGGTGAAGAGGCTCTTCTGTGGCTCCTTGAGCAATAATGTGGTCTCCCTGGATTGCGGTCATGTCTCCCGAACGGCTGAGGATTTCTACACTGTGCGATGCCAGGTGGCAGACATGCGCAATCTTCAGGAATCTCTGGACGAGGTCACCGTAAAGGATACGCTAGAGGGCGACAACATGTACACCTGCTCCCAGTGCGGCAAAAAGGTTCGAGCTGAGAAGCGGGCCTGCTTCAAGAAGCTCCCCCAGATCTTGTGTTTCAACACAATGCGCTACACGTTCAACATGGTCACCATGCTCAAGGAGAAGGTCAACACCCACTTCTCCTTTCCGCTGCGACTGAACATGTGCCACTATGTGGAGAAGACCCTCATGCCGCAGCAGTACAAGGAGGAGCGAGAGAGGCGCCAGCGGGAGAACGAAGGGGCGGATGCTGGAGGCGATGAGAACGACAACGAAAAGGCGGAAGCGAGTCTAGATGCCGATATTGAGGAGTGCTACGAGTGAGTACATTGGCTTCATATAAGGATTTTTTTCCGAACAAAACTGATGCCTTTATCGTTTATCTCCCCTCCAGGTACGAGCTAGTGGGTGTCACTGTCCACACGGGTACGGCGGATGGGGGCCACTACTACAGCTTTATCAAGGAGCGCACGAAGACCAGTTACCATCCACACGAGCGCTGGTTCCTCTTCAACGACGCCGAAGTGAAGCCCTTCGATCCATCACAGATAGCAGCCGAGTGTTTTGGCGGCGAGATGACGGTAAGTAAATGGGTTCTCTAAAAAATGTATCGAAGTCTCACGTTTGGATTTCAACTTGCAGAGCAAAACCTACGACTCAGTGACGGAGAAATACCTGGACTTTAGCTTCGAAAAGACCAACTCCGCCTATATGCTGTTTTACGAGCGCCGGTTGCCAGAGCATTTGCAGCGCCGGCATTCCGAGCTGCTAGTGACACCAACGCCCAGTCCCACCGTGGAGGAGAAATCCGAGGCAGAGGAGCCCACTAAAATGGAGACCAGTGCTAGCGATATTAAGACAGATGTGGATGTGGAGGCGGAAGATGAGGCGAAGGACAAGGAGCAGCCAGCCAAGGAGGAGAAAGAATCCAAGGAGACCGACGTAAAGGAAGAGGTCGCGGAGGTCAAAGTGAAAGAGGATGAGCCTGAGAAAAAGGAAACTGATTCTCCATCAACAGAGAGTGAAAAGAAATCAGAGTCGGATGAAAAGGCCGCAGAGAAGACGACCGATAGCAGTGAGGAGAAAAAGCAAGCAACAGCCAATTGTGATAATCATAAGCCAAGCAACAATAGCCACAACAAAGCCAGCAATGACCAGCAGCCATCCACGTCGAAGGCTGCCCAGAAGCTACAACTATTTCGTCCATTGTTGAACAAGGAGCTGGAGGATTGGATCTGGCAGGACAACCGACAGTTCCTGCAGGATCGCAACATCTTCGAACACACATACTTCAAGTAAAGTTTACCCTTGCTATTATTCTGGTATTTTACTTAGCTACAAATTGTTTTCTTCATCGACAGCTTTATGTGGCAAATATGTGGGCACATACCGCAGTCGTTAATATCGGAGGCGGATGTCACCTGCATGGCAGCCAAGTTGTCGGTGTCGTTCTTTATTGAGACTTTTATTCATGCCAAGGAAAAGGTGGGTTAACCCGCGGTGAAACTGGAAAGAGTGTGTCATCATGTTACCTTCTTTGTATAGCCCACCATGGTGCCCTGGGTGGAGCTGCTGACCAAGCAGTTCAATGCCAGCCAGGAGGCCTGCGAGTGGTTCCTGTCGCACATGTCGCTGGAGCCCTACTGGCCGGTACAGGTGCTAATCCAGTGTCCCAACCAAATGGTGCGCCAAATGTTCCAGCGTTTGGTTATCCATGTCATCCAGCAACTGCGGTAAGTAGAATAATGTATCTCTTTGATTTCCACTTATGAATTCATTGTCCCAACAGCGCCTCACATGCCGATCTGTATCTGGATGTGGAAACGGACGAGGATGACAAGGAGTTGATTGGTCAGGCCTCTTGTGTGACCCGCTTCATCGGCTCGCTCATCTCGCTGCTGGAACACGGGGCCCGAGCGAACTTGCGCCACCTGTCCGAGTACTTTGGACTCTTGTGCGAGTTCTCGCGCATGGGTGACGAGGAAGCCATGTACTTGCTGCGCATCGGTATACTCAAGAGCCTGGTGGACTTCTATCTGGGACACAAGCAGACGGACAGCGTTAGTTGACCAGGGTGATTCGCACCAAGGATGATTATTTATTGGATTTCTTTCTCCCAAGCAGATAGACATAAGCTCCGACAACGAAGACAACTCCTCGGACGAGGCCCTGTCCGTAGAAAAAATGCGTCCCGCCTCTCTGGACAAAATGATTGCTCTGTGCGCCAGCCTAGTGGAGAGATCGCGAGGAGCCGACTTTCGGCTGCGGCTCTCGCCCAAAGACTTTACTGCAATCGCCGGCGGCAAGGTTATACTCAAAAAATTTGGAAACGCTGTCTTTTCCGTTTAATCAATCCACCATTCAAGCATGCCATTTCCAATACCCAGCACCTCACCAATCAATCCACCAGCACCACCATTCCAAAACCGAATTCCCATAAAGTCGAGATAAAAAAAATTCCATAAAAATCCCATTACCACTTGTGTTTCCTGTGTTCAAAGTTCTTAGTTTTTTGTTAAATGTTCCGCTTATATTTCGTAGGGCTTTCCATTTTTGTACCAACAAATAAAGGACGGCATTAATCCGCACCAGACCAAGCATTTAATCCACGCGCTGTGTCGCTGGGACGAACGCCTGGCCACCCAAATCATCGGCATGCTCTTCGCCTCGGTGACCAAGCACACAGAGCTGTGCGCGCCCTTCTTCAAGCTGCTCACCCTGCTCACCGAGACGCAGGGCGGCCCGGTGGGCCTTCCCTGCTTCACCCAGCTTATCCTGCCGCGCATGTGGGACGCAGCCGAGTACTGTCCACAGTCCGTACTCGACTGGCTCTCGCTGCAGGCCACCAAGAACAAGATCGCCCACGCCTGGATCCTTCAATCTGCAGAGCAATGGCTCGAGCAATTTCTGCTGGCCCATGATAACACGCGCGTGCGGAACGGTAAGATGTCGGAAGTTTCCGATCGGGGGTTAATCCTACTGATTCCCCCGGCTTCATTCCAGCTGCCGCCTTTCTGCTGGTGGCACTGGTGCCATCGCAGCCCTTCCGGGCCAACTTCCGCGCCCACTCACAACACAAGCTGCTGGCTCTCAATCCGCACAGCTATCGGTAAGTTATTCGGGATACATTTTTATACCCTTGCAGAGGGTATAATGATTTCAGTCAGAAGTTTGCAACGCAGTGAAGGAGTCGTTTTCGACCCCATTAAGTAGATATATTCTTGATCAGCGTCACAAGACGAGTCGATCTAGCCATATCCGCCTGTCCGTTCTGAATTTCGAACTAAATTTTATCAAAATCGGACGACTATATCATAAAGCTCTCATAGGAACAATCGAAAAATTAGTGGTAAAATAATATTGAAAAATTATATCTTCGGTGTTTTTTAACTAATAACCTCCTACGCTTGGAAATAACATTTTTTATTTGGCTTTGAATTTCGAATTAAATTTTATCAAAATCGGATGACTATATCATATAGCTGCCATAGGAACGATCGGAAAATTAATAGGATAACATGAAATAAAAAGTATATCTTTCGTGTTTTTTAACATATAACCTTATGAGCTTGAAAATAGAATTTTTTAATTAGTTCTGAATTTCGAATTAAATTTTATTAAAATCGGACGACTATATCATATAGCTGTCATAGCAACGATCGGATAATTAGTGGGAAATAGCTTTGGGGCTTTTTGACATATTATCTTATAATATTGGGAATATACATTTTTATACTTTTAAGAATTTCGAATTCAATTTAATAAAATTATTGATTATTTTTTATAGCTGCAAGGGTAACAAACTTCGGCTTGCCGAAGTTAACTTCCTTTCTTGTTATACAATCCCTTTAATTGTCTTAATAAACTTCCGGCAGCGACATAAACAGCGATGCCCAGACGGTGCTGCACCAGGTGATTACGCTGCTCCTGCGACTGTTGCGTCCTGCACGCGTCTATGCAGACATCGGAGCCCATGGCACCACCAAGCTGACCGCCTACTTCAACCTACTCAGCTATTGTATGGTTTCAAAGACTGAAAAACTAATGGCAAGTTTGGCAGCGGCACTTCCTCCTCATAATACCCATCTGTTCCGTACTAAATGGGCCCTTCTTTTTGCCACTTGCAGATAGGTTCGTTCATGCGCTCCCTGTGGGAGCTGTTCCATCCACGCCTCTCGGAGCCCAGTGTTCCGGCCCATCACAACAAGCACGCACTCTTAACCTTCTGGCACCATTCGCTGGTGGACTGTCCGGAGAATGCTGCCCAGGTGGCCAACTGCCCGGAGATCACGCGCAACATTGCATTTAATTATATACTGTAAGGAGTTTATTACGTCTGCCCTGCCAGAAACTTGTTTAACCACAGTGATAACTTCTTAGGGCCGACCATGACGACGCTGAGATAGTCACCTACAATCGCTCCATGCTGCCCGCCTACTACGGACTGCTCCGACTGTGCTGCGAGCAGAGCAGAGCCCTCACCCGCCAGCTGTCCCAGCACCAGAACCTCCAGTGGGCCTTCAAGAACATCACCCCACATCCCACGCAGTACGCAGCCGCCGTGGACGAGCTCTTCAAGCTGATGGCGCTGTTCGCCACCCGTCATCCGGATGCCAGTGAGCAGGAGAAACTCGATGTGACCCAGTTTAGGAGGGCAGTGATTGTGTCCTACACCAGCAGCCTAGATGCTCGTGTCTCGTGGTCCACGCTGATCAGTGCTCTTAAGATACTAGGTAAGAAAGGGTTTAGAAAATTGAAGCAAAATTATATTCGATGTATTTGGTTTTTCTTCAGTGGACAATGAGGAGGACCGCACTATGGTGATCTTCAATGGCGGCATTGAAATGTGCTTTGAGGCGCTGCACACGCTACATTCCATGCATCACGAGGCCACCGCCTGCCATGTGGCTGGGGACCTGTTTGACCTCCTGGGCGAGATGCTGCTCCTCCTGGCCACGCTGCGCACCCGCACCGACAGCCCGGCACAGAAGAAGCAGCAGCAGCAACAGCAGCAGCTGGAGCAGCAGTTGCAGTTGCAACAGCAACAGATGTTGCAGAAGCAGCAGCAACAGTCGCAAAGCCAAACGCAAGCACCGCAGACGCCGCAGCAGAAGGAGAAGCAGCTGCAACAGCAGATGCAGCAGCACCTGCAACTGCAGCAGTTGCAGCAAATGCAGTTCCAGCAACAGCATTTCCTGCGCCAGCAGCACCAGCACTCGGCCCTGGCCAAGGCTCTGCCGGATGCAGTGAAGCGGCTGGCCACGCTGCTAAACACCTTCAACTCGCCGGAGATCAGTCGCATGGCTTTGGAGGTACTCAAGGAGCTGGTGCGCAACACCAGCCTGGAGACCATCAGCATTCTGGCGCCCATCCTGATCAATTGTCATCTGTCCGTGGCGAATGCGCCCAATGCGATTGGTCCGCTGGGACCGTACTTCCCGCGTCGCGGCGCAAAGCACACGCCCTGGCCCCTGGGAGCCAAGAACTCACCCCGTCCACCGCGTCCCATGGTACAGATGTGCATTGCTCTGGCGGAGCTCACACCACGCGGTCTCGATGCGGACTACGACGTTCAGGTGGAGTCCTTCTACAGACCGTACCATGACTTCATCGATGTCATGATGCGCATGTGTGTCAACACGGGCACTCTGAACGACACGCTGGTCAAACTTCAATGCTTGGTGGCCATTGAGTCCACGCCACTGCACTTTAATTACTTTCCAAAGTTCTGGGTGGGCATACACAACAATGCACTGACGCACAAGTAAGTGAAAGTTGTTTCTTAATAATATTGCACAACTGAAACATTCATTTATCTTTCCTTAGATACGTTGAGTTGCTGGTGAAGAATCAATTGCTAGTGGAGTACCTCCACAATGTCCTGAGGGACGAGCGCAGCATGTTGAAGGATGCCTGCGTGCGCGAGTTTCTGGAGCTCTACTACCACAAGGTTGCTGCCCAGCTACCGGTGGCCCGCATGATCTACACGATCAATTATGGGATGCACTCCAAGGATGACATCGACGAGCTGTGCGGCGATCTGTTTGCCATCCGTATCATTGCCCAGGCCACCGGAGTGCCGGCCTCAGTGCGCAAGGAGCTGAGAGGATCTCTGCGAGCACTGCAGAACAAGAGCGAGAGATTCAGGAAGGAGTCGGAGCGGGGTAAGTTATAAATTCTAAAACTTATTGGAATATGAAGTACGCTGAAATTTCAGAGCTTTTATCACCGTCTCCACTATTCGCAGATCCGTTTCCTAACAAGAAGCAGAAACGCGACGCGCAGAAGGACAAGGAAAAGGATCAGACCCCGTCGGAGGGCGAGAATGCTAACTCAACGGACGCCGACAAGCCAGCAGATGTGTCCATGGAGTCCAGCGGCAACTCGGAGGCAGTAACGGACAGCACCAAACCACCCACTCCCGCCGGCAGCGACGATGAGCAGATGGAGAAGACGTCAATTCCCTCGTCCGACGACGAGACCGAGCTGGAAGATGAGCTGCAGCCGACGCCCAAGCGCAACAAGATGGCGTCGAACAAAAAGACCGCCCAGGATCGCCTCAACGAGGAGCGCGAGAAGCGTTTAATCACGCTGATCACTATGGAATCGTACATTCAAAGTATTTTCGCCATCCTCAAGCGGGATTCAAATGTGCCGAGTGCGGGGGCCACGAAGGAACCCAGCGAGGAACCATGCGGCGAGGCTTCCACATCGGCGGCGGCCGCTGTTAAGTTGTCACGTCCCAAGGGAGCTTGCACCCCACCCGAGCCGATGCCCGAGGCGAGCGATACGCGGTGCAACATGGAGACGGAGACCGGGGCGGAGGAGGCATCAACGAAGGCGAGTCAGACCAATGGCAGCCAACCGACCGAATCCCCGCCAGCGACCAGCAGCGCAGACACTGCCCCCACGAATCCCTCGCCCGCTCCCTCTGCCGCCGTTGCGTCCACGTCCCAGGCGGCGAGTCCTACACAGATTTAGTTGTCATTCAACGATTTGCTCAGCATTTTGTTTTTCGGCAAGCCACTGGACTGATAATGGGCGCCGGGGGCTGACCACGTCTGAGCTCCTAACCTGTAAGAATTTTGTGGCCAAAGGTCATTGTTAGGTACACGTAAGCAACCCAAGGTTGGTGCTAATGGTTGGCTTGGGCGCGAGCCCAGGCACACACACACAAATCAGACAGACTAGTAATGGCTGCCTAATGTCCCTTTTCGGGTAGATAGAAAGTGCTAGAGGTCTATTTTCCGAAAATAACAGATACGGAAAGTGGAAACTGGCTTGGAGCTAATAGATACTTAGTTAAGCCCAACAACAAATAGCAATGTAACACACACATTCAAGCCCCACACGCAAACACCCCCCATAAACATGCCCGACCCGACCGGCCCACAATTATATTCAATATATAGATATAAATGTAACTAATTTAAGACTACGATGCACGCAACGTCCCCGCAGAGAAGAGAACCCGTAAACGATCCCCTTTCAAACGGATAGTTAAGAGAAAAGTTTAAACAATCCGATGGAGAAATTTGTTATGCCAAAAAAAGGAAAGCGGTGAAGCTAAAGTTGAATCGGAGGCAGCATTACAAACTACAAATTGAATGTTTGAACGAGAGCAGTTGAGGAAGATCAATGAAACGGCTTACGAGACGCTAATATCTATATATGTTGTATTAGATCGATTAAGTATCATTTATAAAACGATGCTAAGAACATTTGCTTACCTTCTTTTCTCGCCTTTCCTACCTACCCCAAATGCACTTAAGCGATACGTTAGAAATGAACAGATATTATTATAATAGAACTTAACGAAACATTTTAAATCTTGGATGTGTTAACATATGTCATAATCATTTTCAATGTAAATCGCATAACGCAAACCAATCGAACAGTGTTTAGTTCACATCCGATAAGGATAAAATGTAATGTTTAGCACGTAAGGAGTGTAGAGAGTCGTTGTCCCAGGTGAAACACAACAGGACAACAATGATAACTTTAAACAAAGTAACTGGCCAGCCCCAGAAAGGGTCGCGTATATTGATAGTTCTAAGCCCACACACATAAGCGATCGAAATCCCCACAATGTAATGTTGAAAAACAAAAAATCGGAAACTAAATCACACCCAAACAAATCATGAGAATAATAAGTTTAAATGATATGTAATTGAAACAAGTGGAATGGTTTTTATGGGGCGGGGGTATTCGATGGCATCCAACCTGTTGCTTTTAAAGTAGGCGGTTCTATTCCGGCAAATCCGGAACACGCATGCGCTGCCCTAAATGTCAAACTCCGGAGAAGTGCCACCCCAAATACCAGTCTGTAAAAATTCAGTGTACCATTTGGATTTAAATTAGGAGAACCGAAGTTTGCGAAGGAAAATTCACACAAAAATGCCTTGTGTCGGTTGCGGTAAAGGTGAGTTGGCTTTGCATAAGCCAGTACTACAAGAGATAGAATCTTAAGATAGTTAAAATCGTAAATCCTGAATATAAGGAAATGTTTCTATAATGACTCACTGGAGAACAGTTTCTTTTTAATCGATTAAGCCAGTTTTCTTCTTTACAATCTCTGATATTTTATTTCAGAATGCAAATGCACCCCGGAGAAGTGCGGCGAGAACTGCAAGTGCCAGAATCCCGGCCAATGTGGATGCAATCCCGCGAATGCCGCCCCCTCGGGCGGATGTTGCAAGAAGGGCGGCGACAACGCGGGAGGCGATGCCAAGGGGAAGTGCTGCGGCGACAAGAAGTAGAGGCCAACCCACCGATGCCAGAGAAAACAAATACATTTTCGTTTCTTTTATTTCTCGATGGCCATAACTGCTAGTGAGCTGTTATCATTAAATACATTTATTGTTTAATCGAAACAAAACCAAGACTTCTATACTTTTACTGCACAAGATAAACTAATGACCTATACCAGCATTGCTTTTGTGTTCAACTTTATCGGGTGGCAATGATTTGTTGTTTTTTTTAGTGTTTCTTTATTTTTTGTAAATTAATTTTAAATAACAAAAGGTGGCAAAATGAGGCGCTTAGCAAAACCAGCCAACAACAATGTGCACTCTGTTTATACATAGATTGCTTATGGAATTCTATACCAAAGATGAGATAGGATGGAACAGGCAAGGTGTGAGTAGGGGAGTACGCCTTAGATGGGAAATTAAACAAATTAAATTCGTTAGCGATTTCTTTATATTACAGCGTTAAATTTCATATATCCGTTTCAGACGCATATCATGTGTAAAAAACAATTTAAAATTTCACTTTTTAACAGACACGAGCCACTTACTAATGATGCACTTACTCTTAAATATACGTAATATAGACCATCCACACTTCAGTTAATGCAATATATAAAACAACTTCCTTTTAGGGCAATTAATAGCTATACGTTTGTGTTTCGGATTCTCACACACTATAGAAAGTTAAAGATTTATACAAATTAGAGGGGGGTCGGTCATCCTTTCAAAAGCGGATCCGGGAGAGAGGCTCGAAACAGCCGAACTGGTCCTTGGACACCTAATTGCGCTTCGTTTTGCGCTTTTTGCGACTATTTGGCGCCTGGGAAGAGGTTGGGGCCGCTGGACTAAGTGAGGTGGCTTTGGCCTTTTCTTCGTTGCTGCCGCCGAACTTGCGCCAGATGTTGCGGATGAAACCATCGACCTCGTTTATGTTGTTGCTCTTGTTTGATTTGTATGCCACATTGTTGTTGTTGTTATTATTGTTGTTGGTTGCTGTTGTTGCCGGCGGCGGCTGCGACGGCACCTGCTGCTGCTGCGTCTTGTGCTGCGCTCCTTGGGCGTATTCTCATGAGCGCTTCACCTTGCCATTGGACGCATTCACCGAGTTCTGGGATCGGTAGGCGGACGCACCGCCTCCGCCGACGGCCATTTCGGTCGCATGCGTGGCCACATGCTGGATGCCCTTCTCCATGCAGCCGTGGTAGATGGGTCGCATGAACTGTGATATAAGTGGATTGTTATCAATGAATCTTTGCTGAACTTCCAGCTACTTACCCGCTCCCACATGAGCGTGGCAAAGTCATCCAGCTTGCCGCCAAAGTCGCTGAGCTCGCCGCTGTACCTAAAATAAAAAAGAAGGGTCAGTAGAGGGTAAACTCTTAAGAAAATTGATATGTGGATTGAAATACATTTATAATCATTGACTATGGGTTTCGAAATATTACAACGACTTAGCCATTGAAACCTATTGTCCAAGGAAGTAAAAGTACTTTAGAGATAAAGTGTATAAAACCCGTCATGCTTAGTGATCTTTTGTGATCCACAATTGAACCCACCTGATGTAGGCCCACAGAGCCAGCGTCAGCAGTGCCACACCCATGACCAGGTTGCAGAAGTTGGCGAACGTGTAGAGGCCCACCAATCCGAAGATGCCGCTGAGTATGTACATGATGATGGCGCAGGCGAAGTAGACCGCCGGCGTGCGGGCCGCCTTGAAGATATTCTTGCTCTCGTTGTGCGCTCGGTAGTTGGCAAAGACTTCCTCGAGATCCTCTTCCAGCTTCACGCGGAACTTTTCGGTGAAGTCCTCGCCGCCCATCTTGCGCTTTGTGGCGAACTGGAACAGGGCCTTGTCCTTCACCCGCAGGTGCTCCGTCTCCAGGTGAGCAGTGCTTAAGTACGGCCGCGTGCCACCGCACACCTCCTCCATAAGCTGCTGGTACAGCTCCTTGGCGGCGGCTACGGCGGTCAAGTGGTTGGCCTCGGCGGTGGCCACCAGCATGCTCTTCGGCTCGGGCAGCTCGTTGCCCTTGTAGATGTTCATGTACGACTGGAAGTACTGGATGAGATCACGGGCCCGCACCCGTTGGCCGCTGATCTCCTTGTAGACCAGATTGTCCGGCGCCAGCAGCATGGGCACCAGGGAGCGCAGGCTGTTCTTGAACTCGGGCGTAATGTCCTTCAACCGGCCGTCAAACTTTGGGTTGGTAGCCACGTTGAGGCCTGGATGCGGCATCAGAAAACAGGCCACCTCCGTAAAGCAGGACGAGATGTGGCGACGCAGTGACTGCAGCTCGGGGTGCTGTTTGTCTGACACTTCCAGCCGCCGCTTCAGGATCTTGTCGCCTCCCAGAGCCCCGTACTCCGCCTCGTAGGGAAAGCTCCAGTCGCGGACGAGAAACTGCAGGCGCTGGAACGGCTTCTTGCCGGTGTCGGCCAGCGCCAGGCGGCCATACTCGGTGAAGAGCTGCAGGTGCTGCAGGTCGTCCTCCTGGATGTTCTGTGACAGGTTGTAGATCTGCACCGAGGACAGCATAGTGCTCAGCGCAAACACGGTGGCGCAGTCGCGCACCGTGCTCTGGCTATCGAAGGCGCCCTGTGTGTCCAGCAGAATGATGGCTATCTTGTCGCCGTTGGGATAGTCGTGCAGGAATATGTCGGACCACATGAGGATGCCGGTGGTGTCGCGCTCGGAACCGCCGCGCCAGGAGAATCCTTCCAGGGGATCTGATTCGTCGCCCAGCCAATCTGTTGCATCGTGGTGCACATACTGTGGTAAAAAATTCGTATTTTAGAAAGGGGACTGGCTTAAGTGTCATCCTGAGACCCACCTTTGAGTACATGTAGCGCAGAAAGAAGTCGAGCAGGAAACTCTTTCCCTTCCGGAAGGCTCCGGCCACGGAGACCACGCAGACGTACCGATCCTTGACCTCATCCCGCATGAGAACCTCGCTCAGCGCCTCCTCGTTGAGCTCGAAGATGTGCTCCGCGGAGGCGTTGATAACCTGCACTGCCGATCCACCCATTCTGGTGTCTGGTGTCTGGAATCCTTGCCTGCTATCCCGCTGTCCTCGTGTCTCTGTGTTTCCGGTGGTGTCTGAGTGTTTGCCTCCGTTGGGGGAATCCTTTCCGATTTGTTAATCTGTTGGATTTCGGCCTGTCAACTGCAAAAACAAAACATAGGCAGCTATAGTAAATATGTACGGAGAAAATGTTTGAGAGGCTTTCCAAGCGAATTTTCCATTTCCGGACGGCGGAAAATCGCGAGTCTGGGCTCGCGGTTAATTGCGCAAGCCTCGGCGAGTTCATTTAATTTTGGCACAGCCACGAGACACGAGCGACGGACAGAAAGGCCTGCAATTATGAGAGGTGGCCAAAAATAAACCCCAACATGCGCTGCTCCGCGGTGTCCGAAGATGTCAGCGGCAGCCGAGAAAGAGGCAGCATGTAAGCGGACTGCTCAGGTGCGTGGGATATATGTGCCCATGTATCTTGTATCTTTGGCCTGGTACTTGGTACGTGGGCAGAAAATAATGTGATTAGTGATCAGGAAAACTGAGAGAAAGGTAAGAAGTGGCGGGGCCCCTGATCGCGAGACCTGCACTTAAAGTTTTGCTCCGCCAAGCAGAAAAATGATAAAAGCCTAATTTATTGCTCATAATGTTCTCAACAACTCCATAATCACCAAACTAATTTAGTAATTAATAAGGGCTTACGAATTTTAAATTTTTTAGTGAATATAGTTTTAAATTAAGTGTTTAAGCCCCAAAAAGATAGACAATTTTGATAATAGTACATATATCACAAACCATAATTATTAAAATTTAAAGGTTTATCACGAGTGGAAACAACTGTTTTAAAGAACAGCAATGGGGAAAAAACAGATTCGACTGAAAACACAAATTCTTCGGCCTTTCTTTATCGGTTAATGGTAATTGTAAGATATTCAATATGTCAGGTAAGCACTCTATTGTTTTTGTAACCACTTCATAATTAATGCTTGTATAAAAACCGGTCTCTTGGCCTGGCGATTAAATTGATCTCCACTTTCTTGGCAAGGGAAAATTAAATCATTTCAGATACCAAAAGTTAGTTAGAAATCGCACGGAAACCGGTCTTTCAGCTGATAGTATTGAGCCTGTTAACCTTCTTGGTGTTATGTTTTCCAACGGAGTCACTTTTTCCAACCGATTCGGGGGTGTCTAGCAGTCCAAAAACGAATGCATATTCTTTGGAGGGCTCCCAAATCGGGTTAAGCGCATTCAGCACTACTGGGTGTTTGAATGCGAACGTACGGAGCACATTAAAATTAATTTCGTTTGCAGCGCCCTGATGACGTCGACAACTTTTGTCGCGCTACGCAGTTGACCACTTGAATTCCAATTGGAATCACAGACAAAAAAGAGAGAGCATACCTCAACAAGAACGGCAACAAGGTGATCAGATCGGTTCGGGGAATTGTGCCAGTCGGACACGCGCTTATATTGCCCAAATAAAAGATATGCGGGTCCTAATTGAATCCGATTTGGACGCGGAGGGCAGCATGAATCAAAAACACGACCAGCGCGACCGTCAACCGAACCAAACTGCAGCAACAACTCGGCACGCAAGTCACCGATGGATCCCGCTGCTCAATGGAATAGTGGAAAGAGAGCGGCCCTCTCTCTTTCCGATCGTATCTCTGTTTCTAGTGGGCCACATGGCGAATTGCAGGAGAAGCGGCGGAGCGGCGAGTGGGGGTTTGCAATAGGTGCCGCGGCAGCTGCAACGTTAGCAAAATCGCGTCTGTCCAATTAACACATTGCCACTTAATTAAGTGCAACATTCGCTGCTTTGGCGCGCTGAATCAGACATTTCAAAAAGTTTAGAGAAAAATTACACCTGGCAATGCCGTTCCGAGCCAGGCTTGTCCAGCACGTGTGTGAGCAGTGCAGCTACACAGCCTGCCGATCGCAAGTGACAGCAGCTGCCCCGCTTGCTCTCACGCTCTTTCCCATCAATAGGCGATGTAAACAAAGGTGTTGGAGGGTAACAGCAACAGTTGTGCGGCCTGCGTCGACGTCGGCAGAGCGATTAGTCAACTGGAAACGCGGTTGCCGAGAGCAACAAAAACACTGGCTGGCACTCAATAACAGAACAGCAGTGGAACACGAATAGGAAGAAGAAGCAGAGGCGCTTGGAAAATGATGAGCGGGGGAAAAGAATAAAAGTTTTCAATTTGCCTAAATTGGCTGCCCGTGAAACAGTGTTTAATTAGCCCCCGAAAAAATAAGCGAACAACCAGGCGGATATCAGCCATCCGGCGTGCAGGAGCTGCTCATTCGAGATTTGCAAGCCATGGCTGGCGGTTCACGAAACGGACACCGCCCCAACCCGAATTGGCTTTCCAGCTGCCTCGTGGCCATGTGCTTGGCCCTGCCAGGAGGAGCACCTGCCCCCCAGGAAACGCCCGGGTACTACTATGTCGGTTGCTATACGGCGCGAACGGATTTGCTCCATGAATCTGTGTACGCCAAAACGCCACAGACCTGCATTGAAATCTGCGAACACCAGGGACACTACTATGCTGTCCTGGCCTCCGAGAAGTGTTTCTGTGCCAACGTCTTCGAATCACAGGAACAGCAGGACGAGCAGCTGTGCAACACCCGCTGCCTGGCCAACAAGGCGCAGTACTGCGGAGGAATCGGTGTCCATTCGTATTACTCAACCACCTTGACCAAACAGTCGGCTCCTCATCACCTAAGGGTGTCGAACAAAACGGAGAACAGTCTGACCCTCAACTGGGATGCCTACGATGCCAGGAAACTGCTCCTGGCCGGCGGCGCAGAGGCAGTGCTACCCAAACAACCCCTAGACCACTTTCGGATTCAAGCGCAGGTTCTAAAGACCTATTCCTCGCTGCCCGCCTTTCCACAGCCCGAGTTTTTGGTGCAAAAGACGGAAACAACATTTGAACTTACGGATCTGCATCCCTCCACTCTATACAACATCTCCGTGAGGGCTATCTGCCAGGAT
Source organism: Drosophila biarmipes (assembly GCF_025231255.1). Lineage (NCBI taxonomy): Eukaryota > Metazoa > Arthropoda > Insecta > Diptera > Drosophilidae > Drosophila > Drosophila biarmipes. The sequence continues at coordinate 12,200,654 of NC_066616.1, read as the reverse complement.
CCACAGGCAACGCAAGCTGAATGTGGTCAGGCCTCGTTGGAGGCCAAAACACAGGTGGGTTCTGCTTATATACCACAAAGAGAATCCTAACCAACTGCTTGATATTCCCCTTTTCAGGTGGGTCAGCCCAGCCCCGCTCCACCGCCGCCCAAAATCCTTAGCCGCACTGATCGCACCATCACCGTTGAGCTTTCGCCCATCCGGAATGATAATGGACCGTTGAGCAAACTGCTCGTCATAGTGGAATATGTGGACAACGCCCTAAGTCAGCCATTCGATTCACAGCTCCTGGGCAGCTGGCAGCAGGCTCAGCAGGACGGAGTGCCCTATTACATAGCCGCCGAGTTGGACTACGACCGACCGGAGGACAACCGAACCCGGCACTTTGTTGTGGGCGATGGCAAGCGATACGGACGATTCAGCAATAAGCCCTTGGATCAGCCAAACGCACATGTTCACATTAGTCTCGGAGTGGTGAGTAATCCCTAAGTTTTTACTGGGTAACCACTGTAGAGATTTAATATCCGAAACCACTTGCTGTCACTTGAAACGTTTGAGCTTAAAGATGTCATGACTAAAGATTTGAATTAGAAAGAAACGTCATCAAAAATTTCAATAATCCAAACGCAAAAAAACATTTTATAGATTAATTTAGAATATTATTTTTTGAAAATTAATTTTATTTAGTTTATTAACCAATTCATAACCCTTTAACTATTTATTTTCTAGGTGAGCACCCTGGAGGGCGTGACCAAGACGCTGTACAGCCGTGGAACGCACGATCAGCACGTGACTTCTCTGGACGACTTCAGCTACGCCACCTTCGATAAGGGTCAATCTTCGGTGGTGGCCCTGGCCGTCACCTGTGTGATTTTCGGCACCTGCCTCCTGCTCAGTCTGATTGCCTACTTCTATCTGCGCTATAAGACTTGCCGCGGACGACGCTTAACTGGTGGCAATACCCACGAGATGACGCTGCAGACGCCAATAATCGAGCGGGAGAACAATGGCTACCTTGCTGAGGAAGATCCACTGCCTCACTCGCCGGAGACCTTTAAGCAGCAGCTGCAACAGTTAGTAGAGGGATTCGAGCGGATACCAAGGAATGCCCTGCGGCTGAATGTGAACGATGTGATCGGAGACGGACGCTTTGGCGAGATCATAACAGGAAAGGTTTCGACCAACGATTTCGCAAAAGAGTGTACTCTTCACGTGCTCTGCCTGGACGACCTGAACGGAACTACCCAGGCACAGTTGCTGCGCGAGCTGCGCCAGTTGACCCACTTGAAGCACCAAGAGCATTTACTGGATTTCTATGGAGTGTCAGCCAGTCCGGACTGGTTTTACTTAATCTTTGAGCAGCAACGCGTCAGTCTTAAGAGGCGATTAGTGGAGAGTCGCCTGATGGCGCCTTCACAACGCCTTACAACCCTCTCCGAACAACTGGTGCTGCAGTGGATTTACGAGCTAGCCAGTGCCATGACCTATCTATCCAGCTGTCAAGTTGTGCATCGCCAGCTCTGCTCGCACAGCGTCTTCGTGACCGGCGAGTCCAAGCTGAAACTGAGCGTCTTTGGACCGCTGCAGTACATGAACACCAGTCGCCAGCAGCCGGACCACAGCAGATGGCTGGCTCCAGAGGTCCTTCGCCATCAGCATCACCACTCCACTCGCTCCGATGTGTGGTCACTGGCCTGCGTGGCCTGGGAATGTTGTGCCCTGGGCGGAACTCCCTATGCCAATGCAGTGGGCACCAACCAACAGCTCCTTGAGGCCATCCGGGCTGCAGTGCGTCCGGCACAGCCGGCCTATGTCTTTGGGGATTTGTACCAACTGCTGCTCAACTGCTGGCAGCTGGAGCCGAGCGAGCGGAGCAGCTGCGAGGACGTGGCCTTCGGAGTGCGTCAGCTGATGACCTCACCGCGGCATGCCCTCAGCTTCGATCGAGTGGTGGGCGGCCTGGACACCCTGCCCCCGTACCTGCCGCAGCTGGAAACGATTGTGCTGATGGGCTGAGGTGCAGGCGGATAGAATAATTAGCTTTAGTCAGTGAGAGCCAACATTCGCATTCAGTAGATTTCGGTTATGAGTCACCCGAGAAGAGAACACTTCTCTATATTTTGATTTTAGATGTGTTCACTTGCAATTGATTAGTTAATGATATTCTGGCTGAGAGGAAATCAATTGTTTTAGCACTTACGGACACAATGATTTAATAAAATCGTTTGTTTTTTTCTGACCAAAAGAATTAGTTGTTTTTTGTATTTTTAAGTTGAGCAACCTTAGGTGAATGTTCAGCATTTCTTGAATTCAAATTTAATTTATCAAATTAAAATTAAGCTTAGTTTTCTTGCTTAAAATCTCGAAAAGCATATGTATATCCTTTAAAAGGCATTATAATCTAGAAGTACACATCAATTACTTTACTACAAGTGATTTATTAATTGCAGCTTTTGTGAGTTGATAAGGCTTTGTGTATGAAGGACCATTATTTTTTGTTCTGTCTCCGCCAACCGACATCTACTGCATTTATATTACTCCTTAAAAAACTTAACCGATTCGCACGAACTACCTGTGTTAATATTTACATACTGCAGCCAAATAAAACCGTGTTCTATGTCACAGCTGATCGTATCTATAGGGTAGCCATAGCTAATCTACAGCTAAAAAACAACTGAAACGACTTTCCCCACGGGAAACAAAGTTCAATCGAACGTGCTCGATAAAGAGCGAAAGATAAAGAGACTGACAGGTCTGGCGTCAAAATTGTGTAATAAATTTTGGACCCATGGCGAGTGGATGGATCTCCTCCTACCGGGCACTGTGATTCCCCCGCCGATGTTGCACAAACCAGACGAAAGCAAAAACTGAGGGCGAAAAACAAAAATCAAGAGAGCGAGTGCGAAACTTTGATCGCTGGCGAGCACCAATTAATAATAGAAAATAAACGGCGGCGTTGCACAAGTGTGAGTGGATCAAAATTGACGATTAATCTGTTTAAAGGTCTTGCACTGCATCTATTGTTTGCCATGTTGTTTAAGAATTAATTAGAGCAATTTTTGGCAGCAGGCGAGGAGCTGTTGGGTGCTATTAGTCATAGGAAAGAGTAGGGCACTGTGTGGTGCACATAATCCAATTGTTTGGGCCAAAAAATCATAGAAGAGGGCGGTATTTAATAGGTGGAGAAGGCACTTTTAAATACAAATATTGTCGAACCTGCTCCTGGTACCAGAAAAATTTATATATTTTGTATTCAAATACATATTTCACACTTAAATGCTGTTACTCAATGCAAAACAATGTGAAAAACATCCAAATAGCCATCGTATCATATAGAAATTTATGACAGCAGGCGAGCTTATCTGCGGATCCTTCGCACAAGAAGATAAGCCATCGTTTGTCTTGCCGACGTGTAACTATTTGGCTACTGGAACCGAAGCACATGGCCTATGCCCACAATAAATATACTTTCTCGTAGAGTATATAGCGCAAATGAAGCGTAACGATATCCACAGCGACTTTTGGACGCTTACCTTGCCCACGGAACTCAAGGTGAATGACGACGAACAATTGAAGTCACCCAAGTGTGTATACATTCCCCGCAAATGGGCAATAATTATTAATAAATCAAGCTAGCAGCTAGCTGGCCAACGCAATCGGAATCGGGGAATTCGGGGCTTCTGCCGATGATCATCCGGAATGGGCCAACTTTTCGAGTGTTTTGCCTGCGCCTGGGCAAACTGTTATTGTTTTTGTTGCATACACACATGGAGATTATGGAGAATCGGAATCGGAATCCAAGGAAACTGGTTGCTCACACACGCACACCAACGCACACTTCGCCAGAGGCTAGCACGCACACCTCGAGGCGGCAGCTAACTGCGCAAATAATGCGAATCGTCGGCGGGACCCTTGCTACTTACTTTATTTAACCATTTACATCGGACACGGGCTCCTCTGCGCTCGATTTATGGACACTTTGGTAGCAGAAAAGTACGTATTTTGTTTGTGCTCTGCCAGTGGTGTGGCCGTTCGCGGTTAGGCGGGAAATCGCGAATATGAAAATGGGCCATTAGCCAGCCCTGGAAATGTTATCGATAACAATTCGATGGAAAAAATCCTGATGGCCTAGCTAAATTGCCATCTCACTGACACTTCAGGCGAACGGTCACTCTGCGCTGGACCGATGATGTGGATTTAAAAGTTAAACGATTTAAAATTAGCAATAACTAATAACCATGGACATCACCCAGAGCTTTAAGGCCAGCGTGATGACGGTGCGGCTCCAGCGCAAGGCCGAGCTGGCCGGCAAAGTGAAACCAGCGACGACCAGCGCAAAAGCTGCACCCACTGGCCCAAAGGACGACTTCGCCCGGGAGGCCAAGGAGGTGTGCAACAAGATCACTGACCTGCGCAATGTGCTGATCGAGAACCGGACCGCCTACATGCGCATTGGCCAGCACCTGAAGTCCGCCGCCCACATGACGGACGTCCAGCGGGATCTGATCGACCGCGAGTCGGAGAAGTTCGTCACATATTACACGACGCACCTGGCCAAGATGCGCAGCGACTGGAAGAGCGCCAAGCGGAAGCCGCAGGAGCGCCAGCACATCGACGCCGTGCTGGACCTGCTGGTCAGCTATCTGCACAGCGTGGAGCAAATCTATCTGGACCAGAAGAAGTACAGGGTGCAGCACGAGCTGGAGACATACAGGCTGCTCAAGCTGGCGGCAGACAAAAAGAAGATCCCAGTGCGTCCGGCAGTCAGTAAAAGTGGCAAGCTGGGCAGGCGCCTGGTCAGCAATGACGAGTGTGAAGCCTCGGAGGCTTCTCCTTCGGCAAATGGTCATGCCGATGACTCTGCCGACAACGACTGGAACAACGATGGCTGGGGCGACTGGGAGGAGGATGGGGAAGAGGCCGAGGTGGACGACCACGATGGGCAGGAGGAGAAGGACACCGCCCAGGTCAGCCAACACAAACCGCGCACGCGCAAGCGGAGCAAACCCAACAGACCGGCTCTAAACGACTCGTCCTCGAAGGTGGCTTTGGACGAAGAGCTGCAGAAACAGCAGGAGGCCGACGATGAAGATCCCCTCAGTGCCGAGGATGTGCAGCTTTTTGAGGCGGAGAACGTGCACATCTACAACTTCCTGCAGGGCGTCTCCGAGGAGGTGGAACAGATTGAGAAAAACGTCGTGGACATCGCGCAGCTACAGGACATTTTCACCGAGAAGGTGAGGTAGTACTATCAAAGCCGATTTCTCAACGTCATGTTAGGGTATAGTTTGACACTTTCAGAGAATGTTAAACCATAATTCTATATAATTCCATAGTCTTATTATACATTTCCGTGGGAAAAAATATGATTTGATAAACCTGAAAATGGATAGTTGACGAACTTTTTAATATCAGTTTCGTTCTGATGAACGACAAATTAAGCAAAAGCATTTCCTCTGGTTAAGAGTTTTCAGTCAGAGAAATTAAATTCTTCCGAAAGGCAACAAACCTCAATGACAAAGACAAACAGGGCATTGAGAAGTCAGACCTAACAAAACTAGACTAAATCTTGTGATGTAGTGACGGTCCACTTTCCCAATCTCCACTCAAGACTTGCTTCGTCAAAATGTAATATACAACGTCCCACATTTTACTTTATCAATCCCTACAAATACTAGCCCAATATTGTGAAACATATATCGTTTGTACTTTATTTACTTTTCTTAGATTAAATTGCGCATATATTCACTTTATTTTATGTTGACTGGTTAGGTATAGTGGAGATAGTGGATTATGTTTGTGAGAACTAAGCGTTCCTTATTGTCAAGTGGCTGTCCTTGTCATTTAGTTAATCCCTCAATCAAAAAATATTAATTGGTCCACGGTAATAATCCCGCTGGTGACTCCCACACCCTCCGCGATTTCGTAATATAAGTCGGCCCCTGATTAGCGTGCAATTAATTAGCAACTACTTCCACATGGAACCTCGTTTTAATCGCCTTTAATCCTCTTAAAATCCCCATTTTTAGGTCGCCATGCAACAGCACAATATCGACAGGATTGTCAGTGCCGTCGTGGGCACCACGGAAAATGTCAAGGATGCCAACGAGCAAATCCGCCAGGCCACTCAAAGGAATGCCGGTCTTCGCGTGTGGTCGCTCTTCTTCCTGCTGGTCATGTCGTTCTCCCTGCTCTTCCTGGACTGGTACTACGATTAGGTGAAACCCCAAATTTTGTGTTAACATCAAAAGGCAAACGTGTTTGTTATCGTTGGATAGCACTAAGAGCATAATTTGTTTATTACATAATTTATAAATAAAGGAAAATAATTGTATAGGCTATTCAAAACTGCCTTGTTTCATTCCAATAAAACCACGCACAACAATACGAAACTAAAATCGATTTGAGCTGGCTTCCACGTCTCAATAATATATTTAAATTGCATACCAATGTATATTTTAGTGCTGCTTGGTACATTGTTAACATCTAGGTCCTTAGTCCTACCGTTTTCATTAAAGGCTCGTCGAAAAATAAGTCTAATTGGGAACGGAAATCAGCAATATATGTTCACATGTCTATGGTCTAAAGCTAACCTTTGCTTATTTCTTCAGTTGGTTTCATTGCATGAATGTCTAAATTCTAACTAGCTTACGGTCTAACAATGTTTAGCCTTAAGATTTGTGTCTGAGGGAGTGTGTCATCCTTGGCTTAGTCGCTAGGTAGTGTAGTGTGTTTTTAGTGCAATGTTGGATTGCATTCAATGCAGTCTGCTGGCTTACGCGCTATTTGTCGCTTGGCTCTCCAAATGGGAAGAATGGAAGAGGCTAATCGCCACAGAACGTGGTGATAGTGTAGGAAGGCGCCCTTATTATTTGGCTAGGTTGCTGGTGAGTTCTTACAACTAAAGCATTGAAAACTAAATAATAATCCGGCCCCCTGGGTTATGGCGTCGTGTCAATCGTATCAAAGGCCAGGCTGTTGCCAGCACAGCTCTCCACCGAATTGGGGTACTCGTCGGGACTGTTGTACACGTGTCCGCCGCTGCTCAGCGGCGTCAATGGGGTCTCCTCGAGGGGCGTCGTGGGCGGATCCAGCACCCTATCACTGCCCGATGTGCTGCTATTGTTGCTGGACGACTTTGATGCGGCGGCCTCCTCGCTGATAAACACGCCGAGTGGCATATGGGTTTTCATGTGGGCTAAAGGAAATGGGGGCGGAAATTAGTTTTAGTACATGGCTTACTCTTCGTTTCCAAAGTAACATCTTATCATAGAGCATGCACAAAAAGCCGGCACTGGCCAATTATTTTATCGCGATAAACCAGAAAGTACCCCTTTTATCATCAAGTTACGGGTGGTATTGCCAACTTTGTCGATACAAGATTAGATTAGTCGATAAAAAACAGTAGGCATTACAACAATTAGACAATTAAAGATATTATCTGTTAATCGGGCATTTAAATGTTGCTGATGCGGAACCAGTTAGTGATTTATGGGTGCCAGTAATTCACATACGAGTAACAGCTTGAGCTCAATTGGCACACGAAGAACAAAAGTTGACCTCTTTGGCTAAACCCTCGAGAACTGCAGTTACTATCAATAACCGAATTAACAATGTTGGCAACACATCACCACTAATGGACGAGAGATATTACCCCGATAGCCCGTGAAACGCACGAAGGAGCTGGGGCAGAACTTGCATTTGTAAAACATCTCGCTGTGGGTGCGTCGATGCTTGCGCAACTCTTTCAGATACTCGAATGTCCGATCGCACCCGTCGCACTGGTAACCGAGCTCTGGAAAAGACAATTTCGATGGCCTCTGTATATCGTATCTGCATATTCGGATCGCCGATGTTTCAGCAATTAGGACTCACACATTGTGACCTCGAGCCAACAGACAGATAGCGCAAATAAAACACTCATCGCAAGCGTTGTGGTAAACTACAGATTTCACTACTCGCGAAACGGACAACCAACATAAACACACAGATTGAGAAATCTCGGGGGGATTTAAGTGCGCTGCGGAACCCAAGGGAATGTTGCTTTATCGCCGATCGACATTAATCCCATTGAACCAAGCCGGGGAAAGCAAAAGTAAGGCAATTAATATACAGCTCACAAATGCATATTCAACGGAATGTAATCAGCAAGCTTTTCCTAGAAATTCCCACGTGTTACGGAACGCACTTCTACTGTACTGGGGGCAAACGAATACAGACAAGTGTTCGGGTCAACGGATTAATAACAAAGGGCAGCTAATTGTCAGTGATTGGGCAAGCTCGGGGCTAGAGCTGGCAAATATCAGGGGGCAATTATCAGAGTTCATACCACCGGGTGATTAGCTTATACACATTTCTTGCCAGTCGTTTGACCGGGTACACAACTACCAGGCGTTTTGGGGACTTGTTTTCTTTTTTGCTTAACATTTTTGTTTCTTGACATCGACACCCACAAGCTGCTGCATGCTTAAGATCATAAACAATTTATCTTAAATTATGGCTAAGAGCATAACATTCAAGCTGTGTTATTGCATGCCAAGCGTTGCGAAGAATACCCATGCCATAAATCGATATTGGTATTCTCGTGGCGCAAGCGAGTCGTTGTTCACGGTTGTCATACCTTTGAAACACATAACCACGGTTGAATAAACTGTATACAGAAGGTGGAACAACAATATATAACGACAACAATTGATGGAGGATTAGTAAGAGGCTTATAACTCAAGCAACGACAGAAAAGCACTGAGACTAAATGAATGGGGGATTAGTAGTACACGGTAGGTTAAACGCTAGGCAACCGAAAACCCTTTAATGGAGCTTCGGGTTCCCATCCTCGTGGAACTCACCTCCATGGAACTTGATGTGCGTCTTGAGGGCGCTCTCCGTACCGAACTGCTTGCCGCACTCGTCGCAGGTATGCGGCTTCGAGAGCAAGTGCACCGTGATCTTGTGCAGCGTCAGCTGCGATGGTCGTGGGAATCGCACGCGACAAATGTTGCACTCGTACGGTCGCCCCTCCACATCGTGCGACTCCATGTGTCGGTGCAGAGCCGTTCGCATGCGATAGCCACGCTTGCAGATGTTGCACACGAAAGGCATCGTCGTCTGGGCTCCGTGCGCCAGCTGATGGTGCTTCTTCAACGCAATCTCATTGGTGAACCGCTCCTCGCAGTACAGACACTGGTGGCACGCTCGCAACTCGTTCAACTGCACCGTGGGCGGGGCAGGCGATGGAGGTGGAGCCGGAGAGGCGGGCGTTGCCGGGGAGGCTGGCGGGGCATGGTCCAACGTCGACGAGGAGGGCGACGACGACGGCGAGGGGGAGGCCACTGGTGTGGCCAAATGCAGCGGGCCCTGTGGCCCAACGATCACGCCACGCTTGCGAAACTGTCGCAACGTGGTCGTGGAATCTGGCTCGGATTGTTCCGGCGACGGCATTGTTATGTGCTGCGAGTACATCATGGGCTGCGGCGACGGAGCCGAGACGATGGTCGAGGGCGGAGTAAGCACCGTCGGCGGAGCCTGCAGTGCCGACTGCTCCTCGCACTGCTCGTTGCCGTGGCTGTGGCCGGAAGTGCCTGCATTGGGTGAGAAAGAGTAAGAGTTTTAGATCGGAACCAACTTGGGCTGTTTAAATCGCTTGGCTGCCCCTCCTTTGGTCATGCTCATGGGGCAGCTAAGTGATTATACCAGTATTCCATTCAACTTACAGTCTTCGCAATCGGGACAGCAGAGAATCTTTCGTGGCGTTGTTGGACTGGCCTGGATTTCCATTGCTGTGGATAAGAGATTTGGGTTTAATAGAAGATTGTTTCGGTGAAAGTATAAGAAAACAAAAAAACTCACTTGATGGATGAGGCGATTGCGGCTGCATTATCGGTTGTTGCTGTGGTTGCTGCACTTGCAACATATGTTGTTGTTGCTGCTGCTGCTGATGCAGTGGCTGCTGCTCCTGTGCTTGTTGCAGTTGCTGCACTTGCTGCTGCTGTTGCTGTTGTTGCTGCTGCTGCTGTTGTTGCTGCTGCTGCTGTTGTTGCTGCTGCTGCTGTTGTTGCTGCTGCTGCTGTAGCGCTTGTAGCTGGTGCTGAGGTTGCAGCTGATGCTGCTGTTGCTGCAGCCTTGGCTTATACGGCCTACCCCTCCTCCGATCGCCGGAGATCTCCAGCTGGACGTCCTCCACTTGCACAGCCCCCACGGGCTCGGACTTCACTTGCATGTGGAAGCGTTGGATGTGAATGTCCAGAGCCTTTTGGGCCGGGAACACCTGGGAGCACTGGCCACATTGGTACTGCTGCACCACATGGTGGCTAAGGATGTGCTGCGATCGCTTGGTCCGGCCGGCAAAGGCGAGGGGACAGTGTGGACAGTTGAATGGCGCCACCGCCGGATGCAGGTCGATGATATGCTTGCTGTACTCCAGGCTGTTGGAGAATCGCGGTCCGTTGTGACAGAAGCGGCACTTGAGCGTCAGGGCCCTGCCCTTGGGCGTTGTGGCGGGAATGGGGGTCACTTTGGTGGATATGGAAGTGGCTCCAGGCATCCCCAATACTGGATGGCTTTGTACGACTCGACTTTGTTGCGACTGTTGCTGCTGCTGCGTTCCCTGCTGCGGCTGATACTGCTGCTGCCGGTAGCATTGCTGCCGTACCTGTTGGTGTTGCGTGTTCTGGAGCTGATGCATATTGTTTCTGTAGACGTGCATGGGTGGCTGCCGAGGATTGCTGGCTGAGGCCACCGGTTTCTGAACCTCTTGCTGCTGGATCAGTATCATAATCGGCTGTTGCTGCGCCTGGTGATGTTGCTGTTGGGCCAGTTGAATTTGCTGCTGGTGATGCTGCTGTTGACGATGGTGGTGCTGCTGCTGGTGGTGGTGGTTCACGTGCTCAATCATGTAGCTTTCATTGGGCGCCGGCTGCAGCATCGTGTACGTTTCACCCTGCTGGGGATACAGATCGCCGGCACTGATGTAGTATGTTGTGGTTGTGGGTGCAACACTGTCGACGGGGGCACTCTTAATGGCCTCCAGTCCGCCCACCGATGACCACTGGAGCTGCTGCTGCTGTTGGGACTGCTGCGTCTTCCACTGCCTCCTTTCCGAGCCACCCGAGGGCAGCGAGATGACCTGCATCTTGTTGGAGGACTGCTGCACCGTCTGCTGGACAATGTGCTGCTGATAGATCTGCTCGTAGGTGACCGTTGTCGTCGTGCCCTGCGTCTGGACATGGGGCACAATCTGGGATTGGAGCTGCATCTGGGGATGCACTTGAGCAACCACCTGTTGCTGGCCTTGCGGCACGATTTGTAAGGCTTGCTCTAGATGGTTTTGGACTTGAATCTGAGGCTCTATTTGCGGTGGGATCTGAGATTGGTCATGAGATTGTACTTCAGGCTGATTTTGGTGTGGACTCTGCACTGTCAGGAATTTGTGCTGCAGTTGAGTCCCAATTTCAGGTTCCATTTGTATTTCAATTTGGGACCCTACTTGAGGCGATGATACGGGAGATTCGTTTGGAGAAGGACCTGCAGACTCATTTTGCTGCTGGATATCAGGTTGCATTTGCAGGTTGACGGATTGGACTTCCATTTGGACATTCCCCTGTGTCTCAACCTGGGTCTTGGCGCCCTGCTCCTCGGGCTGCTGATTCGGTTGTGCCGGTTGAAGATCCCTGAGGAACTGGGTAAGCTCTAAATGCAAGTTCTGTCCCTGCTCTGTAGTGGTTTCGATGTTCTCAAAGCAGGGAATATCGTTCTGGAAGCCAATCAGTTCGCTGCTAAAGTTGCTGTTGTCGAAGGGATCGTCGGAGGCATTGGGTTTGGGCTCCGGTTCGGCACGTGGACTCTGCTCGAAGGGATTGGGCGGCGATGAAACGGACGTCTCTTGCTCAGTCATTGGAGCATAATCGGCGGGAGTGAGAAACTCATCAATGTGGGCACAGGTCGGGGTGTACATGTGCTGGTCCTGCATCTCGTTGAGGATGCCATTTAGGGTCGTCTCTACGTCGTTCATCTCCACCTCCAGTTTCTGCTTGGCATCCAGATCGTTAAGGGGCAGCAGGTCTGCGGGCGTGGGCGATGACGCCGGAGTGGTGGCCTTAAGCTGCTCAATCCCGTTCGCACAGTGCTTCGCGAACTCGGCCATGAAATCCATGGGCGTTGGTCCAGAACGCACCACCGGCACCTCATCCGCGTCCGCATCCGCATCATCCGATTCCGTGTTCCCCGGTGGTGTTGCTTCAATTAGATGGGTTCGGAGTGCCACAGCAGAATTGAAGCTATCTGCTGTAGCACTCTGGCAAAAATTTTCGTCATTTTCATTGTTATTGACGTCATCGAGCTGCATGGGCAGCTCCTTGGGGGAGGCGGTCTCTCGATTCAGCGACTCCTCGGCTTCCGGATCCAAGCAAAGGCGGCGCTGTAGATTCTCGTCGAGTGCCTCCAGCGGAATGCTAACTATGATCTCCGGCTGCTCCAAGGAGTCAGGTTGATCTAGAGATTTCACGGCTTGCTCAATGGATTCCTGCTGATCCATAAGTACTGCTTGCTGCTCCACAGTTGCCTGCTGTTCAACCATTTTCGGTTGCAACTCACTGGGTTCCGTGGATGAGGTCAGTTCGCCGGACTGCACTAGATTAGCTTCTGCCTTGATGTTATTCAAAATGGACTCGATTTCCTCTTTAATGGGGAGATCTTCCGAAGAAAATTCGGGAGGAGCGGTGGTGGCTTCAAACTGCTCCAGTAACTCCCTGTATGTTCCGGTAATTTCATCGTTTTCATCAGTACAAGGATGGCGGATGGCAAGTGGATCAGCTTTGAGTGGGTCTTGCTCGACATCAACATTTTCCACAACGCCATTGGGCGCTTTATCTTCTTCCACAGCTTTCACCTGGTTGGAGCTCTCAATCAAACCATTCGATGTGATTTCCTTCTCCTTTTCACCCTGGCTTATATCACCACAAACTTGGTTTGCATTAATTGGATTACATTCCTCTGGGACCGCATTCGATGGCGCATCCTTTGGCGCGTCTGAAGTGCTGTCGATGGCCTCATCGCTGGATGGGGCCAAGTGCTCAAGCTTCGGTTCCGGCGGATAGATATCCTTTTGATCAGACTTTCTTTTCTCTGCATTAACTGGTTCTGCCACTACCTTTCTCTTCAGCGCCTCCCTTCTGACCAGCGATCGCCTCACCCTTTTAGGGGGATTGTACATCGGCGCATTCCTCGGACGGCGACCCCTGCGGGGCAATAAATCATTAACTGGCAACGAGGGCCTTGTCTTCGGGGGGGACCGCGCCACAACACCGACGGCCACCGATTTCGGTGCGACGTTGGAGGTGGTTGAGGAGGAGGGATTGCTGTCGCTCTCGAAGCCGCAACATGGACCCACGGACAGGTCGCTTGTATGCTCACTGCTGCTGGTGCTGCTGCGCTGACGCGATGACGGGGCGGAGGAGAGCAGTTCGGGGGAGCAGCGGGACGATAACCAGGTCTCCGAAAGCTGCTTGCGGGCCGCCTTCGTCTTCCACGGCATGCTGCTGGCGTCAATGGAGGAGGGACGCTCCATCTCACAGCCAATGGAGTAGGTGCGATATTTGCGCGGACGAAGTGGCCCTGAACTCGACTTGGGCGGCGGCAAGTCCTCCGATTCCGTGCGCACCTGCTTCTCTGCAACAGCTGCTGACGATGCCGATTCTCCGGAATCGGACTCCGATACCATACGGCGCTTCCGCACGGTCACGGGCTCGGGCACGGGCACGAGTTCAGAACGTTCGAACGTCGATGTGGAGTTGGAGGTGGCCGAGAACGCCTCACTGCCCTGACTCTGGCTGTTCTTTTGGACTTTTTGCTGACGCTTCGCTTGTCTGGCCGTCTGGCGGTCGGATATCTCCTGGGCAAAGTCCTGCAGGCGCTGTTGCATCCGTACACATTTCCGGCGGAACTTGGCCACCATCAAAAACTGGGCCATGCACTGCCGGCAGATTTCTTGCGGCAGTCCATCGTCGCGATTTATCTGGAAGCGAAAGAGAGAGGGGAAAAAATAAATATTCGATTCGCCGGAATAAATCATTGTTGGCATTTAAATTGTCATTTCGGGTGCTGAATGATTTGCAGCCTTTGGCTTTCCCCGGGCTCTCCCACAAAGACCAGGGAAAAAGAACCCGGGCTTACATACATGGCACTGTGAATTTATCGCATTTAGTAAATCAATGAAATCCTAGTCTCTCCATAGAATTACACCAATGTGTGCTCTACTCTGTTATGCAAATGCCCAAATCCTTGAGACAAATAGCCCAGCTCTTCCATTGATTGAATGTTTGGATTGCAACACGTGCAATGCCAAAAACATTTCGGTAATGGAATCGAGACCAGGCATCCGCGCTCAAATTATGATTTCTAAACATCGAACTCTATTTACAGAAGCATTATCCACCCTTTTTATAGCCCGCCGAACGGGCATTATTTCTTCCATACTCGAATGGCGAATTATCATATAGATTATTAGGCGAGAGCTGCATACAAATGCGCTGCTTAAAGCAGCGCTTTGTACTTTAACACTGACTTGCTCGGTGAGTGATTAGTCAATAAAATTGTTAGTCCAAGCGATTTCCTGCCCAGAAACACGCCCTGTCTTTCACTTTTGTCGCTCTGCTCTTGCGGTCGAGCTGGCTAAATTATGAATTAATTAACTGACATTGAACGTTGAAAAGGCAGAGTCGAAATCTTTCGCTCCGAAACGGAAAGCCAAAACCAGCAGAGTTTATTAATGATTTATGGGCAGCTGGTCGGTCGCTGGCTAGGTCGGTTGGTCGGTTGGTCGGTTGGTCGCTTGGTCGGCTGCTCGGTCGCTCGGTCGCTTGGTCGTCGGTTCGCAATCCCCCAATCTGCACAGGTGGCGAAGGCGGATCGGATCGAATCGCAGCGCAGCGCAGCGCGGCGCATAGGATTGGATTGGATTGGATCGGAACCGCATGGAACGGTTTGGGCGGGCAGTCGAGTGGCAAAAATTCCAGCACCACACAGCCCCAGCCCCAGCCCCAGCCGCAGCACCTTCGTTTTCGTTTTCTGCGGCGATTTGGAGCAAATAATTTGCTTTGTTTTCCAGCCGAGTGATTTCATTAAAGACGCAGGCGAACATACAACAAACTATAATGCCAACAAGGCATATAGTACGTATATTTGGTAGAAATGACCGACTTAATTAGGATTTCCTAATACCCATAGTCTAGTATTTTTTGCATATTCATACGGCCTTAGCTGGTGATGAAATAGTTTAGCCACACGCGACTGCCACAATGTAAATACAATGGCTTAAATTAAGGCGCAGGAGTGGCAAGAAATCAATTAACAAGTTCAAGATCTTATGGATACGAAATACGAAGAAGGGGCCCCAAATTCAGTTACTTAATGTGAAAGGAACGGGGGACTGGGGCACCGGGGGAATGGGGGACCGGCGGACCGGCGAAAGGCGAAGAATGCTGATACAATTCCGAACATACGCTGCCCCGGGGGCGACAAAGAGCTGGGTAATGAAAAAAGCAACAACTGACAACGTGATTTGTTTCGAGATATGGATGTGTGCTTAGGTTATGGTAATGGCAATACTACGGTTCCCGAAATGACATAAAACCGTAGCAGAGACCGACCGGTCACAATTTATGCAGAGCTCGGCGAAAAAGACTCCGGAGCGGGGTCGAGTCGGAAATTTGAACGATTCCGAATGCAGATGCCGCCAACAATGCATAACCAATTCGAGGACTGGGGCTGGCAGTGCGGGGGATCGCCGTGGTGGTGGTGGTGGTGGGACTGGCCGAAAAACCAGAAAAAACAAGGGGTAAAAAGAAAACCAAAGCCAAAGCTCGAAAAAACGAGCAGCAGCCGCAGCAGCAGCAGCAATCTGCTGGCTGGCCAGGACGGCCCGGCTATCTCTGGGTGAAAAAGAGAAGAGCCGACGACAGACGCAACGGACCGCCGTCAAGTGTAAATGACAATCCAAGTAAATGCCGTCCGGCTGGATCGGGCGGATATATAGATAAATGTGCATGTGTGACCGAGTGGACCGGCGCATAAAATCGACGCAAATGCGTTGGGTACACTGGAATAAATACGTAAACTGTTTGCGCAGGCACTATAAAAATACAGAGCCAAAGTGCCGGGAGGGTTTTCGGTGAGCTCGCAGCTCGCAGCTCCCAAACCAATAAATAAACAAACGAACGCACCTGAAATATTCCCTTCTTACCAATTGCCAACGATGTGACAATGAGATTTGTACATAAACTTTATTATCGCCCATCAGGCAGGCAGGCAGGCAGGCAGATAAAGCCGAAATTTATCGCGCCACAAAGAGGTCAATAAAAATCCAAAATGGTTGGAAAAATACAATATGCAAGTCAGCAAGGAATTCCGAAGAATTTTAATTGTGTCTTTGTGGAATTGATTATTAGCCGTAAAACACTTTAACTCCCGGTACATTACACAGATGATGTCCGGCAAAAACCCGATGAATTTTGTTTACTCAGCCCGGGGAAAAAGCGTACAATACAAGCTGTCGTCGGAAGTTTTTTTCGCAGTCCACTGTTTATACGCTAGACCGGGCATGACACAAATAATACAAATATAATATGGTTATTTAAATGTTCGTACATCTCCTAGATGAAAATAACAAAGGCCCGACGACGAGAAAGCAGCGCGCTGATGGGCGACTACTATCACAGTATGAATTTTAAATCCCATCGGGTGGAGCCGGCGCCCAATAAATAACAATCAGGGCTTAAAAATGTTTTCAGTGAATCATAATGGCGATGGCCGGCGATGGAGCGTAAATAGCGGCAAATGCACACGGCGAATATGTCGAAATTTGTAAAAACTTTTCAAGACACACGCTCAGCTCGGCTCACAGCTCGGCTCATATTATGAGGCCCGAAAAGGTCCCTCTTTATATGCATTGTCAGCCGCAGCGCCATTGATTGACAGTTAATTATTGTCTTCCATAAGCGTTTTTTAAAGCTGACACAAATGGTTTTCTTAAGTCAAACAGATATTTTAAGTGCCTCTTTGTGTCTATGGGGCTGTCGGTAATTTATTAGTTTCGCGCCAGTGCCACAGTATCAAAGTATGAAGTATCAAAGGGTGACATAAATGCAAACATTCTCGACTTTGTACAGTCCGTATGCTGTGCTCGCAAACCTCTTTCCCGGCGACTGCTCCTATTTGTCTTGCGAAACTGCAGTAATCCAAAGTGGACAAATAACCCAGAAAAGCCACACAATTGAAAGATTAGTTCAAGATAAACGTCGTCCCAGCCAGAGCGCTCAGAGAAGCGAATGACTCCGACGATTCCGATTCCGATTCAGATTCCGAGCGAGATTCCAAATGCGATTCCTATGCGATGCCGAGTCGAAACCATGGCAGTCCGGTGCCCCGGGGTTCGATTTGTCTTGGCCTCCGAGATGATGTCGCTTGTGCTCGTCGACTTCAGTTTGGTTTTATTCGTGTTCATTTGTTTCCCTCCCGCCCGCCTTGGCAAACAGACAATGTTCGCCGCCCTTTCTCTTGCCAGTTTTCTCCGATCCGAGCTGCAGAGAAAGGGCCGTGTGCTGTGGGCCGCTTGTGTGGGGATTAGACAAAGAAACAGCAAACACGCCATGGAAATCGAGTTAATTTGCACTCAATGTGCAAGCGAATTGCGGGAAAGAAACACCGAGTGCCAATAGAAATAGAAATTAAAACAACAAGCTGGCAACAAGATGGATGAAGGCCAATGCCTCAAAATCGAAGCCGCAATGTAATACCCTTCTAAACCTCTCAAACCGCTCAAACCCCTCAACTTTTCCCTTTCCCTTTCCCGGAATCCACTCGGAAGTAGTGCAAAGCAACCTTACTTATCAGCTTCCACCAATTGTTTCTCCTATAATGGACTGAGCATAATAGTCTGAGAAACGTGGCACTGGTCCCATTTCACCCGAGCACAGTTTATAGAAAGGAGCTGCCAGAAAACAATGGAAATCCAATTATTTTACCATTTATTTTTGGTTGTTTTTAAGCCAATTTGAAAGTAATATAATTTTTAATCCATATAATGGAGTAAAGAAAACAGCCAATTGAAAAACAACCATTACGCAAAATATATTTCGATACAATGTTTAATATTTGCCACAGGTTTGAAGTGTAGAAATTAGAAATTGAAAGAAAAGAGCTGCCAAGAAATAAAAGAAAAGCAATTATTTTACCATTTGTTTTCAATGCAATTGCAGAGGAGTATAGTTTTTAATCCAATTATTCGCAAAACGAAAAAGGCAATTGAAAAACATTATTTATACAATATATTTTTCGGTTTAACGTCAGCAAATTGGGAATTTAAAGAAGAGAGGTGGGCAAAAACATAATTTTTTGTTTACAAGAAATATCATATTTATTCCTGTTAAATGTAAAAACAAAGTAAAAACATATCCAAATAAAATACGACAATAAAACAGAAATCCAATGATTTTACCACTTATTTGTTACCCATTTCTAAAGAAATATAATTTAAATCCCATTTAATTGCCGAACGAGAAAGGCAAACCAATGGTTACATCACATATTTCGTAATACCCAATATTTGCAACAGGTTTAATCGAACGAGGAAAGCAACTTGGCAAGTGCTAAGTGATTTTTAATTGTGTTCTGCCTTCGGGAGTAAAGAACCGATTTTGATATTTTTAAAACCGGCAATGAGCCTTTTTCAGAGTCGCAAAACGCAGCTCGTTTGTGCGAATGATGCAGCATCATTGTTGTGATATTTTCATAAACACCAGGCGGACAATGCGATTCTCTGAGCCATTAAAACGCTTTTTAGAGAGATAAAACAGCATCGGATAGTGTAACAAAAGCGCAACAATCGAAGCGCCAATTGCCGGCCACCCAATATGGTTGCAGTGGGATTTCTGCACCGAATTGATGACGCCGCCGGATGGACGATGGACTCCATGGACTCTGTGGCGGATGGCGGCCAGTTGGACTGCTGGACTGCTGGACCGTTGGCCTGCTGGACTGCTGGCCTGCTGGTGGAGCGAGAAAACGAGAAATTTAATAACCGTAAACTGTTGCAAGAAAGCCGGACTCATAAATATAGTCGAAATGGGCGGCTGGCTGCCTGGCTGAGTGGGGAAAATTGAGTGAGAGCGAGATAATAAATCGCTGCGATGCAAACATAAATTTACATTTTTGATGATGATAATTCCCGCTGCAGGAGGAGTGGACGAGTGGGGGAGTGGAGGAGTGGAGGAGAAACACCCTCGCAGAAATTGCTGCAAATTAAAATCTAAATCCAAAAGTCAACAAGGCGAGCTTCCACCCAAGAAGCCAAAGCCAGCCACTCAATGTTTAACTAATTAAGAGATGAGCCCCGGTCTGGGGGTGTGCTGTAATCCCTGTTCTACATGGCTGAAGGGATGTGGGGTGATGCTGGTGCTGCTGGTGCTGCTGCTGCTGCTGGAGATGGTGCTGGATATGGTGTGGTGGCGGCGGCACTCTTCATCCACAACAGCTTCCGACTCTAATGTAGCCCATAAAAAGCCGCAGCAGCTGACAGCAGAGCCCGCGATTGTAATCAAAGAGTGCACTCGGAACAATATTTGGTATAATTTCTGGGGAAATTAAGATGTTTCATGTATGTTTTGGACACCATAGGAATTAGAAGGCAGTGAAGAACCAGAGATTGCTCTTGGAATAATAATATTTTCTATACATTTTACCAAATTACCAAGTACCATGTGTGCTGTGGCCACCTCAAATCAAATAAAGGAAACGACCCACTATGACCTGGAGCGAAAATGCATTAAAAGTCCGGAAGTTGATTGTCAATCGAAGACCAATCATTCTGTAAATTGATAGCCTGCGGGTTAAATGGCCTGTAATAATCAAACACTGGCTGGCTGGCTAACGAGGTTCGAGCTCTAGTTCGGGTTCCATTTATTTTCTTGGCTAAGCCCAATTTAGTTAGGGATATCGCTGGCATTAAGCACAAGAAAAGCTAAGCCACATCCACAAGGGCACAGCACATGGCAGGCCAACGACACGACAAATTGAGAAACCAACCCCGGGTAATTTTGTTTTCATTTCAATTACATGGTGTTAGCTCTAAGAAAACTACCCATGCGAGCATCGGCAATTTAAAGGCACCCTTTACCCTCGGCTCTTTTATTGCTAGTTGCTAAAACAAATTAGGTTGTCCTCTTGGGTTCGAAGCCAAAAACACACTTTTTTCTGCGTGTGAAGCGAGCGTGCGGGACCACAAGTCAGCCGGGACGGATACTTAATAAATCATACGCCCCATGGCGGCGGAAACAACAGAATTAGACAAGCCCCCAACAAGCCGGAGTCCAGGGGAGGGTGGCGCAAACCAGGGGGGCGTTTGGGCGGTAAATGGTTAGCATTTTGCCAGCCAGCCAGCCAGCCAGCCAACCCGGGCCGGGGATTCCCCGCGAAGCTGCAGGGGAGTGGGTGGCTGGGTGGCTGGCTGAAGTGCTGCTGCTGCCGCCGCCACTTCTCACCTAAATCAACCCACTTGTAGAACTCCAGCACTCGAGTGGGCATTTCACCATTTGGCTTAATTGCAGCGGACACAATGTACAGAAAAATTAAACAGTAAAACAAGCCGCACAGAAAATAGCAGAATAGAAATGGGAAAAAGGATGCCTAGTGCGAAAAGCTCTCCGCTACACTCGCTGCGGATACATCCGCCAGTCCGCATATACACAATGGTTCACATGTGCTAATAGGCGGAGCAACGAAAGCCGCAAAAGTGGGGGGCGTGGAAGTGGAAACCCGATACAAACCAGGCCACCAACGGGATTCCAACATGGGCGGCGGGCAGATGGGAGGTGCCACTGGCGGCAGCAGACGCACCGAGTGACCGGCACATGGCATATCGATTAAGTGGGGCCCCGAAAACAAGAGAACCGAAGCAGACAATGGCCACCCAAGTGATCTATTTTAAAAGTGCAAATCGAACTGGCGGGGGAGGCATTGGCCCGCCCGCTTACTTCCAGTTAATTCATTCGCGCTGGCACATATACGCGCCCCTGAACTAGATCCAAACAGACTTATGGCCGAAATACGTTTGGCGCACAAAACAAATTAATGCCGCACACATCTTAATTACCCACAGCGAACTAGATCCGCGAAACTCGGCTGAAACAGCCGCCTTGCCTGGTGGAAGACGCAAACAAGGCATTCTGGGAAAAGATTCGCGCAGAACAGCAAACAATGAATAAAGTTCCTTTGTATAAACAGCAGATAGCCGGGCCAAAGTATCGTTATGCGGGCAAATTCTACATACACGGCGGACTCCGTTTTGAAATGTTTAGGAGCCCAGCGAAGATTTAAATGCGAGTGGGGAAAAACAAATGATTCTCGCTGGAAGCTTAAAGATAGCTATCTGCAGCGGACGGGTTTCTCAGATGACGCCACGTTGCCTCACCATTCCATTCCCTCTGCAAGACGTCTAGTGTGGTTTATCTAATTTCACAGAGCCGGAGCCCCGGCTGCGCCGCCTCGGTTGCGACACTTCCTCGGAGATCAGCAATTCAGATGGGCCCGGGACAGCCTCTTGCCTCTGTGCCCCGGTGCCGCGACTCCCAGCCAAAGGTCAGTCTCTGCAACCACTGGATGTGGGAAGGAGAAGCCGACGGAAACAGCGATCCGTGCCACACAATACAATACTTACTCCGCTTTAATCACAATGTATGGCAGATGATATACTTTCTTTTCAAAGCGCCGTTGCGACTTCGGGCCCGCGTTCCATATCGTTATTTATTTTCACACTGGCTGCTTACTTTTACGCTCCTCCAACTTTGTGGCACTCGAAGACGACGATGTCTTTGATTGTTTACTTGTTGAAATTTTTCCTTGGCTGTCGCTCACTTGGCAACTGCCTTTGCCAGCGCTCGTTTTGCATATTTTATAGGTTGCTCGATGTGCTGGATTCGGCGGCAGACTTGAATGTTAAGGATTTATCGCAAAACAAAATTCTATTCGGTTATCTACGGTTCTCAAGGGGCTGCTCGCGCATTTGAATAAGTCGCAATTGGCAAATATTTTTGTATTTTGATATTGTTGTTCTTCTTGGCCACTCAAAGTCTATAAGATCTCATTGATGTTTTGCTTTTCGACTAATTACTCACATGGTTAAATTTAGGTATTTTTGAGACATTTTCACTTAGTTAAATTTAGATATTTTTGATATTTATTCTCACAGTTTTTATTCCGTTTTCAAGGGACTTACAGAATGATATTCTATTTTTGGATATTTTTTCGTTCGCAAAGGTCAGGGGAATTCTTCTCTGCTAGAATTCTTCGCCTCCGAATTGCCAAAGTATATTTCACTGATTTCTTTACAATCATATATTGTCGAAATGTGTTCCCATAGTTTTTATTCCGTTTTCATGGGTTTTTCAAAGAGTGATCTTTTTTTTGACACTTCTTCACTCGCAAGGGTCTGCCTCCTTTATCGAGGTGAATTCTTCAATCGCTAGACTTCTTCTATTCACTTTCCACTGATTTATTATACTTCACTGATTTCCGTTTGGGGACATGTTCTCATTAAATCTCCCCATTCACAATCATATATTTTCGAAATATGTTCCCATAGATTTTATTCCGCTTTCCTGGGTTTTAAAAAAATGATCTTTTATTTTTCGGTATTTCCTCACTCGCAAAGTTCAACTAGGTTATTTTTCACTCTGCTAGAACTCTTCTCAATTCTTCGCTTTCCACTGATTTATTATGCTTCACTGATTTCCTTTTGGGGCCATATCTCGTAAATCGCCCTTTTGACAATCATATATTTTCGAAACATGTTCCCATAGTTTTATTCCGTTTTCATGGGTATCACAAGAGTGATCTTTTATGTTTGGGGTCTTTCTTTCAGTGGCAAAGGCCAGCCTACTTTTTCGAGGGGGAATTCTTCGCTCTGCCACAATTCTTTTGACGGCGGCTCCGCCTTTGAATTGCAAAGTGTATTTCACTTATTTCCGTTCGGCGACACAGCGACATATTCTAATTACATCGCCCCGCACACAAACAGATCTCCCCGGTGTTTTATTTATAACTCTCGGCCTATCCTTCCTCGTTCTCGTTCTCGTTCACTTTTGGGCCCCCATAGAAGCGTAGAGCCAACGATTTTTGGGTACAGAATTCCTCTTGTCCTCTGTGTTTTCTAGTGTTTTCAGTGGTTTTATTCAAAAATCGCATCCGTGCGTGCGGATTCGTTTCGACCGGACCAGAACTCGAACAGATACTGAATGAGGAAGCTCCTGGCTCGGACTTTGGCGCAGCAAACCTTTCTAACTAATTTGATTGGAATATGCGCACAGGAGGGCGGCAGCTGGTGGTGAATCTAGCGAATCTGCTGCTCCCGCTCCCGCTCCTGCTCCTGCTCCTGCGGCTGCGGCTGCTGGTGGTCCGTCCGTTGGTCCGCCGGAACCGGTGGTATGTCAGTGGGGGATTAGCAGCCCCGCAGATCCCCCCGGGCCCACGGATCCCCGGACACCCGGATCCCCCTTGCACCGGTTTGAGATGCGGCTCTTTGGTTGGCTGGCTGGCTGGCTGATTGTTTCTGGCTGCCGTCGACGTACTTGTTGTTTCGGTGGCTGCAAAATGTCAAAAGCGGTGAAAAATGAAGCCCTCCGCTTTTGATGTTGTCCTCCTCCGGGCCGCCAATGCATCACGGCAAGCGGAGCAAGTCGAGCAGTCCCCTTTTGGCCACCCTTGGTATTAATTTTTCATTGGCGCGTGTCCGGGGCAGACGGCATGGGTTCCCCGGCCCGGGGTCGTGGGTTGTGGATCACGGCAGACAGGGGGATAAATCCATAAAACAATTTGAGAAATTAAACAATCAAAAGGCGTTAAGTGTTGCTGACTTTGGCCCGAGGGTTGATTACTCCCCCGTGCGCGTTGTTGTTTCTGTGCGAGGCCTCCGGCCCCCGGCCGATGATGCTGATTGCTGATTACCGAGATGCGGATGTTTAAGGCCGGTTTTTATTGCGACCAGCTGGTTCTTCGGGCCGTATTTGCGTAGTTGATTAACCCGGCCAGCAGCACGGGCGAAAAAACATGCTTTGTCACACATCATAGCGGCGGTTTTCTGTGTTTACGTGCCTGCAGGCCTTCCACCAGCGGCCTCCAACCACTCATCATCCCATCACCCCATCCTCGCCAGCCACTGCCTCGCAAATGTATGCTCTTTTTTGCGGGGCGTGAAGAGCATTTTATAAGCTTTTATAATGCACTTGAGTGGTCCTCCGGTCCTCTGTCCGCTGTCCTCTGTCCCCTGGCCAGCTACTAGATTGCCGGCATTACTCGCATTCTTTGGGAACTCCTGCCTTTACATGGGCAATATAAAAGAGATTTGCATACCAGTGAAGTAGGTAAGACCAAAGGTACTTAAATTCCTATAAGCTACGGCCAAAACACGGTGGCCCGGCATTCTGGGCCCAGGTACAACTAACCTTTTGCCGGAATATTTAATAGGCACCCCCCGGCAGTCCCCCAACAGTGTGTCGTTTGGAAATAATAATACCATAAACTAAAATATCTGCAAAATCAAGAAACATTGAAATAAATTACGCGAAAGACTGCAGTATACACCTCGAAAACCTTCAGAAACCACTCGCCAAAGTGCAAAAACCTGATTATAAATGATAATGGCATCTTATGCAAATATGCTTGACATTCTTATACGGCAGAAAGACATAAGTTAGCGGGGTCTTTGTTTAAACTCATTTTTCTTAAGCCAAACAACAAAAATAGGTATGTGTACGAATGGTTATCAGCAAGGTCTCCCATACATGAATTCCTCCTCCGACTCACTCGTTTCGGTTCACAATCGCCTGCTCCCCGCCACGGTTCTGATATATGCCTTATTTTCGGACTCCCCCACTCTGCTTATATCAATCACTTTTTAGTTATGACCCTCTAGGCGAGACAGCCGTCTTTCACTTCTGATTGTTTATTTATAAGCGTTTTTGTTTGGCCCGGGTGTGTGCGAGGTGCTCCGTCCGCCCGCCCTCCGTTCTGTGGCCTTTTCAGAGCACTGTTTTTCTAATTTTAATGTGCAATTGGCGGGGCGCCCAAATTAATTAAGGAAATAAAACCGCGCGCAGCTCTGGCTGAGCGGCGAGTGTAGTGCCGAGATACAGATAGATGTGGTGCACACGCACACTCGTTACTCATTAGGCGGGGATTTCTGCAAAAGCCATAAAGAGAAATTGCAAAATGGCAGAGTATGGCCGGAATGCACACATTATCCGCCGCCCACTCCTGCGGCCTGTCACCTGCAATTTGTGTCGCTTTCGAGGGCTTAGCATTTTCGCAAGGGACATAGCCCCATATGACAGCGGGGATTTGGCATTGTGGCCATGTGTATGGCTACTAAAAGCAAGCTCGGCTGCGGCTCCTGCTCCGGCTCCTGCTGCTCCTTCCGCCCCTGCCCGCCGGGGAGTGTGTGAAACTACCCCGGAGCGTAGAATATTAAGTTAATTCGAGCGGAAGAGTGTCGGCGAAGATGTTACTTATAACGTCGTAACGCGTAGGAACACAGCAGCTCTGCAGCTCTGCAGCTCTGCAGCACAGCAGCACGGCACCGCCCAGTCGAGTGAGTAAATCCCTAATTTCGTTTCTCAAATTCCTCGCCAGCGCCGCCAAATCCATTAAATTTAATTGTGGCAAAGTTTTTGTTTCGGCCATTCGAGGCAGAAATGCGATAATGCTACCGAAATATTTAAATGCGAATGGCTGATGGCTGATGGCTGATGCTTGTGAGCTTGTCTCTCTAAGTTAGCTAGTCTTATAACATTAAAATTTCAAAAGGGATACATTTACATTTCCAGAGTGTGGGCCGAAAGTTGTACACAAAAGTTAACTCTCCGACTTTCACCCGGAGGGAAATTGTATAGAACTGGCTGAATGACTGTGTGTTGGCTTTGAAAACTTTAATCCTATTTAATGAGATGGGATTAAAACGACTTGTCGTTTTCCTTTTTTGTTTTCCGAATTATCGAAGGCCTGCTAAAAACACCGCTTTTTACACTATTTACCCTGCAAGAGCGGCGTACATGCCACATTTCACACGGCGCAAGACCAACAATTAACTTGAGTAACTTTGTAATGTTAAGTACATTAAAAGTCGTTCGAACCGATTGTTTTGGCTAATTTTTGTTTGCCTCCCAGCGAATTTTCACCTACTCCTAATTAGCGGAGTGTGAAAATCGGATGAAACGTGCTAAGGGCCAACATTGACATAAACCAAAAGCGACAAAAGCCATTTTACACCTATCAGCTTCGGCCATTTGTCTTAGCCCCATAACTCATGGGAAGCTGTGCGAAAAAATTCGCCACAACGTTGATAAAACACTTTTGGCCACACACACACACATGGCCCACATTCGGGCCGAGAGATTCTGCCTGCTTCTGTTCAGGTTTCGAAACGAGTGTTTATTTATAACCCTTGGTATTTCGGAATTTTCAAAACAAAAACAAGCCTGCCACACAAGAGGCATCTATACTCTATACTCTATACTCTATACTCTGATCTCGAAACAGAAGGCCAAGGAACGTAGAGAATCATAAAATAAACAATTATTCGGAGGAGTGCCCACACACAAATGACCAAACATTCTGAGGCCATGACGCCAAGACCGTATATTTACCATTTTGTTCATCCATTTTTAACGTATTCCTCGGGGCGGCGAGGAAAATGTTTCAAAAACTCTCGGTTTGATTTGGAATTAGCGGGTTGTTCTGACTTCGAAAGCGGTACAAGACGGGGAAAAGGTCAAAACTCCCAGAAGGCAGAGCGAAAGTGTCCGAATTGGGTTTCGATACATTTAGCTACATGGGCACTCAGCGCGAGGAGCTGGAGAATCGGGAGCATAAAGTCATCAAGTCAGATACCGATCGTCCCCTTCCACTGCTTTTTCGCCAGAAAAGAGATCTTTTTCACCGGGACTCCTCGGCTCTTTGGGGCTGGTTCTTGAAAAGCAACCAGTGGATCGGCAATGACCTTAGCACGAGTTCTGGCTTGAAGACGAGTGTGCTGCGGCTGTATGAGTACGGTATGAGTGCTGTACGAGTGTGATGTGAGTGTGAGCTTGAGTGCGCGTATGAGTTGGAGGACTGGGGACTGGTAACGATGACGCCGCGGTGTCCGCGGCGACGGTAACGTCATTAGCATTATGGAAATGTCTATAAATACGCCGGGGCTTCGCTTGGTCGCCTGGAACTTGTCCCAGTGGGCTCTCCATCATCTTCGTCGTTATCATGATCGCCGGCGATGTAGTTGTCGTTTTAATCGTCTGCATTGATTCACAACTTCTTGACCGTTAGCGGACGGCAAGCCGATCGTGTGGTCTTGGCTTTTATGCCGTCTGACCAGTTGCCAGTTGCGAGTTCAATAAACCACAGCGCTGCCCCAGCTACAGACTGCCTTTTTTTGGGGGGGAGAGAAGGGGGGCAATAAAACCCCTTATGAATTCATAAAATTCATTACCATCCGCGTTCTTGCCCAGTACTTTCTCCGACCTTTGTTGCCTTACTTTTCCCGCGGACGATCATTGTGAAACGAAAAACATAAAACTATGTGGTTACTGTGAGCTCTGTGCCGCGCGAAAGCCATAAAAAACATGTACAAACGCAGATATTTCCATCAGTTTCGGCCCGCCCAAAGCCGAAAAGCGCTGCAAAGTGGCCAAAGAGGCTGGCAATCGAAAGAGCACTCGGCTTTATGGCCAGCACAGTGGGCAGGAAGTCTCAGATCGGCGGCTAATAAAGCCATAAAGCCGTCGCCGGCGACCGAACCACAAAATTTATTTAGCGCTCGGCGCACCAAAGCGGAACTGTGTCGTTTTCTTTGCTTATTAAATCACAAAGTCAGCCAAGCCTGCTCCAGAAATTGCTTCCTTTCACTGCAGTTGCGGGAACTGGTGTTTTGGTCACGATAATTGCAGTATTGTGCAATTTTCTTATCACCTCCATCGCGAGAACGGAGATCGTCATAGTGGGTGGTTCTGGGGACATGCACTTTCCCAAATGGATCTCTATCTTGGGGTTGTCCGGGAACTCAGCGACAAGGCTTTCGCATTTTTCAAGAAGGCTAAAGTTGTAAAAACAAAAGCCCTAAGTAAGCATGATCAGTGTTTATTTTAAGCTTAGGAAAACGTACTCTGATTTTTACAGGTCCCAGTCACGTTTCGCCAGTCAACTTGAGAAATTAGATTGTCTTCATGTGGCCAATTAATGCCAGTCAACCCCCGAGCCAAGTCAATGAGCCGCAACTAATTGCCCCCGGGCTACTAACTAACTAATGAATTCATTGACTCTCAATAAGTAACTAAATTACCGGGAGAATCTTCCACGAGGCGGGGCACTTCACTTAACTAAACATTTATTCCACCACTTTTCACTGTCACATACTCTGATTAGCAATTGACATGTTTCCATAAAAGGGGGATTACCGCCGAAAAAACGAGAGGCGAAAAAACCGAACTCCGAAATGGATGTGAAGTGGGAATTGTTGAACCATGAGAAGCACTTGAGTGGATAAATCCCTCTATAACTCTTATATGTGCAGCATGGCCGGGCGGATCTGCCGGATCCGGGGGCAGTGCAGCAATTGCGAGTGCGAGTGCGGATTCGGATGCGAATTCGGATGCGGATTCGGATGCGGAGTAAACCGCAGTTGAACACACAACGCTTCCGCTTGGCTGAAGCCCCACCAAAACGCACAATTGCACTTCTTTGTGGGCCGTAAAAGGCGGGCGTGGTCCGGGGGCGGGCCAGGCGGACAAACAGACGGACAGACATACGGACAGGCATACGGACAGACACACGGACAGACAGACAGTCTGCTACAAATGCGGCTTACATTCTCGGGCACGAAACTTAAATCAGATTACCATACAATAATAAAGGCCACCCGAAAAGTACACAAAAAACGGAGGGGAGGGAATTCAATTCGCCACTTGCCTTCTGTTATCTCCCGCCCATTGTCATCACTCAAAAGTGGCTTAAAATTTCCCGCCTGCACATCGAGGCGCGAAAAATATTGTGCTAGAGCAGCGTTTATTATTTGCACAGCGATAGCGCCCGAAATTGGATCCGCGAAATGAAATTATTTCAGCAATTAAAAGTCACAGACAGATGCCAGAGCAGCACTTTCGCTGGAAGTGTTGGCCAACTCGAAAAACACTTGCAGTTTACACATTAAATGCAGACACGACCTGGAAATGTATCAGCGAACCCGGGCTTTCTAAACACAATGCTCTTTTTGCAATTTCTAATGTGATAATATCAACGTATTGGCGAAAGAAATTAGCAAACTTAGCAATTGGTTGGGCAACACCGTTGGTGCCATAAAGTATTGCAATTCATAAACCTGATAGATAGGTTTGTGAAATATTTCATTAAGGAATGGCGCAACCGGCGTTTTCAGAAAACTGCACTTTTCCGAGAAAACAAACTCAAAGGCTGCGGCGAAACGAGAGCAAGCGCACACGTAATTGGCCAATTAAACAGCCGAAAAAAGGAAAACCCAAAGGTTTTCACGATTAACCAGTGTGTGGTGTTAGCGCCGCTGAGTATTATGTAATCGGAGCGCGGTGCAGGCCAAACCGCTGCGATTTCGGCCTCTTCTAGGCCTAATATCCAGCTGTTTTGGCTGTGCTCGGTGAGGTCACTAGGAGTGGGGGCGTCATTTGTACGCCTGATTTTTATACGCCTAGCCATGGCAAATTAATTAAGATTTGGCCAAGTTAACGGCTCGCTGCGGTGTATGCAGAGCATTAGATTGTTCATCTCGGTCGGATAGAGCCGTAATAGAGCTGGCCCAATTTCTCTTCTGCAGACATTGTCGGGCGGACCGGCGGGGGGTGCCTAATCGAATGTAATAACAATGCGGCCGGTAAAAGTAAGCCAACTTTACACGCCCATTTGAGCCACATTTCAAGAGCAAAAAGATTATAAATAAATTAGCAGAGAAAAAGAGGGCCTCATAATAATTCGGTTTTTCAATTGCCTTTTCCTGCTCAAACCAAAACGTAAACAAGCGGGGCAAATCCAGATATCGAGGCGGAAATGTGAGCAGTTATACTGCAAACGGAAGGCGGTTGAAAAGCAACAAAAAGCCAAACAAAGCCACAATTACTTTGGGCTCTTCGCGGTGGCAAATGAAAAGTAAAAGTCAAATAGAGCGCAGCAAATGCAAAAGCCGACAACCGACAGCCGACAGCCGCCAGCCCAGAGACTGTGGCAACAAAATTTCAAAGTTACGTACACACTTAGGCAAAAGTAAACGTGTAGCTGGCAAGAAAAAGCACAAACCGGCTAAAAACCAGCCGCAGCATAGGAAAACAACAAACTCAGAAATATGTATCTGCCTCTGTATCTGTATCTGTATCCGTAGGTAAGAGACCGAGGTGGAAGGTGTGTCGAATTCGAAATGCCCTGGCCACCACTGATTGAGTTGTAAGTCCAAAGACACACTCCAAAACTGTTTCGAATCGTGTTAATGACTTGGGCAAATCTTTGGGCTACTTCAGATCAGCGCTCGCACTAACCTTCAGCACTCGAGAGCACGCGGGACAGATACTCGTTCGAGTGGAAGCGCCGTGCTGGCCTGCTATCTCGGGCGGAACAAAAGCCAAGTCATACGTACTTCCACAAAGTTCAATATTATCAAGAGGGCATTCGGTTATTTACATGCTGCGTGCGCAAATGCGGAGAAGCACAAAAACTACACACAAAAAGCCACTCGCACGGTTCCCCTGGCGCACACCCGAAGGCGGCCCTGCATTTTCCAGTTGATTGATCCCCGAGCGCAGTTCCGCCACTTGAGGAGCGACGGCCTCTCCAAAAACTATGGGACCAAATCAATGGGAAACTCAATTACAACCCAATTTCCCAAGGAGCCGCCGCCGAGAATGCGCATGGAACTTTCCGGGGCCCAGGGGCAGGGTCTCAGGCTAGAGCTTAGCGGGTTACTTGGCCAGTTCAAGCCGAAGAAATCCGAAAATCCGAAAATCCGAATCGGCAGAGTCTGGGGCAGCGACCAGAAACCCGCTGCGATCCGAGTGGCCAATGGGGCAGCAAAAATAACAGCGCCGGCAATTCGGTGCAGGCCTGAGCAGCGGCAGCGCATTATATATGGGAGACCGAGCTGGAAATGCCAGCGAATCCGAGCGGTGAGTGAGCGGACCTGGCAGCCACCACGTGGGAAACTAATTCATTCAGCGGCGGAGGTAGAAACCCGAGGCGAACCACGTGCACTGAGAAAATGGTATCGCATTCCAAGCACAAATCCCGATTCAGGGTAATCTTTTGCACGCCCAGCGAGCCAATGACTCAGAAGGCCTATTATTGTGCCTCAAACCCGTTTGCCCCCTTGATAGCCCTTAATTAAAATCAAAATGTAATTAGTTTCGAAAAGATTTTGAAATAAATTAGCGCCACCCCTAGGAACAGAAATATTCGGCAGGCAGTGACGCAAGCAGAACGGATTTACATTAGCACAAACTTTCTTGGCCCACTGCAACCACCGCCCCCGTCATAAAGGCAGCCTGGCTCATGGCGGCGATTAAAGGCGTTGGGGAATTATTGTTCAAGTGTAGGAAACAAAGAAACAAAATGCGAAACGCGAAATGCGAAATACGAAATACAAAATACAAAATACCTAAACCCGTTGCATTTTATGACTTGGCAACAATTACGACAAGACGAAAGAAAAATCCAACAATAAGACCCTGCAGTGACAAAGAGGCTTTGGGCGCCAGGTCGATGGGAGGCGGGTTCCCCGGGGGGGTAATAATGCCGTGGAAAATGGGTTAATAAAATAATATTTTATGGACTCTACGCGCTCGAGTTCTGCAGCGCAGCGACGGCCATAACGCGGCCGGTTGCAAAACAAAACAGGGCGCAGAAATCCAGGGGTTGGCGTTGGTTTAGAACTTGAAACCTGGTCGCTGGTCAGAGGCAGCCGCCGCAATGAAAGGTGAGGAGTGATGGAAAACAAAAAACCAAGCCCCGGCAAATCGAAAGCCGATCGAAAGGCGGCGATGTCAGGCGAGGGTGGCTGGTGCTAAGCAGCTAGAACAAATAAACAAATGTATGCACGTCCGCCCAAGGTACCACTGACGAGGGCCACACGCGCTCCTTCCGACTCGATTCATTCGGGACTTGTGGCTTTGACAGACCCCGTAAGAGCCCGAAATCGAAACCCCTGGCCTGGGGTGGGGGTGGTGCCGGGCGTGCTAGCCGTGGAGAATGCGGCGGGCCAGGTCGGACCGGGTCGAGTGCTTTGGAGGCCGGAACTACCGGCTCTGGAGAGGCCGGCCCACACCCAGCCACGTAGCCGGGCCATCGCTCAGCCACACTGCACACAGCACAGCACACAGCGCGCACCATTAATAAAATAAAAACTCCCCCGTCCGTGGTTTATGAAAGATGTACGAGCAGCTCTTGGGATCCGTTCGCATTGTGCGGCATCCGTGTGTGAATCGAGAGTACGCCCTGTGTTTGCTCTTCTGCCACCTAATTGAACCTTTCAAATTGCTCTATAAACACACTGATCAAAACAACCCCGCAGCACAAACAAGCAAGGCCCCCGTCCGCACTCTCCCCACCTCCCGTAGGTAGTTTTCCCAGGACGTGATTTCTCATTGTCAGTCGTTTTGGTTAATTAAAGCATCCCCGCGCGCGCACCACAAAAGGTTCATTGACTAAATATTCCACCTTAATGGTTTTCGGCTGGGCGCTCGTTTTGATTAGCGATTTGTTTGGTTTCCCAAAGGCCGCAATGTAGCGATAAGCCCCTCGTTGGGGTACTAATCAAATGGGTCGAGCGTCATGGGTGTTTACCGATCCGCGATCGGTAATTTAGGTATCCACAGCAATCGCCAAGGCAACGGGCGAGTGTACGCTCGGGCCGAACTAATCGGATCTGACGTATCCGTAAGATTGCCGCCCGCCCTAGGGAGGCAATCTGGCAGGCGGATATCTACAATGTAAACACTATTGATACAAAAGTAATTACCCTAATAAATGATGATCGTGCATTTTTTGTAGTTACTTCTACTTACGCAAAATACAAAAGACCTTTGAAGCGGAATTTTTTAAAGCGAATTAGCCTAGACACCGATTACCGCGCCCGACGACGTCGCTCTAATTGCGACTAGTTGGCAGTCTGGGGGATCTGGCTCTCTATCTATCTATCTATCTATCTATCTATCTGCGTTCGCCTCAAAGTAGCCTCTCGTAGCATTTGTAGTGCCTCTAAAGAGGTCAGGCGAGTGAGAATGACGCAACGAAGTATTGTTTTCGCTGGTTTTCACTCCATCTCAATAGCTTGTTTGATCTGATGTCTTGTTAGGTTATTCGACAAGTTACGAGCTCCGGTAGCCAATTGGCATTTGCCTTTACAAAGGTGGCAACTGCACAGATACAGGGCTGCCAAATCCTTGCTTGCGAACGCCGCCGCTCCGATCCAGCAGATAAAAATAACACTCATAATTGACGGGTCATAAACAGACATAAACAAACACCCTCGAGCCCGCCGAGAAATAGTATTTGATTCACTTTTTCTCCTCGTAACGAATTCGAGTCTTGTTTATATGCTCGTCGAGTCAACAATGTGTTTAGAACAGTAGATAAGGTGCCCGGTGGTGCCTAGTGGACGACGGATCTAATCTCGTGCCCCACAATTGTAAACTTGAACCGCAGGCGATACGAAAAGTGCTCTCTGACTCTCTTTTTGGGTCGCGATAGTGGGGAAAGGAAAACCCGCAGTGCCGACATGCCGACATGCCGACGTGCCGGGGGAAAAGTTTCTGGTTTTCGAGCCAAGGAGAAACCTTTCTCGCGGTTTACAGGGCCAGCAATGTCACTTTTAGTGCCTTTTTTTGTTGGCCCCTCGCCATGTATAACACTTATCTTCAAGATCGCCGGCGGGGGGATCACGTCTGCAAAATAATAAGTTTTACGCCGCTCGTCTCGGATTTCAGGTTCCGAGGAATCTCAGACAGACGGACAGGCAGACGCACAGATGATAAGCGTGTGCAATCATCATCAGCCCTAATTGGAAGTGCTTCCAAAAATGGGATTTAAACGGAAACAGCACGGTTGATTGCAGGGCAATGATAAGGTCTGCCGGTTGATAAGAGCGTGCCGGAGTTGCGTCACCGCTCGACTGCATTGCCGGCGGGCCGAAAGATAGTCAGGGGCAGATAGCCGCAGATACTTCCAGCTAATTGCCCGTGTCAATATAATCCGCACTCCTTTTGATTGATTGCACTTAACTTTTGTAATTTATATACAAAACATATATGTAACATACCAGTTCCACACCATGTGCTGGTGCTGGAGCTGGCGCTGGTGCTGGTGCTGGTGCTGTACGGGTGTCGCAAAGCCGAGGTAATTGCCTGGCGGCCTAATGAGAGATTTGTCCGGCAATTAATACGACGGGTCGCTTAATCGCCGGCCTGCCTTACGACCGGCCGTCGACTCCATTGATGATTAAGGCCTTTTGCCAGTGCGAAAAGGCGAGCCGCAGATGCAGTGAATACGCCGGCTAACGAACCGGAGTGAACTTTGCGAAAGAAAGTTTCAGGCCACGCCATGGTAATAACGGGGCGAAAGAAAGAAATCGAAAGTCCGGCTCGATTCAATCTCTCAGTTCGCAGGTTCGCCAGCGAGCTACTCCCGGAAGCGGCTGCGAAAACGATCTTGAGAACTTCTCTTCGCACAGCTCACAGTTCACAGCTCAATTAAAAGCGAATCAAGATCGCTACTTAAGCGCAAGATCATAAATCCGCTTTGTGGCGTGCCAGGTTCCTTATGAACAACACCTCCGTTGTTATTGTTTTGCTCAGCGGCTGCTTGCACAACACAACTGCGGTGTTATTCCCAGATACTCAGGTACTCTCGGCAGCGTTTCGAGTTGCCGTAATGAGTTTAAATCAAACTAAAAAACTGCCATGCGTTTCTCTCATCTATCATTGCGTTTTCGAAAACAATATGGAAAAACCGGCTGGCTGATGGATTAAATTATATGATTGCCGGTTAATGGCATATAGGCAGGCGGCAGGCGGCAGGCAGCGCCGCCCCGACTGTCATGCCGAAGCGGAGCTCCTAAGGTCAGAGCGCTTCAGTGCAACACCTTGGGACTCAGCGGTCACCACCGGCGGCACTAAAAGCGGTGGCAGCACTACGAGCCCCAGAATACCAGACCACTGGCACCACTACCGCAACAATCAGCACGTTTCGACCGAAAAAGAAAACCAGTTTCCCCCGAGACGACTTTTGTTGGTAATGAGTTGGGCAGCGGTGGGAGCTGCGCGGCGAGGGGACAGCCGGAATAGTGGAATAGTGGACCGGTGGAAGTGAGAGGTGCTCGCAGGTTGACGGCTGATGGTCGAAGGTGGTTCCTCAATGGGGCAAGAAATACCGGGTGCCGTATAATTGGCCGGAAAGCGACGTTGACGTTGGCCACTCGCGGCAATTAGAGCGCCCCGCGTTCGAAAGGCCAAGATTTCAGCCGCGGTAGCGGGGCCAAGAAGCCACGGAGCCAAGGTCCAAAACGAAGGGCCCCACCCGGATTCGTGAGTGTTTATGGGCCCCCGGAGCCCAGAGCACACATGCAAGCCCTCTCCCAGCCCGGCAGTGGCACGCAATGTGGCATATAGTTAGGAATAGCAAATAGGTGGCAGCAAATTTTGAGGCAACATGGGTGGGGCATGGTACACCCGGGAAATACCCTTCAGTTATGAATCATACTTGGGAAAACTACGAAAATTCTAGATCATAATCAAAGATACCTCCTTGGAAGTAGCAATCTCATCTGAGAACTCGACAAATTGTTTGTCTCCTGATTAGATCTCCGGCCTGATAGGAAGCACAAACAATTGCACAGATTTATCAATGATAAAAAAGAAAGAAAAGTACACAATAAGCATGATGCAGGCCACAAAGAGCCGGGAAATCTGAGAATGGCCCTCTGCGCACAGCTTTCTCTGCAGGAATTCGGGCTGCCATTGAATGGGCGAATGAAAAAGGAGGGCTGTGTTTATACGTGACTCGCAGAACGCAGAACGCAGAACGCAGCACGCAGCCCAGAAGTCAATACCTTCCTCTCGGGCATGTCGCGATGACCATTTCCAGTCACCGCCGATTATGAATCTCATGGCCAGGGCTGCGTCACCGAAATTGGACAAGCGATCGTTAGGCACAAAGGCCAGCAGCCCCCAGAGTCACGAACCATTAAGAAGTGATAACAAAGAAGAGTGCGAGTCGGATGAGCAGCCGGAGTAAGTACTTCAAAACGATGCTGTCGGAGCGCTGCGTCATAAAATCTAGAAATCGGAGAGGCACTAAACCAAACGAGGGGCCGGAACGTGTTGCTGATAAGATAACAGATTATGAGGGCCCTCGTACTGCAGGGCAGCGCCAAACTCCAAGCAGTGACCGAGGCCGAAGTGGATATTACCATATCGCCTGCCCGGTGGCAAATTGCCTGTGAAACGGGTGAAACCTTCTGCGGCCTTATAAATAAGGCCTTATTTATTTACTTTCGGTTCCTGGGAATGGCCAGACAATTTAATTTATTTGCCTGCATTAGGGAAAATAACATATGAGCGACTCTGCACCAGGAGCCAGGCCAGGCCAGGACCGGGGCCCGGGGCCCGGAGCCCGGGCCGAGAACAAAGGCACGTCAGGGAGCACAACTAAGTTCTTCCCATTCTGCGGATAGCGAGTGCGTCGGAGGGGGGACTCGAGAGCGTCTGGGGAATTTACACGCAGAATAAAAGCAGGTTCGCAGCCTTGGGCACTAATTAAACGAATTAGTGGTGAATATTCAGAGGTGCTACGGTTCCATTACCAATGGTCATCCGAACTTTTCCGCGCATTACCATAAGCATAAGGTAGCCGCTAATAGAGCGATTAGTCGTAAAATAAAATATATAATTAAAATCAAATCGTATACAGGGCCAAGCAGCTCGTTACGTATGCATTTATTCATATATTCAGACTGAAACTATCCGAGATACGAACATAAGACCATAACAATTTGCTTGCCACAAAAAGTGTGTATTCTACTCTTTGGCATTAAAATCACATGTGAGCGCTTCGTGGCAGTCTTTTTCCCAGAGATTGCAACTATCGAATAACAAAATCGGACCCGTATGAGCGGAAATATATGGAAATCGCCGGACACATTGCCCAACCGACCGATGTCAAAGTTTTCACAGATCCCACTGCGCACTGACATTTCCTATTAATAGAGGGAAATATTCATTTCCCATTTAAGAACTGCCGAGACATGCGTTCGGACACTTGAATAGTTATTATTAGTTACATACTGCCAGCCCGCACTGTATTATTGAACTCCTTCGCCCGCTCTGGGGCGCTACATGGTGTGTGGCATGCGTGCAGACGAATAAATCACATTAAAAATTAAACACAACCCATGGAAACTTTTCGATATGCTTTGAAGAGAACTTGATTGGGCGGGTTGGGGCGCGGGCTCGGGCTCGGGCTCGGGCTCGGGGAGTGCTTGGCTCGCATTTCGCAGCTCCCAGTGCCGAGTGTTGGTAGTGTGCCACTGAGCAGTTCATAAGGGACGGCAAAGGGCGTATGTGTTACTTACATTGAGCATCCAAATGGTCATCTCCTCGAGG
This sequence comes from Drosophila biarmipes, assembly GCF_025231255.1. Taxonomy (NCBI): domain Eukaryota; kingdom Metazoa; phylum Arthropoda; class Insecta; order Diptera; family Drosophilidae; genus Drosophila; species Drosophila biarmipes. Next base: position 12,162,957 of record NC_066616.1, on the reverse strand, counting down.
ACAATGTCCATGCTGCTGTGGGCCCCGCTGAGTGTGTAGTCGACGGCATTATCGCTGCTGCGTCCTCGAGGGGCCGGCGGTGCAGTGGGCACGGCGGCGGTGGTGGCAGCAGTGGTGCGACGCCTCATGGGAGACGAGGACGAGGAGGAGGGTCTGTGTGCGGAGGGTGTGGTTGAAAATGCGGACGTTGCTGCTGCTGCTGCTGTAGCCGTAGTGGCCGTAGTGGCCGTTGCTGTAGCTGCTTCTGATGGAGATGATGTAGCTTTAGTACCGGGATTTACTGGATTTGCGGACAATGTCTCTGGAGTTTCGGTTTCTGCTTCTGTCGCACATGTTTTTGCTAATGTTCCCGATGATTTGTATTTGTTCGATGCTGATGTGTTGGCCAGCGTCGGCTGGCTGGCCTCGAATAAGCCGAGTAATTCCAAATCCCGTTTGCAGCAGCAGCGGCAAAGGCGAGGCATTTCCAGTAAATCCTCCTCGGCGGTGGCTGGAGAAAGCTGCTCTTTGCACGGTGCAACTGCCGTGGCACTTGCCGCACTGGATGCACTGGATGCACTGGGTGCACTGGCTCTTTTGGCCGCCTTCTCCTCGGCGGTGGCTGGCTTCGCGCAGAAGAAACGGCTCTGTCTCCTCCGGTCGGCACTCATCCTGTCTCAGTTCCTTCGCAGATCTTCTTTTATATTTCAATTGGCCCCGTATGGGGGGTGTTTAGCGCCAGTTCTTCACACGAAAAAAACACCCACGAGCTTGATCTTTTCAGTTTTTGGTCGGTTTATAGTCTTTTTAGTTTTTGGTCTGTGCAGTTTGTATTTCTCTCTCTCTCTCGCGGTGGCGTTGCTTTGCTTTTGACCACTAGTCGACGACGACGGCGGCGGCGGCGGCGGCGGCGGCGGAGACCTAAAAAACCAGAATGGGCCAGAAAGAGGCATGAGAAACAGAAACAGATCGGTGGTTAGGAAACCTTTCGCCGCCTGAGACATGGTGCGTGAGTGTGTGTGAGTGGCTCAGAGCTCCGAGCCCTGGCTCGAGCCGAGTTCGAGCTCGAGTCCGAGTTGGAGTGTCCGTGTGAGCCAGTTTCTTTTAGTAGGCCAACAAGCGACCGAATCAGAATATATATCTTGCGACCAAGCTCATTAGCAGTCGAAAAACAAACGCGCCGTTCGGTTCAGTTCGTTCGGACTCTGGTTTTTCTGCTTTTCTGATTTTCTGCTTTTCTGCACTTCAGTTTCCAAATTCTACACTAACCCCAGCCAGCTATTCGGTTTTTAGGTTTCGAAATCCTACAGAGAGATTCGGTTCGGTTCGATTCGATTGATGATTTGAATTGACTCTTTTGGGATACTGGCTCTTCTACTTTTTTAGTTGGCAAAAAAATTGTTTCTTTCGGCTTCGAGTTATAGGACGATGGTTTTATCTGTTTTCTCCAATCTTTATATCTCCAAAAAACAACGCGGCTCTGGATGCAAGTTTTGAGTTTTTGGGCTTTTAAAGCAAAAAAAATGTCAGAAGACACAGTCTACACAACGGCAAGTGGATTCGAGCTTTCAATGACAAGTCTACACGATTGGAGCATTTCCATTTATAGTTTAGTTTTCGGTCAGAGACTACAACCCAGCAGGGGGATCTTTCTTTTCGATTGGTTTCGATGCCGCATGTCTATTTCCGGGTCGGGATACTCAGTTTTCGGACCAAAGTCTACACATTATCGTTATGGTGGCAGAAAAGCTGTGCGCAGCATTGGGCAGCTTTTCCCCCACTTCCGTTATTTATTCGAGATTTCGGATTTCAGTTTTCAGTTTCGGTCAGAATTCTACAAGCGCCCCGTACACCTGCCCTTGTGGAGCAAAAATAAACTGTGTGGTGAAATTTCTAGCCTTTCGGGTGTATAAACCGCTAGAAAACCGATTTTGCCGCTTGCGTTGTTGTCCTCTGCGCTTAGAGGCGGTCGTAGTGGCGGTCGCAGTTGTTGCTTTCGTTGTTGTTACAGCCGATGTGAGAGATTTTCTCGAAATGATCAAATTATATTTTCGGCGGCGGCATTTGCGCTCGCACACTCGCACAATCAGACGGACACACACACGCACGCACACACATGTGGTGGGCAGGCATTTAAATTGATGAATTAAATGCAGAAAACGCACACTTGCAGCGGAATTTAAGTACGGCGGCCAAGATATGCACGTATATCTATATCCGTTACTCGGCAATTACAATTACAATTAGCTTTGATTGCCGTTACTGCGCGAACCGGGCAAGACAATGGGCGTCGCGAGATTCGGTTTGGAAATCTTTGCGAAACAGTGCGGCCTGATAATTCGAATTCTCCGCGGAGCGCCAACTCATAATCTTCTTGTTGTCGGATCGGACCGTGCGCTGAGACCGTCGCGTTCGGATTTGAAATTTTGAATGAGTGGGGCGACTGGGCAAACCGCCCTCGAGACGGACCAGCGTGCTTTTGTTTTCTGCATTTCGCTGCGGCCGGCGGACGGTCACACAGCTGCTCGCTCTCCGTCTCTGTTAGCCTAACATGGCTGTTGGCCGCGCGGCGAAAACCGCCAGCAAAACGCGTTGAAAACGCGCAGAGAAGGCAGACTAGCGTATTCTTATTTTATACATTTCATAAATGTATATAAATATTTTATTTATTTATTTGAAATATTTGAAATGGGAGAGAGCTGAATTAACAGCTTTCAACCGTTTGGGCGGTAACTACGGATGTTAGGCGTTAACATGTGCCCAACACTTGGCTGTTGAGCGGACTCTCTCTTCACCACCCAGCGCAGACTCAAACCGTGGTGGATTCTGACTTTTAATTCTGCCTATTTTGCAAATTTTTCAAATAAATGAAAGAAAATATGTTGAATGGGGTAGCTAAACTAAGCAAATGGTTTCCTAAAGCCGTATAGTCTTTCATATAGAACGTATATTAAACTGCCGGCCAACTGAGACATCACTCACCATAAAAGTGCCCGAGGAGCTTCGTTAAGTTACAAATAAATTCTAGTCACGCCTCGAAAATTCGATTAGAACGGCTGATTTTCCGGTGTTCATGTGTGTAAGAAGTAAATTTCCTAGTTAGTCAGCGAAGGGAAGCTTCCTGCTTTCTGTGCCGTCTCGGGCTGGGATGACACACAGCATTTTTAGCATTTTCCGGTGCTCATGTAGGCGAGAAAAATTAGATTCCCGAGCGTAGAAATGAGGGTCAACCTGATGACGCATTCTATTCCAATATTTATTTGTTTATTACGCAAGCCGCTTGACCCTTTGCAAACTCGCTGCACAATTATGGCTCGCCGGAGAAGAGCAGCTGTGCGGGATTAGTAATGCCAGATTGAATATTATCTCTGGAAGGAGTCTTAACCCACTTTATATACTGCCTACATGCGAGGTCGGGGGACCAGCTGTCGAAATTGGTCAATTCGGACCTGCAGCGCCCCGCTTTGCATAATTTAATGTTCTCCTAAGTGTTGTCCCTTAATTGGATTGTGTAGATGACGAGCAAGGAAAACAAGAACTTCCACGGCGGGGGGAAAACTTCGAATTGTGCATAATAAGTGGTGGGGATAAAAAGTTGTAAGTCCGCCGGTCCACGAAAAATTCTACATTAATCCGGACATGTTCCTAAAAAGTTGCAACTTTGCACGGGGGAGGAAAAGGCGTTCCGACTGCTTTTTCCAGCCGACCGCCCCTAAAGGTACTTAAGTCGTTAGTTACCCCATACACGTCACTATGGTAACCTCTTGATTATGTTCTGGCGACGGCACGCCGTGTTTTCCAGGTAATTTACGGTAGCCAGGAGTTTTATGTGCTCCCCGGCCCATTATGAAGATGTTTTTAGAAGGAACAGAACATGTAAATAGGCGATTATGCAGCGGCATAGCACTCGATTCTGTTCTGAGTAAGCAAACGTTGTGTCAGCCCTATTTCTGGACCTGCCAGTAAAAAGCAATAGTGCATCAACCAATTTATTCCTGTTTACTCAGCCGAGCCGCCGGGGAATTTAAAAACAAATGGGGCCAAAATAATGCCTTATTTATGCCATAAATTGTGCATCGGCCTTTGCTGCAAAGCAATTGTCCTCCTGTGCCGGGCAAAGGCAAATAGAGTACTAATTGATTTAATGCGCCTTATACCGCCCCATTAGCGGCAAAATTTACCTTAATATGAAATCATTGCCGGCGGCTGTCCCTGCCGTGATTTAATTGTCGGCCAGGCTCCACATTGCTGGCTACCGAGGCGCGGAAGGCGGCTGTTTTTATTTTCTTTCTTTGTATGATGCCAACCACTCACAGGAGCCCCCAGGCCTTAAAGCTGATACGCTGGGGGTTTAGGGTCGAGAAGTCAGGGTTCAAGACCGCTGGTTCTGAAAAATCCAGCATTTAGGGCAACTAGGGCGATGGAAACATGTAAATTAGATACATATTCGCAGACATGCGAGGCATTCGCCTGCTGCAAAGGTAAAACATAGTGGTTTTCAGTCAAAACCGGCGAGGAATGGCACTCCGTTAACTTTTGAAAAGTCATCGAAAGCGGAATGTGGGCGGTGTATGGTATATGGAGCAAGCGCAGACTCGAACCCTTTGGCAAGAATTTTTGAAAGGAATTTGAATTTATACACAAGTATGCCGAAGGAGAGAGGGGGCGGGCGGGCGAGAGCACGTTGGAAAAAATCAGCTGTTTGCGGGACAGCGCCAAAACAGAGACAGCGCCAGTGGGGGGAGACAGGCAACACAGGGCGAGAGAGAGAGAGAGAGAGAGAGCGCGCGCCGGGGGCTTTGAGTGAAGGGAGCAGAGAAGAGCAGAGGAAAACAGAAAAACAAAAAGAGGCGAAAGAAATGCCAACAATGCAGAAAAGGGGTAATGGAGAGAGCGCAACCAAAACAACGGAAAATAATAAGAGCGCTTTAAAAGCCCAGTTAAGCGAATTAATTTGCATGCCTTTCGCGCGTTCTTGCACTCAGAAACTCAAAATGCGAATATGTGGGTGCCACCAGCCGCCCTTCGCCCTTCGCCCTCCGTCCACCCCCGGCCCAGCCCGGCGCTTCCTTTCCTGCCGATTGTTTTCGCCGCTCGTCATTGTTGTTGCGCACTCTTTGTTTTTGCGCTTCATTTCATTCGTCACTTAAACAGCCCCTGCCCCCGTCACTTAGCCCCCCCACACTGCCGCCCATGTGATTTCCACAAAAAGACTGCCGGAGCCCTCGAGGACTTTCCACTTAGTCTCCTGAAGAGAACTCGCTACTTCACATTTTCCAGGAAGCAAGACAAATAATTGCCGAGGCTCGATTTAATCCGCCATTTAAGCCGCTTATTCGCATGCTTAGTACTTACGCAGCGCCGCGTTCTCCAGGAGTCCTGCTGGAAGTTAATCCCCCGCCGGTGATAACGCCGCCAGCTGAGGCCGGCGGCCGAGCGGACACCTCCCATGCAACCCGATAATCAGCGGCACTTTCTCCAACCACTGCGGTGAAAATCTGGTTAACTGGCTTTTTGACTTTGCGAATTCCGTCCAATTCGGTTCCGATCGGGAGTTCCGGGGGAAAGCACGTTGCACCGAGAAGATACAAACAAAAAGCCGTCTCTCCCGATCTAGGGATGGGAGGGCAGGAGGCCGGAAATTAATCGCAAAAGCACGGGCGATATTCCGTTTAAAGGGCTATTAAGCAACCCTATTGAATAGGGAACAAGTGCATAACCTAGTTAGAAGTTTTAGAATGTCAAGTGTTTCTTGGGGACAAAGGACTTATCGAATGCATTCGGTTAACAGCGAGTCGCTAAGGCGCCAAGGATAACATGTTTGAAAAGCCTACTTACCAAACAGCTACGAGTTATAAACAGACAAAGTTTGACGCAATCTGCAAATCAAACATATAGAAATGAATCTTAACTAAAAACAAAAGAAAACAAGGTTTTTATTAAGCAAGAAAACAAATTTGAAATAAGAACAGAGATACGCAGGGCTGCCAGACTGTTGAAAACATATAACCCGTGCTGTTAGGCGCACTTAACAGCACTCAGCCTTTCCATCGGAACAGCCAGCGGTCACTCTGCCCGCAAAACGTAAACAACTCGCTTGTAATTTGCGATTTGCCGCTTTAATAACCGAAAATGTCCATGCAAAAGGCCAAAATCATCGACCAGAAGGAGTACCTCAAGAAGTACCTCTCCGGCGACAAGGAGAAGAAGAAGAAAAGGAAGGAGAAGAAGCACAAGAAGGGTGCCGCCAAGGTGAGGATCATCGATGACGACGCCTACGACAAGGACGACCAGGAGGTGGACGAGGACCTGCTGCTGGGCGGCGAGGATGCGCCCCAGATTGTGGGCGAGTACATCGAGGAGGATCCCAACGTGCGCAGCAAGTGGCGCAACATCGCCGTCAAGGATGAAATCAAGGAGGAGGAGGGCGGGGAATCCTCGGCAGCTGCGCCTGCCATTCGCATCAAACAGGAGCCCCTGGACGAGGAGCAGGAGGTGTGGGGACGCAAGGCCTCCGTGGCCAGGGTCAAAGATGAGTTCTCACCCACCAGACGAATCAAGCAGGAGAAACGCAGCAGTTCCCGGGATTTGAGTCCAGCGAGGTCGAGAAAGCCATCCAAACGAGAGCAAAGTCCACGCAGGAGGAGCAGGGATCGATCTCCAAGTCGCCGAAGTGCGAATAGCTCAGATCAGAGTCCCCCCCTACGGGGCAGAGATGCAGATCAATCACCACCACGCCGGAAACGTAGAGATTCCGACCAGAGTCCACCCAGAAAAGCCAGGAACGGCAATCAATCGCCGGCCAGAAGAAGGCGAGATTCGGATCAAAGTCCTCCAAGGAATCGAAAAAACAAGAAATCGCCAACTAGAAGGAGGCGAGATTCCGATCAATCCCCAGCCAGACGTCGTAGAAGTAACTCCGATCAGAGTCCGCCCAGGAGACGAGCAGATAGGGATGCAGCCTCACCAAGAAGGAGACGAGACTCCGATCAAAGCCCACCCAGAAGACGTAAAGGGGACGACCAATCTCCTCCGAGGCGGAGAAGGAAAGACTCGGACCAGAGTCCACCAAGAAAACGCAGAGGCGACGACCTATCACCAGTACGCAAGAGAAGGGATTCCGACCAAAGCCCACCCAGAAGACGGAGAGATGATAAACAATCGCCACCCAGAAGGAGGAGGAACTCCGATCAAAGTCCTCCAAGAAGACCCAAAGTTGAAGATCAATCCCCGCCCAGAAGACGTCGCGATTCCGACCTAAGTCGTAGGTCCTTGAGCAGAAGTCCCGCGCCCCGAAATCGCTTTAAGGAGGAGCGAAAGAGTCGCTGGGGCAAGGCGTCACCCAGCAAATCAGCTTCGCCACCACCAACGCACAAGCCCAAATCAACCAAGACGCTAGATGGCAAGAAGGCAGGTTTGCAGGACGCGAAATCCCTCAAAAAGGAAACTGACGAGAGGCGGCGACAAGAGCATGACCTCTTCGAGAAAATGTCCAGCGAGATTTCTGGCCGGGATGGAGAAGTTCAGGTGCGCAGCACTCGCCGAAAGGGTCACAGGGCGCGGGAAGCGGCCAACGAGGATCCAGCCGAGCGGAGCCGCAAGGAGGAGCACGAGAAGAAAAAGAAGGAGCTGTACGACCGCTGGGGCAAGGGCCTGAAGCAGATAGAAGAGCGACAGTCCCGCCTCGAGGAGATGGCCCATGAAGCCTCGAAGCCAGTGGCCCGCTACGCCGACGACGAGGACCTGGACAGGCACCTCCGGGAGCAGGAGCACGCCGACGATCCCATGCTGGAGTACATGCGCCAGAAGCGCAAGAAACGCGACCAGCAGGACAACAAACCGGTGATACCCAAGTACGAGGGCAGCTTTCCGGAGAACCGCTTTGGCATCCCTCCAGGATACCGATGGGATGGTGTAGACCGGTCCAACGGCTACGAGCAGCGGTGGTTCGACAAGCAGAACGAACGGCGGGCGGTGCAGGACGAGGCCTACAAGTACAGCGTGGAGGATATGTAAAAGTTCCAGACATTTATATATTTGTTGCAATAAAGATTTCACAACTGCCTGTAAAGAGGAAAAGCAATAACTACTGAAGTTACGTTTTTACGTTTTTGCTTGTGTCTATTTTATTTTGTGCAAATAATTTCTTGGCAGTTAATAGTATGACTTTTACTTGTTCTTTAAATGTTATACATAAGAATAAAGCAAAATAAACATGTTGAATAAATGTGTTATCGATAACATACTTTTGAATCGCCCGCCACAATCTGCTTGCCACTTACAACACTGCCTGCGCGCGCGATGCAACCCTGTGTGTAGAATAGCGGAGCAAAAGCGAATGGTGAATAGTCTTCATCTACACCTGCGACCTGCTCGTCGCTCCTCTAAAATCGTTAAAAACCACCAAATAAACTGTGTAAATTGTGGAAAACCCATTTAAGCTAACAGGTTAAGCTTCAACGTCACCCTTTGGATGCAAAACCTTATCGGGTAAGTGACGCTATCTGCCAGACTAGGGCATTCTAAGTTTTTTTGCTTTGTAAGCAATAGACTATTATTTGTATGTATGTAAATGGTGATTCTGCTTTGCTTTGTTGCTGTTTCGTTACAGCGAACAAAGCGTAACAAACTGTGTATGTGTGCAAGCGCGGTTGTGGGGGAGAGAAGCGAAGAGGAGAGAAAAGTATTAGAGTGTGCGTGTGCCCCGCCTCCAATAATTAGCATAAATACTCTTAGCCGCAACAAGAAAACAACAGTTTAATCTGTAGATTTGGGGGTTCTTTTTTCAGCTGCTCTTTTGCCCTTCGCCTTCAACCGCAATTGTCGGTCAGCCGATGAAAAACCAGTTTGTTTGTTGCTGCTGGCTGCTGCTGATTGTTGTGATTTTGTTGTTGCTGCTGGTGCGCTGCAATTTAGTTGGTGCAAGCGAAATTGGCGCGAAAAGCTTTCCAGCTGGAGAAACGTGTGGAAAAGCTGAAATGGACTATTCCAATCAGGCACTTGGCGCATGCACGCGCCTGTCGTCCGACACAGCTTCCATCTCGCTCGCTCCCAACGGGATGCAAATCCCGCAATCAGCATTCGCCCCGTCTCTCTCGCGTTGACACACATACACACTTCCGCACCTCGTATTCATTCATGACACTGCCACTTACTCCCCCTTTGTCCTCCTCTCTCTGTCTCCATCTCCTATTCCTATTCCTTGTGTGCCATTTCGAGTTCTGTTTTTGTCTTAATTCGCCTTGCATTACTTGCAATTCCTAGCGAAAAGCTGTTCGTCCGATATTTTGTTTACAAGTGAAAATATTGTTTTTTGTGCTGTGCTGCATAAATCTAAATTTTCCACATACATATTCGCTTTTAACAATCAAGTGCTATTTATTTAAATATCCAAAACTCTTGACTCGGCAAAATATTTACAAAGCATAGTGGTATACATTACACTTTGTTACAAAGTTGGCCTTTTATTTATTTACCTCATTGGGTGCTGGAAAATAGTATTGGCTTTAAGTCCCGAATATGAAAAGTATTATTATTATTATGACCGCAGCTGTATGAATATCATCTTTTGTTTTGTCTCATAAAGAAAACATAAAATGATTTTATGTACTCTGTTCGAAATATCACATTTTCAGTGTTCTGAAGAACTACATAAATATGTAACAAAATAAAATTGTGTTTTTTTATTACATTTTTTAAATAAAACTTTGTTAGTATCCGTACTTAGGAAAACGTTTTGGTTTACACAGTTCAGAATGGCGATAAATTTTAATGTTACATATGTACTTAGTGTTCTTGGTTTGCTCAGTCCAGGTGTTAAACTAAAAGTATGTTTTAAAATCTTTAAGTTTATAATGCCTCACTGTATCTAATTTGGTAATCTGTGTATTTACCTTAAATGTCTAAATAAATATATTTTAAATAAAAGTTAAATGGAGTAATATATACAATAAACCCATTTAACTAAAAACTAGATTTTAATAGATTTGGAAAAGTTTAGACAATACCATGGATGGACGATATTTGAATCACATTTACATATGTTGGGGTTACAAGTTTCCAGATTAAAAAGATTTGGGAATGCTTTTTATTATAGAGATGCAGCTCAGATTGATATACAAAGCAAATGTATTAATTGTTTGACCTCTAACTTCTTCATCATAGGCATTTATCTTTATCAAATCATATGCTTGGTCGTGGGTTTCCCCAAATTGCACATGGCCCCCAAATATAATTAGACGAAACCCAGAAGCATAAGGCAGAAACACCCCAAAGACCTTCGATGGTCCAAAACCAACCCCCAAGGCGTGCTCAACCCCTGTCCTTGGCACTTCCTTGTGCATTTCCTTGGCTTTTTCCTACCATTTAGGGTGCTTCCAAGGACCCAGTGACATGACATTGTAATGGCTTAGAAATTTACACGCATCCCATGCTGAGTGCGTGTGCTTCTGCACCCCTTACAATACTCGGATTGATCCTCCTCCTTGGTCCACACTTGGAATCCGAGGGGTTGATTCGCGTCCAGCACTGGGCAAAATTATCACATTTATTGGGCACAAAATGAAAAGTATTTTAAGTAATCAAAGCAAGTATTAACCAAATAGTGCTTAATGTTTGGATAAAAAAGATCATTAATCAATATTTACAGTCCATGATTTGTATATCCTAAATATAAAATACATTTTTGGCTGATACTAAGAAGATAAAGCAGATATAGAAGAATCTCCATGATTAGAAAAACTAATAATAAAAATACTTATTTGATCTCTTTTTTTCTGTGTGGAGTTTTGGCACAGTGATTTGGGCTCCTTAAAGCGTTTTTTAATTCCTTTACATGGTGGAACGACGCGGCGAAGTTATTCAAATTCCCTTTGTTTGAAGTCCTGTTGAATGGGAAGAGGGAATTTCACTTTGGTTGATTCATTGGAATTTTCTCAGCACCACGTGTTCAGATTTTGGGATTTCTGGTGAGTCACAGATTGGGGTTGCTGTTGCTAGGGAAGCTTCCGAGTGGAGGAACTCGAGCTGAAACTGGATTGCCAAGAGGAAATCTTCCAATCAGTATTCTTCGAAGGCAAACTAGCCTCCCTATGAGTTCATATTAATTCCTTAATTATTACCTTACCGACTTCAAGCTGGCAGATTCACGCACAGAGAGGGAAAGAGCCGTAATACACCCCGCTAGGCCAGCAAATAACCCGGGGAAAACAATGGAATTTTCATAATTTTCCTGGCCCATCTGGTTTTTCCTCTTTTGTGAACCTTATCCTCTTAGAACAATGCGGGGTGTAAGCGCCCCGCTGGAAAACTAGTTTCTCCGCTTTCCTTCGATCGGAAAACAGAAGGCAAAAGCCTTGTAACCAGTTTTGCTAATTTGTGCACACGTGCAAATCCTGCGACAAAGGATCCATTGAGGGGAACTCGTTGCAGCCCGAGGCAAAAAAAAGAAAGTGTTAGGTTCAAAGCGCCGCCGGCCAATGACACAGGAAATTAAGGTTAATTCATCAAAGTTTCGGAAGAGTTTTCTTCAAGAAGGTCCCGAGGAAAAGTGCTCTTCTCTTGGATCATTTGTCATTCAGATAATTATATTCTTGTTATGACATCGCAGGGTTCAGAGGACGGAGAATCAAAGGTGTCAAGATGACTCGGCATTATGGTGATCACAGAAGATTGGATAGTTATAAATGAGAGTTTAAACTGGGTTCAAGAGGCGTAGTTAAAGAAGAAGTTGGGATCAACTAGGATTCCGAAAAATGTGCACAGAAAGGTCGTTAGTAATGACCAAATGTAAAATACTCAGGATTACATTAACTTCGTTTTAGTAAAGGTTTTAAAAGCATGCTTATGTAAGTTTATATATGTATGGTGTGGTTTAGATATAAAGGGATTAGTACAGAGACAGAGAAATAATCCAAGAACTGACCTTGGACGATCCTCAGTTGGGGAATCCTTTTCCAACACTTCCCCCGGGCAAACCCGTTGAAACTAGACCTTCTGCTCCAGATTCGAGCCATAAATCAAGAGCCTTTGTTCCACTCAGATGGTTCTACTTACAGAACTTTGTAAGACAGACAATAAAGGGGAACCAAAACAGGACTCATGAAGGAGACAACCCGCTGCCCTACATAGCGATAAAAAGCATCCCAAGACTCTTTATTATTTGTTCCAATGCCACATTTCAATTTCCAGTTTGCTTTCGAACAAAGCACTCGCATATGGATCAAAGGACATTAACTTCGGTGGATCGGGGGAAGCGAAGACAGCTCGCAGAGATCTGCCTTGGCTAGGGAACAATAAAATAAGACGGGAGCAGCGGGACAATGATATGCCAGCGACTTAACTACCCCGGCGGTTAAAGTTTTGCTACTTTTATGTTTTCCCAATTTTTCACGATGCCAGTAAAAACACTTCCGACTCTTCGCATTCTTCAGTTTGTTTTGTTAGGGCCTTAGGTGCGCTTTCCCCTTCCGGATTTCGATTCGCCCTAGCCCATCATTTCAATAGAAATGTAAATAGGAAATTTTAATAATAATTGAAATGAGTTTTCCCGTAAGGAAAAGCAATCGTAGCGAAACGGAACCCAAAGGATCCTCCAGGGGGTTGCTGCAATTCGTCCTAAGGAGCTGCGTGCGGCAACCCACGGTTAAGCATGTAATTTTCTGCCATCCATATGCAGCTTCCGGGGGATATAATGGCTCGGGGAGATGTTCTGTAGGAAAAAACTGAAGGGGAACAGGCTGCCACTGGGATCGATGATTTATAAACTGTTTTTTAATCGCCTGCTTCGCCGCTTGTCCCCGGAATTTCCATGCGCATTTAAATTACTATTTCGGCAAACGATTTCAATCGATGTAAATAATTGAGCGTTAAAGAGCGTGGAAAATGCAAATCGGGGAAATGCCAAGAGGGGGAACGAAATCGAAGTTAAGTGGAAAGTGACTTTTCAGATAGGCCAAACTGTACTTGGGAGGAGGTTACTGATTCATAGAAGAGTTAAAATAAAATATAGAACATCTTCACTTTAGGAATCAATTTTGTTTTGATAGTGAGAGAAAGACAATCGACTTCATTGACAAGGAGCTGTAATATTTATTTATAGCTCCAGAAAGGGTTAAATGTAATTGACAAGAGCCTGAATATCCTCAATTTTATTGGAATTTTTTTGAACTTTACTAATGGATTTCCCATTAAATCGTTTTCCACCGAAATCATTACGCTAGAAGCTCTTCTCGCCCCTTAGCTCATAAAAATTGCAAGTTTTACTGTACTTTTTTTCGTTGATTTTCTATCCTTTTTTTGGGTTGCAGTCCACGTTTTCCCCCGACATCCATTATTCAGCGGTGGGAGAAAATGTACTCGCTCATTCATGAAGGAAACTCCTCGCCGCCAGCGCTTTTCCACCCCGCGTCGTTTGCGGGTTAAACAAAAAGTTAAATCGTCTAGGAAAGGAAGCAGGAGAAGAAGAGAGTGGTTCTGGATTTGGCCATCTACAGTATCCTTGGTGGTTCGGGGTTACTTTTCGGCGGTCCTTCCACCCCCCAGCGCACGGCGGCTATCTCCGCGTCTTGAGCCGGGATATTTCAGGACACCACTGCTGCTTCTCACTCTCCCGCGTTTCGCCGGTGGTGGAGGGTTCGCAACCTGAGACTCAGACTCAGATTCGGATTCGACTCTCTAGGTATTCCGCCGCCAGAGGCTGACACAGTTATCGAGTGCAATCCGGACAGGTCGGTTGTGTTCTGAAGTCCTCTCGTTGTTATCCGTTCGCCGTTCGTCCTTCGCGTCGCGTCGCGTTTCCCGGTTTGTTAGGTTCCCTCGCTCGTGTAGGTCGTTTTTGTTGCCTAATCCCTAGGATCGAGTTGTTCAGCATTGCCTTTAAGTCGAAGTCTTCGCCTTCAACTTGGCGGCGTTTTCTTACGCACCGTTGGTTTTTGTTAATCGCATTTAGAGCCGTGTCTTTAGGGGAATTCCGGTTGTATTTATCAAGTAAGTGAATGGGGAAGATGTTGATTTTTTCCTTAGCAAAAAGATACTTGACTTAGTAAAAGTATCTTTGAGATACTATTTTTCTATATTTAATTATGAGTGTTCTTTACCTTAGAAAATTGTTACTCCGTTAAATAAAAATATCTTTATCGTAAAGATACTATTTTTTCTATATTTATTTAATATAAATGCGATTTACATGTATAAATATACCTACAAAATGATAATAGAAAAGCAGCTTTGCTACAATAATTACAATTTAATAAAATGTGTTAACAAATAATAGCACAAACTCAAATTCTAGAGATTCAAAAGAGAAAATATGACTGTAAAGTATATATTTTATAATATTTAGTCTTGAATCTAACTTTAATTTCAATATTGTCTCTGATATACTTAAAATACAATCGGTATTAAATCATATATTTTTGTTTTTTGGTATTAATTTTATTTTAATCGCCTTAAGAATTTGTTTCTAACCTTTGTTTACTTTACTTTGAGGAACAGAAAGTGATAAATCCGAGAGGTCCTATTACATTGGTATAGCCCAACCATAAAACCGTGCAGACAGTCCTTTATTGTCGCTGTGGGGAAGTGGAGTGAATCTCTGTCGGTATCTGCCGCCTTCAACCTTGTCAGTAGGCAAAGTGCTATCCATTAATTGCGCCAGGCAGATAGCAGCCGGCAGTTTATTTATCTGCCTGCATGTATTGTACTGACGCGGTCCATGGCCCGCCGCCTTGTTGCTAAACTGCAAATACTTGCACTCGACATTTTATATCTGCCGTCTGCAGTTCTCTTTGTTTCGCTTCGGATTTGTTATAATTTCAACAACTTCCGCATTGTCAAACATATAGCATGTGTAGTATATGCCATACATAGGAATAAGATATATACATATATCGCAGCCTATCGCCGAAGTCGTCTGCAATCAATGAACCGCGCTACGAAAAGTTATTAATACAGAAAACTAAATATTCGTTTTGTTTCTCGCCCACCATTGCATATATGTTAATTTCCATTAGTCCGCTTAACCCATTTCGTACTTTGTACTTTCATCGTTCGAATGCAAATTATATTTCGCTTTGATATTTAAATTCGTGCTCTTTGTTTCCATTTGCAGGTTGGCATTGAGTAAATTACATTTGGGAAAATTGCAAAAGTAATTAGTGAGGTAAGTGTGGTGGGGTGATACTTACACTTCTGGGGGTGATTATGTGCATGCACAAGAATGTAAATTATCGCTAAATATGTAGTTTAAAATAGCAGCTAACAGCTGGAAAAGTTGCTGACTTAATATTCGTTTCCCAAGTTCCATGCTCTTGATTCATTTTAAGCAAATGGATTATATTTAGACCTGAGTTATATTTATAATTTTTATCACGATGACGTGCTGTATTAGATAATGACAATGCTTGCCATGCTTCTCCCCAAAAAGCTAGATACAAGGCAACAAAGACCCAGTAAATAAGCAAAGAACCACCGATTGGCCCTGAACTTGACTTGAGTTGGTCTTTGGGAAAAAAGAGTCAACGGTCGGGTCTCTGGTATACGGCCAAAATAAATGCTTAGTGGCTGAAAGCAGCGTTGTCAGTCGTTTATTCGTATGTGTTTATTTTTGTTATTATTGTTTTTTATCAGTTCTTTCCCAAGTTTGTTGTTGCTGTCGGGGCCAATGAACGTGAAGCTTGCAAATCAGCAAAAAAAGCTGAAAGAAAATGGGAAAAAAATTGTTTATACAAGCTAGCAAATTGCTAAATGCTTTTTCTATCACATGCAGGGTGCATGTGAGCAAGTGTTCTATTTAGGCGAGTTGGGGGAGGTGGCTCATCGCACTGAAAGCCTGGACAGTCTAGGGAATCACGTTTAACAAATTGGTGAAGTATCCGGTTAAATCGGAATTATGAGTAATAAGTTGAAAACCATTCAGCGCAGATTATAAACTAAAAATGTGGAAATATGTATATTATCAATTATAAAATAATATTATAATTTGTGATAAATGCAATTATTGATAGACATTTAATCACCTATATTTGATTCCATCCTTATCAAAAGTTTTACAGGATATTGTGAAATTTGAATCACTTAAATTGAACATACCATCTCATTTTCATTCTTGAATGATGAGTTTCATTTAGGAATTCACTTTAAATCTGTTTAAACATTTTCTAAAATTTGTGGAATTCATCCTTTATTACACTTTTATGTCCTAAATTATTTTTTAAAATTCGAGATTAAAATATAAAGGATTAATAATTATTTGTATTTATAATACATATGTTTACCTAATTAGGAATACAGATATCTCCACCCTTACCTACCGCTTGTAATCCGCAATAGGCCGAGGCATTTATTTATTTCCATCCCTATCAAAGGATTCCTGGAAAATTGTGAAATGCGAATCCCTTTGCTTGAGCAGCCCATCAAATTAGTGGGTATTATTAATTTAGCACGCCGCCCCCACGCCTCTCGCCTGCCTAAAAGGAAATGGGAAAATTTCTGGGGGTGCCCAAAGCAAAATTAAAACACATAGTACATACATATGTGTTACACCCCCACACATGAGCGTGATGGCCGAGAGGGAGCGAAGAAAGTGCCATTGTTATTGAGCCCTCGAAACGAGGTGCCCCGTCTGGCGCCCCTTGTGCCAATTTCCATTTGATAAACATAAACAAATCGATACGCGTCACAACAACGTGTCCGATGGACGGGGAGATCTGGAAGGACTGCATCAGTGTATAGACGAACAGGCTTTGTGTACACACAAGCCGGCTAGCCCCCACAAGAAAAGAGAACAACATCGTTGGGGTGGTTTTTCCGGGGGGTACTCTCCCCAGCACCCCACCACCCAACCCCGCGCTGTGCTGGAAAATTACGACGCAGAAATCGCGTCCAGAAGGATACATCCATCCTGTCGCTCCGCAGTCCTCGCTCTTCGCCCACTTTGGCATGTCCTTGGCAGTCTGCGGTTGGCATTTTGTTGTGCTTCTGCTCATTCATAACAAAAACAACATGGAAGCGCGAGAAAGCCTTTCACCAGGAAGCTTAGCGAAAGGCTTAAGGCAAAGCTCTCGCCCGGCGCGTTGCCAGATGGCCCCGTAAACGGGATACGCAGACCAGAATTTAATTAATTAATAAGGGATTATTTATGCCTTGGGCTGCCCACTGAATTAGGGAAAAACTCCAGGCAAACGGAAAATTCGCGCCTCCGCATAAATGAGTCGGCTGTGGGGAAACGCCCAGTGCAGGACAACGCCCACAAAAAAAGAGAAAGAAAAGTTGTTCAAGGTCTCCGAAGCTCTTTGCACTGCCTTGAACTTCTCCGAAGGGAAAGCGAAAGTGAAAGTGTGGAGCTTCGATCCAATGAAACCCGAATCGTTGCGCCCACGCATCCCTGAAATACATACGTATCTCTATCTTCGCATGAACATACATACATCTAATCCTGGTCTGGGTTACGTAGGCGACTTCGGGTATCGGGAATATATTTTGTAAATACTCGAATGCCGGCGCCCACGTCCTTGAAAATCGTTTTACACGCCTCGCCTAACAGGAGCACACAGTTGGGGTCACAAACGTAGCACTCTGGCGATTATTTAATTTCTGTTTTGTATCAAGTTAAAAAAAATTCCACTTTGTAGTATAGCAAAGTCATGGCAACTAATATAAAAATGTCAACATCAATATTTTCCCAAGTTTTATATTCAATCTTAACTAGGTTGCCATGACTTAAAAGTATTTGTTTTTATTAAATAATAAAAATTTGTAATAAATGTAATACCTAAAGTTATGCTTTGATAAACAGGCTACGTAATCAGGTTCTTAGTAATTAATATGTAGAGAAATACTTAAACAAATCTCTTTTATTCAAATTCCAGAAAAGCTTGGTAACAGGCGTGTGCTAGTTGGCAATATCCTTCAAAGTCGTTAACGAATGGGAGGCCTTGACTACAGGACCCCTCCATTACGAGTGTTTTTGTTTTGACCGCAACTGTATGTTTATGTATCGACAGTGTATTTTTTTATTCGTTGTGGGTGGTTGGGCGTTAGCTCGAGCGTGTGATTGGGCAGTTATCCTTGTTGCTCCCTACGTATCCTTGGCGTCCCCTCTGCAAGTTGGATCGCAATTCCATGTTCAAGGACATGGCTGTGATTTGCTGCCACAGCAGCTATGGCGAAAACAACAAAAAACTCCGTGCGTCAGTTGGTTATTTTCCTTTCCGACGAATAAATTGTATCCCACGCCTTCCATTGAACGTCGGTTTAACTTAATTTCATCAAATCCAACGACTCTTGATGCATCTTGATGTATGTAGATTCTTTTTATTTCCTTATTATGTTGACCAAATTTGCTATGAGATTTGCAGAATAATTTGTGTGTGCTCTCGAAAGGCACAGATATTAATACAAATTGCCTTCTGGAAAGGAAATAATATAAATATTAATACAAGGATAGAAACACAGAACCTATGTATCTATTTGGAAGGAAGTGCTTATCTTCAATTGGGTATAGAAATTCCTATAGATTAAAAAATGCATGGTATCCCATTATCACAATCAGAATGATAAACAAATATAGAAACGATCAGAATTCAGTATAATATAAACAAAAACCTCGAAACCAGACAAAAGCTCGGTAAAATATATCCGCTGAAGGGTCAGTTTTCCCCGTTTTAATGCCAGCTAAGCTCCACTCAGTGTCGCATTACACTTTTATGGGGCATATTGCATCAGCTGAAAGTATCTGAAGAGTTCTGAAGCCGCTGGAACGAATCGAACCGATCCCAGAAAAAGAAGGGAAAGATATCTACTGAAATCAAAGAGATAGGCGACTCAGAATATGAATTTATATGGCTGTTTTCGCCATATTCATTGTTTTTGCTACAAACAAACTAATAAAGATCGGGTGCAAAAAATGCAGCGTCAGCTAGAAAAAAAAAACCCGCGCATTTCGCTTCTTCTGTATTGCTTGCAATTTTACTTAATTCTACAATTGGCAAATATACTTCTAGTATTTTGTGTTTTTTCGATTGCTGTAAACAAGTTTATTTTTACACTGGCGAAAAATAAAATCAAATCAAAATCAAAGCGCCAGACAATTTCATAACAAAAATGTGCATAAAAAAAGCCCAAACGAAAACAACAACAATGGCGAACGGAATGGGCAAGAAAAGGGAAAACAACAGAAGTAAACAACAAAAGTGACGTCAAAACATAGAGAAAGAGAGCGGCGTGAGCGGGAGAGAGTGGGGCGGCAAAGCTTTGTAAATGAATTTATTTAATAATCAAATGCAAAAAGCAGAAGAATAATAAAAACCAAAACAACAGACTGTACTCGAGCTTTTGGAGGCGACTCTCCTCGTTCCATTCTTCCTTCTCTCTCTCCAAAAAATGGAAAAGTGGAAGTGAAAGAAGCACCAGCCAGTGTTTGCATGTGTGAGTGGGAGAGATGGTGGGGGCATGCGCCAACGCCGCTCTCTCAAAAGCTGCGCTCCCCACACTGAAACAAATAATTGATTCAGGTACAAAAACTGAATTTCACAAGGATGTATGCCAGATTAATGGTTTTAGCTTTACAAACAAAAACAATGGGTAAACTTTTGGGGCTAAATTCAACTTATTATTGCTCTGCTCCCAACATTTTTTACAAAAAAATACCTTTTATAATATCGGAACACTTTTTTTCCCGGTGTTCTGTCTTCCAGCTGTACAATCAAAACAAAAGCGATTGGGGAGCTTTTGGCGCTCTGCTTGCTGGCTTTGTCGCCGAGCTTTGCACACTTTTTATCAATCGGTCAAGAACGTTTGTCGAGCGCAGACCAACCAAAATAGTCCAGCAAAAGCTAAGACTCTGACTCTAGAAAGCCAAACACTGTATTGGTGAGCCAACCACACACACAAAGCGTGATAATCAAAATAAAAGGAGGAATAAAAACAATTAAAGTGTACCGAAAAATTTGAAAAATATCTGAAAAGTAAATCTTACAGTCAGTTTGTCGTAATTTCGATGAACACCTATAAAAACAAGTTTTTGAAATAGCCGCATTTAACGAACTAGTTTCCGAGGCAACGAAAAACTGTAGCCATTTGCATAAATAAATAAAGCAACAAACATAAACGCTGCCAAACTTGACGAATGCGTTGGAATTTGTCTACCGCATAATATATATAGCGTGCATATGTATATAAATTCTTATTAGAACCCCACGCTCCCTCCGCATAATACAAAATAAAGAAACCCCAGAGAGCGCCAAAAGCCCCAAAGCTTAGGCTCCGCTCTTCGGCGGGCTCTCTTCCGTCGATCAGTTGTTCGCTTGCCGCTCAGCTGCTCGGTCGAAACTTGGGAAATAAACCGCAAAATTGACAACAAACCGCGAATGGAATAGGAGGCAGAAAAAAACAAACAAAGCTAATCACAATTTGTTGTAAATTTTTGCCCTTAATTTAAAAACGAGTTTCACAAAAATTATTGAGTGCCAACCCGCCGTGCGGAATAATACAGATAATAAATTAAAACGACTTTGTCGCCACTGATAAGATTCTGCCCTTATCAAAATTCATATAAACTGAGTGTTTAGCTTGGTGTATTGTGCTTTGGATGATATATACGTATATGCTACGAATGTGCTTCATTTTAAATAAATTTTCGTCTTAATCGCCCCATGTGTGACCTAGTTAAAAAAACAACTCACACTCACGCATGAAATAACAATGAAATGTACATATAATCGTGGACCGCACCATGAATAATAATTAATAACGAAAGGCGAACGCGAGGATGAGAAAAAGTTAAACAAAACACAATATCAATTAATTTGTAAACACGGCGCGAGGGAAATGTTTAATCTGCGTGCATTTAATTGAACTTTTTCGAGGAAGTAATATAAAAACACTTTCGCAACAAATCAACACAGCATCTCGTCTTCTGGCCTGTTTATACGCAGCGAGGTGTAAACGGAAAGGAGCAGATAGGGTGGTAAGAATACACATAAATGTGGAAAATGTTTAAAGATTATTATAAAAGACCCGTAGGGAAATAAAAACGAAAAAGTTAAACCAAACATCAAAAATGATGGGCTATAAAGATAATCCTGGTACTCTATAGAAGACATCTCATTGAGAATTTTATATAAAGGTGATACAAATAGAAGGGAAGAGGTATATTAATCTGGAAACCCTCACTGAACTAAAAAAGGTGTGTGGACTGACTGAAAGTAAATTTGAATCTAAAGTAGGAATTACAAAATGTAGGAATTACAAGTATAAAAAACTGATTTATGATCATGTTTGAACCTACTGAAGTAAATTCCCTGAAAATATTTATAGGACCCTTAAAAGTCTTCGACATAAATCTAGAGGCTCACAACTTTCTTGGGCCGGCACTACAATTTGTAAGTAGCCCCCATGTCTGTGCTCTCTCCGCTTTCCTAAGCCGACACACTGGTAATTTATGATCGCAGACCAATTAAAAAATTAACCCGGGCCAGGGAAGGGACCACTCTGCCCCCAATACAGAAACCGAAACTTAAAAATCGAAATCTAGCCTGCCCTTTGAAATGTGAGACCCAGAAAGTCGATGAAAAACTAAGCCAAAACCGAGACAAACAAAGCAACAAAATGAGCTAAGCTAAGCAAAGCGTAGCACATAAACCTATGGCATTCCGAGTCTTATTTATGTATCGGGCACACTGTATAGGCGGCTTGATAGCGGCTCGAGTTAAGCATTTCCTGTCGCGTCGACAGAGTCTTTTGGGGATCGAGCGCGTCCCCAAGGGGTCAGAAAATGTGGTGGGATAAAAATATGAATCTTGTCAGGCGGCGTGGTGTTTTCTTGCTTTCGAAGAGGTTTACTGCCTATTTTTTCCCATTTGTGCAAATAATCAAAGGCAAACACACACACAGCACAGACACTTACAATCGAAACAAAAGGAATCAACAAAAGCACGCTGTGTATGGCAACAAAAAATTAAATTGAAATTGATTTCAATTTGAATTTTGTTCGCTCGGTTTGAGTTCAGTGTCAGTGCGAAAATTCAAGGCTGAAAACTGTTGACTTTATAACTAGAAGAAATGAAATAAAACAAATGCCCAAGCTCCAACACGTGAGAAGTGGCCAGCCAACGAGTTGAGCCTATAAGGCAGCCATATGTTGGTAAACTTCGGTGGAAAACCAGTAGAAAAGATACCAAACAATCCACTTACCCCTTATCTCAGGTTTGGACCCGTTTTCAAGTCTCTGGGCGCCAAAACATTACGTATACGCCAAGCGTCCAGCTGGCCCATCAGCTAATTGGATGCTGAACTTTCGGTTTGTGCCATCCTAACTTCGGTGGTCGATGGTTATAAGGCTGGCAGTGACTCAAGAGCTACGCTACCGATAAGAGTCGTAAAGCAGGCACTACGAAATCGCTGAAATATAACCAGAAAAAACCTAAAAATACAAATTAGGGCAGAGCTGAGTATTGTGACTGATTAGAATGCTGATATTGCGTATGTTACTAGAAGAGTTCGTTGAAGGTCGTCACCTAACTTGAAATGGAAATAACAAACAGTAAACATTATTATAAACACTATTTAATGTAACTAAAGGTATGAGTGGTTTCTTTTCTTTAGAAAAGCTTAGATAGCATTTGCTGTCATCTTTAAAATCTCCCTTCATAAATATAGTTATTTCAATACTATCCAGCAATACTATCATATTTCAATAGACTCGTAGAATCACCAAGCTTACTGTCTGTAACACTGTTTATCATAACTGGTTACAATCACTTCGCATTACATTTAAATATTTACACATTTCAAATGTCATAATTAATTTACATGCTGACGAAGAAGAAGAATATTTGCTCTTACATTAACGTTAGGCAAACGGCTTTATTAGATGATCCATCAAGCGGGTGATATTGCATCATGATCCTGATTCCCCATTAGGCCGAGCCAAACCCTGCTTTCCATTTTATTTGTTTGTTATTTCCCCAATCAATTTGTTTGAAACAGATTTTTACATATTATTATTTGCTCAAAATGCCGACCATATAGTCTATATACGGTCATTTGCTTTTGCTGGCCTTCAACTTTCTTTGTTGCCGCCGGGAGGAGGTTTTTGTGATCTTTCCAGAGGCTGTTCCGCGGATGCGGCCATTAAGCAAACTTGTTTGCTTTTCTTTGAAATTTCTTTAGCAGAAATATTTAAACACAGCTGCACACATTTATACGAATTGTTGTTGGCGCTGTCTCTTGATTTTTTAAGTGCCCGTGACTCACAAGTGTTTTATTTTACCCATTTGCTCGTAAACAGACTCGCAGATCCCTACTTTTTTTGGGTCAGTTTGTACTACAGAAGGGTCGAATCTATTAATAAAGGGCAAAAATATCCCAGGCGGGGGCGTAAACTTCCTGAACCGAAATTTGTTTTCCATCGCTTGCCATCTTTTGTGTTGGTTTATCTTTTCATTCGCGGCTGCTCGATAAGATAAGTATGCCACATCCA
Source organism: Drosophila biarmipes (assembly GCF_025231255.1). Lineage (NCBI taxonomy): Eukaryota > Metazoa > Arthropoda > Insecta > Diptera > Drosophilidae > Drosophila > Drosophila biarmipes. The sequence goes on along the minus strand of NC_066616.1, from coordinate 12,139,499 downwards.
GGCCACCCCTGAAAAGTTAGGGGACAGCTCTGAAAATTTGCAAGTGCCTGACCCATTGAGCGTACAGCGCTTATCAGTGGCCCATTGTCGTCTCAGCCGGCACGCGGCTGTTGGCTGATAAGAGGCGCAGCCAGGAGCGGGACAGCTGATGGGCCAGACGCTTCTGGCGGGTCTGGACTGGTCTGGTCTCTGGCCACCGGCCACTGCCCACTCGATAAGGAGGCGCGAGAATCGAATCGAGTCGCTCCGGCGGCTCACGTGTTGCTGCCTCCTCCCCGAGTTGAGTCAACGTCAACAGATTCCTCGATTCTTCGAACCCTTTGAAATGCACTGCTATTTGTCTAGCTGTCTACAGACGTACGGGTCTCGAAAGTCACGATTCCCATATTGATTTCTACTCAGCAAGAGCGCCAGCAGCAGCATCTTCTGTTTGTTTAACTATTCAGATGACTTGTGCTAATTTCTTGTTGTGCTGCTAAATCGATATAAATTGATTTTAATTATTTATCTATTAGCGAATCGGTGGGGAGGCAAACATGTTATACTCGTACTGTGTTTGATTGGCTGGCTTGGCGGGGGTAGAGGTATTTTTGGAATTTCCATTGCGAAAGTATCGAACTCATAATTTTTATATCAATTAGTAATTCCAGAATAATAGTTGAATTGAAGTCTAAACTTAGCTAATTTGAAGTACAACCCTGTGAATTTCCATCCTCCTTGGCTTTCAGAGTTCATGGGGGTTCGCACCTTTCTATGCGCTTCTCAAAGTCTTGGCTAAACTATGGAAATGTAGTTTAGCATGCAAATTGATACGTTTCTTATATACTAACCTAGATCCCTCACCTCCAACGACTACAAATTCGCTTCCCTGGGTTCGCTGATCGATGCCTTGCCCCGCTCTTCCTCTTCCAATCAATACAACAATTTACAATTTGCGTCAGCTGTTTGTATAAGAAGTATAAAGTATAAAAAGCAAAACAAAAACCGAACCGAACGCGACAGAGCGTGTTATATCACCAATTGCCAGACATTCGCTATGCTATGCTAAACATTCCGGCATATGAATACTAAATAAATGGTAGAATCAAATGCCCAATACCTAGCATTCTCGCATTTTATGTACACTGAAAAAAATCAATTCATATACTACTGATAGTTTAAAATGCATTATGTTTTCTATCAAGAACTTTTGGAAACATACTAGAAAAATTACTTATTTTTTTCCAGTGCACCTATTTATTTTGGTATTCCCCCTACCGAACGGGGGCACTATAAATAAGTCGAAGGAACTTGCACTTGGCTCTGCGGCTACCTCAACATAAAATTGTTTATCATTGTGTGGGTGTTTCCCCGGTGGTATGGGTGCTTTCCCTGTTTGTGTGGGTGCATGCAAAAGTTGCGTGTTCCTAAAATTAGAGCAAAGTGTGAGACAAAGGTAAAAGTGACTTGCACAAATGGCTAAACAAAGAAATGGCCATAGAAGTGGCGCGTATGGGATTTTCACAAGGGGTGTCGTTGTTACAAGATAAAATATTATTGTGTTTCTGAAGGGTAGCCTACAGCAGAGGCGGAAATATGTCAATATAATTGGTGTTTCCCTTATTTATTGAGCACTTATTCTAAGGGGGTTTATAAAACCCTCCATGAGTAAGCCACTGCGAAAGACTTTCTGCCAGAAAGAAATGGAAAATCAAAGCGAAAGAGATCCAACGAGCGTTGAAAACTGCATGCAGTCAAAACATGTGACGCTTGATGACGAATGTTGACAAAAACAAAGCCCGCAGCAGGGGAAAAGGGGCAGATGGAAAATATAGAGCACCTCAACACCTCAACCCACCGCATCAGGCGTTGACCACTGCCACTGACCCATTGATAATGCGGAGCGGAAGTTGCTCGCGACCAGCGGCTCTCCGTCCTGCTCTTATTTTCCTTTGTTTTTATTTTAATTTTTAGTTTATTGCCTTTGCTTTCAGCTAGTACACGTTTCGAACTGTATAATCATCCATTTCCCACTATAAAATATTCATAATCGCTTCTTTGGAATTAATCTCAATCCAGATCTGTGTAGCTGCAAATATTAGTAAAATAGAAAGTGGCAATGTAAATATTTGTCTATTAAGGATTCAGGCTTTGGGTTGTTTTTCTAGAATTATTTGTTTTTTGTTTAACTTAGTTTCACTTTACTTTTTTCAGGAGTGTAATATTTTCTTAAAGGAATGTAAACCAATTATTGTCTTGGTTGCAATGTGATAAATTAATCGATTGATATCAGAGAAACGAGTTCTTATAAGGCTCTTTTTGAACCAATTTAACATTTTATTACTCATACGCCATGTGACAAATTTGGTTAAACGTGGCGTATGAGTAATTTTAGAGTGGACCTATGTTGTTTCCCACACTATCCTTCCATTCGCAAGAACTTCCATTTCCCCATCCGTCTTCTTCTTGGACCTGTGTTCCCCAGTCGTGCAAATATGCCCCAAGAACGCTCCACACTCGTAAACGTATGTGTATGTATTTAGCGCAATCAACAAGCACATGAATCCCCCCACACTCACACTGGCGAACAAAAATCTAGTATAAATTCTGGCGAAATGTAAAAGCTTCCACTTTGTTGTTGTAAGCCAGCAGCAACAACAAAACGACAACAGACAAAACTCGTCAGTCAAGCAAAGCAGCAAAAAGCTTAATTTTATATTATATACCCAACACAAACAGCACATACACATGCCCATATAAACAGCTAAAGTCTACGAAGATGGCGACAAAAGCAAATAGACGGAAAACATATGTTGCTCAGATCCAGAGTAAAAGAGAGTACAGAAAAGCTCCCACGCTCTCGCCGAAGCTTTATTTGTATTTACAAGCCTCGCGATTTGTTTACAACTCTACAGCTTATGCCCCTGTATGGGTGAGTGGAAAACAAAGGCAACTCTGCGATAAATTATACATTCAAAACAAAATATAAAAAATAAACAGTTTTGACCTTGGGCTTGCTTAAAATCCGAATCCGTGTGCTCTCCCGCCGCTTTCTCTCTTTGGCTGGCCTCTCTTCCACTTAATTTGTTGATAGCAAGCCACGCTAACAGTTTATTTAATATACATACATATATAGCTTTGCTCAATAATTGTTATATTTATTGCATTATTTCATCGTGTGTTGAAATGAGCTGGTAAGGGACGTTCATGTGTTTATAATACCGCTGAAATTATACTTGGATTTATTTTTATTTTCATTTCCCTTTCGTTGTTGGGGATTCAGTCACATAACGTGCATATTGGTCACGCCTGAAACTGGAGACTTGTACTTTAACCCTTCCTAGAATTACCTTCCAAATGCTCTTCACGTGCATCCCACTCGGCTTTAATTAGTTTACTTTGGCCATGGAGATACAGTACGTACTCCCTAGCTTAAACAAGTATGTAAGATATTTGTAGGTAACTATTCGGATGAATTTTTGTTGATATCTTAGAGATAGTATCTTGTTCATATCTTAAAGATAGTATCTTGTTGATATCTTGAAGATTGATATCTTTAAGATAGTATCTTTAGGTCAAGTTCTTCATAAAATCGGTCTATCTATAGAATTCCTTTATTCTTGGTTAGTTTTTGCAATAATACTACAATAAAATAATAAAAAAAATGTTCTGTTAATATAAATGGAAGTATATGTCATATATATTCTTAGACAAAATACATAATTAAAACAAAAATTTTGGTTATTTTTTATTTTATATTATTATTAGAAGTGCCTCTGGTAGGAAATGGAAGGCAGGACCAACCGTGTTGTGTAGTGTGGTGCTTATTCATATTTACTTTGCTCGATTCTCGCACTTCTGCCGCGGTATCAGATGCTTTGGATCAGATGTTCGTCGGCAGCCCCGATTTCACTGCCCTTTCTCCCCACCAAACATTTCGCGTTCATTAACTCGCGGTATCTGTGTGCGTGGGGAATTTTTTAATAGTATTATTCATTATACAGAACCGTCTGTTTATCTTTTATTGTGGGCTCCTCCAGTGTTTGCTCGTCTTCTTCACTTTTTCGTACGATTCCACTTGGGGCTCTTTCTGGCTTTGTTTTTTTTTCGGCTGCCAATCTGTAATAAATTCTTTTTTATTTGCCCCTTTGCGTCTATTTCCATGTTTGATACTCGGTTTGACGGGTATGTATGTAGGTTGTACATATGTCTATGGGTATATAAGCTCCCCATTCGGGTTTCGGTTCCTATGTTTTGGTGTTTGGCTCGGTTTGGTCGGTTCTCGCTTGTTTTTTTTTATTGTTTGGCCTTCAACGCGTTCAGCTACCTCTGACGAATATTAAACAATTTCAAGAGGAAATAGCAATAATGTAAAGAAGCCAGAAATACAAGCATATCACTTAGCAAAAGCAGAATTTGGTCTGGGCCCGGGTCTGTGTTTGCCTTGTATATCGAGAGGCTCCCCACTCCACTCCACAGCCCGCCCCCTCTACCAGCCCCTACAGAACTGTCGGTTCGTACACTTTGAGTGACCTTCACGTCTTGGGACCGGGCATTACAAAGTTCAAATCGAAACTGCCGCCTTGGCTAATGTAAAACGGGGACCTTATCATCTGGAGTGAGCTCACTTATCGGCTGTAATAGATGAAAGATAAGCCCATCGGGGGATCAAGATAGAGTTCGCTGTGGATCGATATACTATTATACGATGTGCCCTGTTTATTTTATTGACAGTAATGCTTCACACCGAAACCAATCTTTTCCGGCTCACCTTTGATTCAAATGAGTGCCCCCCATGGCCATTTCCTCGAATTTTCCACAATGCACGGCGCAAATTGTGCCAAATCCCTTATACTAGATGCACTTTCGTTCCTGATTTGTGAACATTAAATGGTAAACGAGAGTGTTGTATTTTCATTTGTAAACAAACTAATTAATATTTATTATCGAGCCACAGAATGGAAAACAACAATAGCAGGTCAGGTTCCGCCCCCCGGGGCCTTTCACCTGATCGATAAGTGCCATGGACCGAAGGAATCGAATCGAACCCGAAAACGGCTCACTAAATTCGCAAAAAGTTTGCCATTTCGATCCATTATTGTTTTGCTATTTTTTGCTTTTCTCTTCGAGTTCCATTTGTTGTTTTGATGGGCAAATCAAGACTGCTGATGATTTCTCTGCCTTTTTGCTTTCAAAAATTTGTTGTTCGCCAAATCAGTAAAAAGTATTAGGTGAGAGGAGGGTAGACGAAGGGGCCTATCATTGTTGTTTCTTCTACCTTTCGGGCTGCCTTAAAAATAGGCGATAACCAAAACAATAACAAACTTTGAATAGTGTTGAGTTGGCTCTCGGATTCTTCAGATTGCGTTTATCTGTGAGGTTTTAGTGGTATAGAAGTTGTTTTGACACTAGTGTTTATAAGCAAAGGGGATAAGATAATGGGATAATGACTGGGGAAAGTTGTAGTCTCGAAGCAAAATAGGAGTCTTACATTTACTTAAACATAATTATTTTTAATCAGCCCTCGCGTTTAATGCAAATAGCATTCTCTGAAGTTTTGTATTTATGTAAATATTTTTATCTATTCTATCACGTGTTGGGACCGGCAACTTGTGAACACGTGAGGCCATCAATTATAGTCTTGCCTTGGGTTTGGTTCCGGCTAGATAACAGCTGCACGGGTACTTAGCATAAAAGCCACCACTATCGGAATTGGGCTGAGCGTAAAATGTCTCAATAGATGGCCATTGGCAAACCAGTCACCATAGTGACTATAGTCAATGGGATTGGAAATGAGAATGCTGGCTGCCGCCAAGGTTGTCTGGTCTCTACAGAAGTCATAATATATTCGTTTAATGAGCTGTCTCTGTATCCACTGCAACTGGTCTGATTCGTATGTTTTATTTATCCACTTTCAGATACCACAAGACAACGCCGGGCCTGGGCGCCCACCTAGAGAAGGAGAGGAAGAACAAGTAGTTTCAGCCTCGAGCAGAGCGGGATTAGCCGCGAAATACAATGACAGAGAATCAGCTGTATCCCATGTCATCGGAATTCTTTGACACCGGCTCGAACAGCAGCAACAACACCCTCAAATACGACCTGTACTCCCTGGGCTCCAGTGTTGTGGGTGCCGCCCTGCCCACGCTGACCATAAACACGGGCTATGGCAGCAGCCTCAGCAGCATAAACATCAACAATAATAATAACAATAACAACAGCAGTAGCCACAGCAGCAGCAGTAGCAGCAACTGCTCCACCAGCACCACAAATACCTGTAATGTAATGCTAAGTACAACGGCCATAACCATACCACGCAGCAGCAACCACAACCAGAACCATCATCATCCGTATCAGCAGTCGGATTCGCAGACACCTCGCCACCATCCCAGTCCCCTACAGACGTTGCCCAGCATGACGCACCAGCAGCATCAGCTTCAGCAGCAGCAGCAGCAACACCACAACCAACAGCAGCAGCAACAACAGCAGGAGCAACTGCAGCAATCGCATTTGGCTCTGGGGGAGCTCTCGGACTTTGGTCTAGACCCCCTGGATGCGGCCTCCCTCTCGCCCACCCTGCTGCAGGATGTGAGCCTGAGTGCGGCCTCGCCTCTGAACTCCACCCTCTACAATGGCAACACGAGTGGAGGAGCAGGCAGCAACAGCAATGGCATCGGATCAGGAAGCATTGGCTACTTTCCATCCGACATTTCGCATAGTCTCAGCCTGAATGTGGTCAGCGAGCAGGTGTTGCTGCAGGAGGCCGTTGCCCAGAACGAGTTGCTCTACGAGATGACACCCAACTCGAACGCCATGTGGAGCGACATCAGCAGTGCCATTATCCATACCAAACACGAGCCATTCAGCCTGGACGACGACTACATCTTTCCTAACGACAAGGCCGAGATCCAGGCGGCCGATCTGTCCGATCTAAACGGTGGCGATTTCCTGGATGTCATCGGCAACATTGAGGATTTCTTGCCGCAGACCACAGTCTCTCAAAGTGTCAATTTCCTGCTGTCGCCGCAGACCCATGGACAGGACGCCCTGGTGGCGCCGCCCATGGAACTTCTGCAGCAGCAGCAGAATCAGAATCAGCAGCAGCTGCAGGTCGGCAGTCTGCCGCAATTGCAGACGCTGCTCACGCTGACCCAACAACAGCAGCAGTCGAACAGTTCCTCCACTAGTCCGTATGAGATATACCACAGTACGCCCCAAAAGCCGCAGCAGCAGCAGCTGTCCGCCAGCTTCTCGCCCGGCAGCCAGGCCTCCCAGTCGCCACTGACCCCACCACCACCGCCGCACGCCAATCGACCTCAGTACCAGATGGTAAAGTCACGCAACATGCAGGAGCTGATCAAGAAGGGCTTTCCCATGTCCTCGCCGCCAGAACGCTCCATCCTCAGTCAATCTGCTGCCTTGAGTCCGGGCGGAAGCAGTGGCTTTGGCAGCTCCGTTTCCGGCAACAGTACAACCACCAGTAACCAGACCCCGGGATCGGCCGTGCGCAAATCCTTTGGCTACCAGAGTGCCGTGGAGAACTCGCAGCTGAGTCGTCTCAGCTCGTCGGCTCCCACGCACTTGGGACTGGAGCACATCTGGATGCGGCGGGAGCCGCGTCAGCATTTACTCTCCACCGGCTCGCTGGCCGAGGCCGAGAGCTTCTCCTCGCTGAGCACGGGCAGTGTTTTGTCCCCGGATGGCATCGACTTCTCGCAGGACGACGAGGATGACAATTCGAGCGAGAACAGTGACAATTACGACGACTTTAGCAGCGACAACGGCCTATCTGGGGATGAGGATGAGACGCGCACCTCGACGCCGAATCACTTGTCCAGTAGCAAGGGCAAAGAGCGATTTTTCTGGCAGTACAATGTGCAGGCCAAGGGGCCCAAGGGCAAGAGGCTGGTGTTCCAATCGAAGCTCGAGGATCCGCATGTGCTGAACGAGGTGACAGACCCCGTCTTCAGTCCCACTTGCTCGGTGCGAGGCATCAAGGTGTACAAGGCAAGCTAAATGATTTAAAATTAGGAAAGATATGTAATAATAATTTGTTTTTCGTTAACAGCACAGTGGAAAGGCCCGCAAGGGCGATGGCAATGACTTGACTCCCAATGCACGGAAGCTGCACAACATTGGCAAGGAATTGGACAAGCTGAGCCGCACCATCAACGACATGACCCCGGTTTCCGAGTTGCCCTTCAATGTGCGCCCAAAGTCGCGCAAGGAGAAGAACAAGCTGGCCTCACGAGCCTGTCGCCTGAAGAAGAAGGCCCAGCACGAGGCAAACAAAATAAAGCTTTTCGGCCTTGAAATTGAACACAGTAAGTCTGAAGATACAGCCAAAACTGAACTAAATACATATTATTTTAAATAAAATTCGATTGCTATAATTTGAGCAAATTAATCAATTATTTATCGTTTTCCAGAGCGCCTCATGAATGGCATAGCCGAACTAAAGCAGGCCCTGGTCGTCAAGCATCGCACCAAGAACCTGGGCGAATCCACCGAGGAGGTTGATCAACAAATTGCACGCATTTACGCCACCGCCTCGTGTAAGTAAATTTAACTATCTAAACGATCTATCTTGACCTGAACTAATGTGTTTTTCTCTACTTTTGCAGCTGGAATCCGCATTGCAGGCGGCTCAACGGATTTCGTAAACAAGGTTCTAGAAAATATGCGCGGCGGAATGCCGAATGGAGGCCTCGAGGAGCTGCGTAAATCATCGTAGATCAAATACGGAATATGTAAAGCTAACGAACCGCCCATCAAGATTAGTTTTAACAAAATTAGAGCCACATAGGAGCCCCAAGCGACAGCGCCAACCGTACCCATACCACCAACAACTGAAACCCATTCAATGACAGGACTACAATTGGAAATGGATCGGATTCGGTGTGAAAAAAGGAAACATTTTCTCGAGAAAACCCACTGAACCTCCTCCCTACTCCTCAAGACACACGTTCTGTTAAATTGTTCTGCATGAGTGATATAATATTGATAACCGAGATATAACTGTGATTTATAGAGCCTGGGCTTTGTTTTGTATGGCAGGAAATATAAGAAAATATTTTTTACTTTTTCGCAATCACACTGCAACCGGAAAGCCAGAGCCAAACAAACGTAAAAGAAAGAAAGCAAAATTCCTTTTGAAAATGCAACATTAACAAATCGAAAGAAACAAAACAAAAATCGTAAAGAAAGAGGCAACCACAAAACAAAAATGGATGAGAAATGTGTAAAAATACAAAATTTTGTTTAGCTGTTAAGATTGTTAAGGAACCATGGAGTGTTAGACGAGCAAGTGAATTTTTGTAGGACTTTGCTACCAGTTTTACCTGCTAAACGAATAAGGGTTTGAATTCATTTGATTCGATTGGAAAACAATTTATCTGGAATGCTAAAAATAATTATAAACTAAGTTATATACAACTGCGATTTATCTGGTTAAGTTTTAAATGCTATATTACTATATATATTACGGTCTTAGGTTGTCGTTTTTAAGTTTTTCATTTTGTTAAAGAAAGTTTGATTGTTTCCGAAAAAAGTAATGTTTTGCGAAACTTTATTAATTTACTTAAATGCTATAACTATCTATACATACATGCGTGGTGATATAATTTTAATTTTCTTTTATGCTTTTATTTCTTGATGTTAACCGTAGGCTTCAACATGCTTGAATCTACAACTGAGAAGGAACTAATTTTAAGTTTTTCTATTATCCCTACGATTTGCTTATATGAAATACCTTCAATATAAATTATAATTTATTAAGTTTTAGGCACACACATGAAAACATTTTCAAGGCTTCAGTTTTACTTTTCACTTGCGGGCTACTCAAAAAAATATAAGAAAAACACCAAACAAAAAAAAGTATATATCTTTGAGTTTTATTCTTATTTGCATTATCGAAATGAATATTTTTGCTCTGCTTCGATGCTAATTTTGTGATATTTGAATTCAAACTTTCTTTGTTGTGTAGTTCTTGGGGCGGGATCCTCCTCCCTTGGGTTATCATTTCCTTTTACTATGCGTAGCCTTTCTTACTGCTATTTGTTGCTTAACGTGTTGTGTTCAATTGATATCAAAAGAATTAACTTTCGAGAGGAAAACTACATTCTTACTGAGGGTAAGGGAAACAGATCGAGGATGAGAACGAAAATACAAATTACAAAAGTGATTCAAGTTAAAAACTTAGAACTAGGCACTCGTATCACCCACAGCGATGAACACGTGGACTTAACAAATTGTAGTTGTTAATCTAGGCTTAGGCGAGTATAATAAAAACCGATTGAGCGCACATAAACTACAAATCAACACACAAAATTGGCCATCAGTTTTAGGGTTTTCAAATTCATGTCTTGGGAGCTTGACCTCGATACATAAGTGATAGGAATTCAAAATTACAACTTAGATTTTAGAAACACATCGGGAAAACACAGATACCCCACACACACACACACACAAAGTACAAGCGCAAGCAAAAGTAAAGAATTAAGTTTTAGGGTGGCTTTGTGTAAAAAGTACAGAGTAAAGCAAACAGAATTCAAGGCGAAGCAGCATTGAAATAAGCACGACAGTTCCTCAGTGTTTAATATTGTATAATTACTATATTAAATGTATATTTAATACAAGCATTGTATACCTAAATGTTATGGATATTGTAAATGTGTGTGCTTTATATATTTGTGCTTCAGAGAAAACAACTTTTATATACATAACGAAACTAAGCAAACTACCTCAAAACACGTTGGAAAAGAAGTTCAAGTTTCATATTCGGTAGAGAAGCAGCAGAGTTACAATTTGAAAGTAAATATAATTTATAAAATGTTTAAAAACCAAGAGCCTGATTCATGTGTCCATTTAAAGCATATAATTATCAATATTATTAACAGTGCATAATAATGTATTTTCAAATTCTTTAAAATTAGGTATGATACGATAACAATTCAAGTTAGATAGTTCACCAAGCCGAATAGTACACGGACTTGATGAAGCTGCAGAGATCAAACAACGAAACTCTGAAGTCCTCTTGGAAAGTGCATTACCAGAACCAAAAATATAAAAAAAAACAACAAAACTATTGAAAAGTCCAATGTGGATCAATTGAAGTAAAACCAGAGTATGAATAAACAATGATAAAAACAAAACAACTGTGTTGAAAATTGAAAATTTTGTATGCGTTAAGCAAAAAGTAAAAACATAAATATTATGTCTAAATAACACACGTCGGATGTATTTATGTACGTCAAGGAAAAGATTGTCTATATATTACAATTACAAAATACATACCAAATTGAATACATATTGATGAAATATAATAAATAATGGCGAAAGCAGAAAAGCAAGACGATGTGAGTTTGTTTGTTATTCACCTTCAGGTTGGCAAAAAAATGTGGAACGCTTCACGATTTTGCGTGTCATCCTTGCGCAGGGGCCATGCTAATCTTCTCTGTATCGTTCCAATTTTAGTATATGTTCTGCCGAAGCAAGAACGAGTTCAGTTCGAAAAAGTCGGTATATATACGAGCTCGCTTCAGAAAAAGTAGTTGAGAATTATAGGAATCAGCGTGCCACCTAGCGACCTCTGGCGGTGGTGTTTCATGATGTGCCCAGTTTTGCCGAGTGGCGCTTTATTCTACTTTTGGTGTAAAAGTGCATATGTAGAACTAATGTAAAGTAACTAGAAGTTGCATTTTTTGAAAGGATTCAAAGATTTAAGGATAAAAGAGCTAAAGATTTAAATAAGGTATACTTATTATTGCTTAAATCGTACTATCATTAACAAAAACATTCTCAAAATACGCTTATGCATTTAAATCGGATGCATAAAGTAAAACCTCCCTTAACTGTTGGGCCCTGGTTATATGTGAGATATTTGCAATCTTTTTATATACATTTTGTGTGTTTAAGGACCAAAAAAATGTGGAACGCTTCACGATTTTGCGTGTCATCCTTGCGCAGGGGCCATGCTAATCTTCTCTGTATCGTTCCAATTTTAGTATATGTTCTGCCGAAGCAAGAACGAAGTTCAAAGAGTTTCTACCCTATTTATATTGCATCCTTGCAGGATAAGCACTTGGGAATTTTAAGGATGTGAAGGACATTCGGGGTTGCTTAATCTAAGGGGTTACTTTTAAATACTTTTCTTTCGATGATTTTCTAAGCAACAAGTAAAAGTCCTTCTTCCTTTGTTGAAAACACAGTTCGTTTTATTTGACTACAATAAATTGATAGTTTTAAATATAGAGGCACGACTAAGAGAGTTTTGTTTCATTTTGGTTGGGGACCAAATAAAGTATACACATAACAAATACAAAAGGCTTTAGGTGCGATTGGTAAAAAAGTGTTAGGTCGTTCTTGAGTTGATTGTGCTGTAATGAGATTCCGCACTACCACTACTCGTGCCTTATTTCGGGCTGCAAGTCGAACCAAGAGTTCAAGCCAGCTGGCGTAGTAATCTCGGCATCGTCCAGAGGTATTTTCAGCTGAAAGGAAATCATGAAAAAGAATTTTTAGTGCTTAAGGATCAAAAAAATGTGGAACGCTTCACGATTTTGCGTGTCATCCTTGCGCAGGGGCCATGCTAATCTTCTCTGTATCGTTCCAATTTTAGTATATGTTCTGCCGAAGCAAGAACAAAGTTCAGTGGAACTTCTTCCCTATTTATATGGCATCCTTGAGGAATAGGCACTTGGGAATCATAAGGATGTGCAGGACGTTCGGGGTGGCTTAATCCTAGGGGTTGATTTCTCGGGTACCTACCATGCCTATGATGGGACTGCCGCCGGACAAGAATCCCTTTTGTGTGCACACCGTCACCTCGAGCTCCGTCTGCCTGAGCTCGGCAATGGAGATCAGGTACTCAAAGGAGGCATCGTAAACGGGATTGCAATTGTCCTTGATCACACCCGTCTTTCGCTTGGACTCCTTGCTTCGCCCAGGCAGCAGATACAGCTTCACATACGGATCGGGGATGTTGCTGGGGTCACGGAGTGGTATCTTCTGGATCTTGTGAATGGTCACGTCCAGTTTCTGCCGCTGGGCGCTGTACCGGATGGACAACTGCATCCGCCCAAGGCCGTGTTCACCAGGCGACGAGGTGGAGTCCGGGAAGCGGTGGGTCAGCACGGAGGCGGCCAGCTCGCTGATGGGCTTATCGCTGGATGTGGAGGCCGACATGGCCGGGGAGATTTTGGTAGCCACTGCAGGATCCTCCTCGCTGATGGGCGACTCGGTGGACAAGCGCTTGCTGGATGTCTGAGATTCCTACAGGCAATGAGAAATGAAGATTTTTAACTACATTTTATAAGAGTAATAGCAAAATATAATCTTTGTTTGTAACTTATAAATGAAAATTTAAAAAAATAAATATTTTTTTTTCTCTTAAAACTAAAGGCAAAGAAAAACATGATTTGATGATGAAAAAAAGAATCGCCGATTCTCCCCGACGGGGAATTGAACCCCGGTCTCCCGCGTGACAGGCGGGGATACTAACCACTATACTATCGAGGACGTTGAAATGCGTTTGTCAAATATTCTTGATTAAAATAGAGCTTGATAAAGAACTATTTTTCACGAGAATTCAGAATAGTGATGAGGGAAACATTTTTTTAAACCTTTTTTGTATAAACAAGATTTTGTATTTCCCTTATGGACACTCATTTAAAAATCTCAGATACCTATTGGATATGCTTAAATAATAATAGAACAGTATTATCCCAAAGACTTTTTATAAAATCCCAAAAATAAAATGGAGTGTAATTTTCATTGATGTTTGAATTTAGTAAATATTAACAGAGACATTTGACCCACCTTAAATGCTGGAGGCGCCACCACGGCCACATCTGGCGTCTTCACAGAGCTGCTGCGGGTGAGGGCCGCCACTTGTTCCAGGGCATCCGATTCCTTGTCGATTTCGCCAGGCTTCAGGATGCGCAAAGAGAGCGACATGTAGAGCTTCGACTCCGGTCCAGACTTCTGAAGTTGGAAGGGCTGCTGGATGACCTCCATGTTGAACTGCTTGAGCAGAGTGCTGAGCGTGTAGGTGTATTGGCCGATGTCGTTGCCGGTCTTCTGGTCGTAGATCTTGATGTTCAGGCACTCGTTGTCGGGGTTGCTGACCAGGAAGGTGAAGCCCTGCTCCCAGACCGGAGAATCGTCCCGCATTATCATGGCCGTCTGCTGCTTCTGCTTGTTGACACTGCACACCAGGTAGGGGTCGGGCTTGGAGCTGGATCGAGCTTGCTGGGAGTGGAGACTCGGAATTGTAAGCAATTCAGTACACTTTTAATGAGCCCACCTTCAAATGCCTGGCGGAATCGATGAACACACTGAGCACCGCCGAGCTCATGGAGGTCACGCGTAGCAGCTGAGTCTCCAGCAAGATCTGCTGGAGGTCATTGGGATCGGCAGTGAGTTTGTACCATTGGAGGCGGACGTGCAGAAGTCCATGCTTGGCATCTTCCAGGGTGAGCCACTGTGATAAAAAAACCCAGATATAGTATTACTTGGTAATTAATTTAAAATCTTAATGTACTCACACTATCCACGACGCCCTTCTTGATAACGCTGGCTATATCGATGCTGGCTCTGTTTTGGGTGGGTAAAATATACCATTAATTCTTGGTAATACGGATTTTAAATCAAGAAAGGAAAATAAAACCAAGGTTAAACTGTTAGCAGGTCCCCCTAAAAATCAAGCCGTTTGGGGGTAGCTATTTCTGAGTTCTTGATGGGGTGGCGGGAGTTCTTGGGGCTTAATTGTGTCCGATTTTTTGTGGCTGGTGTCGTTCGTGTTCAATCAATCAATCAAATAGATGGTGCCTAACCTGCCGAGCGACTCGTCATCACTAGTGCGGTCCCAGTCAAAAAGTCTGAGCACGAGTATGGCATGCTGCGAGACCTCGACCACAGCCTGCTCCATTCGCATTCATCGTTCGAACCAAAAGCAGGGTAAAAGACATTTTCGCATTATTAATGGTTAGTTTCGGGGCAGCATCTACAAAAACTACGGTCTCAGTAGTGGGGGGTGTCTCTATTTACAGGGTCTGAGATCTAACTACGAAAATTGTCATTGGCATGCTGGTGGTTCTTGTTTTTAGGGTGAAGTATCTGTGTGTCAAAGTGCTCCAGCTTCTGCTTGTGGCTCAAAAACAGGTGTCAAAGGGCATGCAAATCAGTTCTGTTGGGTTAAGTAGTGGCAGCTTTGGCTGGTTTTGCGAGAGTGATGAGAACTTCTTAGGTACTAAATACCTTATAGGTATACAAAAATTCCTAATTTTTGTAGATTATACACATGAGTTTATCAAACGTTTTTTCTTTTGTTATAAACATTCGTACTAGAATCACACCATATTGGCTTTCATTTTGAAATTATTTGGGTCAGAATTTCGGATTTCTCATCACTTCGCTGTGTTCTTTCAGTGCTTGTTAGTAAACGTATTCGGGAGGTAAATAAAAATCAAGAAACACGAAAAACCAAGGAGAACAAACAAACGGATTGAGAATGCAGTTTCATGCGGCAATACAACCTGCCCAATACATCATCGCTCTGTACACCTGGCATTGTCTGATCATAGTCCCACAAAGAAAACCCAATATAGTGGCCTATGGTAGTGAAAATACACGCCTAGAAAAACAAATGTGTGAGTGTTTCGGGGTGGCAAAATAGACTGGAGTAGAGAAAAGAGTGTTTAATCCATAGAGCAGGGCGAAACGGAACAAAAGCCGAGCCTGTCGACTGGCAGGTTCGGCAGCTTCATGCAAAAAGAGCTCTCAATTCAATCGGCAAACACATTACTCACGGGGGCTCAGAGGGTGGGTGCAGTGGGTTGGAGTGCTACATCAAAATAAAAAGTTAAGTGAAAACATGGCTTACCTGCCCAGGTTCTCGTCTTTCTTGGAATCGTCCGAGTCCTTCAATTGAATCTCGACAAATTGACCCATTTCAATAAAAACAGTGGCCTGCGTTCAGGCGCCAAACAAGGCAATCGAGTGGTAAAAGAATGAAAATCAAAATGGAAAAATGGCAATAACAGAAGGCAAAACAACGAACTATGCAGGAAGTCGGTGGTCTTGTGTTGGGTATTGTATCATGCAGCAATCAATCGACAACATCAGCAGACTACAAAAAGCAACGCAACAAGCTCGGGGATCCCGGGATCCCCGAAGGAGTCTCTCACAGAAAACCTACCTCACACCAGTAGTCCCACTTGGGGTTCACGTTGTTGTCTATGATCTGGGTCTTGAACTCCTGGGCCCCCACGTTGATGATGGCGTAGGGGTCGGACTTGCCCTTGCCCAGCACACTGATGTCCTTCTTCATCAGGTCCTTGGCCTCGACCACGTGGATGCGCAGGATGCCCTGAAAGGGAAATGATAACGCTCTCAAATTGAGTATTTCTAATCTTAAGTTAAGTTAAAAATAAAGGGAAAAACTCATATTGAGAAGAGTTCAGCTCATTTAAAGAAGTGAATATTCTTAATTTTAGAAAATTTGATCTTCAATTTCTAACTTGAGAATAAATACTCTCATATTGAGAAACTGAAAAACTTAAAAGGAATTGGAAAATCTCATAGTGAGTTATAGGTTACTCCTTAAATCAGTTCGGTAAACGAGACGAGAGATGAGGGATTTAGTCCATAGACTATCATCATCAGAATAACCCGCATTTCTAAAAATCATTGCTCAAATAACCCACCTCTGGTTCGGGCATCTTGAGAGCCACCGCCGACACCTCCTCGCTCAGCGAAATGGGCAGTTTATTGGGCAACACCATCACGTTGCCAATCTGCTCCACGATGATCCTCCTCAGCAGGTCACTCAGACCCGGCATGTCCATGAAATCGATCACCCCCACCAAGTTGAAATCGATGTTCGGGTTGTTCAGGAAGAAGATCTGCAGACCGCCCACCAGGGGCATCGACCGGATCAGGGGCTTCATCACGACGCGAACCCAGCCGTGGATCTGGAAGTCCTTGATGCCACCCTTCATGCCACCCAGGTAGAAATTGATGTCGCAGTCGCTGGCGTAGAACAGATCCAGATCCATGATGATCTCGTTCCGATCCACGTTCTTGTCGTAGATCTTCACACCCCCGATGCGCGGTGGTATGGTGCCCAGGATAATGCGGTCGAAGCGGAACCCGTTCATCTTGTAGTTGGCCAGGGCCAGTGCCACATTGGGCTCGATGGTCTCCTTCACCAGGGTGCGAGCAAAGTGATTGGCGTTGGGCCAGACTTGCTTGAGAATCTGGGAAAGGGAAAATCAAGGTTGTAAATTTGTATTAAATTTAGAAGATAGAAGAAATAATTTAAATTTGGGAAGAAAAAAAATCGCACTCATGGTGTTTTACTTAAAATTGTATTTATCAAAAACATCTTAAATCAGAATGCAAACGCATGACTCAAGTGAACCCATTTCGTATGTAATAGCTTTTCTGGAAAATAATATCATGACAAAAAATATTTCAAAAAGAAAATACATTTCTAAGTAATACAGAATCAAGCCAAAATAATTCTTGATAAGTCGCATTTATTTTTAAATTTTGAAGTCATAATGACCAAATTATGGTTCAAATATTTTGGAATACCTTGGGTTTAAAATGTAATTAAAGTACTAGCAAATTAAATTGTTAATAGAAGAAATAATAATATTTTGGAACAAAAAACGAATCCCTTACATTGTGAGGATATAACCTTTTTAAAGTTTTTATTAGTTTGATAAACAATTTTGTTTAACAAATATGTTGCAAAACTATGACTCAAGTAAAATTCTTTCGTGTTTCTCAGTTATTTTTTTTTTAAAGAAATACTGTTAGATAAGAATATTCTATTAGAAAATGTTGTTGAAAGGAAATGCATAGTCATTCATAGTTTTGCCAAAATATTTTTTAGGCAAGTCACCATTTAAATTAATTTGAAATTTAAACTTTAAGAATATTACTTCATTAAAATATATGGATTTGTTTGCTAAAGCACTGAGTTTTTATTTATACTGTTTACATTTAGTTACCTTATTCAGCCACTCGCAACGCTCCACGTCGGGAAAGTAGACCCAGGCGGGCAGCTCGTCGATTCTGGCCAGGATCACGTCCTTCTCGGAGGCGAGGGCCGAGGCCTTGGCGATGTCCCGCTTCTTCTCCGAGGTCTTGGCCAGCTGATCCCGGGCCACCGAGAGGATGACCGGAGCTATCAGCCAGGCCACCGACCAGCCCATGTAGCCCACCAGGTAGATGGAGCCCACGATGGCCACCTTCTTGCCCAGCGTGTAGAAGACGGAGAAGATGCTGCTGTCATCCACGGCGGACTTGGTGGCCACCGCTGTGCTTCCGTTTCCCGTCTGGGTGGTCGTGCCGTTGCCGTTGCCGGTGGGCGTGGCCGGGGCCGGGGCCACCACTGGGGTGTCGCTCATCTTCTTGGCCTCCACCAGGGGCACAAAGGGTTCGGTCTCCGTGGGATCGGGTGGGTTGGTGAACTCCGCCAAGGGCACCGACGGGGTGTTATCGCTGAAAGAGATGAAAACACACGGTTCTAAGCATCTTCACCAGATATTTCCGATTGCAAAGCTCCGACAGCTGACTCATTAGCGCTCGCCGGCCAAGATGCCGGCGTCGAACTCAATGCTCATGATAATGGTGATGTCATACTACATACTGTATGGAGCTATTAGCTAGAAATGTGATCTTGGAACGCCTTGCGGGCTCTCTACGATCCATAAACTCTCTGTGAAATATAGTACACAAAACGTTTACAAACAGACAGTTTGTTCAGCTTCATTCCTCATTTCTCTAATAGAGTCTCGCATTGCTCATACGCCGCGTGGGCGGGGTAAATTGACACAATTTTACGGGTTTGCTGGCGGTGCTCACCACCCACCGCCTTACCTGTTGAGTGGATACACAAAATAGCTTTCGTTTCCCCAAGGGTAGCTCAACTTTTCTGTGAAGCTGGCGAGAAAACAAAAGAAAGCATAAGGGTATAACTTCAGCTGTTTAACTCTGTGCAAGAAAACTTTGGTAGTTTAAGTCTTTGAAAGAAAACCCTTGTTTTTATCTTTACTTTAATTTTGAATTCTCCTAGCCAAATAAATTTAAAAAAAAGATTTAATAGTCAGCCCTTAAAAACTTGAAAGGTCTTGCGATACCCCGCAATCTTCCACTTTTCCACTTTTGAAGCCCCTAATTTCATTGTGCTACTTTCATTATTTGTTTCCCAAAGCCAAACTTTGCCGAGTTTTAAAAGTGTATTTTTCATTTCCATCAAACTTTTCCTTTAACGCTCCCTTTTAATTATTCAACGCTTAGCAGCTGTTGACTTTATTCAAATTTCCCAGAATATTTCTCATTGTTTACCTTTCGTTCTTTTATTTTGTGCGGTGGCTTTGGGGACTCATTATAATGTAGCCGCAATTTTCTTTCGCCAGCACCTACAAATTTTATGGGGTAACCTTGACTCGGATAATCGGACAAAACCAAAGTTTTCAAGAGATTTACAACCTCGGCATTTCACGCCTTGTTTGCTGCTAACAACAAAGGAGCCCAGAAGTTTTCACCAAGCTGAATTCTTCGAGTGTAAAATGGGGGGTTTTCCAGGAGGTTTCCCTCTCCGGTTTCGAGCTCTGCTACTTCAACTTTGACTGCTGGGGAATTGTTACACTCTGTCTCGGTTCTGAGCTGCTGGGCACCTGTTGAATAGCCCCAACCTCCTGCCCCCCCGAAAGGCATCCAAAATATATACCATCTATGGTATGGCACATGAGAGTGAGAGAAAACCCGAATTCGAGAGAGGTCTTGGTTCTAGACGGGCTGCCAAGCTTGTCTGCCTTCAAAACGACGGGGAGACCTCTGCCCATTGCCATCCCAAGAACTTGAACCGAGCCCGGGCTTTATTTTGTTTTTCTGTTCAGGTTTCTTGGCGATGACGTAGTCTCGATGTGTGGCTCTTATGAAGATACTTTATATGTGCGGAATTCGTGAGTGACTTTTGTCGGTTGTGTCGTGTAATGTGCTTAAATAAATGATAAATAAACGAATTAATTGTTGCATCACCTCATCGTTTGGGTTCTGGTGACACTGGTGTTGTGTGTATGCCGAGTGTGGGTTATTTATGATTTTCGGGGCGCAGGACAAATTTATGTGCATCTGAAATAAAGAGTCGGTGCTCAATTAAAAGTGCAGGCGCAGGCATCAAGATGCTGCCGTTCCATGAATAAATTATAAGTGATTTGTGGGTCACATTCAACACTCCGCTTGTACTTTCTTTAAATGGTTTTGGGAATTTTACTTTTCTATAAATATCTCGGCCTTTCCCTGTGCCTTCCTCTATAAGATAAACATTTTTTGAAAACATTTGCAGCCTCTGCAATTATTTGAAAATTATGCATTTGTTTGTACGCATTTGGATAGCCGTCGGAGCTAGAATTCCTTTCATTTAATATTCACACACAGAAACCACAACGAGCCGAAAGCCAACTAAATACGTATTTGCATATATATCGCGGGGCGAATATAGCTCAGGGCGCCGAGAATGTTTCTGTATATTTTTATCAAGTTCTATTTTCCGCCAGTAAACAAATGGTGTTTTAAAAAACTCAACTGGACTCGATTACACATCGAACAGGGCGTAGGAAACTGATTATACGCACCGAGAGCACGGAGCAAATTCCTTATAGACCCGATTACTTCACTTGGTTTCAGTTTTTTCGAATTCCCGCAACGAACCCAGCGAATTCAGCGACTTTTCATTGTGAGCGGCGTTTCGGAACTGAATCAAGTTGAATCCGACTCGCGAGCATCAGCCACTAGAAGAAGTCCCGCGAGTGGCGGGGTTTTGAGTCAAAGCTCCCACTTTGAGTGGAAGCTAAGTGCCGCAGCAGCCGACGGAGGCAGCAGCAGCAGCAGCAGCACTGCGGGATTCTTGGCGCCATGGTCTCCCATCAGAGCCTCCTGGACGGGGCACTAGCCAGCAAGGTTGCGCCGCACAAAGGACTCCTTTGTTCGGCAATTAATTTGAATATTAATGAACAACTAACGCACACTCGCGGTGTGATGGGGACATTCGCTATTGTTCGGTCGTAGTGTGATAAAACTTTTGCTAAAGGTACTTTGTGGTTTTTAAAGTATATGCACAAAAGAACTGTTAGAAAATGTTAAAATGTCTTAATAGTGTGATTAATCATTATATAATAAACTGTTAGGTTGGAGTAATGAATTTGAAAACTACTCGTAATTTACTACTGAATAAATAAAACAAAATAATATTTATTTAATATTACTTTTTTGTATGGCATAAATTATTTTAATACTTTTTTAAAGCCTCCTTATTTGCACGACCGCAAATGATGACTAGTAAATAAATTTGTACTTGTTCTAAGCTCCTTAATAAGCTCGCGTTTTACTATTGTTTTTCCTTAGAAATTTGTTGGCCAGAGTAATTAAACTGATTCGTATAGGATGGTCAGTAAACAAAATTATTAATATTCTTAATAGTCTTATAAAGGGTTCGGTTTTACAATTTTGTTCCCTAATAGATTTGTTGTCCAGTGTTTTTCGAATGCTTGTCCTTGGTCCTGGGATGAAGAATAATATAATACAATAACCAACTTTGATGGTCAGTAAATGCATTTTCAAATATCCTTTAAGGTCTTAGAAAGATGTTTGTTATACAATATAACAAATAAGTATAATATGGTATAAAACCCAGTGTTGTATAATTTTCTTCTGTTCTATTCTTTGTACAGTGTAATTGTACATCAATTAATAAAATAAAAAATATATATGCTGTAAAAATAACTACATATGTTGGTCAGGGAATGTTTGTTCGAAATGTTATTGTAAAAATGTTATGCTTGTTAAATCACTCTCTTTCCTTTACACCTTGTTGGCCAGCGAAACTAGATTGATTGTCTTTTTTCCAAGAAACAAAATTAATAAAAATCATATGCTGGTCAATGAAATTATTTTAATTATTTTCAAAATGTTATTACCAGTCCTATAAAAGGTTCTGTTTCATTAATTATTTTCCCCATCAACTTGTTGACCAGTGTAATTGAACTGATTGTCCTTGGTCCTGGGTCAAGTGGTAATTGTTGCTGTTAGCCGCCTGCCTTTCCTGGCCGACTCACTGGCAATGAGATACAATCTAGGCTGTGTTGGGTAATTAGCGAAACAGTTTGGTAGCCACCGCCGGATGACGCACACGGGCGTAATAAGCCCTGCGAAGTGTGGTGTGCAGCCATGAATAAGGATTAAGCGGAGTTTTTCAAGCTTCGTTTGTTTGCCTGCTCGCTCTGTTTTTCATAAATACCAAATGGCTGCGGAACACATGGCGTATGAGTAATAATCAGGGCATATGCATTTTTAATGCCCCGATGTGAAATGTGAAATCGAAAGGTAAACGGCGTGCGAGAGAAAGGCGGCGGCGGAAGTGCACCACGAAAAAGCGCAAATCAAAAGCAAACAAAGTCTGTCCGGGAAGGAAGCGTGTACTTGAACATGGCCTTCAACGCTCACCCACACACTCGCATCCAAACAGCCGACCAACCGACCGACCGCCCAGCCACCCACTCACTCACACGCTCGCACGCACACCGCTGCACACATTGTCTGGCTGCTGGACATGCACGAGAGCAGAAGAACTCCGCCGAAGGACGAAGGACGCGCTGGCAGGCAAATGGAGCCAGCGGACCTCGGATGTGGATGTGGATGTGGATGTCCCCGCGCCACGTCCACTCACAGAGAAAATGAATCCGCGAAATACCGCCAATTTGCTCGGACCAAAATAGCTCCTTCCTCTGCTGAGGGGGTCTAAAAATATCTTATTGATATTTTATGCAGAAAATTATTAATGCCGTCTATAAAAGTAAAAAATACTATCTTCTATTTCCTTCTGTCTTTTGTTATAATAATCAAATAACATAATGCTGTTTAATAGGGCACTAAATAACTAACACGAAAATCATTATTTAAAAACAAAAAATAATCCATGACGAAACACTCCGTCCAGATGGTAATCAAGTAGAAATCAGCTAAATTAAGTTGTTTTTATCTTATTCTAAAAACCTATTGATACCTTTTATAAAAAATATTTAGGAACAGCAAATACCATTTAATAATAATACTTTATGTAAATGATAATTAAATAAGAATCGTTATCCTTTCATGATTTATGCGATATACTAGTATCCTTAAAATGATTGAAGACCTCTTTGTTTTAATACATTTCTCTGTGTGTAGATAGTAATCAAGTTGGGATCAGCGGAAGTAAGTTCCTCCTTTCCGGTGAAACAGACGCACTCACATACGTATTCTCGATTAATGACACAATAAAGCCTCAGGGAAATTCCGAGAATTTTCCCAGGCACATCCTGCAGCCTTTTGCATTAAGAAACAGTCATATGCACGTGTCCTCGTTTAATTGCCTCCTAAATATTTTATACTGCCTGCTTTGATTTCCCCCAAATTCATGTAGCTTCCTTTGAGGTTTTTCAACTTTGAACTCACTTGGGGGCGGCACAAGGGGCGTGCCAGGGGCTTGGGCGGTCTGGCAATAAAACTTTGCCACCCATCAGTGTGCCATAAACTTAATTCAGAACTAAACTGTGACAATTCCCGGGCGGTAATCGAGGTCACAAGCTGTCGACGCCTTGACTTTATTGAACGAACAATGTAAACAAATTGGGAATATTCCTTTCTGTACTGTTTAGCCTTCGTGTAGCATCGCTGGCGATGGCAAGAAAATTGCGTCACATCGCCGTTGATTTATGGAGCGGCTTCAGTCGAGCAAAACAAGGGGAGCCGGGGAGACCTGTGAAGGTAACTGTGATGTGTACCAGGTCAGGCAATCGGACACGGCGAGAATATAACACAACATACTTAAATTAAATCCGTAACTTAATTTTTTAATGTTCAGTTAGAAGAAAATATGATATAGACTATAAGAAACAGCAGTAGTTAAAAAGAATATTTAAAGGAAGGATATAAGAAGGACTTTGCATTTCTTCTAAGGTAACTGACAGATAAAACTCTTTTCAGTTACACATTTATATTAATGCACAGCAATATTTGATTTACTCTATCTTATTTGTATCTGTGCATCGGAAGCACCATTGATTGCACACCAACGTCTTAGATACATTGAAGCAAACATTAAATGGGGTCAGAATCGAGTTACAGCCGAGGGGTGATGGTGATTGGAGCTTCCACAGCTGGAAATTGACTCAGAAACACTCAATTTAGACCCGCTTTAATGTACGAAGCTGCTTTTTATGCAGCGCTCTTGAAAGATTGTTCCTTAAAACATTATAATCACTCGTGTGGAACTGAGGTGAGCACGTTTTGGCCATTCCACTCTTGAGGTAAATTTCTTTACAAAGCCAAATGCCTGGGACCTTCCGGAGGGCCTTAAAGCATGCTTTGGCCCGGCATGTCAAACTTTTCTTTTGGCTACCTTTGGTTGGCCAAAAAGACCTCTAGCCAAGTTGTTATATGCAGATGATGTTAACGCAAAACGGCCTCGGGGATACACATGGAATAACCCACTCGGGAGTCGGGCAAATGGAAGTTTCGCCACCCAGGTTCCTTCCACTAAGTTGTTCTCCTTTCACCGACACATGTGTTTCTGGCCGGAATCCCAATTATTGGGCTTTAATATCGGTCGTGGCCAAGGCTGACCACAGCTGGGTATCTACGTATCTAAGTACAATGGGAATGCCATTGCCTTATGAATTATACACGAGTTTGTTTCTATTTTTTGTCGACTGGCTGTTGCCCCGAAATGCCGCCAGTCCTCGACTCTAATGCCGAGCTGAAGAACACGCACGGAAATCGTTGATTGCGGCAATAAAAAGAAAAACAAAGGCAGCC
The DNA here is from genome assembly GCF_025231255.1 of Drosophila biarmipes. Classification (NCBI taxonomy): domain Eukaryota; kingdom Metazoa; phylum Arthropoda; class Insecta; order Diptera; family Drosophilidae; genus Drosophila; species Drosophila biarmipes. Next base: position 12,114,650 of record NC_066616.1, on the reverse strand, counting down.
TAAGAAGGCAGCCGCTTATTAATGGGGCTTAGGCGGGTCAAAGGATACAATGTCAAGGAGTCTTCGGGGAAAAACTGCCTGTGGGAAACTAGTTTTGAAGTTACAACTTCCGTTGTAGGATTTGCAATTCATGGCTCATAAAATGAAGTACTAGCTGACTTTTCTAGCCGCCACACATTTCTTTATTTAACCGTACTTTGTATTTAAACCAAACAAGGAAATGTCTTTTAAAGCAGCATTTATTAGTATTCAAATCTAAAATTCAGTTTAGATTATCTCTTTTTAGTTAACACCTGGTGCAATCAAATGTTTTACCACAAAGCTTACTAGACATCAGGATAATGACATTTCGATGTCATCACTGCAAATTTAATCCTTTAATTTAAGCACTTTCATGCGGGTGACACAATGCAGCCGCAGCTCAATCATGCAGTGTTAATACACACTTCTAATTAAAATATTTGTTTAATTATACGGGCAGGATAGTGCCGAGGTAGCTGGAGCTTAAACACGCCAGCCCCGTTCCCCAGAGCATATAAAACGTTCCACTTTGGGGGAGCAACTTAGCCCAAACGCAAATCCGCAACTTGTTCCTCGCCTCACTCGTCACCAGCTGCAAGGATATCTTTATCCGGGTGCTTGTGTGCGTGAGGGGCTAACCACAGCCGCAGGACCCAGAGACGCCTTAATGTGTCCACATTTTAATTACCCTTGATGTCGAGTGCGAAAGGCTGCCACCGAAAAATGAAGGGTAAACAAGAACAGCGGCAGAGGGGCAAGAAATATGTGTAACGCTTCATGGAAACGCGCTGGCTTTCATAAATATTTCAAATGCCCACCAAAGTCAGCTTTTCTCTGACAGCTCTTTCTGTCACTTGACACTGCGTTGTATGCTGTTTTTATTTTCGAAACTTTTCCTGGGACCACGCGGCGTATGTGTAATTTACCTGCTCCAAGTTGAATGAAACCGATGGCCGAGTCTCTAGAGTCGCGATAAGAGCCAAACCTTTTCGCAGGTGGACTTGGCGAAGTCGCCACTTAGGACTTTTGCATTTTTAATGCCACACACAAAAAAACGGTGATGTTGCGAAACTTTAAGGGGGAAAATACACAGTGATGTCTTAACTTATTAAATAAATTTGTAATTTGGATTCTTAAAAAAAAGGAATTATATATATATGTTTTCCATAATCTCCACCTCTTACTGGCAATTTTTCACTTCTTAAACAAAACCATCAATAGAACTTGAAGGTGTTTTCATCTTCTGTTGGCCTGAGCCTTGTCCAGTTTGACAGTCACTTGCCTTTTTTGCGAAGGATGTCAATGGGTTACCAAAAATAAACTTCAACTGTGCGGTCCTTTGTAGTTCCGCTTGCGAACGCAAGCCTTCTTTTATTGCTTCTTCTGCCCGGCACTCAAGTCGCTGTATTGATTCGGAAAAGTCGCGCGCGAATTTCCTTCGCAGCACTTGGAAAAGCCTCCGCTGGGTTTTCACATTATCCGTGCCAAGTGTCCCGTTGTACGTGAGTCGCACAACTGAAAGTGCGGCAACGAAAGCGAAATCCATTGCCTGTGCCATATCACTCATACGCAGTGGCTGACCTACATCCTGTTACACCGTTTCCGAGAGCGGCGTTGAGTGAAAGAGCGAGCTTTCGGCGCGGCCCCCTTGTTTACATTCTCAGCTATTTTTGGCGCCAAAATAGAACAACTGTTGCCGTTGATGTTTACACAAAGTGACAGGGGGCGGACGGTGGGCGTTGTGTCCTGAATGTGGGTGTTAGGCAGCTGGAAAAATGTAATTAAAATACATGTAAGAAATAAATTGGTAAACCAAATAATCATTTCTTTTTAATATTTTTAAAGTTTTAATCTCTTTAGCGATACATTGATTTATATTCTTAAATTATTAGATTTGATCTGCAAACTTACATTTTACATGGCGGGTCAAAAGCTTTCGGTATTTTACATTCGTGAAGCTTTTGTAGTCTCCCCTTTCTCTCTCTCTCTCTCTCTCTCTCTCTTCATAGTTGTTTGTTCCCCTTTTTGCGAAGCGCGTGTTTAAATTGACTTTTGCTGATATTAAAACTGAGATTATAACTTTTATGAACAAACAAACAAAAGGGAAGGTCTTAGCTAAGCAGGATTCAGTCTACACGTCAATAGAATGCAGAACAAGCGCCGCGAAAAATAAACGTAAAGATATAAAATCATTCAAATGTTAATTTCTTTGGGGGATTGGTTAAACAATATAGTTGTTGGTTTACAGCCCAATGAGCTGAAGTTACCCCAGAGAAGTTCAAGAAACTATTTAAGGAGAAAAAACTTTATAACCAGAACATGAATAGGCTTCGTATCGCATTATATTACTATTGTTGTAAATATGAATTATAAATTTATTTAAGTGTGAACAATACTTTTATTAATAAAAAAAAATTGAGGAAATTTAAGTGCTTTATTGTTTTGAGAGTAGAAGGAAATCGTATACGGCACTTTAAAAGTGCTGAAAGGGATGAAAACAGTTCAAAATTTTCACTAAACAATTCAGGTCTTTTCGACTTATACATATAATATCTATATTTTTATAGAAAAATACATAAATAAAGATAAAAACTACATAAAAAACAACATATCTCTAAGGCGTGTAAACTAACCAAAATGTTTAATCTTATTTTATATATTCGGCCAATGTTAACGGTGCGTATGTGTGATACACGAATGATGATTAAATATATTTATATTTGTATAGACCATCAAATATGTAAAGGTACCTGCATGAAATTCGTTCGTACCCTAGGGTGCTTAACATAGCCAGCACCAGACAAATCAAGTAGTGGCCGAGTTGGGAACGGTACCAGGCGCTTAGTATCACCCACTGGTTATGAGAATTGCTGATCATCATGAAATTCAATGTCAACTCTCTCTTTCTTACTGCTACCATCATCAAAATCACTAAACCACCATAAACTTCCGGCTGCCAAGTAGTATATTTTATTTGAATATAAATACAAGACAAATAATACATAATTTAACAATCATCCTGTCTTATTTAATTCACGATTAAACTTTTGTAGTGCAGTGCAAAAGAGAGGTTCTCTCCAACACAGCCCGCTGCTCTCCCGCTTCCTCCGGACCAACTGGGATTCACGCATTACTTTGGCGCTCACTCCCCCAAAAGCTCGCAGTCGGTCCCCAACTTTTGAGAGAGGCAGACGTGTGTGTTGCGCACTCGGGGTCGTTGGTTCGTTGGTCCGTTGCAGTGTGCGTGTGTGAGTCGGCGTTCTGCACTGGTATTAGTACTATTTCTGCACGTGCTGCTCGGTCGCGACCATTTCGAGTGGTACAATAATAGACAACAGTGGTGGAATCAATTAACGCTCCGGTAGCGCCTGTAAGTGCCAATCAATTGATTTAATCTAGCGGTGAATTTAACGAAATTTGGAGTCCGCACATCGCGTAATGAGTGCCGCACAATTATCTCTGTGTGTCTGCGAGTGTGCAAGTGTGTTTCGGCCTTTGACGCTTTGTTTTTGGTTGTCTGGGTGCGGGTGCTCAATGCTCAATGTGCTGTTATGTCTGCTGCAATTCTTCCTTCGCGTTTGCGTCATTAACCGTTATTAAATTTGGTTTCTACCATTGTATTGTTTTGTGTGGAATATTTCCCATATGCAAAGCTGCAGTGGAAGCGATTGGAATGCCGGTTTTTCATTTCCAAGCAGGGGCACCCTAAGCACCTCTGCGACCACGACCGGCCAACAACCACTTGTTAGCCGCTGGGGTCGACGATTGGCCAGCGGTTTTCGGTCTTAGACTGTGTGTGTGCACAGTGGAACCCGAATGCAGTGAGCAGCCTGATTAGATTATAATCTAATTTACGAGATTTTATACGTTTTGAGACCCTATTAGAGTCCTCTAAACTCCTAGTAACTCCAGATGTTTACTCAATTTCCAGACAAGATATAAATTTTTCCACTTTTGACAACTTTTCTAGATTTTGATCTAATTTCTAGTCACTTCCCTCTCAGATCCAGCGCAAAACTGTGATAAGCAACTATCAATTTCGAAGTTTCACTTTAAATGACTTTGCGATACCGGCAGAAATAAATTAATCACTGAATAACAATCTGTTGCCACACTTGTAGTCACCGGAGCTATCTTTAAGTTGGTGTGCGAGTATGTCTGTGTTTATTTAGCGTGTTTATAAATTTAATTTAAATTTCGTCTGAAAAATGTATGAAACTTGAGACAACGAATGGTTTGTCACAGTTGTGGCTTACAAAACTCGTTCTAAACAATTGAAATAACATTAAAAACAAGCAAATAATTTGAATCATAAGCAGGGATAAAGGGTTTTAAAAAAATGTGGGCCATCTTGAGCTCATTGAAAACTTGCTTTCATAGATAACTTTTATCAGTTCCAAGCGTTGTAATAGCTTTAACTGCGTATATAGAAGAACTCATTCAATTTGTATCTTATTGTGTTTATTCATTGGCAACGTCACAATTATTTATTTGCCCGCACCCAGGCAATTTAAATCTATTAAATCGAATGGGATGACGCATTTAAGGGGCGTTGGCGTTTACTTTGTAAACGGTTTCAATATTACCTAACAGAACATGAAGCATTCCCGGTCAATCACTTTTGAAGTTGGCTGAAAAAGTTTTAATTTGAAAAGTGAAATTTCCGCTGCGTCTAACTGGGTCAAAGTATTTTTCAGCGTCTCATAACCTCCCTCCAGAACACCCATATTTACTACACAAAAATACGTGCCTGAATGCCGGTCTTGCTTATCTGGGGTCCCTGGACTTTTGCTTACCAATTAATAAACATTATGATTATTGTCATATGAGGATGTGCAAATGGCGTGAGCGGCACGAATGCGTTTTGATTTACGCTCGTCGCGTCTTGTGCTATCAGTTGCAGACACAGCAAATAGCCCAAGCAATACAAGCTAACGACCGATATCGAGTGACTGACCCCAGTCTAGTCTATGCGGAGCAGTGCTCGAGACACGCATTCTTCGTAAAGCCACAAACATTATTCACTTTTTATCTATAAAGGAGGGGGACATAACAAATCTTTCCATTTCCAAAATAACATCGTTCTTAGTCGCACGATAGCATTATCAGACAAGTAAACACTTTAGTTTATGGTAGTTCATTGGAAGTTGATAACTTTTTTATTCCCTTGCTTTCTTAAAAACAACATCATTTTGCCTAGTAGACATAAAACAGATTACCCTTTATTGGTCAAGGTCCCTGCTGATAAGCAAGTAGCTCTACTATACTATAAGGACAAGTCTGCCTGTTTCATTCGACTTGCGAATGCGAGAGAATACAGTAAACCTTTTTTAAGAGTACATCAAACAGAGAAATTTTTTAAATATTATTTTTTCTATCGGTATTTATATTTGACTATATATGATATATAAATGACTAAGTTTGATCCTAAAAGTTATTAAGCCAATGTTTGCGGTAATAACTACTCACTCACAGTCACGTATTCTTATCTTTAAGCCAATGAAATTGGGGGCCTTTATTGTTTAAAATGAGCTTAGTTATAGTTTGTTTGCGCTTGCAGGTAGACGGAGACTTGGATCTGGACGGGAGCTACCCATCCGTCTGATAGCATGGATAGCAGCGCCAAGCCCAAGCGCAAAAACCCGCGCCAAGGTGCCAATATTATATCACAGCTAATATTCGCCTGGGCGATACCATTGTTGTATCGGGGATCCAGGAGAGGCCTGAATACAGATGACCTGACGGAGTGTCTCAAGAATGATCGATCCGAACAGCTGGGAGACCGCTTAGAGGAGTGAGTATTGAGATTACACATTTGTATCTCCATTCTTGTGACAAGAAACACACAGAACACTTTGATAAACATAATTATTTTTCAGTCAATGGTTCAAGGAGCTGGAACGATCCCATCGCAAAAAGAAGAAGCCGCACCTCAGAAATGCTCTGTTCCGGTGCTTCCTATGGCCCACGATCATAAATGGCCTCATTTGCTTGATCTACATAGTTATCAAGTGAGTACGAAGTGTAATGGTACCCTGCTCATCTGCTCATGCTACTCCATTCCTAGGACCTTGATTCCAGCTGTTCTGGCGCAGTTGCTGATTCAGTTCCAAAGAGCCAATGTTGCGGAATTGAAGGTTATCGATGCGAAAGATTTGTCTATATCCGATTCCCTGAACCGCACTGCTCGATCGATAGGAAGATATGTGATGAGTCAGGCTGTCGCCGAAGCTGGCGGAACAGTAGGAGATGGTAAGCCGAAATTGAATGTCTTAAGATCCTCAAAATATCGATGCATATTTTAGTCTACTCCCCCAATTCCCTGGACAAGGGGGATCCCCTGAAGGAACCGATTCAACCTGCCACAGACGCAATGGACCACAATGCAACGGCTGTGCGCAATATCCTGGAGCAGTCAACTGAGTACATGTGGAACGACACTTATAGCTTGGGTGCCCTTCTGGTGACCTCGACTCTTTTCTGCTGCTTCCTGCTCCACCATGTGGATCTGCGCCAGCGCCTGATGGGCGCCCGGATGCGAATCGCCTGCTGTTCGCTGATCTACCGGAAAACCCTGCGTCTCTCGATGAAAACGGCTGGCCAGACACCAGCCGGTTACCTAATCAACCTGCTCTCGAACGACGTGAATCGCCTGGACTATGGCTTCATATTCATGCACTGGATCTGGATAATGCCGCTGCAGGCAATGCTCACGTGTTATCTGATTTGGCTGAACATTGGGATTCCGGCGATCGTGGGAGTGGTGGGACTGCTACTGAAGACGATACCCGTGCAGACGGCCTTGAGCAAGGTGACCTCGGTGCTGCGGATGAGGATCGCGGAGCGGACGGACGCGAGAGTGGGCATCATGAACGAGCTGGTGCAGGGCATTCAGGTGATCAAGATGTATGCCTGGGAGAAACCCTTCCAGGCGGTGGTGGCCGAGGCTCGGCGCCGCGAAATCAAACAGATTCGCTATGCATCCTACCTGCGAGGCTTCTACCTCAGCACCATGGTGTTCACGGAGCGGTCCACGCTCTACATCACCTTGGCGGCGGCTGCGCTTATGGGCCAGACCATTACCGCCGACTTTGTGTTCTCCGCCGCCAGTTACTATAACATCCTGCAGCTGGTGGCCGCCATTTGGTATCCCCTTGCTGTGAGCTTTGGAGCCGAGGCCCTCGTCTCGTTGCGCCGGATTCAGGACTTCCTTTTGCTCGAGGGACGCGAGGAGCGAACTCAGGGTCTCACCCACAAGCGGGATCAGGATAGCGGCGACTCGAGAGCTGTGACCATCAAGGACATCAATGCCAGTTGGGATAATCAGAAGCCACAGAGGACACTGCAAAACATCAATCTGCAGATCGAGAAGGGACAACTGTGTGCGGTGATTGGACCCGTGGGTGCTGGCAAGAGTTCCATCCTGCAGTTGCTCCTGGGTGAGCTGCCGGTCATCGATGGCGGCGTAGTGATCCAGGGTGACCTTTCCTATGCAGCCCAGGAACCGTGGCTCTTTACGGGATCCGTACGGAATAACATCCTGTTCGGCGAGGAGTACGAAAGGAAGCGGTACCAGGAGGTCACCCGATGCTGTGCTCTCGCCACCGATTTCCAGCAGCTGCCCAATGGAGACAAAACGGTGGTGGGCGAGCGAGGAGCATCCCTGTCCGGCGGTCAAAGAGCCCGCATCAGTTTGGCTCGAGCTGTTTACAAACCGGCGCAGATTTATCTGATGGACGATCCGTTGAGTGCCGTGGATGCCCACGTGGGCAGGCATCTGTTCGATGAGGTGATCGGACCCAGAGGACGACTGGCCCAGCTGAAGGCCACTCGCATACTGGTGACCCACCAGGTGCACTTCCTCTCCGAGGCCGACATCATTGTGATTGTGGACCAGGGCAGGATTTTGAGGCAGGGCACCTACCAGGAGCTGATCAACAGCGACCTGGATTTTGCAAAGCTGCTCGAGCGACCAAAGGATGCGGATGAGGCGGAAAACAGTCGCCAGCAATCTTCCACGCTGAGTGCATATTCAGTAGAGAGCGACGACGAGGACATACCTTTCATCGATGGCGAAAAAGAAGGGTATCAGCAGTTGAGAAAGCAGAGTAGCTCTGTTCATGGCAGCAAATCGGTGGGTTTTTATATTTACTTTAACCTTTATTAACCAGTTATTAACCCAATAACCCCTTCAGTTGGATAGTGCGCAGCTGGATGAGGAAGTGGATGAGGATGCTCTGGCCGAGGCCCAAGCCTCGGGTGGCATATCACCCCGCGTTTGGTACGAGTACTTCCATGCTGGCAGCACTCTTCTGAGCTTCAGCTTCATGGTCTTTGTCATGATCATGTCCCAAGTGGTGTGCAGCAGCTCGGATTACTTCGCCAACATCTGGACGCAACAGGAGCACCAGCGATCTCAGGGAGAGGCCACCAGCTTCACCACCTTCGAGTGCATGTACATCTACGGCGGCCTGATCATTGCCGTGGTGATCATGACCACTTTCCGCGGGTTCCTGTTCTTCAAGATCTGCATGCACGCCTCCAAAGTGCTGCACGATCGCATGTTCGCCTGCATCCTGCATGCCACCATGAGATTCTTTGATACCACTCCCTCGGGAAGGATTCTGAATCGTTTCTCCAAGGACATGGGTGCCATCGATGAGCTGCTACCGCGGGCCATGATGGACTTTATCCAAATCGCTCTGGTGATGTTTGGCATCCTGATTGTGATTAGTATCCTGAATCCCGTTCTGGTGGCTGCCATGTTGGTGGTGGCCGTTGTGGATATACTCATCTTGAAGTTGTACTTGCGACCCTCTCAGGATCTCAAGCGTTTGGAGGGCATCTGCCGCAGTCCGGTCTTCTCCCACCTAAGTGCTTCCCTTTCCGGTTTGGCCATAATTCGGTCCCGCCAGTTGCAGGAAGTGGTGGCCAAGGAGTTTGATCTGCTGCAGGACGTGCACAGCAGTGTGTGGCAACTGACCATGGCGGCGAATACGGCTTTGGGCTTGTGGCTGGATTGTGTCAGCTGCGTCTTCCTCACCGCAGTTACCTTCAGTTTCATTATCTCCAGTGAAAGTGAGTATCTTATAGTTTCAAGGAGTTTGTTAGAACTAAATTAATTGGTTCTTAATCCCTTTCAGCAACGTACAGTGGAAACGTGGGTTTGGCCATCGCCCAGGCCATGATCCTAACCGGAATGGTGCAGTACGGAGTGCGCCAGGTGGCCGAGTCCTTGCAGCAGATGACCAGCGTGGAACGCGTCCTGCAGTACACCGAACTGGAACAGGAGCCGGCGCAGAGCGAGAAGATTCCACCGCTGCTGTGGCCAACGCGTGGTCAGGTGGAGTTCCGAAACATGAGCTGTCGCTACGATCCCAATGGCTCACCGGTGCTAAAGAACCTCAATCTCACCATCGAGGCGGGCTGGAAAGTGGGCATTGTTGGACGTACAGGGGCTGGAAAGTCTTCCCTAATTGGAGCTCTTTTCCGACTGGCCCACATCGAGGGAGAAATACTCATTGATGGCATAGAGACAGGATCGATTTCATTAGAGATCCTTCGCACGCGCATCTCGATTATTCCCCAGGATCCAGTTCTATTTTCGGCCACCATTCGCTACAACCTGGATCCCTTCGAGCGGTACACGGACGCCGAGCTGTGGGGTGCCTTGGAGGATGTGGAGCTACGGGGTGCCATCCCCGGCCTGGATTACATGGTCACAGAGAGGGGCAGCAACTTCAGTGTGGGCCAGCGGCAGCTAATCTGCCTGGCGAGAGCAATTCTGCGAAACAACAAGGTTCTGGTGCTCGACGAGGCCACGGCCAATGTGGATCCACAGTGAGTTTTTAAATTGGGTGTACCTTCTACTCAGATTTCACGTTCCTATTCCTTCAGAACCGATGCCCTGATCCAGCGCACCATCCGCATCAAGTTCAAGCAATGCACGGTGCTCACGGTGGCCCACCGACTCCACACAGTTATGGATTCGGACCGGATAATAGTGATGGATGCTGGCGTGGCAGTGGAATTCGATGTACCCTATCTGCTGTTGAAGAAGTCACAAGGACACCTCCGGCAAATGGTGGAGGCCACGGGAGGAGAGGCGGAAGCCCTGAAAAAGACGGCCAGTGACAGTCACAAGAGGATGCAGAGGGAGCGGGACGAGCGAGATCACGAGGAAGACGAGGGTCGGGAGTGAGAAGCGGTGACCCCTCGATGCGCCCATCGGAAATCGCATTTACCCAAATCTGGTGCTTACAAAGTCTCAAGGCTGCAGCTATTGGGCTCCCTGATGAAACAGAGCATTGTCCAAAAAGAAAGCCGAACCAAAATGATTTTCCTTTACACACACACACACACACACACACAAACACACATTTTATGCTATCAATGGTTCATGTACTTAGTCTTGTTAAGTTTGTAAACGAAAAGTCTAGATGTGCTGCCTTATACGTATTGTACTTAGATGTAATTTCCGCACCAGGGACTGCAATGTGAAATTTGTATGAAAACGATATTGTAGATTGCCAGTGAAAAGTACGCCCACTCATAACATGACAAATCCTGAAAAGATCAGTGGTATTCTCTTTACTTAACCACTTATTAGTTAGTTCATCCAATATATACTGTATATATATGCTGCACATTACTGCAAGTGATTGTGCAAAGTACTGAACCATGGTACTTGAAACACTAGATAGACACTAAATAAATATTTGCCGAGTTTATTAAAATATAAAAAACGTTTCTAAAAATTGGTGATATAATTTAAGGCCTAACATACAAATTGAGCAAATTTAATGGTCACTTTTGGATACATAATTGCAAAGTTTATAAAAATATAAATAAATTCATAAACATTAATTGTACAATTTAAAACCTAAGCAAACGAGTAGAGCAAAAGTTACGCGATCATTTTCGAGGTGACTTTCGATGGGATGTCTTTGCACCTGATACTATTTGAGCTGAGGATTGGCGAGTTTGATTTGTACTCTGTTTACTTTTTTGTTCATAAGGAATGGGTGGGGTGCCATCTGGGTAGTTTACCAGGGAGATGTGACTCTCCCCGGAGAATAGTTGGGTGCCAGTGCTGTGAACGGACCCGGACTTCTCCGGAATGGAGAGGAATGATCCCACTGGAGTGGAGGTCTTCTGTCTGTCGTTGGTTGCTCCGGTGGCATGGCTTAGGCCCACGCCCGGTGTCTGCGTATTGCTGCTGGGCGAGAGTGAATTCAGGACGGACTTGAGAAAGTGACCCCTCAACGATTCATCCGAACTCTCTGAGGTTTCGCCGGTGTGTACTTGGTGTTTGAGAAGCTCCCGAGTAAGGAATTCCCTAAGATTCAGGGACCTTCCTATCTGACTCGCATCCTGCACCGAGGAGTCTTCCTTGGACCTGTAACTGCGTTCCTGGCCGCCACGAAGCCTCGGTTTCCGTGCAGGCCGTTCCGGCGAGGAGGTGGTGGTGCTGCTGCACAATTCATCAACCTGCTGTTGCCTTTGATGCATGGTGGCATGCCAGCACTGAGCCCTACGCTCCGCGTCGCTGGAGAAGTTGCTGCCGGAGAGAGGATCAATCCCACTCTCGTTTGGTGGATCGTTTCTAACCGGGGCCACGCTTTCCCGCCGCGTGCTGCTGGCCACCTCCTGAGCCGTCAATGTGGTGTCCGTCGCATTACCCCGTCGAAATGAGCTCCTCAGTATATTTCGCTGACGCAGTTCTTGCTCTACGTTAAAGGAATCCGAGGAATCTTGCTCGATACTGGCGCTATCAATCAGTTCCCTCTGATCGGCGGGTTGCTTGGCCATAAGTTTCTGCAAGTACTCCCTGCGTTTGGGGAAGTCCTGTATATTATCATTGACCACACGCAGTTGTCGCATCAGTTCGCCAGGTGACAGGGTATGTTGATCGGCGTCCTGACCTATCTCCAGGTGGATGCGGGTGCTAGTCATGTTATGGAGATAGGCATTTATGCTAGGAAACTCACGGTAGTCGGCTCCTTGCGTGCGCTGACTGATAACTTGGACCAACTCATTGAATTCACTCTGCAGCTGCTGGCTCTGATCCGCATCCAACCGCGCCAGGTCCAACTTCAGCTCCCGGGCATACTGATCAAAGCTGGGAAAGGGCTTGGGCACTGGCGTGGCGGCCACAATATGAGATTGTCCCGGCGTTTCCACTTCGGTGATGGTGGACAGCTCGTGCGCCAGTTCCTCGGCATTCAGTTGAGGACTGTAGCGCCTTATTGTGGCTGGAGGAGCTTTCACTCGGCCTCGTGCCGTATTTCCCTGCGTCGAGGAATTCAGCGATATGGGTTCCAGATCCACATTAACCTGTCCCTGGGCCGTTATTGGACGCGAGTCCGCAATGCCACTATCCCGACTAGCTGCTGTGGGCTTATTCTTCTGCAGAGGCAACGCCTCGGATGTAGAAGGCGTTTGGGAATCGCTGCGATCGGACATGGTCCGGCATCTGGTTTGTTGCTGCCCAGTTGGGAGCTCAAAGTACTCTGTAGATTGACGCTCGCCATCGCTGTTCGATGTTAGAGTGACCTCCACCAGACGCTGCTTTTCCTCGCGCACCTTGGTGATCAGCTCCGTGAGCTCGGCAATCCGCTGTGTACAATTCTCCGTGAGCTGAGCATAACGCTCCATATTTCGGGCAGAGGACTCTTCGCTAGTAGACTGTGACTTCGTCTTATCGGTTACAAAGCGTGATGTGGTTTTGCCACTGACTCCGTCGGTTGGCAGGCTTAATGATATCCCTCCACTGTTGTTTTTTTCTTTTGGAGCTCTTTGTTGCTGTACTTTTTCATTAGCTTGCTGCTGCCTGATCTTTTCACCCTGAGTGGGAGCATTTTCCCTTTGTCGCTGCATCTTTTGCCTTATCTGTTCTTTCTCTTTACTATTGGGCTGACAATCTTCGAGATTCTTGGCCAATCGCTTGTTCCATATCTGGTCGAATGCTCGCACACTTTTCTCTTTGTCCTGCGCTTGCTGCTCCTTCTGCAACTGCTGCTGACATCGTATAGAGTCTTGCAAATCATTGATAAAGCTGCGGTTGTCTGCAATAAAGGTCTGCACTCGTTCTATGCGTTGTTCATTCATCACCGTCTCATCATCGTGAGTCCTATCAGTTCTTTCTGTTTCCGCCTCCACGCAAGGGGTTACGTTTCTTGATGAGTTGATGATCGATGTTGACGGAGTGGCAACATAAGAGGAACTCATACCCATCTCATCTATGCTGTGACGGGTCATCCCAAGCAACCGATTTACGTATTGGATAACCAAGGGATGCAAAGGCTCGGCTGGAGGAGCCGTCGGTGGAGAAGGCATGGAACCCACTACTGGATTAAAGTTCTTGTAGCTCACTGGCGGCAGACTGCGATAGGCGGTGGAGTTGGAATCTATTGAAATCTGACGCTGATCTTGTGACAAAGTTCGCTTGCCGTTTACCTTTTCTGGCTGCTTCTCAGCTTCTTCTCGTGGCGTGCTCTCTGACGAGCCAAGGGGATTTTCCTTTTCATTTTCGACGGCTGCCGGTTTTAATTTGGCTTTCGCTTTACCCCTCGGTACATATTGCTTCACAGTGCCGTCGCTCTTCACCTTGATGATGATCTCCAGTGGCCCATCGTCCCTTGAGGATGGTTTTGCCTGATCTCCTTCACTGGACTTTTTACTCTTCGTTTCTTTATAAAACTTCCTTAGACGCTGCTCGAGAATAGCCTCCTTTTGCTGCAGATCTGATTCTCGTTCGTTAAGCGTTTTGGTTCTTTCGGATAGAATGTCCGCCCGTTCCTGACGTATATTATCGATCATTTCCTGCGCATTGTCACTCCTTGATCCGCCTGCCTCACCGGCCTTCAGCTCCTCTAACAACTGAATTCGGATCTTTTCGATGCGCTCGAGCAAGCTCTTCAACCTCATAGATTTCAGAGAGTTGGACTGCTCGGCCTTTAGGTCAGACCTCAGCTGCTTGCTTTGATCATCAACATAGTCGAGGAGGATGGAGCAGCAGCTCTCCGTGCTACCCAGATTATCTCGACCCATTTGAACAGGAGGCTCGCCCAAATTGAGTGCTGCCGGAGCGTTGGATTTGCTACGCGCAGAATTTGCAGAAGCGGGTTTGGTTCGCACTTCAGGGCAGGTGATTATGGCCGGTCGTAGCAGCATCTGCTCCATGGCCTCGTTCATTTTCTGCTCTCGCCTGGCAGCCACATCAGCGTACCGATGACTGGGTATAATATTGGCCTGGTGGGATTAAATACATATTAGTAAATTAAATTAGAGCTTTATTTGAATGCCTTACATCAGTCGGCAAGAGCTGTGGCTGTTGTTGGGTTAGGGCATCCAGTTTCTCTGTCAATTCCGCACAATCCCGACGCACTTGCTCGCGTTCCAGAGCCTTCTGACCACGATCGTTGCTGATTTTCCTTTTAAAAGATATAAATGAATTCAAAACGTTTCATAAAGTAATTCTATCAAACCCTCACCTGAGTTTGTCCAGTTCTTGTTCCCGCAGTTCCCTCAGTTGGTTTTCGATGCGGGCATGATCCATTGCAGTCAGTTGGCCGGCATCCTTCTCATTGCACTGCACGGTTTGCGTGGGCGCATCGTACGTCCGATGGTATTTATTGCCATGATCGTAAAACTGAACGCGCCCAGATTGAGTGGCCTTGGGATCCTGCCGCGTGGACATGACAAAGGTGGTAGTGGAGACGGTCGACTGGGTGGCAGTGCTTGGCGGGGCAGTCACAGCGGGCACATGCACAGCTGGCTGATTCGGCATCATTTGCTGTGGGGCAAACATCGGATGAGGTGGTTGCATGGGAAATGGCATTGAATATGGCATCGCATATGGTTGCATCGGCTGTTGGCAGTATGGGTGTATATATGGCTGAGTCTGCGGCACAGGATAACAATGGGTCATCGTTGGATTTGGTATGGGTGGGATGCTTTGCTCTGGAATGGGTTGTAGATTCCGCGGAGGCTCTGGTGCTGGCTCCTGAATGGAAGTCACTTTGGGCAGAGTTGCTGGGGTCTTAGCCTTCTGACCCCTTCGAATTCCTGCATCTATAACCTTGGCAGGAGCTGGATTGGATTTTAGTCCTGGTCGCTTGGCTGTATGCAGGTTGCGTGATGCGGTTGTGCTTTTCTTGGGCGATCCTGAAGCTGTCTTAGTGGGTGATTTTCTAGGAACTACAGCGGGAACAGTCTCTTCACGGTCTATATTTTTTCTGGGTGATCTTGGCAAAGACTTATTGGGACTAGGAGGTGGAGATACTGATGGATTTTTTTCTGTATCCCTATGCTGTCCTGGATCCGGTCGTATGGCAGTGGTGGTCTCGGTTCTCCTCACCAAATCGCTGATCTGGGTGAATCTCGGCCGACGCTGGGGTTCCTCCTCACTAGGTCTCACCACATGACTAAATTTGCGGTTGGTTTGAATAAACCGATCGTTGATATCCAAACCTTCTGGATTTTTGTGGCTTTCGGAAATGGTTTCATTGATTTCCACGTCAAGAATAACAGGGGGAGTCTTCTGGAGGCGCCGGTTGCTGGTGGGACTCTCGCTGATCAGAATGGATGAGTCGTCCTGTGAGGATTCCCCCTCCTCCTCCTCCTCGTCGGTGGTAGCACAGCTACAGCTGGCGGTCCTTTTGCGCTTACCCTTGCAGCAGGGTTTATGGCAACCGCTGACCAGTCGATTCTCCTTGTCCTCCACCAAGGACGTCTGTGTGCCCGCCGTCGCACGTCCCTCCGAATTCAGATTCATTCCGTTTGTGGCTCTTAACTCCACACTGGCTTTTCCCGATCTTTTCAAGGCCTGCTTGCGGCATTTTTGGATTTTCTCGATTCTCTCCTGTTTCTGCTGCTCGATGCGCTGGTTTTCCTCCCTCGCTGCACGATGGGCGGCGCCCACTTGGAAAATGGCCGAGCGGTAGTCCTGGTGCTTTTTGACCAAAACATGCTCACGCCACGCATTTAGCTCCTTTTGCTTGACCTGCTCCAGTTTTTCGATTTGACGCTTTTTCTCAGCGGCCACCTCCTCGCGGATGTGGCGTGCCAGGTGGTTGGACTTCTCACGCACCTGGTGGGAAATTGGGTCGCGGTCAGTCTGGTATTTACTGCGCAATGGGCTCCCAACCGAAGGGCTTACCTGCTGCAAACGGGTTATGCGACGCTGACTCTCGAGATCTTTGCGCACCCGCTCTGGATCGTCCAGTCGGCTGACGGGCCGCCTCAAGTTGGCCCCGAACTTTCCATTCACTGTTACCTGCAGAGCCATCTGCTCTGTCAATATGCTGAATATATTCGGTTGAATGGCAGCATTTACGCAGCAGTAGAAAGAAAAGCTAGTTTGAGCGGAAAGTCAAACAAACAACGTCTTTAAAAATTCCTCCATAGGCTTGTTATCGAATTATCGGTTTAGCATGAGCTGTAGTGTGACCGTACCCCGATAAAAAAATATTCCTTATAGGCTGTTCAGACAAGGGATGTTTCTGTAATAGATGTTCAATGTACAGTACTACCTCAAAAACAATGAACTCAATAACAATGCTAGAATTTCGTTGTGTTCACTATATTGCAAATATAATCAATTATTTGAAACCTTGAGTAACTATATACTTTATGTTATACTTTAAAATTTACTAATCATTTTGAATTATTAGGGTATGATTTGTTAATTTTCTTTCTCGCTGAGCACTGCGTTTGCATTAGCTACTTGTGAAAAACTGGCTACAAATTATGTGCTCTTAAGCAACTGTGGCGCAGACAGTACAAGATGTGTCCTTACGTTTTAGAACCAAATATAACATCGACAATACTTAAAAATAGACTAATTAATTCTTTTAATTTTATGTATTTCTGAACTTATTATTTTCCCGGCATACGCTTAACACTTATTTAGTAAAAGAAGTATAGTTTTTTGCCGCCAAGTGCGTTAGGTCCACACGCAGAAGGGTTCGGCGCGGAAGGAGCTGGGACAGGTGAAGAGGTAGAGGTAGTGCTGCCATAAAAACTGTCAGTCTCCGTTGTGGAAGATGCGGCCAAAGCAAATCCTACGATGCCGCACAGAAGGAAGAGGATGGCAAAGAACTTCATCTCAAGAACTCTGTTTCAACAGTGAAATTTCTGTACAAGAATTTCTTAATTTTATACTTTCCATTTTCTGTTTACTAAATATTGACACAATTGCTTGAATGTTTGAGTACCAAATCTCAAGAAAAGAAACAATTGGACAAACACTGAAAGTTTCTTTGAACGGTTGAATAGTGTCTAATAGTGGAAAACGGGTTTTCGATTGTTTAACTGAAAGACGCGTGTAGCAGTTTTAGACATTTTGCATATTATTTAAACCGCACTGTGAAGGAAGATAAAATTATGGCACGTGGATTCAAACGAAATCAAAATAAAAGGTACTACAAAAATAAAAAAAAAATATTTTTAAAGTTAAATAGATTTACTTGCTTTCGACAAAATAGCATTTGTGGGGCTAATAATCCTTCTAGTTTTAAAGTTATTTAGGTAATAACATTTTTATAAGCTTTAACAAACACATTTTTTTAAATAGAACTCATTTTTATGCATAAAAACTGGAGAGCGCATAAACGGCCTCAGTTCGCGAAAGCTTCTGCGCTCCGGAACCAGCTCCGCCGCCCGTTTGGTTCGCCGCGGAACCAGCGACAGCACTTAAAAGAACACTTGGGGAAAACAATAAAAATATTTCGCAAAAATCATGGCGAGCGCTGGAAAAGTCGTCTGAAAGCGAAACCATCGGACTGAGTGCCTAGGAGCCACCACAGCCAACCCACCATGACGACCGACTTCGGGGGCAGCCAGTTCGTGTCCAGCAACCCAAATGCCAGCTGCAGTGCATCCCGCTGGCTGACGGAGGAGGTCTTTAAGCTGATTGACGTTGTCCAGCGCGACGAGGCCATCTACAATCCGCGACACAAGTACTACTTTTGCCGGCCGTACGTGGAGAACTTCTGGCGCGAGGTGGACCTCAAGCTGGAGAAGAATCCGGGCGCCAGTCTGGCCAAGTGGACTAATCTGCGCATCTCGTTTCGACGCGAGTACACCAACTATCTGGAGGAGAAGGTACCGCCCTGCTGGTCCTACTTCGACCGCATGTTCTTTCTGCATCCTTACCTGCGCAAGAAGCACCAGCAGACCAAGTCCCTGGACACCCAGGTGCAGGATGCCCTAGCGCACCTCTCCAGCCTGTCCAATCGCATGCAGAGGGAGCGATCGGTGGCCATTCCGGCTAGCAGCAGCGTTGGTGGCCAACCCACTCCCTCAGCACACCAGTCGCCGCCGGCTCAGCAGCTGGACAACTATCTGGACTACTTCGATGAGGCGGAGCACAACAACTCCGAGCTGGAAGACATCATAGAGGAGGAGCAGCAGCGCAACAGCCGCTATCACAGCCAGTTGGATAGCAACGATATAAAGTCGGAGTGCGAGGAACCAGTGGATGAGTTTGTACAGGAGACGCACGAACCGGATGACGATGAGCAGGAGGACCAGGACCCACATAAGATGGCGCCCACTTCTAGTTCCTCGTCGGTGGAGGCTCAGCGTCGGTATGCAAACCAGCAGACGCAAGGAAGCCGAGCCCACTTGGGTCGCATGCAGATGCGCGCGTACCACGAGGAGATGCGCGGGGCGATACGACCGCGCTCCCAGGAGCTGCAGGCTCCGACGGCAACAGTGTCTGGAGTAAACTTCGCTTCGCAGCAAGCGGCCCACCCGAACATTTCCTTCGTGCGCCCCACATTCAGCAAGCCGGCGGATCTGGTCAGCACCACAACTCACAGCGGCGGAGGAGGAGTTCCGGGAAATGCTGGCCTATCGGAAGTGGAACTGCCCACGCCTTCAACAGCAGCAGTGGCTACACAGATGGCCCCCAGCAGTAGCGTTAATGCTAGTAGTAGCAACAGCTACCTGAGTCAACGTCACGGGCACAACCATGTGCATGGAGGACACCAACAGGTGCCGCCATCGTCGCTTCCATCTCGCATGGATGCCAACAATTCGCTAAGCGGGTCCCTGTCCAACGGCGGTGTGGAGCTGTGCGACTGCAAGACCGACCCGGATGCCATGTTTCTGATGAGCCTGCTGCCCGATATACAGAAGCTTAATGGTCGCGATCGCGGCAAGATCAAGATAGCCTTCCAGAACATACTGCAGGACTACCTTTATCCGGACTAGATTGATCTCTGTGTATACTTTCCGCTTTTAGCAACGGAACCCAGTTCCATTTCGATCTTGTTTATGTCCACTGTTAATTTTCCTGGGTTAAGTCACTTAAAGCTTTGCTGTGCAAGAACAAAGTATCCTTAAAACGTTTTGAACACTATCAGATATGTTTATTAATTGTATAAATATTTATAAATATTTAATGTGTAACACAAAAATAAATTCATTCAAAATTAGTTAATAGATATGGCTAGTTAGCTGCGAGTATCACACGAGGATCGGGTTGGATTGGATCCCATCCTGCATCCTCACTCCAAGAGCCTTAGCTCGCGGGTGATCTTCTTGATCTTGTTGTCCAGCGTCTTGTCCTCGTGCTCGCAGATGTAGTAGTGGCGCGAGGTGCACTCCTGGCCGTAGTACACATAGCTGTGCTTCCCGGCATTGTAGCTCAGCCGCAGGCAGCGACCCTTGCCCTCGATCTGCACCGTGTTGTTCAACACATCCTCGGCGGCCGCCTCCTCCGCCGCCTGCTCCGAACTGTCCACCAGATTTGCGGCCGTGGAGTTCTCACCCTTCTGGGCCATGGCAATGGATGTTAGGTTCATGTTGGGATTCACTGGCTTGGCCGAGTTGGACCAGATCCAGAGGAGTCCCGGGTTCAGACCGCCCAGCCAGTAATCGCGACCCCTGTGGGCGGGCTGGTTCAGGAGGTAGGCCATGATCTCCTCGTTCTCCGAGGCCTTTTCGAACTCGGCCAGGTGCGAGTTGAGACCCTTGCAGGCGGAGTTGGCCGTCTTCCAGTTCACCTGCTGCTGGCTGTTGATGTAGTAGCAGTTGTCGCTGATGCGGGTGAAGTTCGTGGGACAGGGATCCTTCACCTCCTTCTGGTTGTTGCCGGCCATTAGGTAGTAGATCAGCTGCTCCGAGCGCCGCACGCGACTTTCAAGGTAATCTTAAAGGGGTTTGGGTAAAGGTTTTTGGTTTTATTTACATTTGATCTTAAAACTTACCCACTCGATATACCAACTTCTCAATGGCTCCCAGCAGATAAAGATCGTTCTCGGAAACAGCTCGGAAAGTGGTGGGCTGGCCACCTCCACCGCCAATGAGATGTTGCTGCAGGTGTTGCTGCGGCGCCTGTTGCACTTGTTGCTGCTGCAGCGGCACAGGACGCACATGCTGCTGGGGAGGATTACCTCCACCGCCTCCGGTACTGCCACCTAAGCCAAACAGCTGCTGCAGAAAACCAGGTTGCTGGCGTTGCTGCAACTGCTGTTGCTGCTGCTGCAGCTGTTGCTGCTGCATCTGCTGATGTTGCTGGTGCAACATCTGATTGGTCATGGGTCGGAACTGGGGATTCACAATGGGACCCTGGCTCTCCACGGGCTTGCGCAGATGGGGCTCCAGCTCCACCGCCTCGCCAATCCTCCTGGTGATGTAGATGTTGTTGCCGGGTCGCTTGTAGGCGGATGAGTGATAGTTGAGCGGGCCATTCATGCCCATATCGCCACCCATGTAGGGCAGGTCTTTGGACTTTCGCTGGCTACCGCTACTGCTACCTTGGCTATAAAATGCGGGGGAGGATTTAGTTAACTACGTTTCCTAGCGCGCACTCCTTAGACCCACCTCAAGACGTAATCTTCGAGAAACTGCGACCAAACTGGAGCCTCTGCCTCCGCCTCCGCGAGTGATTCATTGGCGTATTTTCGCCCAGTTTCACCATCGCTGGCATTGCATAAGAGTCCCAGACCTAGAGTCAGATAAACAAGGGCTGCAAGCCGGAGTTGATGGCCAGCCGGCGGCATGATGACACGTAATGTTGACGGATGGGTATAGTGTATTGCCCCCGCCCCAAACGAAGCACTTGGCGATTCAAGTCGCGCGATGGGCAGACACTTTCGATTTCGATGCGTTTTCCGTGCGGTTAAAGCCGCGTCCGCGTTTCTGAGACGTCCGTTCGCTTGCGTCGAGCTGAAAACCGCGACTGAAGACGGCTGAGCTTGACTTTGGTCCCTCAGCCGGTCCAAGCTGGTCTCTGGTCTCCGGTCTCTCCGTACCGCTCACCGCAAATGGCAATGGCCCAGACCCCAGACCTCAGAGCCATTGTTGTTGCTGCCAGCCAGCCGCCGAGAAATGCAAAATTTCACTTTCTCCTTCGGTTGGCTCTGGGCAAATGTAAGTCATTGGGCTTTTCAGCGGCTCAGTATCGGTGTTTCTCTCGCAGCTTTTGTGGCCCGACCCACTGTTTGCACTCCATCAAATTGGCCCCAGACTTAGGTAATTGACGGGGCTTTTGGTATGGGGCTGTCAATTGAAGCGAAAACTAATGGTCTTAAGAAATGGAGTTGGTTATGCCGAGTTCATTTGGATATTCTCTACTTTTTGCAAGACGATTCCTGATTTCAGGCTACCAGTTAGTCATCTAGAAATCATTTTCAAACTCGGGTTTTTAAAATCGTATCATAGTTCATAGGTATTCAAACATTTTTTAAGTTTGTCAATTGAATATTTTTCTATTTGTGAGCCATGTAATAATAGTAGAAGAAGATTATTAAATTTTTTTAATATTCTTCTTTAAAGCCTAGAACTTTAAAAATATTTAGTTATTAACTAAAAACTTATAAAACCGTTTCCAAACGTGAAGTGGCGTTTTTCTTTTCCAGCTTTTGCCCCACTCTCACTAGATAAACACATCACCATAATGTAAATTATGTAAATAATGGCCGGAGCTTTTTTAGTGTGCAATTTAACACACCACTTAAAGTTTTAATAACTATTTTATGGCCTCACGTCGCGAGAGGGCGAAGAGAAAGAGCCGGTCGGTGACCAGATGGGGAAATTAAAGATTAATTTATAAGAAATGAAGACCGGGTGAGTCCATTTGGCCGAGAGAGCAGGCCCCCATGCCGAACCCGGCCTCAACTGGATTATTGATGGTCAAACAGTCAAACTGTGAACTGCCCACATCTACTATAGATCTCTCGAATTCACCCTGAAGATACAAATCATCAAATATTATTTCAGATGTATGGCGTTTCTGAACTTTCATTATTCATTGCTTTGAAAATTAGCGGATGGCAGCGATGTTGCAATGAAGGCCTCGATTTGCGGATCGTGATCCATCGCCGATGAAGTGATGACGCACTTCGAACTCGGTTATTTCGGCTCAGCATCCATGGGGTTTCCCAAAAATGCAAGAAATCATTGAAAAAACCGAAGCCGATTTTTCATAACCGCCAACATTTCTGATTAGTTTCAGCCGAGTTCGCTGACGGGCAAAGAAAATCAGTTTTGTGCATCATAAAAGCAAACATCAAACATATAATTTTTTTAGCAAAGTTTTTATAAATTTTTTTATACTTGTTTTGTGGGTGGTTTTTTTTGTTGTGTAATTGTAAGATATAAATTCAAGTTGAAGCAGGCTTTTTCTTACATTCTTAGATATTTCTCTGTCTCTTTCTCGAGCACTCTCCCTGGCTTTCTCTCTCGTATCACCTGGCTTCTTAATATTTTTAAACAATGGCTTTAAAAATACAAAATTCGTGTTTTTGGTTTGTTTTTTACATTCTGCTACTTTTTACTTTAAGATAATTTCATTTTTTATAAAACAAAAGAATTTCCGTTTGCTGTTATCCTTGGTTCTACACAATCTATGCTTGTTGTTGGTTGCTGTTGTTGATCTGGTTGTTGTTGTTATTTATTTATTATGAAATATATAGATTTATAAAGAATTGTATACACAATGGATGTTGTTCTTGGTATCTGCGGCTGCAGTTCTTGTCGCTAGCCAAATCAATCTGAGATATTCGTTTACAATTAGTAGAGTTCCTCGTCGTCTCCATCTTCCTCCGCTGCAGCTCGATGTTGTTTTGGTGTTGGTGTTGGTTTCTGGGTCTATGGGCCACCTTAGTAGCCAGCCAACTCGGCGAATGTGGAGTCCATCTCGTCGGCCAGGGACTTGTACCTGTCCTTGTTGATGCCCAACTCGTCTGCGGAGTGCAAAGTGTGGTAAAAATGTTAGAAAAAAGGCAAAACTAGGGGTTTAGCACACAGCAACACTTGAATCGAACACAGAACACTTAAACTTTACACTGTGCGAATTCTTTAGAGAAAAGATTCTGTTAACTCAGCAGTGGGGTGTTACATATGATACATTCTATGTTCCACTCCATGTTAAGTTTACAGATTCTTTTAGGTAAAAGATTCTGTTAACTTAACAGGGAGTTGATACTTATATCTGATAATTTCCACTCTCATCCTGTTAAGTTTATAGATTCTTTTACCAGGAGCCTAGGCTCTAATTAGTGGCACGCTGTTCTGGCAAGCGTTTCTTTATGGATTAGTCAGCGGTTCTGTGCGTGGGCCAGGGGTAATCTAAGGGTGCTCTACGGGATCTAGCCATGATCTATCCAACCAATCGTTGCAGAAATCCTTGGCTTGTGCGGAAATGAGAGATTCACTCAACCAAGGCCTGGCGAAATCAGCTCGAAACGAAAACCATTTAATGACTCGGGACGGGTCTTAGACTTGTACGGATGATCGACGAGAAGAAGAGAGAGATACACATAGTTGATTTGAGATTGAGTGCTGATCGGAGTGCTGAGATTCTGGGCAGGCGAGACGGGTCAAGAGGTCATGCCACATCAAAACGGGTAAGAATCTGGCATACAATTAACAACAATATGTACATTGATAAATTCACCTGTATTAACTACAGTTGCAACTTGGTTTGGCTTGATCTGAACTTATTTTTACAGTGTACTGGCGTGGGAAACTCGTAGGGAACTGTGGGTGTGGCCACATTCAAGCGAGACTAAACAGATTATTTACAGTGTATGTTGGTGACAGAAGTGTGTTGGGTGGGTGGGTGTTTGGTAAATACACTGAAACTGTCGGGGGATCTTTCAAAAAATTATAAATATATATATAAACTGTGGGGGAGCACTGAAGGTGTGTTGTCTTTTTGTATCTTTTGGGAAAGGGCTCTGTGTGAGTTCTGTTTCGATCTTTTTAATATCCAGTAAGTTCGGCAAATGTCTGGTCCAAATCGTCGCAGATTGCTTTGTACTTTTCCTTCTCATTGAAGAGACGGTCTGCAAAAAGCATTTGGTTTGTTGTTCATTTATACAAATATATATGGAGATAATTAAAAGTGGGCGAGAGCCAAATGGGTGGATGTAAACGTCAATTAATGAAAGCAGAGTACTAAGTAAGAGTATTAATATCCGTATGGCGGTAAATACAATGCGAGCATTAGTTGAAGCCAGCAATCCGGCTGATCGAGGCGGATCACTTCCTGCGGACAGCATCATCTCCGGCGTCTCGTGGAGAGATGCCTCCTCGGATGATGGCTGAATGGGTGTGGTGAGGGGGTGAGGACTGCGATACATACCCTCTAGCCTGTCGACCTCCTTCTGCAGGCGCTTCACTTGCTTCTCGGCGTGCTCGGCGCGCTGCTCGGCCTCCTTCAGCTTGATGGACAGGGTCTTCATCTCGCGCTTGAACTCCTCCACGCGCTGGTTGGCCTTCTCCTCGGACACCTCCAGGGACTTCAGGGAGTTGCCGACAACCTAGTTTGATATGATAAGACAATTTTTAGAAAAGGCACACAAATTTTAAGCGGAGAGAGGTTAGGATATAACGTTCTTAATCTAAGAATGCCTTTTAAGAAACTAAGTTTTCTCACTTATTTACGTTCTCAAAGCTAAGTTTTCTCCCTTATAAGAGAAGAATCGTTCTTGAAGTTAAGTCTTCTCACTTTTTCGAAAACAAACGTCCCTAAAATCAAGACAAATTTACTCTTAACTTTTCTAAACGAGGCGAAAGTATTCCATTTTGAAAAATTGGTAATGTTAGAATGGTTTTTGGAAAAAATGTTCTTAGTCTTGTTTCAAAAATCAATTTAGAACTTGTGCTTTTCGCTATCATCTCATGCTATCTTTTTTGAGACACATATAAAGACTATTTCCACTCCAAGCTATCCAAGTTCAACCCACCTTCAGCTCCTCCTCCAGCTCCATGATCTTGGACTCGCCGGAGCGGACACGATCCTCAGCCACCTCCAGCTCGTCTTCAACGAAGGCCAGCTTGCGGGACACTTCGTCGGACTTGGTGTCGGCATCCTCAGCGAGCATGCGGGCCTCCTTCAGCTGGTTGGTCAGCTGGTCCATGCGCTCCTCATCCTGCTGGGAGCGGTTCTCCAGCACCTTGCACATACGGTTGTTCTCATCGGCGGACTGGGTGGCCTCCAGCAGCTTCTGTTGGGCGGTGGTCGAGCGCTCCTCGGACTTCTCCAGATCCTCCTCAATCTGTTGCACCTTGCGGTTCTGGGTGGCCACCTCGGACTCGGTGGCGGTCAGGAGTTTCTCCTTCTCCTCCAGCTCGGTGTTGGCCTTCTCCAGCTGCTCCTTGGCGGTGACCAGATCGATCTCCACCTGGACGAACTTCTTCTCCAGGTCGCGCACCTCCTCGTTCAGTTTGTCGGCGCGGGAGTTGGCATCCTTGGCTTGGTTCTCGCAGGTGTCGGCCTTGTCAATGGCGTTATCCTTCTCAAGCTTCATCGCTTGCATCTTCTTCTTGATGGCGTCCATGGTGTTTGTGTTTTTGTTGTTGGCTTAGGAGAAAAGAAAACTGGAAAAAGCACTGTGGCGAAGGGTAAAGGTTAGATTGGAAGGCTAAGTGGTTCCTAAACAGAAGGTTTTTATATGCATGGTGTTATTGCAAAGCATGAAAAGTACATTCCCGTTTCTATATACAAGTATATTAAGTTATTTCCAAGTTTCCCGTTGTTTCCATATTAAACAGTTTCAAAAATCATTGAATTTATTTAGTAGTTAAGATTAACTAATAGTAGGTCTTAAGGGGATATAATATTTTAAATTCTATGACAGCCATTCAATCAATTATGATTTGATCTTAACATTAAACAGAGAGGGTTTCAAAAGACGTTACCGGCTATTAAGTAATGACTTCATTAGAAAATGATCTTTTGAACTTAAAACTTTCCGGTATATTTTCAAAACATTTTGTACAAGGTTCCCCTTAACTATGCTAATATAAATAAACATCTTCTTTTAACCTGAAATATTTCAATTGACACCTGATTATTTAAGCTTTCAGAAAATGCAATTGAACATCGGGTTGCTTGAACGCTCCAGGCGCATTCTATATTTTAAAGTCTATATCTGAACGTACATATAATTAAATCTATATATACGTGTGTGCTGTGAATATGTATGGGTGCAATAAATTTGAACATTTAAATGTAAACACATTTTGTTTGGCTACGCCGAGCATTCAAAAGACCTCACGTAATTTTCATTTTCCATTTTCAAAACGCCCACTCTGAATCCGAATCCGGATCTGGCGGTGAGCTATATATTTATTTGCTGCACGATTCTGTAGGGTTAAAAATAAACTTTATATGCTTTTGCATGTGAGAAAAAATATCCAGACCACTCGCATAGGAGAAATGCTTTTTTGGACATTGTGTGCTAAATGTAATTCTAGAGTTTCCCCCTATTATTTCGAAATACACGCACACAAATAGCCGCGAAGAGATTGCAATTTGAAAAGTTTTCAATTCTTTGGGGTCATTTGGTGCGTGGGCGTATCTATTCGAGTGTCTATGTATGTTGCTTCCACCGAAAGTGGGACAAAGTCATTTATGTTGTAGTCGCTGATATTTTGGAGGTCTCTCGAAACTTCTGAATGTTTTTTTATCCCAAAATGCTAAGGTAATGTTGGGAGAAATATATATAAGGTAGAGAAAAGTTAATTAAGGTGGGTGATAAATAATAAAATAATATAGGTTTATATAAATTATATATCTAACCACCTAAATTGATTTATAGTAGATTTAAAAGCTGTTTCCTAACACATCATCCTATAACTTGGTGTCTGCCAAAAGTACTTAGGTTTTCAACCAGTTCAAATATGTATATACATGAAAGCAAGACTAGTGGCCTTCGGAATCATTCAAAAATGGCAAGAAAATATATAGTTGCTCTGAAATCCCCAATTTCGTGTGGGTGTCTATGCCATTCATGTGGGTAACCCCAGACATATTCGATATGTATCCACATCTGGGAATCGTCTCAATCTCTAATATTTTCCAAAATATCTCTCTCGAAAACAATCTCAAGGATAAATACCTACAATTTTCGACTGCCTTCGTTTTATGAGATCACACAAAGCTAGAGGGAAAGCTTTTTCGTCTAGTTTTCAGGCAAAGTTAAAAATAAATGGGATAGTATGTATGTGTGTGTGACAGGCAGGTGTCTGTCTGCAGTTAATTTTAAAGAATTTTCTTCGAGTGTGTGGGAAAATTGTGCGTGCCAATAGGTGTGTAAGTGCATATGTATATGTGTCCTATTCGTGTAGAGCTTTCCGAATAAATGTTTTGTGTGTGTGCAAAAAATGTTCTCTCACACACAAAGATATTTTTTGGATAGTATTGGTTCCGTCAGATTTAGTTACAAAATTCCTTATAAGCGAATTTTTAAAATGTCCGAAAAATTATTATGGGTATTCCATTTCGAAATGGTTGAAAGAGTGTTTTAACCATTCTTTAAGGTATGGAATAGAATTTTGTAGGTTTTTTCATATTTTTCACTTATTTTATATTTCCTCTTTCACTTTTCTTTAGATTTTTTGTTCTACTTTATCCAGGCTGCTCGACACATATACATATGCACACTTATTTTTGATTATTATTTAAGTTTTCCATATTTTGGTTGGGAAAAATTCGAAGTTTTGAGTTCCCCAAGCATTCGAATGCAATGCATTTTTCACAACTTTTTTTATCCACTCGAAAACAGTTGAAAATACCAATTTGGTTAGCTGCAAAGGCGAGCGATTTAACTAATTATTTTTGAGTTAGTTTTGTCGGGTGAAAATCCTGGCGTGACCAACCTTAGCGTTTCAAACACACTATACGCTGTCGAAACCCCGAGAACACTGATGATGACCAAGTTGCTTAGCCCAGAAAGCGACCCCAAGATCCAACGCACACGCACACTGCCACTCGGAAAAACTGAAAAACTCACACACACCGACGAGCTGGCAATCGGAAAATCTCACACTCACACGGGGCTCACACCAACGCAGTATTGAATAATTTCTCGCCTCAAAAATTTCCCACTAAAAAATATATTATGTATGCGAAAAAGCGCTTTCGAAACTTTGCTCGGCGATCTCGAAAATTTCCCACAAAATTTCCCCAAAAGCTACTCTCTCTCGCCTGCATTCTCGTGAAATTTATGCGTTTTTCTTTCTCTTTCTTAAATTTAAATTCAATTTATTTTTTTACTCACAGCACTCTTGGCCGTATCTGTGTATCCGTCAGATACACGGCTAAAAATAGCGACAAGCAGCAAGAGCAAAAGTCTAACAAGATGAAAATCTATTTTCGCTCGGTAAAAAATATTGAGAAATATTTGGAATTTTGATCGGCCAGCATTTTCCTGCTGTTCTTTTGCTTTCGAAAGTCTCGAATGTGAAGACTGCAAGACAATTGATCCGAAATTTTGGAATCAAGGTGTCCGCTGCAGTAGATTAAATAAAACAGTTATTGATTGGGCTACATATTAAAAATGTATCTGTCTTCGATCGCCATTAAATATTAATATCTATATCTACTAGGCACCTTAATTTTCCAAAAAACGTTTATTTTTTGGTGTATATGTGTTTATAAATTCATTCTATAATTAGCTAATAATGAGCCACAAAATCAAAAAAAAAAACAATCTCTGGGTTTTGCTTTTCTTTTCTTTAATTCTTTTTACTGTTTTTATGACTTAACTCATTTATAAATCCAGGTTTTAGTTTTCAAAATATTTTGTTGCATACTTTTGGAAAACCTACATTTCATATCGTCTTCTTCAGGGATGGGGTTTTTTCCCTAAAATAAACCCCCTCCTCCATGGATCCGCACATGACGTAACTTAGCAAATGATTTTTTGGGGGTACAACCAAAACACACCATTAATGAAAACCTCTAACAAAATATTGTTCTTTAGCAAATCACAGGAAGTTCTAATTCCTGCAAAGCTTTAGTCAAATGAGCCAGCCGATCGCTAATCAGACTGATCACTGTGTTGTGTAAAGAAAAATTGTAATATAATATCAACAAAGTGTTTATCTTGTACCATTAGACAATGTTCTGAGAGAAGAAATCCAGGCATTTAATTCGTGTTTACTATTCACAAAGAAAACTAACAATCTTCAATCAAGATTTCTCTAAAGGTCTCTATAAGGTAGAGGTCGCCATCAAAATCATTCCGGGATTCATGGGGTTTTTCTCTAATACCCCTTGTTCAACCCTTTGTATATTCCTAAGCGAATCGGTAGACCCCTGCCAAAACCCATCCGCTTGAAAGAAAATATCTAGAAACAATTTTTATATGCAAAAGATTTATTGTTTATTGATCATAAAAATATTGAGTGGTAAATAAAAATACATACATTGTTTTATTTGATTTGCATGTTACATAGAATTACAAAAGCTAAGTCAAATGTGTAAATTTAATTTATACGTCTTCCTTTATATAATCTACATTAATGTTTTCTGGTTTTATTGTTAATCTTATACAAAGGCCATAGAAATTTTGTAGATACAATTCGCGAACTGCCAGGAAACGCAAGCGACAAAAACTAAAGGGAAAATTGACTTTGGCTTAAGCTTTTCTGAGATATATGAAGATGGTAATGTACGACATTGACTGGTGGGCTTTCTGGGATTAGGTTTTTAAAAATTACGCTTAGTTTTCGAGCTGAAAGTGAGTTCAAGGAAAATGGCAGCGATCTTTTCGTTACACAACACTTTCTAACTTTTTGCTCCGTACAAATGGTAATAAATAATTGCTAAAAACTTTCTTTTTGGTAACACTTTGGATCTTATGTTAGAAAATTGGTTTGGAATGCTTAGGCGAAGAAGTGTAATGCTAAAATAATTTGTAAATTGGACGTCGAAATGATTTCAGACTCCATTTTGTTTAGTTCATCTTTATATTTTGTAGATCGCAGGCTGCATTTGTTGTTCTGGCTATAGTTGCTGTTCATTTCCTCATGGATCGGGATTTTCTCCCCTTAGTAGTTGTTGAGGTCGGCGTACTCCAGTTCCTGAGCTATAGTTTTGTACTTTTCCTTTCCCTTGCTCACCTCGTCTGCAGCGGAAGTGGGCGAAATAAAGACAGAGGCAAATGTATCGGATTTATGTTTTCAAGTT
Organism: Drosophila biarmipes; assembly: GCF_025231255.1. NCBI lineage: Eukaryota > Metazoa > Arthropoda > Insecta > Diptera > Drosophilidae > Drosophila > Drosophila biarmipes. The sequence continues at coordinate 12,084,193 of NC_066616.1, read as the reverse complement.
GATTGCTTTATTGCTTAGTGTGGATACAAATAATAAATAAAAACGTTTGAGTCAAACAAATACACAATTGTTTCGATGCTTCCTCTATTGGTCCGCAGTCAAAATCAATCTACAAACTAGTGAGCTACACACAAATCAAGAGCAAGGGCTACAGAATACAACGAGTACAGTGCGCCTACTTCTATGCTACAGTAAAAACAATCGAAAGGTGTGCCGGGCAAACTGAAGTGCGGATCGAATTTGGACTGGGGTCGAGGCTCCGTCAAGGGCGGTTCGCTTATTCCTTGAGGATGAGCTCGACGAAGGCGGTGTCGAGATCGTCTCCGATGTCCTTGTAGCGCTCCTTCTCCAGGACCAGGTCGTCTGTTCAGGTTGGTGAGTGTGGGAAATCATAAAAGAACGCAAGAGTAAGGAACGAAATTAATAAAAATGCATAAGAAATCATTAAAATTACATTAAGACCTGACACAAACTGAGACCTTCACACTTAAAAACTTATAATCTCAACATAAACCGACGATAATTACCTCTTTTCGGGCAAAATAAATAAAAAAGCCAGCAGTTGAGTTCGCAAAATCGGCAAGGTTGTGCTAGCTGTTAATATGAAATAAAAAAGGTAGCAAAACAACGCAAAAAGTAAGCAGCACTTCGTTTTTAGAATGCTTTTGCTAACTGAATTTTTAATTCAATTTCGTTTTGTTTCGTTTTAAAATAAAATAAAATTGTTTTCAAAAACATGCTCTAAACTAGGTTTTTTAAAAGCAGGGCAGCAGTTGGTAGCAGTTGTGTTTTCTTTCGGTGTTGTGCAGCAGTTTCTCGCGGGGATGGGCTGAGCTGGGACTAAGCTGGTGGTGCGTCGCCTTCGGCCGCAGCGGGAGCCGCTTCGGCGGCTGGGGCTTCAGCTGGAGCAGCTTCGGCGGCTGGGGCTTCGGCGGCAAGAGCAGCTTCAGCCGGAGGAGGAGCAGCTTCTCCCTCGGCAGGAGCAGTAGCTGCTTCAGCAGGAGCCGCAGCACCATCAGCCGGAGGAGCAGCACCCTCAGCAGGAGGAGCAGCACCCTCAGCAGGAGGAGCAGCAGCCTCTGCAGGAGGAGCGGCCCCTTCTGCGGCAGGAGCAGCACCTTCCGCCGGAGGAGCGGCACCCTCAGCTGGAGGAGCAGCGCCCTCAGCCGCCGGAGCAGCCTCCCCCTCAGCAGCTGGCACAGGCTCTGGTTCGGAGCCGGGTGGCGGTGGCTCGTAGTTCTTGACATAGGGCACCTCGGCACCCTCTGGGGGCAGATCGATCGAGTACTCGAACGGCGGCGGTGGTGGTGGTGGCGGAGTGGGCTCCTTGGGAGGCGTTGGTTCCTTCTCCGGTGCCTTTGCCTCTCCGGGCGCAGCGCCTTCTCCCTCTGCTCCGGGTTCGCCCGCGGCAGCAGCAGCAGCAGCCGCTTCTGCCTCGGCCGCTGCGGCGGCTTCGGCGGCCGCTCGTGCCTCCTCCATGGCGGCCAGCTCCTCGGGCGTGGGCGTGGGCAGCTTGGGCGTCGGCGGCTTGGGGTTGCGCGGATTCCAGAAGGGCTCCAGGCCCACGATCAGGTCCACAAAGGCCTCGTCCAGGCTGTCGCCAATCAGGCAATAGCGCTCTTTTTCAACGATTAGATCGTCTGGTTATCGCGATCGAGATCGGGATCGGTATGCGAAGATGTTTGTGAGAAAAGCAATACAAGCGATGGAGTCGGGGGATAGAGTATAGAGATAGATAAAATTAAACGTGAAAAGGAAGTAGAGCGCAAATTAAAAATAAGACTTGAGTAAGCTGAGGATGGGAGACAGTGGGAAGAGATGGCGGAAGGGGGCAAGCGAAGGGTTCACAAATCCTAAACACCAAAATAACATTCTTTAGGACCAAAGAACACTTTTGAATTATATACATTATTTCTTATTTACACTTTGGGAGAGTTAAATATTATTTTGGAGGCTTAGGACTTGAAGAGTTAGTGAAAGGAAAACACGTTGGCCAGTTCTTGAACGCCGAGATCCGTCTAGAGATCCTGTGATCTATTTTCACTGATTGCAATTGAACATTTCAAGGGTGTCTATCTAAGCAGGAGGTGCCTCTGCGGCGGGAGCTGCTTCGGCAGGTGGTGCTGGTGGGGCCTCGCCCTCAGCTGGGGCAGGAGCGGCCACAGCCGGTGGTGCGGGGGCCGCTGCGTCTCCTTCTGCAGCAGGTGCTGGTGGAGCCCCCTCCGCAGGAGCAGCTGCTGGGGCTCCCTCCGCTGGTGGTGCTCCCTCTGCTGGTGGTGCTCCCTCTGCCGGTGGTGCTCCCTCTGCCGGTGGTGCTCCCTCCGCTGGCGGTGCTCCCTCTGCTGGCGGTGCTCCCTCCGCTGGTGGAGCTCCCTCTGTGGGCGCCTCTGGTGGCGGAGCGAAATCACCCGGCTCGGCGTTGCGGACGTAAGGCACCTCGGCACCCTCTGGCGGCAGATCAATGGAGTACTCGAATGGTGGTGGAGGTGGTGGCGTGGGAATCCTGACGGGCTCGGCCGGCACCGCCTCGGCGCCTTCAGCCGGAGCTGCGCCAGGCTCGCCGGGGACAGCACCCTCCGCCGGCACACCGGCCTCGCCCTCCGCTGCGGCCTCCTCACCGCGGGCAGCGGCCTCCTCGGCCCTAGCCTTCGCCTCGGCCTCGGCAATGGCAGCGGCCTCCAGGGCGGCCTTCTCCTCCTCGGTCAGCTCCGGAGTGGGCGGCTTCGGGTAGCGCTCGTTGTAGAACGGCGGCATGCCCATCATCTCCACGAAGGTCCAGTCCAGCTGGTCGCCGACGAGGGCGTAGTGCTCTATCTCTTTGATCATCTCGTCTGGCATGGCGGATGGGTGTGGTTTGGTGAGTTGGTGGTGTGGTTCGAGGGTTAGAAAGTCGGATTAGAGCAGATTCGAGAGAGAGAGCAGGGCGATAGAACCTCCAGTGGTGGCCAAATGTGGGTGGGACGCACGGCAGACACACAGAGTCGGTGGGGCAAACACTAAACGCTGGACGATCGGTATCGAGATGGCATACGGGGCATACGTTTTTCGAAAAAATACTTTATTTGTGCAATTGCAGCAGCATGGTATGTATTGTATAGTATATGTATTGTATAGGTATATATTAAAGTATAAATAATTAATTTATGTAAATCGTAAATAGATCGAATTAGAATTTTTAATGCCATTTCTTGTTGCAGCATTCTTCTCATTTGGGTGTCACGGTGTGTGTGTTTCAGAATCAGAAGATTGGTTAGTGTAGGGAAGTTGGTTTTCGTTTTATTTTTTAAATAAAAGTGGTCTGAATCGGGCGAACCGGGTAACCGGGTAGCCGGTATCAGCGATTTGCAATTGGAATGAAGTGCACTAGCTAAATGTCTTTTGTTTTGGAATCTCTATGGAAAGAGTAGTAGTTCGTGTTCGTAGGCGTGGCGGCAACTTAAAAGTAGGCAAATATTACACAACGTTTTGCAAACACGACAATTTGTTTAAATAATGTATAAACAAGGTAAACATTAGCATATTATTAATACAGTTAAGCTGGCGACAAAATACAAAGTTTTAGCATAGAATTTACTCTTTAAATATAAATAACAGCGATTGTTTGTCTCTCTATTCAATACACGTAAACTAAAAAGAAGGCGGCAATGCGTGTTTTGTCCAAGTTGTCATCTCATCAAATACAAAAGTACAGGTATAATTTAAGGTTTTTAAAATAAAACAAAACAAGGTAGGGGTAGCAAAAGCAAAGATAAAATATATATAGTAAAATCAATGGAATAATTTTTAAATTTGATTTGATTGTATTGCAACAGTTACAGTAAAATGGCGATAGCTGCCAGTCATCGAAAATATCGAAATGGATATCGAAGCGGATATCGAAAATTGTTTATGGTAAATTGGAATGCGCTTGCTACGAGAATGTTTTGCTTTAGTTCTGCCCTTCCGTCTGCTTTTCATTGAGTTCATGTTTATGTATAGAGTGTTTAACGCTATTTTTGATTTTTGATTAACTCTCCCGTTGCTTGGCGTTCGAAGATGGCTTTCGCATCCGCATGGAAGACACTTGGCGTCCTTGGATCTTGTCTCGAGTGGGTGGTGGGCGTGGCGTGTTGTGGCGTGGGTTGGTGTGTGGAGATGTGTTCTCTAGTATTTAAATTATGGAAAACGCCAGTTTTGTGTGCGTGGGTGTTTTGTTTGACGTCAAAGCAGGCAGTTTAGTTAATTTACATAAGCAAATTAGATGTTTACATGTTCTGTATGTCATGTAAGGTGGCCTCCATTTCCTCCTGCAGCAGTTTGTTCTTGCCCCGCACGTTGAGGAGGTCATCTGCGATCGGTTTGTTTCGGTTTCGGTTTGTCATTTTGGGGCAGGGCAGGTCATGCAACAAGTGGTTTAGCAAGCAGCGCAAGTTGTATTTTGTTAAGCACAATAACAACAACAACAAAATTATATGAAAAGTAAACAATAAGAAAGTAAAATTATAAAATATGGCATTAACAGATAATAAATTAAAATGAGGTAGGTCGTACATAAAGTTCACTAGATAACAATTGGTACTGGATTTGGAATAAGGAAATTAATTTTGATCCTACTTAAAGTTCTATAAATCATAAATGCATAAAAAAAAACAGTGAAACTTGAATGTTACTAGTGATCTTGTACTTTAATTTAAAAATACTGCTACACAGAGTTGAGAACTTGTAAACTTCTGAGCTACTTCTCCTACATTCTCAGTAAAATTTGTATAAAATCTTTGACGGACATACCTTCGAGCCTGTCGACTTCCTTCTGCAACTTCTGAACGGAACGTTCAGCGAACTCAGCGCGAGCCTCAGCCTTTGGTTTGGAAAGAGGTAAAAATTACAAGTTAGTAATATGTTTACTATGAGAGGGATAAAAAGCAACAAAAAGTGGCTACCGCAGCAGGCAGGAGTTGAGGGAGACACAGAATCCTTCCTTCAACTCCTGCCAAGCTGCAAAATTTGAATTCTGAGTAGACAAACTGGGAGATTCTCCGCAGTCCATTCAAATTTCAAATTCAAACATTATTTCACTAAGCCAAGAAGCTTCCCAAATATGCTACCAGAACCAGCAGAAAAACTTATTAAATAAAATGTGAGTTGATAATGAACATTAGAACATTAAACGATGAGAAATGAAGTAAAGTACGGATTAACAAATACATTCAAGTAAACAACTTAGAGACTAATTCGGTTTTTATTCAACTAGAATGCTTACAAACTGCTGACGCTTGTGTGTTTGGGGCTTTTAGACAAAACCTAAATCAGACAAATTAAATGTCATTAGGGAATGATAAGAGCAACGATTACTGGTGGAGGCTACGCAGTCACTGCATAAGTTTGACAGAACGGAAAATGCTGTTAAGATCGTAATTGGACGGAATCTATAATCTCTACGCCCACTATCTGCGGCGACTTACAGCTTCTACATTTAATTTGAACTGTATGAGCTCCTGTTCGTAATATTTCTGATTGACGCGTGCCTAGACGTCGGGGAGAATACAACAAATCATAAGTCATAAGTCAATGGATCGATAGATCATTTCGGTTCGTACATTGGGTGGCAGAATTGTGTGTGCGTGTGTGTGTTTGTTGTTGCATGGATGTGAGTTTTTGAGGGTCTTGCAAATATCTACCGATATAAATACTTCTGATCGTCTACTGGGCGAGAATTAATTCTTTGGCCACTAATCAGGCAGTAGCTTTAGGAGTGGTAAGTTGTGGTTGGAAATCGTCTTCGTTCTACTTGCTTTTCTCACTTGCAATCAATGCACAAAAAGTTGTTTTCAATTTTGAACAAATGTACACACACACGTCTTAAGCGAATGAGAATGCTTCCCAAATACTTGCCCATGATGTACGCTCTATAGGAAATCGATCTACTGATCAAAGACTCATAACTTGTGGTATTCCGCTCTCAATTGCTGTGTTTTCACCAAGCGTTTTTCGTTTTCACATAAAAGAAAATATTAAATGTCGAATTGACGAATATGTACAGTAAATTTAAAATTGAGAATAACGATTTGTGCAATTCAATATTTTCTTTTCTGCTTGATTTAGTGCTTAAACTAAGTTAGCCAGGGGGAATTTTCGTATTATCAGCGCGTTAACCAACACCACAGTTTACCGCGAGACCACAGGTTATACTTAGTTCGAAGTTCGACTCTGGTAATACCTCTTTCAGAGCATGATCCAATACTTTGATTTGCGTCTCAAAGGACTCCTCTTTTTGTGTGGCCTGAGGGCGGTTTTTTTGGTGTTCATTGTTGGCAAGCGATGGGGTTTATGTTATAAGCAGTATAGAACATAAATTTATTAGGAATTCATGCAAGAACAAATCAGTTTGTAGGGGGGGCAAACATCCAGCAGGTGCGCAAATTAGAATTGGGTAGCAGCAACATTTAAACAAATAATATATATGAAAAAAGAAAGAACAGAAAATATAAATTAGTAAAATGGCAAAAAGGTATTTCGCTTGATCTGTAAAACAAATATCATGTCGGTAGACATTTTCAAGGGATTAGTACAAAAAACAAGGAAAGAATTTTCCTCTTTCAGAAGGGGCAATTGTCTCGAATACCCCTCCATTTTGGGTATTAAGTTCAACAAACAAAATGAGCAACAACAACAAAAGATAAGTAATATTCGCTGGTTTGGACACTCGGTTCGCATGGATTGATCTTGAGCTGGGAAGCTCTTTGCTTTGGGCCACTTTTTGGTGCGACGCTATTGGGCTTTTCGTTTCGTATCTACCTCCTTTAGACGAGTGTTGAGGGTCTTGATCTGGTTCTTGTACTCCTCCTCGCGTTGGTTGGCCTATATTTATCGTTGTTGTTTGTTCATTTCGTGGGGGAGTTTGGGGTTTTCGGGAGTACGGGAATATGGGAGTTCAATTTAAATTTTTATGAAAAACCGTTGATAGAATGTGACTAGTTGCAGTCATCCATTTGAGATACTGACCTTCTCCTCAGAGACTTCCAGGGACTTCAGGTTGTTGCCAACCACGCGCAGCTCCTCCTCAAGCTCCACGATTTTGCTGTTGGCACGCAGGGAAAATGAGAGGAAAAACACGATAATTAAATGGTTGTCCAGTAGCATAGCCGTTGGGAAGTTGAAGAAGAATAGCAAAACTCATGCAATTGTCAAATATAAAGGTTTCTTTCAAGCGCAATTTAGGCCCGGGCAATACCAGAAAACCAACTCCGAGTTGACAACACTTTACTTTCGAAAAAGATCTTGTGACTGCCGCCGATGAAGGCGATGAGTTAAGACGACTTGACTCGAGTTGGCCAAGAGACGAGAAACCGTCAAATCACGATGCGAAGGTCTGCCAAATATTTTTGTAATAATAACAATTGTCTTTGGAACGGCAGGCCAAAAGATTTCACTTTTTATGGTCCGCACCGCGGCTCGAACCATTTGCTTAGCTGCTTTTGGGTATTTATAGCTATGGAAATTATAAATAAATATTTGGCTATCTCGGGCCCAAGTTGCGCACACAAAGAAACGAACGTGGATTATATTTAACCAAATGCAGTTAGTAGACAGAAAGACATCGAATTGCGGATGGCTGGGGGGCTTGGCAGTGGACAAACCTTTCGCTGAGCTCGACCTTCTCCTCGGATCGCTCCAGATCCTGTTCCATGAGCACGAGTTTTCTGGCAACCTTAGGGCGGCGGGCGGTGGGCGTGGCATAGCGGGGCGTGGCAAGGTGTTAGCATTGTGTTAAGTACACACATTGTTTTTTGGGGTTTCGGTTTGGCATGGGTTATGGATGGCATAGAAAAGGTTTTCAAGATTAGTTTCGTGTCTGGCTACGGCGGCAGATTGGCAAAAAATGTGAATACTGTGCTGGTTTCATTCGTCATGATTCATGGCCACCGAGCAGTTGGGCTAAAAAGGTGCAAGTTCTCCGCCAGGCGCTGTTTTTTTTCGCTCTGCGACGCTCACCGATCTTGGGGAGCGGTTGTAAGGCGCATTGACCTGCAAGACTCCAGGTCATTGCAGCCTTGTTTCCCACCTCCGGCAGGGGTCACCGCGCTTTGCGCCAGAACCCCAGCTGGGCTCAGGGAACTTTCCACCTTTCTTGCCTTGCTGCTCCATGTTTGTGCTTCGTTTTTATCTAAACTATTAGAGAACATGCTTTTATCATATGCAACATTAGGTGGTTCATCTGGGATATTCACATTTTTAACCAACTTTAGAAACAAATAGGCAAAAGCTAGCTAGCTAGAAAATCAAGAGCAAAATCAAAAGTTGAACTCAACAGGGGCAATGCAAAAAGAAAACAAAATTTTTTGGGGGTTTAATGAGGTTAGGTTGCTTTGCGGCAGTTTCAACATTGTTTTCAGTATTAGGCACAACAGACGGGCTGCGAACAACTCGAACAACATAGATGTAGATTTGGACTTATAACGTACTTTTCACCCTGCTCGGCACGCTCTTCGGCACGCTCCAAGTCAGCTTCAACCATGGCCAATTTACGGGCAACCTTTTCTCACACAACATTACATATCGATTCATTGATTGATTGCAGATTGATTGATATAATACAAGGAACGTCGGGTATACAGGAGAACATATAGAAAATGTATTAAATTTCATGGTTTTTTACAAAGATTTTATTTAGTAACATAAAAGCGTTGGGTGAAGTTTTTCATTAGGTCTTAATGAGTTTTTGAATGTTTTTTATGGTCTTGTGTGGTGCCTTAGCATATGTTAGTAATAACAAAACAATTTGTGTGGTTTATTGTTATTTTCTTGTTTTCAGTTTTGTCATCCCGTAAAACTTGTGCTTATCGCGTGGGTCTTTAATGCCCTTCTTATCCATAGTCTTCTTGCTGTACTCAAGCTATCGCACATTATTTTTAGAGCCATTTTATATTTGTAACTATCAAAATTGTTGTACATTTTCCGTTCCTAGCCATAAAACCGTGATAAAGCTAAGTGATATATATGGTAATAATTAAATCACGTTTAATTAACTATTGTCTTTAAAAGCAAAAGGGAAATTACGAGCATAAAGATTTTAGCAATTCCATATGGGACCAATTTTAGGAACTATCCTCTGATTGTCATTTCCTATTATCTCATCTGTATAATCTGTAGTTTTTATTCAGAAACCAGTTATAACAGAGACATGCTGACCAAAAATTCTCTAAGCATTGGGGAAATTGCTTAACCCCATGTAGGGCTTAGGCCCATTGACTTTTATTGCCATGCTAACCAAAATCAATTTTAATTTCCGCCTTCGTGTCCCTAGTATCTTTAGCATCTAGCATGTTAAAACGTTGCCAATGAATCATGAGAGTCACTGCACCAAGCGTGGCCAGGTGACTAAAACGTCGTCAGATCTTTTAGCTGGAAGAGATAGCAAATGCAGATGGAAATACTTGGGTGCTCCACGCACATTTCTGGCCCCTGAGTCACGGCACTTTCCATCGGCCTACGTCTGAGGGTCAAGTGATCCCCTCTCGCTTGATTCATCATCGATGGTTTTGGCAACCGAGTTTTTAGGCGCTTATGTCATGGCCCACTGTTTGCGAAACCACCTCGAATCCAGCAAGTATCCCCAAGTAGTATATACCATTTGGGGAGCGGCCCCCTTATCGGAGCCAGCGGTTAAACAAACTCAGTTCCCTCTTTGTGCCAGTTATGGGTTCCATTTCGACTTCTCATGCCTGCGTACCATTTGCCACAATCGCTGTCTTAGTTTTTGCAAAAAGATAAGGTGGCGAGGGCGACAACACAGTACTGAAGAAGAAGGCTTATCTGGCAATGCAGTTTATCAGTTGGTTTACTGCTTCGATCTGATTGACGTGCACAACACGTAGGCATTGGGAACCTTTCTGGAATGGGTGAGGCAAAATGTGCTTATATGGGGAAAAGCTAGAGATCTCCTACCTCCCAGCTGGGCATGACTTTTCGATTTCACTTGTAGGTTCTGATAGGCTGTCCATCCATCAAGAGGTAAGCCCTAGTGCCCATCTTTGATATATGGCATTATAATCGATTTTTCAAGTCCTACCAACTTGTTAAGACCTCCTCTATTAAAAAGTATTCTTTTGGTACAAACTATTCAATCTGTTAAGCTGATTCGCTGGAAATTAAGTATACCTATTAAGTACCAAATAGAGTATCAAATATTTCCTATAAAACTCCAACCAAAAAATGTACAACAACAAGAAGCAACCAAATATTATCTGCTCCCTCTCTGATTGGTCAATAACATCGAATTAGTTTTATGCTGCATTTATATATATTTGTATTTATATATGTTGTTTGTATATAATATGTTATATAAACATTAATTTGCAAAAATATTAATCCAAAATTAGACACTTTCTTGGGTTAGTTTTAAATTTAAGGTGTGTGTTGCCCTATGCACTTTAGCGTGAGTATAAATTACATCTTCTTTGCAAGTACGTAAATCGAATGGAAATAAACAAACAAGTCAAGAAACTAACCCGATTAAACTTTAGTTAGACATTCAATTCAGTGGCGATATGCAATATGCTTTTCAAGCTGTTTCCCATGGAAGAGCATTGAGTACAGTCAATGGAGTACCTCTGGACATCGTAAAGACCGCTTAACAATTACTTTACATAGTGCTATGGGTATTTTACAAATTAAAAGACACGCTGGAGAACAGGCTTCGGCCTTTGCTAGGGCCGTCTCCGGTTTCTGGGGGCTTTGTTCAGACGTTACAATCGAAATTTCATCGGATTTGATTTACATTGTATGTACAGCGACTAATACATCATAATCATCATCATCTATACACGTATATATATTGCATATTGTCAGGCGGGCGGGCGGTGCGCGATCTAGGTCTAGATCTAGGCTAGGGCTGCCCTCAAGCATCATTCGTAATCATCGTGGTAAGCACAAGTTTTGCATCAACGCTCCGGCTGATTCCTGTGCCAAGTTTCGGGCGCATCTCATACCGCACCCTCAATCAATCATTTCAATTCAATTTCGATCAAATTCCGTCACTCGCTTGGCAAAGGAACCAGATCAGGTGTCGTTGTTGGGGTTGTTGTTGTGTTCGTGGCTCGTGGAGGACAAGGTGGAAGTCTCTTCACCAACAGCAGCAGATGCAATAGTTCTGGATGCGTTATTGTTGTTGGTGCCACCAATATCGCTGGCATTGCATAACTCTGATTTACTGATATTGTTACTGTTACTGTTGTTGTTATTGTTGCTTAGCTTAGTAGAAGACAAATTGGTTTTTAGCTGCACCTCATCGTATTTCTTGTCAGCCTCCTCAGCAAGGAAACGCGCTTCCTTCAGCTGATTCTCGAGAGCGTCCATGCGTTCTTCATCGGCAAGGGCGCGGTTCTCAAGAATCTTGCGAGCACTGCACGGATGCAGTGTGTTCATCGAGTTGCGACGAAGACCAAGCCCATAGAAGACAGTGACCAAGTGGTTAGCGATGATGGTTGCCGTTCCCCGTGTGGAATTGCAGGTGGTACAGCCCAAAAGAAGGTGTTCGGAAGGGAGTCATTCGACGTCATCGTCCACATCGTTGTTGCGTGTTCAGTGTGGTTGTTGTTGATGTTGTTGTTGTGGTTGTTGCAATTGTTATGACAAACAGATGTTTACACGAGCATTCACATTTAGAGATACATTTTTGGCATGTGAATATTGTAGTTTGATTGTAGTTGTCGAGGTTGTAGTTGTAAAAAGAGACAGAAATTTGTTGTTGCCAGTTGAGTTAACAATTCGGATTGGTTCTACTTAATTAACAGGTATCGTACAGGGGGTGGGGAGACTAGGGGAGACAGGGGTTAAGCCAGAGGCTTAAAAGTGTTTGGCATCTTCGAAAGCGAAATTGATAGGCAAGGAATTTAATGACAGTTCCAGACTCGAGCCAAACACTCTTTAAGCCTCGTCTCATCACAAACATTGGGGATTTTTCGTTCTATTTCTAGACATAATTGTTTGACAGCCATCTGACTAATAGACTACCATAAGCTTATGTAGGACATGCGTTCGTATACATCAGTTTACAATATTTTTACAAGAATGTGGAGCATCCATGGCGCTCCAGTTCCAGCGGCGGGTCGACATCTTTGAACTGGCAAACTCTAAACGCTGTTTACAGAAAGTCTTACGAACTAACTTAGATACATCATCATTATAGGAGTGACCATTATTATGGCCACGATTATATCGTCGTTGTTGCAGTGGTTGGTTAGGTAGAAATTAGAAAATAGAGAGCGCAGATAGAGGAAAGACCCAAAACCTAATTAGTAACGCAAATGTTGACCAAGTGAACCTAACCTCAAGGAGCAGAACCTAATAACCCTAGTGCCCTAGCGCGGAGACCAAATTCCGCGAGTATCAGACTGTGGACTATACCTCTTCGTATTTCTTATCAGCTTCTTCTGCAATTAATTTTGCTTGTGCTAATTGGTTCTCCAAGAGAGCTACTTTGTCATCTTCCATATTTGTGCGATTCTCAAGCGCTTTTCGTATCCTGAATTGGTCGCAGCGAAGCGGAATGATATACAGATACGATTAAATATATATATGGTAACTTGAACTTAGATATTTCTCTGTAAACTTAAGAAGTATTTTACATATTGGGGGTATCATGTATAGATTGGGTATAGATTGGGGCATGGACATGGGGTGGAAGGGTGGTACTAACCGTTCGCTCTCATCGGCGGCCTGAGAGGCTTCCGACAGCTTGGCTGTGGCGGAGCCCAGACGCTCCTCAGAGCGCTCCAAGTCTTCTTCGAGCAACTGGATGCGACGGTTCAGAGCGGCAACCTCGGACTCGGCCTATAAGATAAACGTTCGATGGTCGAAAGAACCAGTTGTAGCATATCCATCATTCGCTAGAACTTAGTGCTAGAGACTTATAGTTTAATTTATTTCTTACGGAGCTAAACTTAGTTATTTTTAGGCAAGAAATACACATAAATATTTGCTACTTTTGGTTTGGGAAAACATGACTGCTAAAAAATATCTCTCCTACTTCTGCATTTGCGCTCTCTCAACCCCCTTTTAAGACTACTTAAAGTGATAAACCTAATTTGTCCCTACAAAGTCGACCGTTGGTTCCATTTTCTCGTGGGGCTTCCACCTGTAAAGATAACTTCCTTTTTCCACCTCCCTGATGTTGTTGCTGTTGTCGTGGCAAGGTCAAACAAACCCCCAAACGCCCTGAAACAGGCAACTGAAAGGTTTGCGTGTTGTTTCGGCCAAGTGCAATCGATACTAGCCATCAAAGTAAAACAAAAGTTCATCAACACGACTACCTGATATGGCAATTAGATCCAACAAGAAGCCAATACAGGGTTCATGGTCCCTGACGTCATCGACTTGGTCTAATCGAGAGTTTTCCCACCATCAAGAATCATACACTCACACGGTATACCCATTAAAGAACGGAAAATATTCGCTGCTTTATGGCCTTATAGAGGCCCCCGAACGTTAAACGATGAAAAGCGAAAACAGCGCGCAAGCACACGCCCAAAAATGGTGAAAAAAGTATATAAAATTAGAGTCGATTCAAAGTTTGAATCGAAAACGGCTGAAAAGCAATTGGACAAGGCAGTCCGGTGCCGGTGCCAGTTCCAAGTTCCATGCCCATGTCCATGTCCAAAACCATGTCCAATGACTGATATGGTGCCGGGCATGGAGATAGAGATGGATATAGAGCTACTGATATGTGCACGCGAATGACTAACTGAGCGGTTGAACAACTGACGAACTGAACAACTGACCAAGTGACGACGCCTAGAACCCAGTGAACGATGTGAGTGCGAGTGCGGGTCGTAAAGTATCGTGTGCTTACGAATTGGAACCAACCGTGTGGCTTACGTCATCGTACGAAATACTCAAACACACACGCTCGCCGCGCGATAAAAAGCATTTCGAATTGGGGGAGCAGGCAGCGCAGCTTTCCAAACACGAAAGCCGCACAGCAAAACCGCCGATGAAGCCCCAGAGCCAGCGACAACGAAAAATGCCAAAAAATCAAATGAAAGCTGAATGGAAAGGGCGAAGTTTCTATACCCTAGCAAGTAAAAACTGTCTTGTAAGACAGTTAACTCCTTATAAAACACTTAGAAATGGGTGTTCCTGATGTTTCTGGGTTAGATCTCTACTAGCAACCAGGTTACAATGGTGTGTTCCGATTTTTGCCATGGAAATCAATAAGATTTTGTATAATATACCTCTTCCAAGGGTATTCCCGAATAAAGCCGAAACCACGAAGAAGTTGAAGAGTGGATTCCGATTCCAGTTGGGCTTCGTTTTGTAGCGGGAGTTTCTGGTCGTCTCCCTCGCGCCGACTCTGTTTTTTGTCGAACTCATTAACAAAACGTATTGAAGATTAAACGCTTTATTAACTGGCCACCAAGGGGGGGAAATGGGGCGGGGGGAAAATGAGTGGGCAAAGAAAAGCGGCGACAGAACACGTTTCGGCTTGGAAGAGAGCGGCGATGGTGGCCCCCAATTGTTGAGGAATGTATGAAAAATGACCGGCAAAATGCGGAAAAAAATACGACTGAAATGCCAAAAGAAACGCTCCATAAAATCCAATGCAAAACTGTGTGGCCGAGAAATGGTACCAGAAATTGTTGACGGCTTAGTCACACACACCTTGAAATTTACGTGTTTTTTGGCTTTTCGTGTTTCCCTCTTTTTTGTTTCATTGCCCTGGCGACCGAAAAAAATAAACAGCAGCAAAACGAAAGACTTATTGGAGCGCTACACGTAGGGCGTGTTTTCATTGTGATGATGCATTTGTAATTGTGAACCGAAAAATAAGCCATGGAAATGTAAAACACTGTTCGGAAGACGATGATGCTCTCAAGCATAAAATATTTTTCCAAAAATTCCACTGGGCCAGGGGGAGGGGCAAGGGTGGAGCGATGGCGTCATATGCTGTAATCTCCGCATTACGAAACTGGCAAGAAAGAGGCAGAGCACACAAATCAAAGCCAATTTGTCACAATGCGCGCATTGAAATTATCAACGTTCAATTGCACGAGGGGAAAAGGAAGGAAAATGGGGAAAAGGGGGAAAGAGCCGAGCAGAGTGACATTGAAAGCATTGTGTGGAAGTACTGAATAAAGCAAATTATGTTTTGTTTTAGTTTTTCCGTTGTCAGGGGAAGCGAAACGTCAATCACTTGCTAGGAGCGTGGAAAAAATGAAAGGGGCAATGGGCTTTAGAATCTTTTCAAATCCAAAATCAATTTGAATTTCAACGGAAAGATACAGTGGAACTCGCTCAAGGCGAACTGTAATAAAATGAATCATTAGCCTTATAAATATTTTTCTATTATCAGAATCAATTTGTATGTAAACGGAAAAAGCTATACTCATGTTTTCAATTATTGATAAATATGTGGGTTCAACCGAAACCCTTTAGATAGTTATTTTAGGGAGGTACTACTGTTCTTCTCCCTCGGCTATGACGTCATACGCACACACCAACAACAAGCACACACAAAGGAGCCCTCGCTCCGAATTGTTTAATTAGATTTGAATTAGGAACATGGCAGTGCCGACGGGCAAAGCCTGAAAGAAATTAAGAGAATTAAACCACTTATTGATGGCCGTGGCGTAAAAATCATAATTAATCGAATTTAGAACACCGCTAGCTCTAAACGATGTGGCTTCTTCTCTGCCGGACTTAGAGCCGGTTTTGTCGCCGATCGCTGAGAAAGCGGAAAGCTAGAAACGCCGAGACCCAGACCAACCGAATCGCTCAATTTACAAAAGATTTCTTTCTCCTTTTTGGCCTTATGTAAATGCGGTGGTGTGTGTCTGTGTGCGTGTGTTTTATGCTAATGCTTGAGTGTGTGCCGTCAAGCGGGAGAAGCGATAACACACACAATTCGAAAGGTGAATGAATTCGGTCAGCGATAAGAACAGTTAGCCCAGAAAGGTTGAGGGGGACCGGAAACACCCTGTATCTGTGCCCGAAAATTCGTTCATCGCCGAAAAGAACAACAGCAAGAAGACGGGAAAAACCACCGAAGAGTAAAAACAACTGCTAAGAGAGAAAGAGAGTAGGCAGAGAGCGCGGCCGTTAAAGCACTTGCAGGTTGTCTCGCTCCCGCACACGCGCACAAGACGGCCACTTAAAACGTTGGCCGAGGGAGAGGGGGCGAAAGAAATGCTGGACTGGAACTGGACTATCTTTTCCCTTCATTTAGGTAGGATTTATGCAAAATTCACAAGACAGGTCACGCAGTCGCTTGTTGCCCAAACCAAAGGGTAGCAAACTCGATGGGAATCTAGTGGCGGGGCTTACTTCTTCGCGGCGCACCACCTCCAGTTGCAGCCGCTTGTGGAACTCCTCGCACTCGTCTTTGTACTTCTCCATCTCCTCTTTGGTCTGGCGCATCTTCTTCTTCAGCACGTCCAAGAGAGTGCCTTGTGGAATGCTGGTCGTCATTTTTGTGGTTTTTTGTATCTTCTTCTGAGCGGAGGTTGTGGGTGTTTTTCTGCTTTACTGGCAAAGTGTTTTGGGCACTTGAGCTCGTTTTTTCCACCGAAGAAGCACTCTGCAGACCAAATTTAATTTACAATTTGGAACTCCGAAGAACGGAACACACACACACTCACGAAAGCGAAAGAGCTCGGGACGCACACACACACTCGCAGACAGTGGACCACCGGTTTTTCTTTTGCTTCAACTGATTTTCCCTGGCGTGGATTCGAACTCTAAAGGGCAGTGGCTTGGTGGCAAAACTGGCAGGCGAACTTCGGAAACGGAATGAGCTGCGTTTAAATATTGAATATTGCTATTTGGTGGCAAAAACACACACGGAGAGAGAGACAACGACGACGCGACTGCGACGAGTACGTAACTGGAAATGAATCCACCGAATCGCCAGTCGAAGCGGCGGTGGTGGTTTGTGCGAGCGGGACAACCAGAGGCTCGGCCTTCCAGTCTGTCTGCCTCGCCTAAAACGGTGCGCCAGTGTGCGTGTGTGTGTGCGGCTGGAAAACCTGTTAAAAGCCGCTAAAATTCTGTCCGTGTCTATATTGTTGTTGTTTTGCCATTAATTAGTGAAGAAATATTTCGGATTTTTGTCATTTCCAGGCAAATAATATTATGCAAAAATCGGACATGTAAAACGCCGGAGAGCGAGGGAGATGAGTAAGCAGGTGAGGTGGCTTGCAGGTGTGAGTGCCGTGCGTGTGTGCCAACGCAACGAAGCCCCCGCCCCGCCGCCGCCCCCCGCCCACTCGTTCCACTAATTGCTTCCACTACGGAAAACGGAAAACACAATGCCGGCGCTTTATCACGCTTATCAGCGAACGACGTAAGCGCAACGTAATGACTAATCGGGATGTTAACCGCCTTTTCGAAGGGCCCAACAACCACCTGTGGCTCTGAGTACTCCCGACTTTTGGCGATGGCGTAATTGTTTTGATAGTGCCAACAATGAGCGCTTTTCCATTTTTAGCCCGGCGACATTGAAGAGAAATTAAAAGTAAATAAAAGGGGAAGGTCGCCGAGTATCGGCGTTTAATAATTAATTTGCTGGCCAATTTTGGCAAACCGAGCTTGGCCCGCACGCCGCATAGTTTATGCTTTGGCCAAATATGGCCGGGTTTTCCTTTTGGCTTTTCAAACTGTCTTGCCATTTTCAGCGCACCGAGAATTGAGCGAAAAAGCTGAATAAAAAAGAAATACTATTGCCATTCAGCGGCCTTATCGGACGCTCTCTGTCCGCCACCCGCGCAGCAGCGGGCGAGAGAGAGAGGGAGAGCAACAGGTGGCCGGCGAGTACCGTTAGGCATTCCAGCAATTGCGTAACTAATTAAACAATTGTCCGCAATTAAGTAAACATTTTTGCCGAATTAATGGAATACTTTTAAGTGAAGACCAACACAACTGTTCTTATTATATATACATAATATATATATATTAGCCAAATTGATTTTAGGCCTTCTCCCGGGTGAAAGGTGAGAAATATAAGTGGCTTAAAGCAAGTGGGTCAAGATTTACAACAGCTAGCCAAAGGGAGAGAAGAGGGCCGCAGCAAGACCCTGAGGGCCAGCCAAGGGTTAAGGCACATCGACTAGAAAATCGCGAAAAGACGACGACGACGACGACGACGTAATCGCTTTGCAATGCGAAAGAAGCAGCTGCAAATTGGAGCAGTTGCCCAAGAACCTAACCAAACTCTGGAGTCCCCTTTCGCGGAGCAACAACAACAGCGAGGCGGCTCTTCGCTTGGTAAGGAAACGTATAGAAGGTTTAGAAAGGTGATTAGTTATGAGGAAGAATTGCCGAGCGACTCCAAGACTCGACCACTAATTACCCGCTTGAGCTGCGTGTTCATGATGTTGTGCAGCTCGTTCCGGATGATGTTGAACTTCATCATGGTGTCCGAGCTGAAGATGGATCTGCCGAAGGCCAGGCCCGGGTAGTCCGCGCAGCGTCCCTTGTTTCGCCGCGCCTCGCGCTCGGCCACGATCTCCGCCGCCTCGCTGGTGCACCGCAGCTTGGACCACTCCGCCGCCTGGTTGTCGTCGTCGTCCGCCAGGGCGATGCCCTCGTCAATGGCCCCGCCACTGAGGTCGGTGGCCAGGCTGTCGCTGCTCATCTCCATGGCGCTGGACCGCTTGCTGCGCTCCTTCTTGCCCGAAGACTTCTTTTTCTTCTCCGATTTCTCCGACTTCTCGGATCTCTCCGACTTTTCACCCTTCTCCCGCTTCTTTTTCTTGCTCTTGGCGGAGGTGGTTGTGGCTGCTGGCGGAGCGGCGCCCTCTGCTGAGGGAACAGCCACTGGTTGGCTGGCCCCTTCATCCTGGACACTGCTCTCGTCCGTGGGCGTGGGACTGTTGCTGCCCAGGGAGTTGGTCACCGATTCGCTGAGGGGCAGGCTCAAGGTGCTCCTGCTGGGCGGCAGCACCGCCTCCTGCGTTTGCTCTGGTTCTTCGGCTGGCGTCTCCCCCCTGAGATTGGAGAGGGCGCTCTTGGAGTCGCCGCGGTAGAGGGCGGCCAGGATCTCCTGGACGTTGGGCACATTGGGACGGCGAGTGCCGGAGAAGCGCGGATGGTGCTGGTGGCCGCGGCGCTTCAGCGAGGCGGGAACTAGGCTGGCGTTGCTGGCCGTGTGGCTTCCAGTGCCACTGGTGCTGGAGTCGTCGTGGTGCTCCATGTCCGAGTCGCTCCAGAAATCGCTGGCTGGCGAGGAGCTCCTGCTGCTGCGGAGGGTCTCGAACCGTTCGTACAGCTGGGCTAGATAGAGCTCCGCCTCCTCATCGCAGTAGTAGAGCAGGTCGTCCAGCAGGTTCAGCTGCTCCTCGATGGAACACCAGCGGGATGAGAGGCCCGAAGACTCTGAATCCGCTCGCTTGTTGCTCCTCCTGGCGGTGACTCCTCTCTGCTTTCTGGCCAGCTGCTGCTTGGCCTTCTCCCGGCCTGGCTTATCGCTCCTCGGCAATTGTTTCGAGCGCTGTTTCGGTTTGGCAACTGTTTTGCTGCCAGGCGGCGACTGCACTTGTGTTTTTTCTGAAAAGTTAAATTGGTTTCTCTTGGATTGGCTGGCTTTTCGAACGGTGCCACGCTTTCCTAGACTTGGTATTTTCGGTTATATTTACAAACTGCTCTCGGTTGTTACTTGTATTTACAAAATGCAATTATTTACTTTAACTTTGTCTAGTTTGTGGCCAAAATTGCTACGTGAATTTTTTTACTGGAACCAGCTGTTGCTGGATCGGGCAGTGTGGCCAGTCTGCAGTATACCAAAAATACCAATTCGGCTGGAAGGGCTGGCAACGGTGCAACGGGAATTCTGGAAAGGGCAACCGTTTGGAGCCTTTCCAGGCGCGTTGCCAACTACACCAGCATTTCAGTTTTTGCGGCTGTGTAGCTGGCAATTCGAGTTTCGCAGTGGATAATTTTATGGTGTTTACGCTTTTGCTGCTGCTGCTGCTGCGGCTGCTTGTCCTGACCCCCGCTGGTCAGCAGATGGCGATGTGCTCGCTTGATTTGGTGGGCCAGCGACTGCCGGCGCGCCGCGTTGCCAACGAATTTGACTTTCGGGCCCTGCTTAACGGTTATGCTGCTGCCGGTTATGTTGCCGCTTAACGGTGGCGCTGTGGCTGGCGCGACTTTTGTTGCATGCTTTTGACTTTGTTTTTGATTTTCTTTCTGTGCTGATTGTTGTGGCGGCTTTGGCCTAACCGCGGCTGTTGCTGCTGCCTGTGGCTTGTTGTTGTACCTCACTTTTTGCCATTCATATGCATTATTAACTTTCGCAGTTCCTATCTTTAATGCTTTCTCGTACATATTAATTATGAGCAATGCGGGCCGTTGTTTTTGTTGTTGCTGTGTGATGTGGTGCGTGTTGCTTTATGGTTTTTGTTGTTGCTGTTGCGGCTTTCAAACAGCTGGGCTCATTGTACCGTTAGTTTGCTATTTTTACTGATGATTTAATGCAAATCTTTCGGCGAATTTTCATTAGCGCGTGAAAATGGCCGAAAGAGCGAGAATTTCCGCAAGACACTTTTTATGTAATTTATAGAAAATCGCTAGAATTTCACTTGAATGGGCTTCAAACGAAGGTAGGGATTTCTGCGGTAGGTTGAGCGAACCGAACGGGATTTAATTTAATTTATGAGAGAGTAATTTGGCTGGTAATTAATTGAATTAATTTGGTTTTTCTTTGGCGGAGCTGATAGATTTATGAGCGGGCGGCTGCTGCTGGCTTTTCTGCTGCTTTTTCCTCGGCCCCTCGTTGTGTTGTGTTTGTGTTGTACTTGAATTTTGGGGCCATGCGCTCACCGTTAGACGGGCATGGGGAACTCTCTCTCTCTCTCTGCCCACTCCCTCTCTCTCTGCTCCGCTGCGTGTGGCATGTGTGCGAGTGAGTCAGCAACATGGATCTGTGTAGGATCCAGTGCGGATCCCCACCCACTCGAAGAGAGGGAGAGCGCGGGAGAGCGAGTGCCTCACCAAGCACATACACTTTTCCGCTCTTTCGCAGTTTTTCTCCCCAATAGAAGAGCGTTTCCCAGCCTTTGATTCATTTAATTGCTTATCTCCTGCTTTTTTCTCCTTTTACTCAAGTTATTAGTCAGCGGCATCCGTTTGTCATATTTATTTTAGAGTCAACACTGTCTGATTGCCTGATAAGTTATTACTTCGAAGGCCCTCCCCTGGTGATAAGTTTTCCAAGCATTTTTACCTGCTCGCGCTCTCTTGAATCGCTGCCAAGTGTCCTTGAAATACTTCCCAAAATGTGGCAATCAGAAGACAAATCGCAATTCGAATTCCTTTTGGAAGCACTGAGGCCCACAGCGGAAAATGTTCTAGATTCAAAGCTAATTCAGAGGAACAGAGAGTACGTGTACATTTTGCGTTTCTTCTTTTTTGCGAGAACATTTTCTTTTTGGCAAGCCCGCAGAGTGCGTTATTTGATATCTTGCGTTTGGCTATTTCCAACGAATTTAAAAATAGCGCCTCTCTGCCAGGCGTTGCCAACAGCAAGCACAGGGACCGCGCGAGAGAGAGGGCGAGAAAAAGAGAGGGCGTGCTGCGTGTCAATTGCTGACTGTTTTGTTTGAAATTCAAAAGGAATTTATGAGGTTTTTTGGAATTTCAGAACACACAAAATTAATGTTTCCCCCAAACAATTTCTCCGGTTTCAGGCAGCCATGAAATTGGCGTTAAATTGCCGTGCCCCATTTTCGAGACAATCTCCCCAAAAAAAAACCACCGGCTGTCGCCGAGTCACTTCAAAATCGCCTGTTATGAATTCATGTGTATTTCTCGCCTTGAATGCATTTCAAAATATTGAGCAGAAGCATTCAAAATATATGTATTTTTCTTAAGAACTAAAATGGCTTATGCTACATTTGAGTGGGCATAGTTTGGGGTTCTACACATCTGACAAATCGCGGTCTACATTTTCAAATGATTTATGGAATTAGTTCCTTCTGCTTCAAACACTTTGTTAAGTGATTTAGCTAATTATCTTTTTTCTTCTGTATCCGTTTCAAAATTCTTTAATTTTTATTGTAAGCTGTCAGAGGAGCAAATTCATTGGGAATTTTTGGTGTGTAAAACTAAGAATGAGATATCAAAAGTAATTTTGAAAAACAAAAAAATTGAGGGTCTTTAACAATTACGTAATTGTTGCATATTAAGGTCAAATTAATACGACATTAAACATGATCAATTTATAATTGTTCTAACACAATAAAAATATAAAGTAAAATATTTAAAATAAAGAATTTAAATTCGAATTTACTTATTTAAAGTAGGGTTTATTTTAAAGTTTAAATTAAATGATTAATTTTGAAACCAAAAACTTGACTATCCTAAACCTATCTTAAAACCTACTCTACAGTTTGGAAAATATGGAAAGTGAACTTACGTTCTGCAGAGCCTTGTTCTTCTCCTCCAGCTTGCCGGTGACCAGGGTCAGGGCCTCCTGGGTCTGATCCAGCTCGTTCTCGACGGTCTGGATCTTCTTCTGCAGCTGGCGAGCCTCCTCCTCGGCCTACGGATTCGAATAGACGAAAATGTTATTGAAACCATTGCCCACACGGGAATTGCATGTGTTAACAAGATTTATGGTGTTGTGTGAAAGCCGGCAATTATGCTTTTTGTTACAGTAAGTGTTTTCCAATGCTCAGTTGGTTACACAGAGAAAATTTTGTGTTTGAAAACTATTAACTGAAGATCTAAATATGAAATATAAAAATCGGTTGTGTAAGATAAACAATATTTACTGATTTTTAGATTTTTTATAAGCCATTTCAAAATTGCTTTATTCAGATTAAACATTAACAATAATCCATATGACACTTAAATTAATAGAATTTTTTAAAATTTGAAGGCACAACTTGGGTTTTCAAAAAAGAAAATGTACCAATTGAAAAAATGTTTTTTAAAATGTAAAAATAGCCAACGTACTAGTCTAAATAGAGAAACACACATCTATTTATTAAAGAAATACACCTTTTTTTGATCATCATGAATTTTTTGAATAGCTCCAAGTGTTTAAAGTTCAAGCTAGTGTCATATGGTCATAAATATGTGAGCTTGCTTATGAATGAACTGTAGGTATTACACATTTGAATGACTTGGTATTATATGCTTAGTAGTATTTTTCAAAATCAAAAATCTCCTGAGGTGCGCCGCATTTTTGCGGTGTACAAGGGGAAAAGGAAATGGGGTGGCTGACTCCGGGGGGGACTCACCTTCTCGGCGCGGGTGTTGGCATCGCGTGCCTCCTGCTCGCAGACCAGAGCGCGCTCCAGAGCTCCGTCCTTGTCGACTTTCATCGCTTGCATCTTCTTCTTGATGGCATCCATGTCTGTTTTGTTTTGCTACTCAGCTGCACTCGAAAGAAACTGCAATTGGAGCGGAGGTGGAGATACAGATAAAGATTGCGATCCCGACTGTTGTTAGCTGCATCCAATAAAGCAATTAGCAAATTTATGCGATAACCATCAATCGCAGTGGAAACACAAAACGAGGTTTGTGCGAAAGTGAAACTCTCGGGGAATACTATTTGCATTTTACAATCAATTCAGTTTCAGTTCAATTGGACTTACAAGCACAGTTTAAAAATTGTATTTTCAAAATACAAATAATCATATTAATTATATTAACCTCTAAGGGTTAAAATAGGGGTTTTTATTATTATATAAAATAAATATTTTCTATCCCCTATTTTTCCTTTTCGATGTAAATCCCAACTTATCTTTGAGCTATCAATTAAAGATACAGATGCCCTCCACATATCAAGATAATCATCGGGTGACTTCGGATAATGGATAAGCCATATTTGGCCGAAAGGTGGCAAAGCCAATAAATTATACGGCCCAGCCAAAACCGAGCCACTCAAGGCCCCCTCTCGAAGGCAGGCCCATTGTGCGAGCTCATCCAACTGATAAATCGAGAATTTAATATTTCGCCGGCGTCTCTTCACGACTTTTATTGCCCGATTCTTTCGCGGGCGTTTGCTTCTTCGAGAGTGTTTTCTCATCTCACAGTAAATCATTTAAACGAGAATACCTGACTAGGTAATGCACGTTTCTGTTTCTGTTTCTGTTTCGGATGCCTGTCTTTACTTTCTGGGGGCGACATCTTTACCCAAAAAGTGTGCTTAGTTATGCCGATCACATCGGATCACTTGGTATTGGGGGCCAATACCATCGTATGCGAAGCTGGGCGAAGGAACTGGGGAATTTCTCGAATAGAGAGTTCAGTCACCAAGCGAAAATTGTGTCAGTAGATTGGGGTAAGAGAATCTGGGACATAAGATGGGTAAGTACTGATATATTTAAAGGGTATGAAAGGGGGGAAATATATAAGAATAATAGAGTGTTGTGCCCTATACCAAGTTATAGGATTCGGGTTTATGACAATTTTATAAATGCGTATAATACTTTGCATACTTCAAATACTCATCTATATTTTAACTTTATTTTTTATATTTTCCCTAAATTCATTTACCATCTTTTAATAAAGAACCTCATCGTGAATCATCCCCTCAGCTGCTGGGGGCTATTTTTCTCCCTTTCCCCAGCCGATCCAGACTTCTGACTCAATGTCAACGCAGCTGGAGGGTTTGGCCCCTCCTTGAGACCCTTCCCCTGTTTTTTCCTGCCAACACCAAGACCCACTTGACCAACATTTGTCATGGCTCGAATCGAATGCAACCGGCGGCTAATTGACTCGAGTTTCGCCTCGTGAAATTTTAATTCCTTACTGCGGCTCATCGCTGTCACTTGCTGTTCTCCCGCCTTAAACATGCATTTATTTTTAAAAACTCTGTTTACATTCCTGAGCCTGATCCGCAGAAGAGCAGTGGCAATGCAAAACAACGAGCAATCGAAAAGCCAAAAAGTTGAATTTTAATGAAATCGCAATCGAGGCAAATTTTTTGTTCGCTGAAACATGTATGAATACTATATATCTGCATGTGTATGGGCTATAAGTCGATTGAGGTGACACATTGAGTTATATTTGCCTTGATTCAGCACAAAAGTTCGCATGACATCTTATACCTTTCGGCAATGACATATATATATGCCAAAAGTGGGCCTAAACCAGGGAATAAAAGCCAACTGAAAGGTGTTGTACATTGTCATCCTTGTGATAAAAATTTGTATTATTAGTTGGAGTTTTTTCCTGTCTTAAAAAAGAATAACATATCAGTTTTCATCAAGATAAAGTATCTGGACAATCCAAACATTTCTATCCCACGCACATTTATTAACTCGCCCTCGGGGATTTGTATCTGCACCTCCAATATGTACTCTTCCAAAGAAATTTTCCAAACTATCCAATGGAAAATTGAGATTTTCGTTTTAGAGAATACAGAATTTTCTATTAATAGATTCCAATATACACACGTTTGTTGAAATGGGTCTAACGCATATAGATTCTTTAGCCAAATGCCTTGGGCAATAGTCGAAGCTTTCTGCTCTCCATCTCAGTGTTCTATCTCTTAGCTTAGCACACACAGAAAGTATCTAAAAATAGGACAACCGAGGCATCTGTTGAATATCTCGCCTCCCCACGGATATTACTTAATACTAAATAGAGAAGTGCCGAGCGAAGGGAGCTTTCTGGGGAATTCTTGGTGGATTTCGCCTACGTTCGCTGCAGATCCATTTGGCATCTGAGGCCAGCGGTCGTGTATCGGATTTCACAGATACAAGATAAATGCTCGTGGTTCCGAGTTATATGCAATGGGAGTATGGAAAAAGTTGGGTGTTCTAAAAATATTTCAGCACTTACTTAGCTTGGAAAAACATTAGTTTATAAAAATTCTTTAAATATTTTTTTTATCATTCTTATCTTTGTCTTATCATTCGTTTCTCAGATACAACAAAGACTAAAGCAATTGTCAGAAAAAGATTAAATGGGTTGGCGAACTTAGAAGAAAGTATGTAATTGCAAGGCCCTTTTTCTTCGAAGTTTAATACTCCATCAATGCTTATAAAAATGCAGATCACCCCAACTCCCCACCAACAATGTTTATAAATCTCATGAAATGCGTTTAGCAGAAACCCTATCTAGCGACTTGCGGTTAGCAGACAAACTTGACAAGGTCCCGAGAATCGTTATTCTCAGTTCTTCTCGAGCTGCAAAGGTGCCTAACCTCTATTTGGGTTTCGATTCGGACTGGGAAATACTTTAAATATGCTTCAATACTTGCGGATGGTTAAGGATTCGATTTGCACAGCACTTTGGTGGATTTAAAGTTGGATTTGCAGCAACTTTTGGTTATATAATTATATTTTGCAGTTGATTCGATACTTTTTCGAGTTAAATTGAAATATTTTTGAATCACTGAACAGGTTTTTTAGTTTAGGAATTCCTTGATATATTTTATCTTATTTTTTTGATAACTAACGTTAACGTATTCCTTTTTTACTTACAAAACTTTTATTCGGAGTTATCCGCGACTTGAACGGATTGTGATGTTCAACTGAAAATATTTATTCAATATGTTGACGTTCGATGCTCGCCGCTTGGTCGATTTCGAGCGGTCTGCGCTGGTGTGCGTCCGTGTGAGCCGCCGCGCGACTGCGCCGGTGTGGGTGAGTATCTGTGTGCGCGTGCTCGCGCTTTTCGGCCAAAAGCGAGGCGAAGTGTTGTTGCTGCTGGCGTTTATTTTGGAACTGCACTGCACTTGGCTCTCAATTTACGCCCAGAGAATCGGCCATTTGTGCGAGTATATTGTACGTGAGCTTATACACTGCGCTAAATAGACCGTACTTCATAGTTATTTTGGTAATAAAATCATCAACTGGCACATTCTTTCATAATAATCATCGTGTAATCACTATAAGTTATATAATGAAAATAATTAAAATGATTTCATTATTATTTACTGTACTTTATTTAATTAGTATATATAACCTTATTATTTTTGAGAGCAAACTTTTAAGTGTTATTTATATGATAAAAAATGTGCTTAAATTTGGAGTACTTATCTTGTGATAAATTATTCAAAAAGATTAAAATTGTGTCTTAAATTTAATTTAAAAGTGGGATTATAATTCACCTTTATAATCCCACTTTTAAATTTTATGGTCGTTTTTATTACCTTTAAAAAAGGGTTTATCGTTTTATACGTCAATTGATCTAAATAAAATATATTTAAAATATTTATATGATTACAAGAAAAACATACCCACAATGTTGTATAAGTGTATTGACTTTTAATCAATGTTTTCATGAGAGTTAAAAATTTATTTTTAAAAGAACATGTGGAACCTTATAATCAAGAATGAAACTACGATATACAAATTTGCTGATATAGTGCTGAAAGGGCTATTAATATTATACCTTTATATATAAATTACTTTTTATTCTAGTTTTTTTCAGTGTAACCGAAAGCACCACATCAGAATATCCAATACACTTACCCATTTAACCCCACACAATGATAGCCGGCGCCTGCGCCTTTCTCTGCGCTCTCTGCCTCTCTTTCCCGATCCTTTCCTTCGGTGCTTTCACCTGTGACCTGCGCATGTATTGGTGCTCAGGCGTTTGGAATCAAACATTTTTCGATCTGCCTATTTTTGAAAATTTCCCCGTATTTCGAAAAGCTCTGCCGACCCAGTATTTGGCCCATTGCAAAATATATCCAATACATAGGCAATCATTTCTCTTTCCCAGATGAGATGGTATGCGTGTGGATCTTTTTGTTTTGCTTTTTGATGTTCTCGACTTCTATTTTTAATTTTCAGTTATTGATATGCCAAAAAATCTTGTTTCACGTAGTTATACGTATTTCCACCATAGGTCTACGGATTATTTTTTGTTCGATATATTTTAAGCGATTCCCGTGGATTTTTCAACGTCATGTCGGCAAACGGAAAGCATTCTGTTGGCAATCATTAATGTCACCAATGAAGGTATACGCTTGTTGCAAGTGTCTCGGAAGAAAAGGCCTCCATGATTCATACCTTCTTAAATGCAAAACGTGAAAATGGCTTAAATTCAATTTCCTCATGACCATCGCAGTTCCGATCCAGTCATATCTTTTCCATAAAGATAGTTTTTTTGCCTCTTCATCACGCTTTTTTATGATTACCTCTTTTAGTTAAATCTGTTAAGAGTAGTTTCGACCAAAATTGATTAAAATACAAGAATAGTACATAAAATTATGTATTCTTTATTATATTATTGTAAGAAATAATCTAAATTAGGTGGAGTTTACTTTCACGCCTAGACGTTTTTATAAATTGTAAACAAAAAATAGTGGTTTTATCATAAAACATTTAAAATTTTTTAAGTTGTTCTATTTTTGAGAACCTTTTTACGGAATTAAGGCTAGCTAAATCATATTAAAAAGAGAAGATACGATTCTACGGGGCAATAATACATTTCAAAATAACTTTATAATCCCATATATTAATCAAACGTAGATTAAATTTATTTTCAATATAAACCATATTTAACAAGCTTATCAATGATGGCTTACATATAACAGATCACATGCGACTGCAATCAAAGGCACCTATAAATAAAAGCCAATTTGATATCAGCGTATGTATTCACTTTTTGGGATTCTTGTTGTTTTTTGTTTTGGAAAACATTTATTTTTTGGCACCCCGAGGCTGTTGAAAAGTTTAAAATTAAATCAAAGCAACACCCACAGAATGACGTAATTGTTTTCATTCAAAACAAAAAGTTTGAAAAAACAAACTAGATCAATATATTTTTATATTCACAAGAATATACGTAGCTAGGGTGGAGAGGATTTGCTAGAAGGCCTGGGAAAGACCCTTGAGAAACGTCGACAAAATACAGTGTAAAACAACGAAACCGTATGAGCAACTTGCTAAATACGAAAACGAAATCATGGCCATTGGATCGGATCTGTTGACAAGTGTTAGTTATGGAAAACCGAAGTTTTCATAATTCGAAAATATACGAGAATAAAATAAGTTCATGAGTGTGTGGCTCAGACAAGTGCGCAATCTTGTTAGAAAAATCGAGACCATATTTGGCGAAAATAGCATGGAAAAGTGCAATCCGGCCTGCAAGGCATAGACGACTGGGTTAAGTCACGACAGATCAGTCAGACGAAAGGCTGCACAGAAAAAAACCCAAGCTCATCAGGATATTTTCCTTTTAATAGGGATATGAGGTCAAGTAGAGATGAATTCCGTATATTAAAAAAATCATCATTCTCTTTTTTAACTGCATTTATAGATTCTATTCTTAGATTCTTATGTGAGAATATAAGATGGTTTATAATTGTAATAATATATTATTATAATATAAAATTATCGTATAGTATTCCCCTTATTTTATTGTTTATTGTTTCCTTTTCAAACAAGTCTATCAAAATAGAACTTTATATAATATAATTTTTGCTTAATGACTTGATTTGATTTCAATGAAGATAATTACATCATATATACATATATAATATTTATCGTATATACTAGAAAACCATAAAGTTGATATCATGTTAATATTTTCTTTCTTTCCAATCCATTCAATTGAAAGATACTTTATAAATCATGATCATAAAGTATTGTCAATCAAAATTACTTTATAAAATAAAATTTTCGCTTGATTTGATATAAATAAATTATATTTTTCCTTCCTTCCCGAATCACTCAATCGTAAGATCTTTGATCGGCCGCGAGTAGGGTGCATCGGAAAATGAAATAAAATCTGTGGGGGGAGGTGTTAGGGGTGTGTGTGGGACTAGCCCAGTCTCGGGGCCTCCTATGACTCAACTGGCGCCGGCTCCTGGCTAATGAAACTGAAGCGATCGCGAACTGGTTAGAGCT
Organism: Drosophila biarmipes; assembly: GCF_025231255.1. Taxonomy (NCBI): domain Eukaryota; kingdom Metazoa; phylum Arthropoda; class Insecta; order Diptera; family Drosophilidae; genus Drosophila; species Drosophila biarmipes. The sequence goes on along the minus strand of NC_066616.1, from coordinate 12,054,404 downwards.
GTGGGCAGCAAAAGGAAATCTTCGCTGCGAGCTACTTGCCTTGCCAAAGCCTGCAATTGGCCAAGGTGAGCCGGATCGGATGTCGTGTGCATGTGAACAGCAGCCTTTTGGCACTCTTCTACATTGTCAGTGTCAATTATTTGAGAGCCCAGAGACGTCGGGAACCTTGAACTTATCGCCAAGCCTCATGCAAATGATGGTCAGTGGGCGTGCGCCGGAAAACAATTGCTGTTCAAAAATTGCTCGCACTTGGCAGGGACCACAAATCTTTTGATTTCGATTCAAGGGCAACTATTTTCATAGACGGCAACAAATGTAGTGAGCATTTAATGTTTATAGTTCAACACATAAAAAGAAATGTGCTGAGCGTGCCAAATGACCTTACGAATTTTCAAAAATATATTCTTAATTAAAGAAACTCTTGCTCTTGTTCTTTAAATTCCGTGTTTATCATATGAATTTGGTAATGCAAATTAGGTATAATACATATAATTTTTTTATTATGAAAATTAATTGTTTTTAAATTGTGATTCTAGTCCTATGTTTTTATTGATAAGAGGGCCTTTTAAAATTCCCGCCAAACCTAAAGCAAAGTGTTTCATGTTCTGGTCACACTTTACTTTGAACTTTTTTTTTCGTAATGTCATAACAAACAACAATGTCGATCGTAGATAAATTAAACTATTACAGCAAACGGAAATCGTTTAAATATGGCATACCCTTCCTCATCATGATGGTGGCGGGCTCCTTTGGACTGCAGCAGTTCTCGAACCTCAGGTAGGCACATTCAGAAAACACCGGGGAGGCCTTATCAAACCCCTGACTAACTCCAACCTCTACAGGTATCAGTACGCCAAAAAGCAGCCGGTGACGCCGGAGGAGATGAAGAAGTACGGCGTGAGCATGAAGAACCGCCAGGAGGTGACTCTGGAGTCGGAGTACGACAAGGTCAAGTCCGTGGACATAGAAAACTGGGAAAACAAGCGTGGACCCCGTCCTTGGGAAGAAGAGGGTCAGCCCTCTACGGCGAAACACTAGACATTGTTTCCTAAACATACGTCACCTATTAAAAGCAGACTGTTTGTTGTAAATAGCCATAATAATAAATATTGTTAAAATATAACAAAACAATACCCTGTAATTAATCGATAATTCTCGATATTTCCCTTGCCGATAGGCCGGTGCGCGGTTTAAGGTCACACTAATATTTTATATTTTGCCTATTGCAACAAAATAAAATGGGAGAAGTTAAACCCGCTAAAGTGGAAAACTATAGCACGGGGAACGATGCAAACACGCTGTTTGCTGATGGTAAGCCGAGGTCTTCAACCCAGTCATAAGTTGTCCTACATATATTGGCGCCTTCCGCAGGGGAACGGGTGCTGTGCTTCCACGGACCGCTCATCTACGAGGCGAAGGTTCTAAAAACAAAGCCCGATGCGACGCCGGTTGAATACTACATCCACTACGCCGGCTGGAGCAAAAAGTAAGCAAACCCCTTGCCAAGGAAACCGATCTGCAGTACCCCCTTCTCATTTTCAGCTGGGACGAGTGGGTGCCCGAGAGCCGAGTCCTGAAGTACAACGATGACAACGTCAAGCGCCGACAGGAACTGGCGCGCCAGTGCGGCGAGCGCTCCAAGAAGGACAACAAGAAAGGTGGGTCCCAGGTGAAGGTGCAAATCCAGAAGCCATCCACTAAGCCCTTGCTTCACAGGCAGCGCCAAGGCCAAGAAAATGGAGCAGATGCGCAACGAATCTCGTGCCTCGACGCCCTCCAAGGACAGCAACACCTCGCAATCCACCGCCAGCAGCATACCGACGACCAGCGCTGGTCTTGGTAGCAAATCTGATGCCGGAAGCACAAGCAGCACCACAACCAACAGCACCAGCATCACCACGACCAGCCGGGCCAACCGCAAGTCCACACAGTCGGCGGCGGCAACGGCACGACCAGGCACTCCAAGTGAGAAAAAGGAGGATGCCACCGCCGCTGAGACCACTGAGGATGAGGCAGTCACACCGGTGGCGCCGAAGAAGAAACGAATGAGCGAGCAGAGGCCTTCGCTAACAGGAAGCGATGTGGCAGACAAGACACCGGCGCCTCCCACCACCCCATCCACACCCTCCACGGAGCCCGCACCGTGTGTGGAAAGCGAGGAAGCCTACGCCGCCAAGCTGGAGGTCAAGATTAAGATACCTGACGAACTAAAGCACTACCTCACCGACGACTGGTATGCTGTGGTGCGGGAACACAAGCTGCTAGAGCTGCCGGCCAAGATAACCGTGCAGCAGATCTCCGAGCAGTATTTGGCGCACAAGAAGTCCGTCAAGTCGACCAGCGCCAGCAAGGAGGTGGCCATAAACGATGTGCTCGATGGCATTGTGGAGTACTTCAATGTAATGCTGGGCTCCCAGTTGCTGTACAAATTCGAACGCACTCAGTATGCGGATGTGATGCAGAAACACCCGGACACACCGCTGTCCGAGCTGTACGGATCATTTCACCTGCTGCGCCTGTTCGTGCGGCTGGGATCCATGCTCAGTTACTCGGCATTGGACCAGCAGTCCATGCAGAATCTGCTCGGGCACCTGCAGGATTTCCTCAAGTTCCTGGTGAAGAACAGCGCAATGTTCTTCAGCATGAGCAATTTCATCAACGTGGACCCCGAGTATGTGCGAAATGCACAGTAAGCAATCATCACTCCTTGACTTGAAGTAATTATTTCATCCAAACAGTTTGCAATAATTCGTTAGTTGCTGCTAACAACTGGTTTGTAAATTAAAACACAAGTAAAAACGATTTGTAATAAGCTAATGGTAATGCTAATAAAACGTCAGCACCTTTTAAAAATTAGTTCTTCGGCTTTGCTTCCGCCTCTTCATCATCGTCCTCGCTTTCCGACTCGCTACTACTGCTGCTGGTGGGATAGAAATCGCGCAGATCCCTGGGCTTATCCCGCTCCTTCTGCTCCTGCTCCAGGTACTCGTTCTGCACCTTGACGATCTCATCGCTGCTTTTGCAGGCGGCATACGCGTTAAGGAGCTTGTCGTTCAGTTCCAGGAAGGCGTGACCCCACGAGAACTTTCCCAGAAACCAGCGGGCCTCCTCCGTGAATCCACAGATGTATAGCGTTGCGGCAATGGCCTCCACGCAGCTCAGCTTGCAGGGTTTGCCATAGTTGATGGGATTCGCGGCCACCAGGAAGGGCAGCAATCGCGGATGTGGGCTGCGCATCCGGGCGAAAGGCGTCTCGTCTAGTTTGGCCCATGAGCAGTCGATCACGGCCACACCCGAGGAGGCAACCACGTCCCGGTCCAGTGGGCTGACGCACAACTGGCCAACAGGGGAGAGGACGAGGCCGGGAAACTTCTGACCCAATCTGAGATTTGAAATCAGTCCCAGGCGCGCCAGCTTCCTGCCGGAGCACTTCTTTGGATCGCAGTGGTTCAGGTCCCACATGGCCACCGAGAACTCCGGCGGCTGGCCGAGATCGTCCTTGGCTCCCGCTCCCGAGGAGTCAGAGTCCGAGCTGTCGCCTTCACTGCTGCTGGCCAGTTCGTTTTCCTGCTCTGCAAAGCTGCGGGCGCAGTTGTGATTCGACTTGACATTGCGGTAGGGTCCTCCACCTCCACCTCTCTTTCCCTTTCCCCGGTTCCGGCCAGTCATTCTGTTTTGATAGAGTCCTGGGATTCAAAACAGAATCCAACCCAAGTTTTCAAGTTCTCGTGGTCTTTATTATGATTGCAATGTAAGGTGGTGCTTTCAAAATGGTATGACGTCACACATTCATTGATTACTAAACAAATATTGCTGACAAATGTATAAAGTAAGAAACTATACTGTTAAAAATAATTCTTAAAAATTTATTTTATCAAAAAAAAAATTAATTGATTAAAATTAAAAAGGAAAACATGACGTAAATAACACTACATCGTCACAAAATGCATTTAAATACAGTTTTAACGGTTTCTACCCCTGCGTCACCTTAAGAAAGCCATGTCTGCAAGCCAAGTTATCGCATGCCTATCGATAAACGCCGCCTGCAACCCTGTCACGCCAGTGATGAATGGAAAAGAATATGGCGACCTGACTCTGGAAAAAAATTAGAATTTGTCCGGCAAAAGTAGTGTGCAATACGGAGAAATGTATGTATTAAAAGTGCAAACGCGATCGGGGCAACCATAAAATGGGCGTTCAATAAAACGGTTATTGGTTAAAAAGCAGCTGAGGTCAATGTGGAATGTGTGTGCCCCAAAAACCCATTGTTGTGTGAAGTGGACAGGCGCGCCAAAAGGGCTCAAATAAATGCCACCAACCGAAAGATGCGCAGGGCAGTTTCAGCGAAAACATGAAATGACTGGCCAGCAGGCAATAAGCAATTACTAAATAATAATAAAAGAAAGCCTGGCGACGCGCACAACACCCACACACGCATATATGTAAGCGGCCACACGTACACATACGTGTATCGATAATTTTGCGAGTTGCATTTCGCGCCGTGGCGGCAGGGCAAAATAAAGCGAATAACCGGAAAGCCAGTGGCGTCCCTTGCAAATAATCCTCGGGAATTTCTCCTTTTACTAATTGTGTCTGCGTTGCTTCTTTCTTGGGTTCTTCTTCGACCTGCGGCCCATCCCAATACGCCCGTCCCGACTCCTCCTTGCCCCTTGCCGGAGTACAGTTGCGCCCTGAAGCCAGAGCAAGCGAAACCACGGGGAGGCTAACGATAAGGATAAGGATTCGGAAACGGATACGGCGAGCACGGAAACGGGACACAGCAGCAGCAACGGCAAGATGGGCGAAGTCAAGTCCGTCAAAGTGGACAACTGGGGCGTCTTCTTCCTGCAGAAGCTGCAGAACTTCTTCAACAAGACGGACTACTGCGACCTGACGCTCCAGTTTCGGGACAACTCACAGCTGAAAGTGCACCGATTGGTGCTCAGCGCCTGCACCGATTACTTCAATGTGCTGGAGCAGACCTGCGAGATCGTCGACGATGCCCTCATCATGCCCAACGAGTTCCAGGCGGACGTGGTGGTGCCCATTGTCAACTTCATGTACACGGGCACCCTGGAGTTTGAACTCAAAATGTATGGAAAGCTGTTGCGCACCGCCAAGGAGATGAACATGACGGTGCTGCTCAAGCTCCTGGAGGCGCATCGACGCACCATGGAGAACGTGAATCGCCAGCAGAGGGTTAGTAATGTCATTCATCCTTCTCTAAGCCATGTTATAATCTTCTTACTCCTTTTAGCCGCCTAGTCCGAAGGGCATCCGCCGGCGTACAGTTGGCCAACCCAGTTCAGGTCTTCCCCAGCAGCGCGTCCTGGGTCCTTCACCGCAGTCCCGAAATGTGGCCACACCCACCATGCAGCGCGTAAACACACAGCGTGGACCCACTAGCGCAAATCGCACACAGTATGCGGAGACCACAAGTATCAAACAGGAGCCAACTTCGCCATTTGAGCAGCTGCGCAAGGGCTATAACAATAACAAAAGGCCGGCACAGACCAGCCTGCTGTCGCCGCCATCAAAGAAGCCCAGTTTGGAAGAGGTTAAGGAGTTTGCAGAGCAACAGCGTATGCGGAAGCAAATAGCCGCCGAGTACGGAGATCATGATCCGGAATACGATGGAGGCATGCTGTACGATGATGTCCATGCTGGGGACGATGATGACGACGATGTGCCACCGCAGCCGTCTACGTCTAAGCAGCAGTCGCCAAAAGGTACACAGACCCAGCTGGAGCACGGATCCACCACCATTATCCTGAAGCAGGATTTCCCTAGCCAGACGCCCACGATAATTGTCAAGGATTCCTCCAACGCCAAGCTGAACCACACCAAGATCATTGCCGAAGTGCTACGCCAGTATCCGCACATTGTGAAGGGCCACAAGAACATCAAGCTGAAAATAATGCCCAACACACCTCCCGCAGAGAAATCTGCGCCGGCGGCAGTCAAACCAGCGCAGTCGACCCAGTCATCCGCATCCACGTCGCCACACAAGAAATTACATGTGTCTTTCAAGGCGGATAAAAACGCTCCACTAATTACCGCTCAGCAAAAGGCTGCCACTTCTCAGCAAAAGACTGGAACCACGCAGTCTACAGTTTCTCAGGCATCTGTGGCGAATCCACCGGCAAATGCTGCCGCAGCGCAAAAGAGGAGAATCGACAGCAAGACAATGCATGCCTTGATTGCCCAAGGAGCCGAGAACACCACTGGTATGTAGACTTTTTTAAGCATGTTGACCAGAGTGTATTTGTTTTTTTTTTTTTTAGGTCCGTGGCTGTGCCTTCGGTGCGGCGTAAATGGACGCCCCATCAGCATTCCGTCGTACCGAGGCTTCCGACGCCATCTGATCAATACCCACAAAGAGGCCATTGATCCGGCGCTATGCGAGCATTGCGGCTGGCGGTCGGGCAACAACCGGGAACTGCATTTCCACATGTATATGGAGCATCAGGTCAAGTCGCTGCTCTACACCTTTGCCGAGTGCGCCCTGTGCAACCGGTCTTATCTGACCAAAGGGGAGTTGGAGGCGCACATTAACGAGGCGCACACGGACGACAACAAGCAGCAGTGCATCTACTGCAACAAGGTCTTCGAGCAAGAGCTACAGCTGTACAGGCACATGAAGAGCTACCACAAGGAGCAGGCCCTGGAAGATGGAATCATCGATGAAACGGACGAAGAGTTCCTCGGCTCGCAAGATGAGGAGGATGAAGAGGCCGAAGGCGATGAAGAGCAGGAACCGGAGCAGACTGGCAAAGTGCGAATCCTATCGGACATCAGTCTGCCAGCCACTAGTGCCATCGCAGTGCAGCATGCTCAGCAGGAGCAACTGCAGGAGGAGGAGATAGAGCAAGTGCAACAGGAGGTGAAGTTTGTAGGTGCCGATGGCAATGAGGTGGAGCTCACGGACGAACAACGCAAGGAGATCCTTTCACAGCTCAACCAGCAGCAAGCGGGCGCTACAGCCGGTGGAGTGGTAATGGTGCTTAGTGAGCCAGAAGCGGAGCCCACGAAGCAGGAGACCGACGAGAAGTCCCTGGCCGGCACCGAAGAGGAGTATGATGATAGCCAAATCTACAGTGAGCTGGCTGCCAGCGACTCTGTGGAGAGCACCAAGAAGAACGTTGCTGATGAGAGCAAAGAGTCGATAGACAACTTGGAATGGGCCGAAAATCTTATTGCCGAGTCCGAGGAGCAGAGCAACAAGGAGGTGAGTTCTATATCCCATGAATTAGTACGGGGCTTTCTATAACATGTATCCTTTTTATAGCCCAAGTTGGAAAAGTCACGCGATGACATCAGTGAAAAACTTAAAGAGCTAACCGGCGACTGGACCGAGGATGAGAACGACGATGATGCCGATGACAAGCCCGCCACCACAGAGCTTGCTTCAGAATTAGCCACCAAGCACCCCGAGTCAACAGCCCACGAGGAGGAGGAAGACGACATTGACTTGGCCCTGCAGTCCCTGCACAAGGGACCTGAAGATCAGGCTGTAGAAAAAACTGGTGAGGAGTACGTCGCCAGTGCAGGAGAAGCAGCTATCCCAGCGGCTAGTACAAATAACCAGTCCGAGAAAATGGACGTAGACTCAGAAACGACGGACGTCAAGGCAAAATCAGTTGTCCAGATCAAGAAAGAGGATGAGATTGAAAACGATGAGGAGGAATTTATCAAAGAAGATGCGCCAGTCGCGGACACCGAGCCCGGAGTGGAGTTGAGCGAAGCGGCAGCTCCGGCTGAGATCGACGATGATGTGCATCTGGAGGCCGATAACATACGCAAAGAGCTGCTAGATGAGTTGATTGCCGAGGCCGAGAAGCCCAATGAGGAGAAGAGCGTGGTTCAACCTGAGGAGAATGCTACTACAGAGGCATTAGCTCCAGCCTTAGACAGTGCAGTGACGGAAGAGGATGACTTGGTGCCACCCACCCAGCTGTCCACCGATCAAATGGAGGTTGATGATCCAGAGGCGGAAAAAACAGCCAAGATTAATGATGATTCAAGAACGACAGACAAAGAGGAAACCGCAGAGGACAAACCAAACAAGAGTGGTGATGTACCAGCCACAGAAAAGGCGACCATAGAAAATGCAAAAGCTGCTGAAGGAACGATGCCTGGCGAAGCAGCCAGTGCGGAAAAGGTGAAGAGTCTCATTAGTGAATGGGGGGATGACGATGAGGACGAGGATGAGAATGGGGTCAGTGCGGCGGCGAAGGAGGAGCTATAATTACTAGATTTATTTATGTTCTAAGTTCGGCGATTCATAGCAGATCAACAGATAAAAGCATCTGGAGCTCGCAAAGAATTTTCGGTTTCTTTTGTAAATTAAATTGTTAACGAAGATCGCGGAGGATGATAAGATACACATATGCACAGGTTTAAGTGTATAAGATCTAATCTACACGTCCCAAGTAATTGTAAATCCCCTCCCATCCCATCTATGTTGCGCTGCTAGCACGGAAAATGTAAAACTTGGAGAAGTCCCCTTAAATGAGAGATCAGAGACCAAACAACCCAACATTTTATATATTTATGCGTGTCCGTTTCTTCACACATATACACCACCAATAGAGCAAACAACCAACATTTCACACTTAGAGATACATATAGAGATGTAGTTACATAGATGTTGTTTTAAATGGTTTAAAACAAAAGGCAGGATGTTCCCAGATAAATAAGGAAATGATTGACGTTTTATGATTGGTTTAGAATATTAATCAAATGCAAAAAAGGATGTCCTTTTTTTTTGATTACCAACTTAAGTGTAAGGTTAATTATACATAATAAAAGCATACAAAAATAACATACTTTGGAGGAAGAAAATATAAATGTAGACGACAAGACGCTTTGTGCTTTGAACTTTCTAACTTATATTACGGCTATAAAAGATTCATTTGGAATGTACATAACATATGGGGTCTTACTTAATAACTAACAGCTGCCAGTGCATAAAATTATCGTATTTCATTAACGTTTAAAAAGCGGCACATTAAGTCACAGCGCAAGAAGATTCCGTAGCCAAGATACCTAATCCTCATCTGAAAAAGGGGCGAAAGAAGTTAGCATACGCATGGAAGAAATTTAGCAAACATTACACTACGCACCAGACAGATAAAAATTTATGATGCACATGGTGGCAAAGCCGGCGGCCACAGTTGCGAACTGCGCAAATCCCGCCCAGCGTCGCGTGCTATTCGAATGCCAGCGCGCCTTCTCGCGCGGAATCACTTCGCAGACGGTGACGTAGAAGAGAGTGCCTCCCGCCAGAGCCTGAACGATGGGCAGCGTTTTGCTGGACCAGGCGGCGGGCACATCCACGATAAGCATGCCCAGGCCAATGCCAGTAACGGCTCCCAGAGCAAACACCGAGATGCCGACGAGCTGGGCGCGAAAACTTGTCTGCGGATTCGAGCGGAACTCGAGTCCCAGACAAAAGCCCATCACAAACTTGTGGCAGGCGACGGCCCCCAGTAGAAATAGAACCTAAATCGAGACAAAGCACATTTCGGTTATCTAAATAGACTAAGCCAGCGCGTTTCTCTGCTTCAATATTTGTCCAAGATTGCGCGCTAGATCTCCACTACTCTAACTGTGTCAAGGCAATCGGCACCGACCTTTGTGGACGAGTTCTGGACTCCGATGGCCAATCCTTCGATGGCCGAGTGCAGGGACAGGGCCACAAAGAGACCCAGGGTGCCGGTCATGGACTGAGCGCAGGGCTCCGTGTGGCTGGTGTGGCAGATGCGGGCGTTGGCGTCCTCGACACTGGCGTCATCGCAGCCGGGTGCGCTATACGGGTGATCGTGGTCATGATCGCTGTTCGATCGAAATACAAAGCAATTAACTGCGGTGCGGGTAGGGCGTTCAATGCATTCAACCTACTGGTCATTGTGGTGGTGCGAATGGCCGTGTGACGAAGGCTCCGCTGATAAAAGCGGAGCCCGCTCACCCACTGCGCCATAGCCGGAACCATTGGTGGGTCGCCTCACAGGCTCAGTTTGCGGCGCCTGGGAGTGTGTGTGCTGGATGGCCTCGCCGAAGAAGTAGTGTATGAACTCGTCGATGAAGTAGATGATGAAGAAGCCGCCGCACATGGCCACCTCGGCGAACTTCGAGTCCATTTGCTCGCGCACCTGTTGCAGTGTCGGTTAACAGGTTATCGAATTGCACCGACTCATCATTGTAAGCCGACGAACTCACCTCGGGCAGAATGTGGACCAGTGCGGTGGCCAGCAGAATGCCTGCTCCGAAGCAGAGGAGCAGCGATGTGGTCAGCGGGAAGCGGCGACGATTCCTTTCCGAAATGCAGGCGGGCAGCATTCCGGACAAAAGGCTGCCCAGTCCCAGGACCAGCATGGCCAAAACCTTTTCCAGGTCGCCGCGGCTCGTAGCAACCAAACTGGGGCTCGGGGTGATTTGCATGTCGTTTGCCAAGCTCATTGTTCCAGCTGCCAGGCCTTGTCATCAAGAGTGGGCCAGTAGAACCCAAAAGTTCGTTGCATTTACTATTTTTAAACCAAACAGTCTGAGCAAACGACGCGCTTATTGTGCAGAATACCGAAACGCCTCGCAAAGAGGATACAAATAGAATCCGGATATATTCCGCCTCACGTTTTTTGGTCACACTCTGATGCTACAGTACAGTGTAGATAGGGCCCATTCCGATAGCTGTTATCGACTTGCTAAAATGCTCATCGATTCAAAATTCAAAATTTGACCGTTTCTGTACTGGTTGTTCGTTAGAAAATGCATCGTCGTTGTATAATCTGTGGTCTGGAGCCGGGCGAGCACTGTGTCTACCCGCGCAACATGTCGGAGGCTCGCCGTTGGCAGAATCTGGCCAACCTCAGCAGTTTCGATGTGGACACGGAATCGCTGTGGCGACACGGATGCGTTTGCTCCTCCCACCTGGACGCGGACCACCGAGGTTCCAGCACCGCCTCGGAGAGCTCTGCTGGTGCTGCCGAGGCGGCCAGGAATCCTGCCGGCGTCCAGGTGTCGGGTGTCAAGTGGAGCTCTTCGGGATCCGCATCTAGCCGAGGTTATACCAACTACAGCATGGCCGTTGAGGAGATGCCGAACCAAAGCAAACGGAGTATTAAATCTGAGAACCAGGAGATCAGCAAGGGAAACAGGTTCAAAAATGGTTGCTGCCATTTTCGAGATGCTTGTTCCAATATGTTGCCGGGTAATCCCTATGGCTTCACCCCAATGGGTCAGAACTTCGCAAATCCACAGGCTCCTCCCAATTTAAAAACGAGGCCAAATCAATCTCCTCGTGGAAATACAGGTTGCGTCTGCGCCCACTGTAAGCTAATGAGGACCATAGCCACCGCTGATCCTCCCGAAATCAAATTCTTCCCAGAGCAAAGGAATGACAAAACCAAAGACTCTCCGGATTCATCTGGAAGCCAGCAAAGTATAAAGAAAACTCAAAAAAAGGTTTTTTCGAAGGGTGGCCCCCAAAAACCAAAGACATGCGATCTTACTACTTGTCCCGTCTTAAAAAAACAAAGATTGGAGGAGTCAAAGCCCCAAGGAGAAGACTTCCGCAGTCTGGCCAGTTCTCTCAATCAGTTGGCATCGCAAACATGGCGAAGTCTTCGCAACGCGAAGGTTCCAATGAACCAACAAAACAAAAGGCAGAAGCCGGAGCCGGAACTCAAGAGCCAATACTGTCAAACTGGCATTAACTGTCATTTAAAGGATCAGGAGGTGCAATGCTCAAAGGTGGCTCTGCAGAACCAGAGCTCCTTACCGGTTGGCCGGCCCAAGTCCGTTTCAGCTTCATTCAGCTACCGAACAGCCAATTCAGTCACGGGCTTTTCAGCCGGGTATACCACTAATTCAAGTAATTTCACCAACGGAAGCGATCGAAGAAATCCAAATGCCATCAACGTGCTGCTTATGAATGGCACTAGAAATAACGACTACGATGATTCTTGCTGTTGTCAGACCAATCATCGTCCCATGGCTCCACCTCCGGAGATTTGGGTGCAGGAATCCGACTTTGCGGAATCTAACGAACGCGCAGAATTTCCGGAAATCGACAAGCCCAAATATCGAGTTTGTCGCTCAAACAACGAGACCAATGTTCTGGTCCTCGAAGAAGGTCCTATGGATGGATGTAGCCCCAAAGACACGGGGAATTCGGGTACAGAAGTTGCCGGGGCTCAGAGTCAGGGAGAACTTCAGCTAAATTCCAAACAGAGTCGCAGTAAAGAGCAACAGAACGATTTTGTCAACAACTGGCTCGATTGCCCGGCCGCGGACAACTTCACCAAGGTCCTAGAAATGCAGAGAGCTCGCATCAATGAGCTGGAGAATCTGCTGCAGCAGCACAACCTGCTGCAGCAGACCATCCAGCACAAGGTGGCAGAGCTGCAGTGCACAGACAAACCGAATCCCACAGAGGGGAGCAAAAAATAATATCAAACGACTAAAAACATCCGTCGCATATGTACCCGAAGAATTTTCCATGGCTTTCCAAGGGCTAAGAGTGGTTTATTCGCAATTACCGCTTGAATTCCAATACCAAACTTTCAGTTTGAACCATCTAAATCAAGAGCTAATCCTTAGGGGTCTAGGCAGCGGTCTGGATGACATCGGTGTAGAGCTTGACCTTAGTGGCAATGCTCATGTCGACGTACTTGTCGCCAATGGAAACGATCAGTCCACCAATGATGCTGGGGTCCACACGGGAGGTGATCTTCAGGGACTCGTTGCCCTTCAGGAAGGACTAAAAGAAAGAGGTCAATGAATAAAAATACGAGGGGGGCAGGCAGAAGTAGCTACCTTGAGGGCACCCTCCAGCTGCTTGCTCTGGGAGGCATCCAGGGGCTTGGCGGTGACCACCTCGCAGACAACCTCACCGCGGTGGGCGGCCATGATGGTCTTGTAGGCGTTGATCACGGTGTCCAGCTTCTTGAGACGACCGTTGTCGGCCAGCAGACCCAGCAGGTTGGCGGTGGCCGGGGCGAAGCGCAGCTTCTCGGAAGCCTCCTTCAGAGCGGTGGCCATGACCTTCTTGTTGATGATCGGGCTGGTCACATACTCGCGCAGCTTCTTGTCGCTGCGGATGGTGGCCTGCAGGGCAGTCAGGTCCTTCTCCACCTGGTCCAACTGGCTCAGCTTGGAGGCGGCCGAGTACAAGGCGGTGGCATAGCGACCCTCCAGGCCGAACACCTGCACGGGGGGCTTCACCGTCGCCTGGGCGGCAGCCGAGCTGAGGGTGCGGCTCTGTGGGATTATCAAAAGAGGGAGCACTCAGTGAGTCGTTCGATTTAATAAACAGGAACTGCCTCCGGTTTGTGGTTAAAGTGGGCAAAAATTACATAACCAAGAAAAGCGCGTTAGATAATTGTACACAGGCGACGGCGGGTTGTCCTGGTGCTTACAAAATGTCTCGCGCTCATAGTGACTTAGCTTCGCACTCGGAAAATTATCTTCTCCTTAATTATTCACTCAAACCTACCAAAATTGCCAATTTGTTAACACAAGCCATCGTTTTTTTCCCGAGAATTTTTCAGCTAAAAATCGCAGCTGTGGCCAGGGTTACGTTAGTAGTTACGGGACTTTTCGATATCTCAACCAGGGCTGCTTTGGATGGCTATCGATTGCCAAAAAAAGCTAGTTTTGAAATTTAATATATTTAAAATAGCTAGCTTAAATTTATTTTTCATTTGAAGCTATTAAAATTATGAAGACCACATTTTATCATTTAAATATGTCCAAAATGCCCAACATAGCAGGAGTTTAATTTTTTGTTTAATAATTGTGTCACGATTGATTAACATTTTCATCATGCTTTAAATATCCCGAAACGAATTCCCCAAACTTGTATTGGAAAAATAGGTAACTCACAACAGTTGGCGGGAGTTTGAAACGACTCGGTTGAGATTCGATTCACGTCTTTTTTATTTGTTTTAAATTTTTTTTAAATGGTGATTCGCATTTCTTTTTTGCTCTTCAATGGAAATACGTATGACTTTTTTTTTACTTAATTAGAAACCTAAATATGTCTGAAATGGTTGCGAATATGTGAATGTTGCATAACCACACGGAAAAACTATAGTTGCAAGTGGTTGGAAACACTTTGGGCCTTCGGTTGGGAGAGAATTCAAATTACATGCTCGCTATTTCAGTTTACTTGTCATCTGAAAGGGATTTCGACTGTTAGGGATGTCTCTTAATATAATTTTTTAATTTTCTTACCTTCATCCTCGTCTTCTTCCTCGCCCTCGCCATCCTCACCGTCCTCGTCGTCGAACGCCTCCTCCTCGTTTTCTTCGTTGTCCTCCTCATCCTCGGGCTCCACCTCGATATCAGGTACCAGATAATACTGCAGTGGATTTGGCCAGAGGTCGTCCTTTATCAGTTCTGCGATCTCATCGTTGACGGGATCGGTGTTATCCGAGAACCAGTCGAAGAAGGTTTTGTACTCGGAGTTGCGCTTCTTCTTGTTGCCGTAGGGCTTCGTCAGCAGCAGTTTGAGCAGGTTCTTTCCCTCCTTCCACTTGATGGGCGTGCTGGTGGACGCGGGCCAGTCGCCGTTTTCTGAAGCAGCTGGAAGTGGATTAGTTATAAAAGGGTCTCTGGGATATTGACTGCTGGACCTACCCGCTGAATTCAAGTGGAACTCTTTGGTGAGCACCTTGTTCTCGAAGTAAGGATTCTCGTCGAAGTGGAAGTTGATGCGGTAGCCCGATTTAATGTCCTCGAACTCCTCCACCTCCAGTTTGTTGAGGGCGTGCAGGCATTCCTCCTCCTCCTCGTCCAGAATGCCGGAAACTTGCGGGTGGTTGATAAACTGTAAACATGGTAGTTGGATTAGCCTAGGTTACCGATTATGCATATGTAGATTTTAAATGGTTTTTGATGCCATTCATAAAATCTGCGTTGGGACTGGGGAAAATTTGTGTATTTCCCGCAGAGGCCCGCCAGACGGGTCTATCGATAACACGATTTCCGCGGTGGGGTAAGTGAGCGGGGAGCCGGCGGCGGAGGCATTGCAGCCCAAGATGAACAAGAAAAATTCCTCGAATAGAGAAAATTTTTGCACTTGTATGCTACTGCTGGGTCACAGAACTCATTACGTCTTCAGACCCTCAAAATAGAGCCGCGGACTCTTAATCAGAGCCCTGCCGATAGACACACGCGGACCGGCCAATCATGGCCGCGCGGGGAGGACTCACCGAGGTCACCCAGAAGTTGGGGATCCGCTTGACCAGTTCGCTGCGCTTCTCGTAGCACGGCTTCCGCAGTTTGTTGTACTTCTGCTCCACCTTCAGGATCTCCTCGCTGGCCTTCTCGTTCAGCGCGTCGATCTCGTTCTGGCAGGCATCAATCTGCTCCAGCGCCTCCGACTCCTCCTCGTTGTTGCCGGCGGCTGCCGTTGTGTTGCCATCGGCGGGGGTGCCGTCCAGCTTGGCTCGCTTTGGCACGCTCGACATTCTGCTCGCTTTTCCGGTGTGCGTGCGGTCGTAAATTACGAGATATTTGACCAAAAAGCGGCGGTACAGTTGAGCAGAAGAGAAGCGAAGCGGATTTTTACTTTGCGTTTGCGGCTGCAGTGATGGGAGTATATCGATACTATCGATTGGCCCACCATTGGCGCCGCTTTGCAGCACTGCCGCACATTAGAGGGCATTTTCGGAACTTTTGCAGCACGCGCCAACTATCGATACCACTGCATTTGTTATTTGTCTCCGTCTATCGGGCGCTAACATTCTTCGATATCGAGATTTGATGCCGAGCTGTAGTAGCTGAAAATTAATTTTATAATTTTGTATTCGCATCGTTTTCGAAAACAACAGCAACATGGCCACGGCTGAAGCCCAAATCGGTGTGAACAAAAACTTGCAGAAGCAGGACCTCAGCAACTTGGTAAGCAGCCCGAAAAGTGGACCGCCCGACGCCGCCTGTTTTTTCCACCTCCGCCCGTGTGTGAAAGTGTACGCGTCGTCATTATGGAGCCGCTTCACGGGAAAACAGCGGGGAGTGTGACGCCAGGACGCGTCCAGATGATCTAGAGCGGTTCTCAGGCCGGTTTTCTAGCAGCCCCTAGTGGGTTTTGCCAGGGCCAACAACTCCTTTTGTTGTGCCCCGCAAAGCGTAGGAAAAATGCAGCACGTGGCGCTACATTTAGGGTCTGTTCGGTTTTCCCAGGGGTTTTGACTCCTCCTTCGGGTCCGATTTGTGCCCGGCCTGGATTTAGGGCCTGGTCAGCGGCTCAGTTCCGTGCGGACTACCCGACTGTTGTCATCCATTTAGCTGATGCAACTCAAGCGACATTCTAACCTCAAAATTTACGGCTTTCCCATATACACACATGCAGCTGAGGCGGAATGTTTTGTCGGGGGGCGTGGTGGTGGTAAACGAGACTTGGACTTGGATTCCGATTTCCTCCCCCTTGATACACCTTGATTAATCAGTTTGCATTTGCAGGATGTGTCCAAACTCACGCCTCTGTCGCCAGAGGTCATCTCCCGCCAGGCCACCATCAACATCGGCACCATCGGTCATGTAGCCCACGGCAAATCCACGGTGGTCAAGGCCATCTCCGGCGTGCAGACGGTGCGTTTCAAGAACGAGCTGGAGCGCAACATCACAATTAAGCTGGGTGAGTGCGGGATCCGTCTTAGCTTAGTTTAGGCCCTAGTCTAAGGTGAACTATCCACTCCGAGTATATAAGTTGGTCGTATGTTGATCCTTCCTGCTCGCCTGTAAAACCGTAGTGCCCTAAGATTGTTTGTACACCTTCTCGGCAGGCCGACGATAACCCACCAATCCTGTCTAATCTTAAGTTTAATTTTAATTAACACCGTTCCGACGACGGCACACCGCGTAGCCAACTCTGTCGCTGCTTTATATCGAAATACCATTGAAAAAGCGTTCTGCGAATGACTTTGTCTCTTGTAACTCTAACTTACTTCTGTGTATTTTGTGTACTTAAATTGCTGGATTATAGCACGCGTTGCCTTGCCTGTCAAGGTGTGTCGTCGCCTAAGTAGTAGACTAGAAAGATGTCTTTCCCATAGAATATTGTAATCTACAAGGCTGGATGAAAAAGCTGTCCTAGATTTTGTATTAAGAATCACTTTCTGTTAGCGCTTAGTCTTGAATTTGATACCTTGATTGATTCGACTGATAATCCAGCAATTTAATTAATTGCCAATCTTTTTCTTCTTTTTCCTCCATTTCTCCGGTTTTTCGTTTACTTCGGTTGCGCCGCGCTCAAAACAAAATATCAACCACACAACCCACCCAACTCCAATCCAAAATTGTCCAAAATTGTCATTTGCAGAACGCTTAAGCGAAAAGAAAATCAAAAAACTTATGAGCTCCAGGCAGCATCGACAGCAGTATGAAAGCAAGCAGCGTTCCATCCTGCGGCACCTTTCCGAAATACGGCACCACAATCGCTTGCGCCGTCTCTGCACGATGCCAGCTCCCTTCTCCGCGCCATCCTCTTCGTCTAGCGTGGACAGACGCACCAGCCGCCGGAGCAGCAGCCAGACCTCACTGAGTCCCAGCAACAGCAGTGGCTATGGTAGCGTCTTCGGCTGCGAAGACCATGACGTGGCTCCTTCACAGATTCATAAGGGATTCGCCAATCTGAAGCGACGGCGCAGCTGCGGTGCAAGCACACCGACTTCCGACTCCAAACGGTCCAAAAACAACGAGGGACAGATGGTCAAGAAACCGCCCAAGGGCGAGTACATTGTAGAACGCATTGAGTGCGTGGAGGTTGAGAAATATCAGCCAGTCTTCTTTGTCAAATGGCAGGGCTACGCCGCCAGCAAGAACACCTGGGAGAGCCTTGCAAACTTGGCCGACTGCGCCCAAATGGAGGAGTTCTTGGAGCGGCATCAGCAGCTCTACGAGACTTTCATTGCCAAGATAACCAGTGAACTTGAGGAAAAGCTGGAGGCCTTGCCGCTGATGGAGAACATTACGGTGGCCGAGGTGGATGCCTTTGATCCGCTTAATCTTCAGATTGATCTTATTCTACTGGCTCAATACCAGGCTGCGAGCAGTCGTAGCCAGAGGGAGCCACAAAAGATTGGAGAGCGGGCCCTGCGAAACATGCAGCTCAAGCGGGCACAATTTTCACGGCGCAAGCAGCTGGTTGACCTGGCAAAGTTTGAGGAGCGCATGAATAAAGTGGAGCAGCCGTCGCCCCCGATACGAGTGGAGAACAACGTAGATCTGGACACCATAGACAGCAACTTCATGTACATTCAGAAGAACATTATTGGCGAAGGAGTGCCCAAGCCGGAAGCGGGGATTCTGGGTTGCAAGTGCTGCGAAGAGGATGGTTTCGAGGAATGCGCTCCTTCCACAAGGTGCTGTGCCCGCATGGCCAGCGAGCTGTTTGCCTACGAGCGGAGCACACGTCGCTTGCGCCTGCGCCCCGGAAGCGCGATATTCGAGTGCAATAGTCGTTGCGCCTGCAAGGAGACCTGCTCCAATCGCCTGGTACAGCATGGTCGGAAGCTCCCGCTGGTGCTGTTCAAGACGAGCAACGGCAGCGGCTGGGGTGTGAAGACCCCGAATTCCCTGCGAAAGGGCGAATTTGTGTGCGAGTACATTGGGGAGATTATCACCAGTGACGAGGCCAATGAGCGCGGCAAGGTGTACGATGATAAGGGCAGGACGTATCTCTTTGACTTGGACTACAACACGGCACAGGAGAGCGAGTACACAATCGATGCGGCTAACTATGGAAATATCTCGCACTTCATTAATCACTCGTGCGATCCAAATCTAGCCGTGTTCCCCTGCTGGATCGAGCACTTGAATGTGGCCCTGCCGCACCTCGTGTTCTTCACGCTGCGTCCCATTCAGGCCGGCGAGGAGCTGAGCTTCGACTACATTCGCGCAGACAACGAGGACTTGCCCTATGAGAACCTGTCGACCGCTGTGCGTGTCGAGTGCCGCTGCGGAGCGGACAATTGCCGAAAGGTCCTTTTTTAAACGGATGCACACTTTTTTTTTTTATTATTATTATGGCAAAAAATCCTTTAAATTGCATTAAATATTATTTTTTACAACCCATTTGTTGTTCGTTGGCACCTGCTGGCCATCTGAAAGCAGATTTCATATTATGAACAATGTATTGATGGCATTTTAATTATTTATTTGTTATTTTTGCACTGCCAAATGCGAATATCGACGAATTGTGGATTTATATTAAGTTTGAACAAATTACGACTAGAGAATAAAACAGAAATTCCGCATACTTTGTACATGTAATTATAAACATCATTTTTCTTTTATGAAACTAGGTTAATAGTAGTCTTTGGACGAACACACTTAAAATGTGCTAAATTAAAGTACGGTATTATGTGTAAAACAATATTTCAGAATAAATAACTTATGACAATTGAATGATGTTATGTATTTGTTTATTTAAGCCTTATGTTTTGGAAAGGAAAATATATGTAGCATAGTTGATAATTCTTTGTAGAGACATGTATGATGGTTCGAGAGTGAAATAAGCACCTAGAATTATTGTTAAATGTTTGCGAAGAAGAATCAAAGAACTCAGTCCTTTATAATTATTATCGCCTTGCTTTTAGGTTACGCCAATGCCAAAATCTACAAGTGCGACAACCCCAAGTGCCCGCGCCCGGCCAGCTTCGTATCGGACGCCTCGAGCAAGGACGACAGCTTGCCCTGCACCCGACTCAACTGCTCCGGTAACTTCAGATTGGTGCGACATGTGAGCTTCGTCGATTGCCCCGGTCACGACATTCTTATGGCTACCATGCTGAACGGCGCCGCTGTGATGGACGCCGCCCTGCTGCTCATTGCTGGTGATTATTTGGATATAAACTTTCCAATTAATAGTGACACTAACTGACATCTATCCCATGCAGGCAATGAATCCTGCCCACAACCGCAAACCTCTGAGCATTTGGCTGCCATTGAGATCATGAAGCTGAAACAGATTCTGATCCTGCAAAACAAGATCGATCTGATCAAGGAGAGCCAGGCGAAGGAGCAGTACGAAGAGATCACCAAATTCGTCCAGGGCACCGTCGCTGAAGGCGCCCCGATCATCCCCATCTCGGCCCAGCTCAAGTACAACATCGATGTGCTCTGCGAGTACATTGTGAACAAGATCCCCGTGCCACCGCGTGACTTCAACGCTCCGCCCCGTCTGATCGTCATCCGATCCTTTGACGTTAACAAGCCGGGTTGCGAGGTGGCCGACCTGAAGGGAGGCGTGGCCGGCGGTTCCATCCTAAGCGGTGTGCTGAAGGTGGGCCAGGAGATCGAGGTGCGACCGGGCGTCGTTACCAAGGACAGCGATGGCAACATCACCTGCCGTCCCATCTTCTCGCGCATCGTCTCGCTGTTCGCCGAGCAGAACGAGCTGCAGTACGCCGTGCCCGGTGGTCTGATTGGTGTGGGCACCAAGATCGACCCCACGCTGTGCCGTGCCGATCGTCTGGTCGGTCAGGTGCTGGGCGCCGTTGGCCAGCTGCCGGACATCTACCAGGAGCTGGAAATCTCGTACTACCTCCTGCGTCGCCTGCTGGGTGTCCGCACTGATGGAGACAAGAAGGGAGCGCGCGTGGAGAAGCTGCAGAAGAACGAAATCCTCTTGGTCAACATCGGATCCCTCAGCACCGGCGGTCGCATCTCGGCCACCAAGGGTGATTTGGCTAAGATTGTGCTAACGACGCCTGTGTGCACGGAGAAGGGCGAGAAGATTGCCCTCAGCAGACGTGTGGAGAACCACTGGCGGTGAGTAAACGCAGTCTTTTATTGGTTTCTTTGAAGTAACTCAATAAAATACAATTTTGCCTTCCAGTTTGATCGGCTGGGGTCAGATCTTCGGAGGCAAGACAATCACACCCGTTTTGGACAGTCAGGTAGCGAAGAAGTAGAACTAAGTTAGGATCCGATTGGTTCTACTTTTAGAATCCACACCAGCGACAACAGTAGCAGCATGATCTTTATAAGGCCTCTTCGCCCTGCTCCTTCTTGTCCCCAGCTCCATTCTTCATGTGTCCGTTGATCAAACCGAAACAAAAATACAAACAAAAACAAATACATACCTAACTTAATTTATTAAATTTTGTTGTCGTGTATGTATATAAAAAGAAAACACACGTTTCGCTTGCGAGTGTTGTGCATCTATAGCAGAATCAGGCATTAAAAAAAAAAACTAATAGGATATACCTTACATATTATATTAACTAAAGGCAAATCTGATACATCGTAAAATTGTTTTTATGATTTAAATACAAAAGAAAAACGAAACGAAAAAAACACGTAACAATTGTATTGCATTTTTTACAATTAAAACCTCAAGAACTGACTTGTTATTTTGGGAGTGCTGGCATGACGTATTCAGAATTTTGGACAGGGAACGCGGGCTTCTAAACCCCTTAAAAATTCAAACACGGCTTTAATATTCATTATAGACCAATTTATTTTTCCACTTTTAGTTCAATTAAATTTAAATAGTTACAATACGATGTTTCTTCAATAACACATTGATACTCGTAATATTTTGTGGTTTAAGCCATTATTCATACAAATCTCAATATCGTTTTTGAAACACTGGGTCCGTCGCCACCGATTGGGTTAATCAGTTTTCGACCTTGACATCCATTGTGTTGAATAATTTTTGAAACGGTTTGGTTTTTTCGATTTGGTAAATTTGTTTTAACTATCGCACACTAGTTTAATTTTAATGTATTTTTATCCTTTGTAATTTTAAACTACTATTACCAAGTATGTGTTAATTTAATATTTGGTTTTTTGAGACGTTCGTTTAATAGTAAATATAGCTTATTGAATAAAAATTCGTACTTAGCCGTGATGTACATATGTTGTTTTGGTTTTGGTTTTACTGTTGAAACTAAATTTTGATAAATGACTCACTAATAAGTATATTGAAAAACGTTTGATTTCATTATTTAATACTATTGAGTAATTTCAGTAATACTTGTAATTTCAGTTTGCTAATTTCTCCCCCAAAATTGGGGGGCACGATTGCGTTGTGGTCAGTACACGCTTTGAGCATTTGATAACAGAGTCGAGTCTTCGTTGAACATATAGTACACACAATACGATATCCGAACCTAAACAACAGTGTACAATCCATTTCGCGGTTTATAGTTTTTTTGAGCATCCGTTGAACACAATACATTTTTCAGGTCAGAGAGATCGATTACAACCAAAGGCGGAACAAGAACCGTTTTCGAAATGTTTTGAGTTGGGATAACTACCTAAATTGGAAAAGAACTAAGGCTAAGCAAATCAGGATAATTCACCTTACAGTATCTATCTGGGGTATCTTTGGCTTTCGTCTAAGTGAAGCTTCGACTAATTGCTTGCTGGCTTAGTATGATTACGACTAGTTTTGCAAATTGATCGAATCAAACAATTCACTCGCCCATTACTTCTTCTGGGTCGCTGCTCTCCCATCCGTATTCCATATACATATACTTTATATCGTGCTTCTATCGTTGGCATTAGACTGTCTAGGACCCGCCCGATTCAAGATGCAAACGAATGTTATTCTCTAGCAAGTCCTTCGTTATCGATCAAGAAACCGTCTAATGTCTATTAACCCCACACAAAAACGACTTGGAAACTAGTTCTTACTCCTATATACTGACGTAGTTTCTTTTTATGGTACATTCACTTGAGTTGACAGGGAAAAGAAGGGCAATTTAGAAGTTAGAAGAGCTTTTGGATCCCGACATCTCAATAAAGCGGGCAGGGGATGGTAATGAGCCTGGAATTCAAATTTTCCTCTATGTTTGCATGTATATGTCAATTGGCTTATCCTAGAGTTCGTATGTGCAATGTTTGTGCATCTTGGGAATGAGCAGCAGGGAAATACCTTGAGTTTTGGTCAGCTTCCTTTAGTTGTTTGTAAAAACGTTAATTTCACACATTCATTATTTGATATTACATACATACACAATTATTGACAGTTAACGTTGGCAAAATGGCAGATGGCAGTAGGGTTCGACATCTTAGTGATCAATTTCATATATGCTAAGTATTCAACAGTTCGCTAATATCCTCTTAATGCATTGGTTATAATTGATTTTTGCCCGGTCTAACTCCTTATCCTATCGTTTCATATTCATATCGTATGGTACAGATTCAATTACATACATACAGAGATATACAGGTGCATAACAAACACGCAGATTTACATGCCTTTTTCGGGTTGAGTATCGTCATGGTTATGTCTAACAATCAGTTGGTTACCCTCTACTCATATATAACGCCACAATTTATTATAGATTAAAGTACGCTTAATATTCTTATATACAGGATCTATCCTTCTCTCGTTGCAGCAGCAATTGGTTGGGTACCTAGGTTTCTTCTCTATTTGATAAGCCTTCCGGGGCGGGGAGTTGGGTGTGGTTTTTGGAGCCTGCGTTTTCTTTAGGATGCTCTTCTGGTCGGGGATCGGGCATCTTAAAGAAAATGGCTTAAATCTCATTCGTTGACGTCTTCGTCTGACGAGCTGGCAGCCGGTATTGTTGAGAACTGCCATTTTTCACGGTTGTTGTTCTTGCTAACGGAAGGAATATAAGGTCACTAGATGTTTAGATGAGGTTTTTTTTTCATTCAATATATGTTAATTTAATGTTTACGTTAAAACTAAGATTCTCCACTAACTGTACTCACCCATGCTTCTTGGCATTGCTGGGCAGGGTGTGCGAGCTGCGGTAGTAGCTGTCGAGCGGCTCCTCTTTGGTCTCCTCCAGCGACTTGCGCTGCAGCGTCATCGTCTCCTGGGGCGAGGTGGAGGAGCCGCCGCCGCTCATCTCGGCATCCAGGTAGTACTTGGCGCTCTGCGCTATCTTGCAGTTCTCACACTCACTCAGGTAGTCATCGTCCAAGCTGGTGTCGTTGGGCAGGAAGTGCTCCTTGGGATTCTGGCAGTTCTTAGAGGTGGTGCACACGGGCAGCTGTTTGCTGGGCGACCGCCCGCTGGATCCTCCTCCGGTGGTGGATTTCGCCGTCAGCGGATAACTGGGCATCTGGCAGTGGGCAATCGCCAGACTCGTGGCAGCTCCTCCTCCGCCTCCCAAACCCGAACCCGAGCCAGTGTCTCGCTTGACCCGCAGTATCTTTGGCAGTGTGGTGCTCTTGGTCGGAGCACCTCCCTGCCCACCCTGATTGTTGTTCTCCACCGGCGGTATGCTGATCACCGAGGGCACCTTGCTGACCACACTGTTGATGGTGCTGTTCAGCGACACCTTGCCGCTGATGTGCTTGGGCAGGGTGTAGGTCACGTGGTTGGCCAGCGGATAAAAGGTGCTCGAGTTGATCTTGCCGCTGGCCAGCTTCTCGCCGGAACCGGCGGCTGGACTCGCCGGCGGCAGGGTCAGCGAGGGCGTCTGCTCCTTGCGCTGGCCACTGGACACCGGCTTGCTCAGCGTGTAGATGGTGGCCACGGCGTTGTTGTTCCCGCTGCCGGACGAGCAGGAGGACGAGGAGGTGCTGACCACGGTGGCGCTCTTTAAATTCGTTAGGCTTTTGTAGAGTTTCGGTGGTAAAGTCGGATTGCTCGGATCTGTATGATGTTGCTGCTGCTGCTGGCTAAAGAAATGTTGCTGCTGTTTCTGCGCCAAACTCAAGTAGGCATCAACCTGGAAGGGATAGAAGGATGAGCCCACGGGCCGAGGAAAACGGAAATCGAGGAATGAAACCAAAGATATTTAGGTGTATGCATGCAGTTTCGTGAGCCAATACGGTCCCCCCGCCCTCAAATTTCGCCTTCGATCTCATTCCCCGCCATGTCAAGCTCTCACAAAGGGATTACTTACATTTCGAACTCACCTTTCGATTCAAGTAGGCGCTGGAGAGGGAGTCGCCCCCGCTGCCGCTAGAGGCACTACGTCCGCCACTGCCTCCGCCGCTGGAGCTCCTGCCCCGTTCGGCGGAATTGCTGGAGGATCGCTTCTGCACGCGGCCCAGGACAATGGGTGGGGCAGACACCTCCTCTGGATGCTGCAGCGGAGGCGGTGGTATGATGGCTGATACATTCACGCCGCCTCCGGCCGCATGGCCATGATGTGTCTCATCGCCCACCTGCTTGGAAATGGTGGCTATCTTGGGCTCGTGTCCACACCCGCTTCGTCGCAAAGTTCCTCCTCCCGAAGTTGCCGCCGTAATAAGATCCTGTGCCTGCTGCTGCAGATTCGACGAGGACTTGGCTCGCTGTCCATAGGACAAGGTGGCCGCATGGCGAACCCCTCCGCTGGCCGCCGCACCCGGAGACAGGGAGCAGGTAGGCGTGGAAGTGCTGCTACTGCTAGAGTTTCCCGCAAAGAGCTTGCCTGCTCCGCTCAAAAAGGCATTCGCATTGGCGGTGCTGCCCATGTATGACATGGGCACGTGCTGGATGGGGCACTGGCACATGGGCTTCTTGGTGGCCTGCTGCTTCTCGCTGGTGGAGGTGGCACTGTTGCTGGTCTTGGGCTTCAGCTGAAGGGGATCGGCCACAGCGAAGTAGCGCGGAATGGTGCGATGATAGCGCCTCGAGCTGGAGGGTGTCTTGCTGATCTGCTGCTGTTGCTGGCTGCTCTTCAGTGTTCCATGCAGAGGCATTTGCGTGGTCTGGGTCACCGAATCCGCTGTGCTGCAGGCAGGTGCCGCCGAGATCGTGGCTATCTCCAGGGGCTGCAGCAGCTCCAAGGCCGGCGAGGCGATGGCCGCCAGCAGATGCTGTTGCTGCTGCTGGTGCTGCTGCTGCTGTTGTTGGTGGTGCAACACTTGGGAGTGGGTGGGTGTGGCAAGGAGCTCGCCACTGCTGGCTGGCAGGGAATGATAGCTGGCAGCACTGGCACTAGCATTGATCTCTACGTCGGCCACGGTGAGATACTGCTGCTGTTGTTGTTGATGCTGCTGCTGCTGTTGTGGCAACTGATGCAGCAGTTCCTGGGAGCCACGGGGTGTGGTCCTTCTGCCCGCCGTATAGGCCGCCGAACTGGAACTGGCCGCTGCAGTGGTTACACTGGCGCTGATGTTCAGGTGGCAGTTCTTGTAGCTGCACTCCCCGGAGACCGGTGGCTTCGGCATGGTCTGGAGGCAAATGGAGCCACTGCTAACCGGGGGCTGGATAAGATGCTGCTGCTGTTGCTGCTGCTGCTGTTGCTGTTGCTGTTGCTCCAGGCTGAGCTGGTGGTCGCTCTGCAGGCTGTAAGGCGGCTGGTGGTTCTCCCCGGTGGCTATGGTGGTCACCCCGCCGCTGTTGATGTTGATGTTGATCAGGTTGGTGGTGCTCTGGGTGTACTGGTTCGACTGGGGCAGCACAGGAGCAGCGGCGTGTGGGTGCTGCGGGTGCGCATGAGCCACCAACTGCTGGCTGTACGGCTGATGGTGCTGCTGCGGCTGAGTGTGCAGCTGGAGGGTGTGCTGCTGCAGATGCTGGTGGGCCTGCACCTGGGCCTGGATCTGTTGCTGCTGCTGGGCCTGCGCTTGGGCTTGAGCTTGAGCCTGTGCCTGAGCCACTGCCTGATGTTGCTGCTGGCTGACGGTGGCCACCGCTCGCTGGGAACTGGCTGGCAGGCTTACCGTGCATTGGGCACTGAGCGCTTCCGCCTGGGAGATGGCCACCGCCTCTTCGTATGGCGGAGGAGCCTCACCGCGTGGAAAATGTGGCTTCCACAGGGGATAGTGGGTGGCGGCACCGCCGTAAGAGTAGTCAATGGCACTCAAATTGCCCTCCATGTAGCCCATGTTCCCGGCTATGTAGCTGCATTGATGGGGAACGGGGACATTAGAGGATCTGCGGAGGATTAGGCCTTAGAAAACACTCACCCTATGCTGCCCACGATGCTGCGCTGGTCCTCTGCATTCTGACGATTCTCCCGCGCACGCATCTTCCGCTGCCGCAGGCGATTCACCAGGAAGAAGAGCAGCGACAAGGACAAGGTGGCCGTGATGCCACTGGCCACCAGTCAAATGCCGAAGTCGGTGCTCCCATCGCTGAACTGGTCGTCCAGGCAGATGACCTCGCAGCAGTTGTTGCCGCTGCCCACCGTCTGGAAGGACTTGCACTTGCTGAACGCCTCGCACAGCACCATCTTGCACGCCTTGGGCAGCCCGCTGTCGCAGATGCACAGGCGACAGGAGTCGGGCCCCGGCATGTAGTGCATGCCCGTCTCGTACATCTTTCCATTGTAGTCGCGGCAGGAGCCGCCGGGGATAAGGCTCGAGCTCACCGCGCTCCCATCTGCAAGGGGTTAGAAAAAAATTGGTTAGATCTTTACATTTTTGGTTCATTTATTTTTTTTTTTTAATATAGGCTTTCTGAGATAGATAAAGTTTTTGTCGTGTGGAACCTGGGTAAGTATTAATTTTGTTTCTCTTCTTACTAGGAGTTTTTTTCAAAATCACCCAACATCGAGACACCCTCATAGTGTTTATAATCATAGCTAATTTTGATCGTCCTAAACCTCTTAACTAAAATTTTAAATTCTTATATAGTGAGTTGCTTTTCATTTTTAAGGCTATTGTGTTTATTAAATTTAAAAATATTATTATTCACGGACAGTTGATAGTTCCTTTCGAAAGTCGATAAACACATTTATTAGAACTTTTTAAGTTGTATGATATAGTTACTACATAAAATCTTATGAACAAAATCTACATTTTTTTAAAGTCTGGTACAAAATTAGTTTCTTACATTTTAAAGCATACTTATTGGCGTTATTGAAAGGTACATTTAGGATTCTATATCTTCGACTTAATTTAGATTTTTGAGACTGTAGAATAGCTAAAAAAATGTTTCAAAACCACTGTGCTTACAGGATTATAAAAAGCATGCGAAGTTGACCCCAAAAATATCATCTAACTTTAATTATAAGTTTCAAAATGCTCAACTTATTTTTCTTGTGGTTAACAAAATATGCATGTAAACCCTTGTATGTAGGTGCCTGCATATGTATTCACATAGTCTCCTTGCGAATGTACAGACCTTCGTACATATGTATATTTATGCACCTATAATGCACACTCGATGCTAGCTGAATTCTTTATTTTGACACACTTGACCAACTTTCGCCTCTGCTGATTTAACATTGCGCCACCGAATCACACATACACACTCGAAAGCACTGCCAAAGTGCAGCAGGTGCTGTAAATTTTCCCAGCAAAGAGAGGGAGAGAGTGGGGGAGGGATTCATGGAAGGACCACAATATTTATCACTTGAGTGAAATTAAATGCAAACGCATAACATTTTCGACATCATTTAAATGCTAAACAGCAAACGGAAATTCAAATTAAAAACAAATATACATGCACACTCGGACCCCCACACACACGCGGCTTGTGTGCGTATAGGTAGGGTACATGCGTGTGCAGCAGGAAAGCAAATTTCTGGGCAGGAAACGCACGAACCAAAATGGCAAAACAGGCGTGCGTTACGCCCCCGCAAAAAAAGAAAAAATATCGCATACAAAAAAAATTTTGCCTTTTATTCGAGAGTTTCCAAGTGAAACTCGCGCCCGAGTGTATGCGTGTGTGCGATAAATACATACACGCGAGTCAAACCCACACACCCAGTTCACACCCATACAGAGGAGGCGAGTATACATGCAAAAAATAAACACCATACGCACACACCCCCAGACAACCGCCCACCAGCTCCACACACACACAGACGGCCAGCAAGTCTGTGTGTATGCCATACACCGGGAAAAACAAGCTCACTTTGGTACCTTTCGCTAATAAATGTTTAGACATTTTAAAAGTAATTAAAAAATTAAAATAATTTCAAATTAAACATTTTAAATGTAAGTAATGGTTGATCAAAAAGTTTTAGTACAAGTATAATCATCAAATGTATCATCTCGTCGTATCCATGCATAAATTTCTCTCCGTGCAGAGCAAAGCGAAATTTTGCAGGCCACTTCCTTCGTATTGCCATTTCCATTTCCCCACCCAAAAAACCGTTATGCCCCCTTTTCTCTCTCTCTCACTCTCTCTGTTTTCTGCAGAGAAAAAGAGCGAGCATCTGCGCTGGTATTGGTGTGCCCTGCCAAAGTTTCTGCGTGTGTGTGCCCCGTGTCCCATAAATTGTGAACTGTGTGGCCATGGACCATATTTCCAATTATCGCTGAAGGAGCCAAGCAATCGAAATTGATTTTGCTTGAAAAACCTTGTGCCTTTGCTCTCAAAAAGTTTATCTTGGTTTCAATTGCACATTTTCACTTTAAAAAAGGATTTGGGGCTGATTTTGCATGGTCCTGCATGTATGTGTGTGTGTGTATCAAATTTTTCACACCAATATTCCCCACTGAGAAGAGAACCGTTACCTTTGGCATTTCCAATGAACGCAAGCAATGCCAAAAAATACATATTGCACTCGTTAGTTAGCACTCAGCACGGCACAATAAATTAAAACTTGCTAGCTTTGGCACACAACTTTTATCCAAGTATTTTCAACAGTTTTTTGCGAACGTTCGAGCAATACCAACAACCACCGACGACGACGAAACGAACGGGAGTTTTCGCACAGACGTTTCGTTCCAGGGATGGCGCTCTCGATACCGTTATCGTGGGTGAACGCCAGGAACCAGTTCCAGGGCAGAGCAAAAAGTCCTTGTGGAACGTCCTTTTCGAAATTGTAACGGTCGCTTGTGTGCAGATAAAAAAGGAGAAGAGAAACGTTCTCAGTTCCGGAGGATAAAATTGAATAATTGTTAAATTAAAAATAGCATCATAAGATCCTTTGTTTTAAGTTTGCTTCTCAGGGACAACTATTTTTCTAGGGAGCCTGTTTATAATGTTTCATCGTAACAGGCTTAACTCATGTTTCTTTAATTACTAATACAATCATTTTTTGGCTTATCAAATCAAATAAAATAAAAGAATAAAGGATTGGAAAGTGCAAAATATACCTCCTCTTAGAAGGCTTTATGGCCCATTATTAAAGGCTACCAACAAAAATTATCCGAGTCTAAGTCCCCATCCATTTTTTTCAATATTTACCTAAGCTAAGCTATTTTAGTTATTTTTAAAATAAGTTTAACCGCGAACCCACTTAAGATTTGCGAGGTCGAAATAGATTTTAATGAGTTGAAGCATTCTAAGCACATCTCGGATTCAGCTGATTTAAAGTTAAATTCAATGAACGCGAAACGAGCTCATTAATTTTGCAAAATGCACCCGGCATGCAAGCCAGTGTCAAGTTTAAAACTCAAAGGGCCGTAGCCGTGTGCCACCAACAACAGATTAGTGGGTCGCGAAAAACACGCACAGCGAATAATCTGCGATTGCTGAACGGTGATTAGGTTGCATTTAAATTAAATTCGGGTAATTTGTAACTCTCGTGTATTTGTACACTCGGAGTCGGGTTTTCTACCTATTTTGGCAGTTGTCGATCGCCCGACCAACCAAACGGACACGGAAATGAACAACGCGACAGGAACCCCCAGTGCGCCGAGGAATCACAGCAACTATGTGATTCCCGGCCTGTACGACCTCTCCGTGGAGGACACCAACTGGGTGCTGACCTCCTCCTTCATCATCTTCACCATGCAAACGGGATTCGGCATGCTGGAGTCCGGCTGTGTGAGCATCAAGAACGAGGTGAACATCATGATGAAGAACGTGATCGACATTGTGCTGGGCGGATTCACCTACTGGCTCTTCGGCTACGGAATGAGCTTTGGCCGCGGTCCCTTGTCCAATCCATTCATCGCCATCGGGGACTTCCTGCTGGATCCGCCGGTGGGCGATGCCCTGATGGGCCAGATCTTCGCGGCCTTCCTGTTCCAACTGTCGTTCGCCACCACGGCCACAACCATTGTCAGCGGGGCCATGGCCGAGCGGTGGGTATAAAGTACACATCCTACTCTTGATTATCATCACAAGTTGAGTCCTTTAATACAAAACTCGGTCCGCCCACAGGCATCAATAAGCTGCGCCCTGGAAATTACTGTTACATTCATTGATTCAAATTGCTCAGAGCGACAATTTCATTTTATATTTTCGTTTATAATTTTCAAACGAAATAATCTTGTTAACTAGAATTTAATTATAACCTTTTAAGATTCCGCTCCAAAAAGTATGCAATACAAAAATGTTAATAATTAGTGCCCAACAAGTTTATGCGATTATATATGTTTGGTAAATATTAAAGAATTACAAATATATTAATTTGATAGTATTAATTAATATGTATTTTAGTGATATTTTATGTTTTATATATTCTTTGTATCATACCAGTTGCAACTTCAAGGCATACTGCCTGTTCTCCTTCCTGAACACCGCCGTCTACTGCATTCCCGCTGGCTGGGTGTGGGGCGAGCATGGGTTCCTCAACAAGCTCGGGGCAGTGGACATCGCGGGCAGCGGACCTGTGCACCTAATTGGAGGTGCCTCCGCCTTCGCCTCCGCCGCCATGCTGGGTCCCCGCCTGGGTCGCTACTCCGAGGGATTCGATCCGCTGCCCCTGGGCAACCCAGTAAACGCCTGCATGGGCCTCTTTGTTCTCTGGTGGGGTTGGCTGGCCTTCAACTCGGGCAGCACCTACGGCGTGAGTGGGGCTAAGTGGCAGTACGCGGCCCGTGCGGCGGTTATGACCATGATGGGGTCTTTTGGCGGCGGCTTCACCAGCTCCATGTAAGTTAAAAGATATCCCCATTCTGTGTTAAATATATACAAATTCATGTCAATCATTAAATTGACTGTAGATTTCCATTTTCAAACAAGTCTTCTACAATTAAAAAAAAAACCCATTCTAATGAGCTTTATGTTCCTGATAGATACTCCTTCTGGCGCCATGGAGGCGGCTTGGACATTATGGACCTCATCAATGGAGTCCTTGGCTCTCTGGTGTCCATCACGGCCGGATGCTTTCTGTACCGCGCCTGGGAGGCCCTGGTAATTGGAGCCATCGGATCGCTCCTCTGCGTCCTGGCCATGCCGCTCTTCGATCGCATGGGCGTGGATGATCCGGTCGGCGCCAGTGCCGTGCACGGAGTCTGCGGCATCTGGGGCGTAATAGCCGTGGGACTGTTTGCCGACAACCCCATCCCGCTGGACACCACCAACGGGCGCAGTGGCTTGTTCAAAGGAGGCGGCTGGTATCTGCTGGGAGTTCAGACGCTCTCGGCGTTCTGCCTGGCCTGCTGGGGCATCTGCTCCACCTTCCTGCTGCTGTTCGTGATCAACAAGATCATACCCATTCGCATGGATCCGCACGAGGAGCTGCTGGGCGCCGATCTCACCGAGCACCGCATTCGCCACTCACAAATCGGACTATCGCGCGCCATCTCCGCCCTGGCGCCCATTAAGGTGGACCTCAAGGATATAGCCGGCATCCAGCCCATTGGCATTAATCCTGGCCACGAGCGGAGCCTCGATCAGCTGCGCGCGGCGGAGGACAAGCTGCAGCAGTGGCAGTCCTATCTGGAGCAGGTAAGTGGCCCGCGGGCCAACCTGAAGATGGACGCCGGCCAGTCGCATGCGGATATCACCTTTAAGCCCAGAACGGCGGGCAACGTCTTTACCCGGCGGATCCCCGCCAGGCAGAGCGTCAGCGGTGGTCTTTACAGAGCCAACAACAGCGAGTTACCCGTCATTGGCCAGGCTCCTAGGCTGGAAAAGGACCCGAACTTTGCCTGGGTCGATTAGGTCTTTTTACTTACAATGTCTTAGTCACGTTTAGTATACTTAGAGAACTCGTAGCCAATAGTCAAGTGGAAAAAACCAGCAATAAAATCTGATGATATATCTCTAGAAATTTCGGCTACGTCAGTTTAATTTTTATCAAAGAAGTCTAGACTTTTCTGTATACCAGTGACTAATCGTCTATTAATTGCACAAAAAAGGTAGTGTTGGTGGGAAATACAAATACTTTGCATTGCTGCATAGCTGCATTTTAATACTCTCTATATTTTTTTCAAGTTAGAAAATTCTAGTAGTTAAGAGGACCCAACCTCCCGATAACCCCACCCAAAGCAAAGCTACCCATGCTCTGAAACACTATCTCAATCTATTCCTTATCAGCCCCACCTGTGTGGAAACCATTTAAATATGTTTTACTCTGCACACAGGCATTGAGATAAGATAACGTAGAAATATTAACAAATGTTATCCAACAAAAGGGGCACTAGATTAAATTTCCATATTATGAACCCAGAAAATAAAAGCGATTTTGCGAAATAATTAACCAGCCTTTGCAATTCTCAAATTAATTTATTGAATTCAAGTACAAGCAAATATTGTTTGGATGATCGATCGATGACAATAATATAATATATATTATTATGGAGCAGTGTGTTTGGTTTTGTTCTAGTATGAATTTATAATTTATATAAATGATTATCGGGAGCAGTTGTCGTTTGACCCGTTTGCTGAGTTGGGGGTGTTCAGTTTTTGTTTAATGTTTGGCGAGTTTCTAATTTAGAATCCAAGTTTTGCTTAAGCAACTCCTCTACTGTGTTTGGTTGGTAATTCTTTTGGAGAACTGTTACTGTATGGTTGCGTTTTGGGGGGAGGGTGTTGGTTGGTGAATGATTTAGTCGACCTCCTCGATGGTGGGGCCAGCACCGCCGGCTCCGGAAGCAGCTCCGGGTCCAGCAGCTCCAGGCATGCCTCCGGGACCGCCGGGCATGCCACCGGGAGCACCACCGGCGCTCTGGTACAGCTTGGTGATGATCGGGTTGCACACACCCTCCAGCTCCTTCTGGCGGTGCTCGTACTCCTCCTTGTCGGCCAGCTGGTTGGCATCCAGCCACTTGATCGTCTCGTTGCACTTGTCCAGGATGACGGTGCGGTCAGAGTCCGAGATCTTGGACTTCAGGTTGTCCTCGTCGAGGGTGGCCTTCATGTTGAAGCAGTACGACTCCAGGCCGTTCTTGGCGGAGATGGTCTCCTTCTGCTTCTCATCCTCGTTGCGGTACTTCTCGGCCTCGTTGACCATGCGCTCGATGTCCTCCTTGGACAGACGTCCCTTGTCGTTGGTGATGGTGATCTTGTTCTCCTTGTTGGTCGAACGCTCCAGGGCAGTCACGTTGAGGATGCCGTTGGCGTCGATGTCGAAGGTCACCTCGATCTGGGGCACGCCACGGGGTGCGGGGGGGATGCCCGACAGCTCGAACTTTCCGAGCAGGTTGTTGTCCTTGGTCATGGCACGCTCGCCCTCGTAAACCTGGATCAGCACACCGGGCTGGTTGTCAGAGTAGGTGGTGAAGGTCTGGGTCTGCTTGGTCGGGATGGTGGTGTTGCGCTTGATCAGCACGCTCATCACACCTCCGGCGGTCTCGATACCCAGCGACAGCGGGGTCACATCGAGCAGCAGCAGATCCTGCACCTCCTGCGACTTGTCGCCGTGCAGAATGGCGGCCTGGACGGCAGCACCGTAGGCCACAGCCTCATCGGGGTTGATCGACTTGTTCAGCTCCTTGCCGTTGAACAGGTCCTGCAGCAGGCGCTGCACCTTGGGGATACGGGTGGAGCCACCGACCAGCACGATGTCGTGAATGACCGACTTGTCCAGCTTGGCGTCACGCAGAGCCTTCTCCACGGGGTCCATGGTGCTGCGGAACAGATCGGCGTTCAGCTCCTCGAAACGGGCACGGGTGATCGAGGTGTAGAAATCGGTACCCTCGAACAGAGAGTCGATCTCAATGCTGGCCTGGGTGGAGGAGGACAGGGTACGCTTTGCGCGCTCGCAGGCAGTGCGCAGACGACGCAGGGCACGCTTGTTGGTGGTCAGATCCTTCTTGTGCTTGCGCTTGAACTCCTGCACGAAGTGGGTGACCAGACGGTTGTCGAAGTCCTCACCACCCAGATGCGTGTCTCCGGCAGTGGACTTGACCTCGAAGATGCCGTCATCGATCGACAGGATGGACACATCGAAGGTGCCGCCGCCCAGATCGAAGATGAGCACGTTGCGCTCTCCAACGGCCTTCTTGTCCAGACCGTAGGCGATGGCCGCGGCCGTGGGCTCGTTGATGATACGCAGCACGTTCAGGCCGGCGATGGTTCCGGCATCCTTGGTAGCCTGACGCTGAGAGTCGTTGAAGTAGGCCGGCACGGTGATGACAGCGTTGGTCACAGTCTTGC
This sequence comes from Drosophila biarmipes, assembly GCF_025231255.1. Taxonomy (NCBI): domain Eukaryota; kingdom Metazoa; phylum Arthropoda; class Insecta; order Diptera; family Drosophilidae; genus Drosophila; species Drosophila biarmipes. The sequence goes on along the minus strand of NC_066616.1, from coordinate 12,019,309 downwards.
CCAGGTAGGCCTCGGCGGTCTCCTTCATCTTGGTCAGCACCATCGAGGAGATCTCCTCGGGGAAGAAGGTCTTCTTCTCGTCCTTGTAGGTCACCTGGATCTTGGGCTTGCCATCGGCGCTGACCACCTCGAAGGGCCAGTGCTTCATGTCCGACTGCACAGCGGAGTCCTCGAACTTGCGGCCAATCAGACGCTTGGCATCGAAGATCGTCTGGGTCGGGTTCATCGCCACCTGGTTCTTGGCGGCGTCGCCGATCAGACGCTCCGTATCGGTGAAGGCAACATAGGATGGAGTGGTACGATTACCCTGGTCGTTGGCGATGATCTCGACCTTGCCATGCTGGAACACGCCCACGCACGAGTAGGTGGTGCCCAAATCAATACCAACAGCAGGAGCTTTAGACATCTGAAACGGATTACAACGGGCGTTACGATAAGTTATTTACTTTTGTCGGTTTTTATACAAAAATATAAAACTGTGCTCAAAACAATGGGAAATTTGCCAATGAGAAAAGTGATTCCGAGGGTCGACAGCTGTTTTTGAACTAGATAGATGGGAAAAACAACGAAGGCTACGATGGGAATTGTGTGGAGCCAATTCGTACACAGGAAAAAAGGTGGGACGAAATCATTGCATCAAATATATAACAAAAAAAATATTTTAATATGTTGAAACTAAACCATATTAATTGAAATTGAGTGACCTATTGACCCAAGTCCAAGGGGCCATGGGAAACTATTCTTCCCATGTATTTAGGGGTTGCTGAATGCGTGCTCATGACGACCAAGGAAATGTAGACCACATTTTGCTTCCTACTTAAACCGCCATCTTATTTCGCCTTTTACAGCCAGCATTTCGTTTCGTCGCGCCTTTTACGCCGCATGTTCGTCTCAAACGGGTTGCCGAAATTGGCGAACCACGAGCTATGACTAATGGCAACGGCCGGGAGAGTTTGCTCATAAAACGGCAAGATCAATGCCGGATCGGATCGGCTGGGAGAGAACTTTAAATGGCGGCCGTACACAGCTGCCACCACTTTTCTGCGAAGTGCGCAAAAAAAAAAACTTAAGAAACCGCATGGACAAAGACGAAAATTCTGGAATGCTAAAATCGCAAACACACGCGCACACACACTGGCACAGTCGTGGAACCACGCCGCCGAGCCAGGTCATTTTGGAGGGTGTTTCATGCGGTGCGTGAGAAAGGGACAACCAGTGTGTCGATGGCCCGATTCGTATGCATGAGTTTTACCCGCTCACAGACACACACGTGCCCGCACTTTGGATGCCGGTTGGCAACGTGTGTTTTCTGGCTAAATATAATTGAAAACCCCGCATAAAGTATAAATTTATGGATGTTAAGAGGCTATTTATAACCCATGTTTATCTGACTCAGCTGTCTGGGTGGGAATCAAGCGTGTTTCTATCGCTTTTTGAGGTTCTGATTGAGTATCCAATGCGAACACATGCAGAAGCATGTGCGTGTGTGCGTGGAAGAAGCCGCATATTTTTCCCCCACTGGAATATTCCAGCAAAAACTCAATGACACTCCAAATAAATTTGCAAGTAGGATGAGTAAGTTGAACATTGGTTATTGGAAACAAAAAAAAAATAAACAGCAATGTCAAGACACCCGATGGATGACGCAAGTTTTCTCTACACAGACGCACACAGGCAAGGCATCTTTTGCTGCAGTGTGTGAAGCGGCACATTTTCCAGTGGAATATTCCAGATAAGCGCAATCACGTTTCCACTGCTAATATGCAATTAGTCAGAATTCAGCTATCTACTTTCCAGAATATTCAGTTGGCTAATTAGGCTGCCTTTTAATTAGTACTCGATAATGTACGAATGCCATTATGAACGTGAATGAGTATGGGTGAAGCGTTACTCATTTGGGGTCGAAAGTTCGAGAAGTTTCGCTTAGTATGCAGGTATTGATTAAATAGCAAAGGGCCGCCAAAAACACGTGGTTAGGTGGATAACTCCTCTCCGGCAAACAGATTTGAAATGCACTTTCTACAACAACCAAATGAATTGTAAATAAATGCTTACCTTGTGTGTGTTGTTTGTTAGAACGTACTAAAATATAACCGTTTAATTGCTACTTCACTTTTAATCTGCCGCACCTTCGACCAAACTGGCTGGCGTTTTTTTTCAAATACACTGATGGAAATGTGCGGAGGCCTTTTATAGAGGTTGCTTAGCGTGACCAGTTGGCGAAAACGCTTTCCCTCCAAATGCTCTCGGACAACCAGAAATTCCCGCTAAAATTCAGAGTTCACCCTAATTATCTGTTCCCACAGACCATAATGTGCCCGGGACGGTTGACAAAATAACTAGCTTATTCTGTTTCTAAATATTAAAGAAATTTTACCAATAAAAGGGATATTAACCATTAATTGTTTAACCATGAATTGTTAAAGTGTACGTTGTCAAATTTGACGGCCCAACCCATGCCTTAACATATATTTTGCTTAGATTGTGCAAAGAATTAAGTGGTCCTTTCCCAGTTGCAAAAATGCGTTGTGCAAAGGCTATTGATAGAAATCTGAAAACATCACTCAGATGTGTTGTACGCACTGCTGAACTTTACTCGCGGTTTTTTTTTTTGGCGCTTTAGCTACGGTCACTCTAAGTTCAATTTGAGAGATATTTTTGTTTAGTTGCAAATAATTGTTAGAATTAAGCTTTTAGCGGCATTAATGGATGCACGGCTGCCAGAATGAGTGGACTGCTGAACGATATCCAGCGCATCATCGGCGAACTGCAGTCCGGAAAGCCGGCCAGCCGGAACAAGGGCGTTGAAAAACTAGACGAAAAGCTCTCCAACTGCAGGGAGGATCTAAACACTTTATTCCTGAGCAAAAGATGTGATCTGTCCTGGACCGAAGTCTTTGAAGCGTCGAAAGAGGCCCTTATCAAGGTATAAATACCTTTGTCCCTAAAAATATCAAATTAAGAATATCACCATGATCACAGCATGCTGGAGCCCTTGAGGATGCCAATGAAAAGTCCTTCAAGACTTTGGCGGGCAAAAACTATTTGTACGACAATGTTCTCGACAAGATCACCCAATTTAACTTGGAAGGTAACCCCTGAGAACTTGAAATGTTCGCTAATCTAATGTGTGATCTACAGCTGGGATGCAGAACGCCGGAAGTGGACACTTTCTGGCCAAGACAAGCATCTTCAATGCGTTCGAGGAGGGCATAAAGATGAGGGTGGTGGTGAAGTTCTTTGGAGACCGGATTATCAGCTTGCTAGATAGGGCCCTGTACTCGTCGGCCAGCTATGTGCGTGACTTGAAGATTAACGAGTACAGCCGTAAGGGAATCATTTCTTAAAAAGTCACTCCCATACACTAAGCTTGCTTTTTCAGGCATCCTCTCCTACCTGTTTGAGTTGAATGTGGAAAAGGATGAGGCCCTGCGCACCAGGATACTAAAGTGCATCACTAAGACCGTAACTTTAGCCAAGGATCGGGTTCAACTGCATGTAGATCTAGTGGAATACTTGCCTGAGCTTAGCAACTTTGCACGCTGCGCAAATGCAGCCAGAAAAATAGAGATTGTTCGACTCTATTTATTATTCGCCTCGGAGGTAAGATACGGACACGATCTCTGATCAGGTCTAACGCTTTCCACTAATCCCCCAGCTTTCTGTTAACTACCATCACCAATTGAGCGTTCATGCTCAGGAGATCCTACCCAAACTATGCGAGTTCCACGACGAGGATGTTTTCCGGGACGACACCAGAAATCTGTTCTTCCAGTGCGTCACAAAGTCTCTGTATTCGTTATATCCCAAGTTGGACAAGTGTGATTTTAATACTCTCGGTGTGCCTATTCAGGAGAAGTGGCCGCAAACTCTGTTAAGGCTAAAAACAATAGTCTACGTGGAGATCCGTAAGAATTCGTTGGCTCGCTACAAATCCGCGCAACTAAACAATGACAAATTTTCGGAGCCATTTATCAAGATGTCCGCCTTGGTCATGTATATTGTAAGCTTAATTCTCTGTTCACTATGTATAACATTGAGATATTATTTTATTCTTTAGGTTCTGTGGCACGTAGAGACAAAAAAGAAAGATGAGAATGGAGAAGGCGATGCACCGAAAAAGGTCGCAAAGCCTGCCGATAAAATGGATATTATATTTGGCCTGATAGACCAAAAAGACACGATCTTCAATGACGTCTGGTTTGCCATCTTCGCTGAACTTCTCCAGCTGAGTGGTGTGCTCCTGAATGTGGCTAACTATCAGCAGGCGCTGACCACAGTGGCGGAAGTTATGCAAATGTACGGCAATGCACGAAATCTTCGAAATCTTCGCTTATGTCTGACGAGTATTCTGAACAAGGAACAGGAGCTTTTACAGTCTAAATCCATAAACGAGGGTTTTCTGGAGGACCAATGGAATCAGATGGTGAACCATTTGATCTCCGAGACCACCACCAACAGTGAAGAGATAAAGGAGAAGCAATTGGTGCTGCAGTTGCTGATTAGGCACAATAAACTAAATCAAAAGATGGCCAGCAGTCTGCTGCACAACATCACCACCAACGAGATGTTAAAGCGCAACGAATGCTTTGCTACTATTCGTGAGATCTTTATTCATGCAGACAAATGTGGTCAGGATAAGGCCTCTGCGGATCTGGAGCCTATCATAGCCTGGGCCTATGGCAGTGGGGACCGAAATAACACCGCTCAGTTGATACACAATATAGCCAGTATAGATTCCCACCTGCAGGCCGATACCTTTGCCATCAGTATCATCAACTTTCTGGACGTGCAGCAGCTGGAGGAGATCTCCGGCCCAGCAACTGTGGTGGTTTCCATGGAACAACATCTCTTGGCCTACAAGTACAACAAGCAACTGATCTGCCTGGACAAGGAATACGCAGCTCCCTTTATGTCAATCACTCAGCTGCAGAGCGAAACGAAGAATTGTTTGTTTCAAACAAACTATGATTGCCTAATGCGCGGCCTGAACTTTCAGATAGCTAAGGAGAACAATCCCGCTGCCTTACTGAAGAATCTGAACAGTCTGTTGAGATTGTCCTGCACAATGGAAAGACTTTTGTATTACAAGGTTTTTAATGCGGATAACTTTACTACCTGCCCCCTGATCAAACGGATTGGGGTGTACCTTAGCCATATTGAGGTGGGTTGAGATGGTGTTACATTTCTAAATAAGCGGCTTGTTTTATAACACCTGATTTAGTTTCAGTACAAGGCTAACAGCCCTGAGATGCTAGATGAAAGTGATTTGCGCGAGATTTTGCGCTTGGAAATCGCTGCTCTTGAAGTATTCAGAACGAATTCGGTTCTACTTAATTATTTGGAAAGGCAGCCACTCGAAATGTTTCTCGATTTTGTTGGCGCTGCTTTAAAGCTGCATTGTAATGAAGTTTTAGATTCTATTTTTTCCTAAGTACTTACAGTTACTATTTTTTAGGCATGCAGAGGGAGAGATCTGAAAATGCTGATCATTGGACCATAACCGCTCAGTGCCTTAATATTTTGGCTGGCCTTTGTGCCTTTAGTTCACATAGGGATGAAGCATTCGGGCACATATCCAAGGTGACAATGCGGTGGCTTCCTCCAGATGTGCTCATTGTAGCCAAGGTAAATAAAATCTCGGAACAATAATCCGTAATTAAAAAATCTCTTATTAAAGATGTTATGCAGCTGCCAGAGCGTTTCTGATGCATCCAGCATTTGGTTAGTGAACAAACTAAAGACACTTTTTCAAAATCATCATCAGGATTTGGATGTTATTGATCAAGTGGTTGATCATATGCCCAGTAAGTTGAGACTAAACTTTTGTAGAACATATAAGATATCCTGATTACTGAATTTCTTTCTAGCAATTTTTTACTTTGTTTGCAAAATGGAACATCACTTGGACGACATGCTAATGGCCATTAACTCTCTATTAAGGATTGCCCTTAAGAAGTCCTACACATCCCATTTAACAGCAAAAATTGTGCGTTGTGTGGGACTTATTGCGCAGCGCTGTCCGGACATTTACCTGTTGGAGAACTTTACTGTGATATGCAAGTCCACTGCTAAATTCATCACCATGCCCACTTTGGAAGTGCGATTTGCCACACTTTTCACGTTCACCATTCTTTTGCAAACGGACTGTGTGACTAGCGATGCCATTGGGCACTCCCAGACTCACTGGGAGTTCTGCCAGGAGCTCTTCGACAGCATCGAGTTCAAGAAGCTGACGGTGGGCAAAGGATAACTTATCTTTATCTTTATTATTGAAACATTTTGTGTATTCAGTTCAACAATGATGATGCCTCTCACAACAGCACTGCGGTTATTGTTCAAATGCTGATTGCCTTCTTCCTACGCAGTTCGTTTCACCAAGAGATTGCGCTGAAGGAGCTGCTGCACCAATGCGCCCTGCACAGGCCCAGCGAAAGTGAATTTAATTCCCTGCAAAGCATTGTTCCCGACTATGGACAAACTATGCGCGATCTTATACAACCTTTTGCCGGCGTCCTTCTTCACAAATGGAGCTCCCAGCGCTGGCCCATTTCCAAGTGAGATATTTTGGCGAATCTGAGAAAAGTTATATTTCCCCTCTTACCAGGTTTCCGTACTATCTTTGTTATGCACGAAAGAGCGAATTCCGCAAAGTTCATGCCAATGAAATTATGGCTTATACCTATCTCTATGGAAAAACAGAGGATATAGAAAAATGTAGTAAAACAATTAGCGAGGAGGTAAGATTTTAAGATGTCTGCTTGGATCAAAAAATTAATTCATTGTTCTTCCAGGTGGCCCTTCCCATTGTGGCCTCATTTTTGCTTCACAAAAGCAGCTGCTGCAGCGAAAGTGAGGGCAAGGACTTCACAGATCATCACCAAGTGTTGACGGAGAATCTCAGCTACTCCCAACTGAATGCCACAGATGTGGAACTTAATGTGGAGACTCTTTGCTGTGTAGTCAGCTTGCTCCACGATCCGCAGGAGATGATTACATTGTTCGGTTCCCTGGCGCCGTGCAGCAGAAGTCGGAGTTGGTATAGTCTGACCAAGGAGTCGCTCTTCAATTGTCTTAAATGGCATATTGTAAGTATTAGGAAAAGTATTTGAAATGTGACTTCTAATTCGGTTTTCTTTAGGACCCCACACCTTCACCTTTGGACAGTCGAAGAAAGTCCATGGCCATACTTCAAATTAAACATTCCCGTATGTTGGTGGATCTATTCGGGCGCTTGAAAGCCAATTGCTTCACTGCCACCTTTTCGGACCAGGCTTTGCGCGAGTTTTTTCTCTATAGCGTAATCGCTGACGCTGTCTACGATGCGGCTTTTGACAATGAAACCTCCGTCACCCAGTGTTCCTACTTTGTTCGCGATATTTGGTTTTTTGTGGTTCGGTTTCTGCTTCACAGTGAGTTCAGAAAATAACGAAAACGTGTGGTTTCTCTAAAGCTAACTCATTTCAGCCAAATTCAGCCGCGTCCAGATGTCTGTTCTAACCTTCATGGAACTCTTGCTGGATAAACCCATCTTTGGCCAGCCTGAGTTTAAAAATCACATAGGAGAGATAGCTAAACTTTTGAGCAGTTTTCATTTGCTCTGTGAAGCGAAATCAGTAAAAGACAAAGCCAGTGGACTTGTACTGCAAATTTTGAAGGAATACAAAAACCTGATCAACCTTAATTCGTTTCTAGAAGAGACCATGGATTGCGAGTTTCTCAAGCCCCTCCGAGAAGAATACAAGTCTAATCTGCCCAACATTGATAAGACGGATGTGGCCAGTTATCTGCGCTCTTTTCTGTCAAGTCCCACCGCAGAAAGACTGCGAGACTTAAGGGAATATGTGAGTTAAAAAGAGCTGCATTTGGGTAATATTGCTTTCAATAACATTACCATTTCCCCAAAAGATTGCCGAGCACAAAGATAAGCTGCAAGAAAACGAGGTGCTATTAATTGAGCTTATCAAAAAGCTCATTCAAATGACACGGGATTCGCATAATAAGTCTAGCAGTTTAGATGCTCTTAAGTGCCTGGCTCAAATAGGACCGCTAAAATTATCCAATATTTCTTACTATTTTCAAACTGACTTCGAATCGTTCGGGGAGGTTAGTATAAAAACTTTAGACCCATCACTACTTAACTCCCTTTATTTGCAGTCAAAAGATGAGCCCATGGAGGTGTTTTTGGGCGTAGTATGCAAGTACTTGGACAAATCCTTATTCCAGTTCGATCCCAAAACTCATACGGATCTTTTGCTTGTGACTATCCAGGTGGTTAATAGTAAACCTGGAGCAAATATTATTGGTAAATACATGTTAGCTTAATAATAAAAATATATAAATATACCTTTGTATATTTTATAGGTTGCTTTACGAATCTTGAAATCTTTATGGACAAGTCTTCGAAATCAAGTTTCCTGAATTCCCACAAGCAAATTCCTAGCATTGATTGGTTGTCGATACTTAAAGCTTCGCAAGGCCTAAACTACGAGTCTTGGATGTGCGCCTTTGTCTCACAAGTGTTTCAAAAGTGCGGCTGGATGGGATTCGATGGTCTGGCAGCAAAGTCTTTTGCCTTTGCCAAGACCTGCCTGCAGCCGTTCATTAAATTAATGCTGGAAAACAAAGAGAATCACCTGAAGAGTCTATGCGCAATGTTGGATTACTTTTTTGAAAGTTTTGCCAGCTCGAAGTCTCCGAATTCTAAGGAGATTTTCCACAACAAAAGAGCTATCAATAGGTTCCTGCATATCTGCGAGTCCATCCGGATCGTCAATGAATGGTAAGGGAATTTGGCGAAACTTAATGAACAAGTGAGTCAAATGTAAATTTCCCTACTCAGGAGCATTCCCGTAAATCTGAGCAATGTGGTCATGGCCAGCAATCATTGTCAGGCCTATTTCCTGAGCATTATGTATCTGGAGCTCTGGGCCTGCTCAGCGAACCCTATAGATCGAGCCAATCTTTTCGACAGCGAAGCTTTTCAAGCGGATGCGAAAAAGGTTTTCAATTTAATGGCTTAAATACACTTAAGCTAAAAGGAAATCTTTGCAGGCCTACGAATCCATTGGCTGTCTGGATGCCATTCCAGGTTTTGTGAATCCCATGCGCTCACGTTTGGATTTCCTCGGCCAGGGTACCAGTCTATCCACCATTCTGTTGGAGTCAGATCATCTAGACAGGGCCAGCAGTCAACTCTGCGTGGATATAATGAAAGGCAACGGATTGTGGTCGTTTGCCAAACTGCAGCAACATCAGAATGTAGAGCCAGACTACGAGATCTTCTGGCGCCTTGGACAGTGGGATTCACTAACGGATGCAAAGCATCAGCAGGTGCAGACGGGGGCTAAGACATCGTTGAATCTGGAGCAGGAGTTCAAGCGTCATCACTTCGTGGCCCTCAAGAGCATCGGGCAGCGAGAGGAGGAGAACAGCTTGTCGGCCATCGCCCTGGCCTATAGCTGCGTACGCGACATTTTTATGGAGATCAGCATGGAGTGTCTGCAGAGTGTGTACAAGTACCTGACTTGGCTGTGCTCCCTCCAGCAGGCAGAGGACTTTTGTCAGGTGAAGGGTTTCGGTGGACTATTCTATTATCTTTACTGATCATTGGCATATCTGTACACTTTAGATCCAGTTCGGCACACAGCTGGATTCTGCCCAGATGACCCAGATGTTTGGCAAATGGCAAAAGGAATTGGAGCTCAAGTACGGCAATTTTTCTTGTAAGGAATACTTTATTGCACATCAGATTGCTCTGTTCAAGATGGCGGGAACTAGAGCTAGTCGTAGAATGCAAGAGTTCTACCAGAAGAATCCCATGGACACGTATCTGCTCAAAGGAATTGGGGAGTGCAAAAGTGCTGGCAAGATAAATCTTGCAGCCAAATACATTGTTACCCTGCGAGAGCTCCCAAACATCAGAGAGTCCACAAAGGTTAATGAGTTCTTTTAACTTTTCTTCTACATTTTAGAACATGCATATTCCCATTTCAGATAAGCGTTCTGTTGGAAGATGCGGAGGTGAACCTGAAGATGGGCAACCAGCAGATAGCCAAGGCCATCCTGGAGTATGTAACCAACAGCAATGAGTTTGTCTACTGTGTCCAGCGAGTTCCGGCGCTGCGGATGCAGGGCGAGTTCCTGCTGGACTGCAATGCCGAGACCTTAAGTCATGTTCAGACCCACAACTTTGACAATTCCCTAAAGCTGATCGATGACTTCGTTCTGCACCGCAAGACGCTGAGCGAAAAAAATCGGGACATCTTCGATTGGGAGCAGCTGGATGCCTTCGCCAGTAAGCACCGGACAGCTGCCTATGCAGCAATGGCAAAGTATGCAGATCGGGAGTACCAGCAGCTATACGACTACCGCCACTCGCAGGAATATGTAACGTTGCAGGACATCATCGAGCAGAACCGCCAGGCGGCGGAGAAGGTAACCCAGCGCGAGAACCACGACCGCCGCGTCATTTCTCTCCAGATGAAGCGATACGCAAGCCTGGACGAGCGTCAGTTAAAGCACATCGACGAGATGCTAACCCAGCACCTTTGCCTGGCGTTGCGTAACCATATGGCGTACTGTCGCTTGGATAGCGGCTTTTCCAGCGCCGCCATTTATCGCATAATCTCGCTATGGTTCACCAACGCCGCCAATGAGCAGCTGCAGCAGACCATCAAACAGGAGATTCTTTCGGTGCCTAGCTATAAGTTTATTTGTGCTGCCAACCAACTGACCGCCCGCCTCAACTCTAAGAACATGGGGCTGCTCAAGGGTCTGATGGACCTTCTGGTGCACTGTGGCCAGGATCATCCGCACCACACATTTTACCAGCTGTATCCGTTTGTCTTTGCCCACCTGGATGGTGAGGACAGCAATACTGAGCGGTCCGGGGTTGCTCGTAAAATTATTGCCAAGATATGCGAAAAGAATGCCGCAGCGGCTGAATGCAGCAAGCAGCTGGAGTCCCTACTGCCAGGTACAAGGATAAGGATAACTCAGTTTCTTTGTTCTTTAATTTTTCTTGTTTTCTGCAGCCCTCATCACATTTGCCAACGAAGGCAAAACGGACAACAATCAACAGGTCTCAGATTCTGTGCGCCTGAAGCAGTTCGAAAAGGTCAGGCGCTGGCGGAATCTCAATGCTGTGCACTGCCCCACCCTCGAGCTGTCCGTCATGCCCAGCAAGGAGTACAAAATAGCAAGTGGGTTGGAAAAGCATAGGATGAGAGTTTGCCACTGAATATCCAAATCTTTCTCGGCACAGGCATCGTCAAGTGGAACAATGCCATTACCCAATGTGGCGGACTGAATGCGCCTGTTAAGATTATGTGCTTATGCTCCGATGGTCAGACGCGGGCGCAACTGGTCAAGGGAAAGGACGATCTGCGGCAGGATGCCGTGATGCAGCAGGTTTTCGGAATTGTCAACGAGCTGCTCAACCAGGACTCCGAGTTCATAGAGCGAAAGCTGAAGCTGCGTACCTATAAGGTCACTCCGCTGTCCATGCGCAGTGGCATCCTGGAGTGGTGCACCAACTCGACTCCGGTGGGTCACTACTTGGTGGTGGAAGGCAAAGGAGGGGCACATGCGCGATATCGTCCGAACGACTGGAACAACAACAAGTGCCGCAAGTTATCTGCGGTGCGTCTTATATAAGTTAGGAACATTTTTGGATTTTATTAATACACTTAAAATTTGCAGGACCATCTAAAGCTCTCCAAGGAGGCGAGATATGCCATCTACCAGCGTATATGCGAGCATATAAAGCCCGTTTTCCACTACTTCCTACTGGAGAAGTTCCCCATTCCGGGCGTGTGGTTCGAGAGGCGATTGGCTTACACCAACAGCGTGGCCACCACCTCGATGGTGGGCTACGTCCTGGGACTGGGCGACCGCCACACGCAAAATATCCTTATAGACCAACAGACAGCGGAAGTCATTCATATTGATTTTGGTAAGGGGCACATTTTGAAATGATAAACGATCGAAAAAAGGGAGCTTTAAATTTGCAATTTCTACCTTTGAGTTGATGTTCAGCAGATAATATTGTTTTTCTCAATTTTGCAGGTATTGCCTTTGAGCAGGGCAAAATCCAGACCACTCCAGAGACCGTTCCCTTTAGGCTGACGCGGGACTTTGTGGCTCCCATGGGAATCTGTGGGACGAAAGGAGTCTTTGCCAAATCCTGCGAGGCCACCATGCACATCCTGCGACGGTACAAGTCTGTCTTTACCACCATACTCGAGGTTCTGCTGTACGATCCCCTCTTCATTTGGGGGGTGCTCGAAAAGAAGAAATCTCGCCAGTCATCACAGCAACCCGGTGAGCCAAAGTTGTATTTAACTATGACATTTCTTTTATAAACATTGCGATTGTTACAGGCGAGGAATCGGTCAACTTAGTTGCCCAACGTGCTCTGCTCCTGGTGCAAAACAAGCTGGAGGGCAGGGAGGCCGGCACACTGGGCAACTCAAATGTGGAGGCCCAGGTGGAGCGATTGATAAACGAAGCCACGCTACCAAGCAATCTCTGCATGCTTTTTCCGGGCTGGGACCCGCAACTGTAGGCCTAAGTATGTACATACATCACATTTACCACCCAGTTACTAACTTAAATACAAGTTTCATACGACTTGTACTAAACTTTTTCGGCTGCTTAATCTGATCGTAAGTACATTCCTCGATAGTTGTGACAAGCCTTTTTGCTATCAAAGGGGGAAACGCCCAAGTGGTATATGCATTATCTTTGCTACCGACTTCTGGCGTTTAAAAAGTACCCGCTTTTCAAAGCTTGTTTTCCAGGAGCTGGGCTACCCTAAGAGGTAATCAACAAGGCCGACTGCTACATTGCTGCCTTCTTGTTTGTTATAATCCGGCAAACCAGCCACAAATCAATAAACGGTCATAAAAATAACGCTTATCGAGACCCCACACCGATTATTCGCTATTCACAGGTAGCGAACGCCTTTGCCAATAGCGCTATCGCGAATACCGGAGCTGATAACGTACGGATTTAAATGCAAATGGGCTTTTGATAGTTCGATGAGGATGTTGTTACCGACTTATCCTTATCACAGTGATAAGTAAACACGGTTGGAACGTCAAACGGTCTATAAATCGTATAATTTCAAGTGCACTCACATTGACATCTATTGATCTAAACGTACTTATACATAAATTTCTTAGGCTATATTTAAATAGTGGCTTATATAAGATTAGGGGTATTTCATCAGATTTCAGTCTTAGTTGCTTGGGCTGGCCTCAAGTTTGCAGTCGGGCTCCACGCCCTCGAAGATGGGTGCACTCTCTCCGCCACTGCCTCCAGTTATGATCTGGATGATATCCGTCAGCGAGTACTGACCCAAGAAATTGTTTACGAGCGTCTGCACTTTGGTGACCACCGTGCCCCGGCCATAGTCCCAGATGTCGCCGAGCAACTCCACGCCCAGTTCGTTGACCAGAGCATGGATGAATTCGTTGATGCGTTCCTCCTCCATCAGGTTGTCAAAGTTGATCCATAGATTTCCCAGCTGCAGTTCAATTTGCAGGGATCTTATGGCCAAAGGTGACACGGTTGTCAACCGGAAAGAAATGAGGACGGAAAAGTTCGTGATGGAGGTTCTAAGGAAACAGAGGAAATAGTTAAGAGTTGTTTTAAAATGGGCCTCGAGAGTTTTCTTCTTACTCGGCATTGCCGTCACCGGCCAGGTTGACGATGTAGGCCAGTGATCCTTTGGCGGTGTACAGGGACTCAAAATACGTGAGTGGAAAGGTGACGTTAATGGTGCTCTTCAAACCAGGCACCGGGTTCAAAGTGAGCACAGGGACATCGAAATCGGACAAACCGTGCAACTGGAAGTTGTCAATAGACCCAGTGAAGCTGAAAGCGAAAGGATTTAGTACCTGTCCGTGGACAGAAGCTAGCCCATGCTTACTCCACTAGGTATTTATTGTTAACCTCCGTCTCGGCAGGACCCAGCTGCAGTGGATCCAAGGCGGGCAGGCCCAGATTCGGGATGGGGTGGCACATACGCATGCGGAACTCATTGAGAAACTCCTGGATCGTTGCCTCATAAACGCAGGCAGCGGGCGCCAAGCAAGCGTAGAGGATGGCCGTGGCCAGCAGGACCTGAGAAGTGAGTTGTGCCCGCTGCATTCTGCTGATTGCTGATTCGCTTCCGTTCGGCTTGGAGTAGCTACTGGGGAGCCAGCGCGCGCCCGCCCCGATTTTGTTTGCGCACTCTTCAAGTGGATCCCATTGTGTGTGTCAAGATACGACGTTTATTTCAATTTTTTGCCAAACACTTATCTTTGCTAATCGCGGACGGGGCCCGATTTCGGCCGATTAATGTGGAGGGTTAATGCGCCGATTGGCGGTGCCTCCACATGTTTATCAGACTAATCGCAAGCTCCTGCTGAAACTATTATTAACTACGGGTTACTGTCCTTCAGGTTTCCGTTTCGGTTAAACCTGCTCCGGCGGCTGACGCAGATGTTCCGGGATCTGCTGCAGCTCGGTCTTGGAGGCCTGCAGCGCCACGCCCTCGGGCAGGTTGCGTTCAATGTACTCGAGGAAGGTGTCCAGCGTGGAGCCCGTCAGCTTGTGGAAGTTCATGTAGCGGAAGTGGGTTCGCACCTCGTACTGCACGCGATGCTTCTTGTAGATGTGTACCGACTTCAGGAGCGTCATCCGCTCGTGGTGCGCCTTGCGGGGTGACCAACTAATGGAGGATTGGAATAATGATGATTAGGAAAACCTTCTGGGAGACGGATAGAGAAGAGCTCCTTTCTTACCACTTGCCCTTCTCAATGCCCAAGTGCTCGGCAGCCGTGGTGGCGAACCAGGTATAGCTCTTGAGGACCGCGGGGTCAATTCCCCGCAGCTCAATCTCCAGCTTGCTGTAGAGTTTATCGGGCTCTGGAGCAGGGGTGGCAGGTGAAAGATTGGCTTGTGTGCCGGAACTGGGGGAAACGGCGGACAGCGCCCGCACTGGCTGTGCCCAGCGGAGGTTCTTCAGCGCCTGGGAACATAAGTTTGCATGTTTTATTCCTGTTTTATTTAATAAATTGGGCTTAAATACCTGCAACATATTTTTATTTACAACTAGAATTATGCAAGTGCGCCCGCCGCTACAATGGACTTAACGCCTATTTAAAAATACTAAAAAATACCATGTTCTTTTGAGGTATTTTCAATACTCTCTATACACCCTGTAATAGAAAATTATTTTTATAAAATGTTATATCATATTCATTAAAGCCATTAAAGAAGTAAATGTATAAGTTTATTTTGTATTCTAAAAAGTTGGTAATTTAAATACACAGAGCTTTTTAAATTTATTTTACCAATTTGATACGAGTTTTCGTATCTAAATATATCCCCTACCGTACCCTGTAAGAATACTTAGCAAGAATACATATCGCGTTAGGACATTTTCCCTCTTGAAATTTCGCACGTGCTGGCGCCGCTCAAAAAGTGTGATATTTTAGTTAACGTTTTTAAATTTGTGTTCATCGCCAACGTATTTTATATTGCAACTCCAAAAGCAGGTCTAAAGGAGTGGCCAGCACAGTTAGCATGAAAGACACCGAGGTCAAAGGTGAGAGTCCGCGAAGGCTGTGACCTGCAGGAGATGATTTCATAGTAATTCCATCACATTGCAGACAACACCAAGGAGGAGGAGCCACAGAAGGACGCACCAGAGGATCCAGCCAATTCCAGCTCCGACGAGGATGAGTACGACGACATAGACGATGACGAGGCCATGGATGAGGGCGATGAGCCGACCACTTGTCTGTTTTGCACCGAAACATCTCCGAATATATCGACTGCCATTGACCACCTGGGCGCACGACATAAGGTTTATCTCTCCCAGCTTCAGCGGAAATTCCAAATGGACCAGTATTCCTTCATCAAGCTTATAAACTACGTAAGAGCCAACAAGATCAGTGCCGAGCAGTTAATCTCCGCGGAACAGCCGGTGTGGCAGGACGAGAAGTACCTCAAACCGGGCGAGTATGAGCCCTGGCTGTGCTACGACTATGAAGTCCTCAAGACAGACGCCACTCCGGCTCAAGCCACGGTGCCCGAGCTGCAGCAGCGGATTGCAGAGCAGTCCCAATTGCTGCAACAGGCCAACGAGGACATGGAGCGCATGCGCAACGACTACAAGCAGCTGCTGCAAAAGGTTCATGGCGACGGCGAACCCAAGAGTTCCAGCAATCCCGTGCCGCGGAACAACGCCAGCCTGGATAATGAGTACTTCAAAAGCTACTCCCACTTTGGCATCCACCACGAAATGCTGAGCGACAAGGTGCGGACCAGCACCTATCGCGCTTCCCTGCTCCAAAACGAGGCCACTGTTCGGGGAAAGACGGTACTGGATGTGGGCTGCGGCACGGGAATCCTCTCAATTTTCGCCTCCCAGGCTGGTGCGGCCCGCGTTGTCGGTATAGACAACTCAGAAATTGTTTACACGGCCATGGACATCATCAGGTAAATATCCAATGCCTTACCTAATCATAAAAGTTTAAACCAAATACTCATCTTCAGGAAAAACAAAGTTGAGAATGTTCAGCTGATTAAGGGACGTTTGGAGGACACCGATCTGCCAGAGGCCAAGTACGACATAATAATTTCCGAATGGATGGGCTATTTCCTGCTGTACGAGTCCATGCTGGACAGCATTATCTATGCCCGCGAACATCACCTTAACCCCAATGGCATAATCCTACCCAGCCGCTGCACCCTTAGCCTCTTGGGCTATGGAAACGACACGCTCTATGCCGAGCAAGTGGAGTTCTGGTCCGACGTTTACGGAGTGGATATGAGCGATCTGCGAAAGCGTTCCATAGAGGAGCCACTCATGGAGGTGGTGGACGCAGAGTTTATGCTAACAGATCCCGAACAAATAGCCAACTTTGACATAATGACCGTCGATCTGAACTATCCCAACTTCAGTCATCAGTTCAGCTTGAAGGTCACGAAAGCGGGGCGCTTGTCCGCCTTTGTGGGCTATTTTGACACGCTCTTTGAACTGCCATCCACCGTCACATTCAGTACATCACCAACTGCTACACCCACCCACTGGAAGCAGACGGTCTTCTTCATTGATCCGCCACAAAATGTGAAAGAGGACGACGTCATCAGCGGGAAAATCACGTCGAGAAGACATAAAGAGGATGTCAGGGCACTCAGTGTGGATATAGAAGTGTTTGGTAAAAAACACAAGTACATGGTAGTTTAATCGAATATAAATAAATTACGATGGACACTTTTAAGATTTAAAACGGCTTCCCTTTTCCAAGCTAGATAACTACAAATGGGTTTTCAAATCGTTTTTAATTAAAGATTCGTAGATCGTACGTTCTGCTGACAAATGAGAGCCTAATTACGTTTTAAAAATATGTAAATATATATAAATTAAAATGAGTACCCACTGCCATTTAGGCTGGATAGCTGGACATCGGGCACGGCCATACATAATCGGTTTCAGTTGCAGTTAAAGGTTTTTGAAGGGACGCGGTACAGATGCTTTAAGCGGTGTTGGTTTCCAGTTCGGAAGCTGGGATCTCTGGCTCCTCGTCGTTGTAGACATTCTCCGCCATCTGCCACACCTGCATGATGTTGTCCTCGGACACGGAGCAGATGATCCACGGCTCGTTGGGGTTCCAGGAGAAGTCGCTGATCTTGGCCGTATGGCCCCCGTGAATGAAGAGCAGCTCAGGTGGTCCATCCTCGGCATCCTCCGAGCTCTGCTCCTCGCCGATCTTGGACAGATCCCAGACGTGCAGGCGCCGGTCAGTACCGGAGGAGGCGAGAATGGTCTCGTTATGCGGGGACCACTGCACCTGGAAGATCTCGTCCTTGTGCGACTCGAAGGAATGTAGTTTTAGCTTCAGATTACGCAGATCCCAGAGAGCCACGGTCTTGTCGGCAGAGCCGGTGGCTAGAATGAACTCTGAGTAGGGATTGAAGCTCAAGCAGTTGACCTCAGCCGTGTGGGCGTCCACCGTGTGTGAGGGCTTTGAGGTGTTGTTGTTGCGTGTGTCCCAGATCATCAGCTTCTGGTCGTCAGCCACCGAGCCGAACAAGGACTCGTGGAGCAGATGCCAGGCCACGTCCTCCACGACGGCGGTGTGTCCGGTGAAGATGTTCTTGGCATCAATCACGCGGTGCTCCTTGGGCGTGGCATTGATGTCCCACAAGCAGATGGTGTGATCATCGGAAGCCGACAATAAGTAGCCTGTAAAGGTCAAGGGTCAACATTTAGGAAATGCATTTGTAGGGAAAACTCATAATGACAGGGTACGACTTTCTTAAGAAATGTTATTATTTATTTTTTATACTTGTTCGTTGTTTATTTGAAAGTGACTATGTATGTATCTATTAAAATCAAATACGTTTAAAGTTGAAGAGTTGGTGTCTTGGTGTGAATTTACATACATCTTATCGAAAAGGTTTTTTTCTTTGAATATAATTGTGTTCAATATTAATAAACTTAGTACAGCTGCGCACTCACCATTGAGGTTGGGATTCCACGAGAGGCCGTAGCCCTCCTTCTGGTGACCTCGCAGCCGCAGGTCGGGTTGGCACTCCCCGGAAGGCTCCGGTTTGCTGGGATGCTTCGTGTAGTCGAACACCAGGACATCGCTCGACGGCGTCTTGGTGGCGATCACACAGGCGTTCTGGGGCATGTAGCGCGCCCGGTTGACCTCGCCCTCGTGGTTGATCTTAATTTCGATCTCGATCTTGCCACACACCGATCCGAAGCCGCCGAACTCGCCCTTCTCGTTGTCGTAGTGCGATCCATCGAACTGGGCATCCTCGCTAGGCAGCTGGACGCTGGCGATGAGCAGGTGATTTTGCTCGTCGGATGTGTGTGTGCCCAGGATGAGGCGGTGCACCGAGTAGTCCTTGCCGTCCTGCTTGGTCACGTCCGGCAGCCACTGGGCGGTCAGCGAGGGCCACTCGAGGGCGTGCGTCATGACCAGGTCGTACAGGAACGGCGTGTTCTTTTTCCAGATCTTGTACTCCTCGTTGATCACGCGCTCCTCCACGGCGTCGTCGAAGGATTCCGCTGCTAAAGGACGCCGGTTACGCACTGCTGCGGTTAATTGCTTGCCTGGACTTACCATTGTCGCTGCGATCCACCATTTCGAGGCTTCTGGGCACGATATTCCTCAGTCTGCGGCAAAAGTCGGCAGCCGAAAAATTCGGGCGCCAAAACAACAAAAGCCGAAGCGGCAAAACGTGTGCACGGAAACTAATGAATTCCGCTACGTATCAGTAGCTTCGCAACCGACAATTGACCAGGAGTCGAAGAGGTATGAGTTTGAACAATTCCTGGCTGGTTGCACACACTTTTTACGGCGTAACGTCAGCGTAAAGTGGGAAATGGCTAATTTCCTTCCTTTTTTGCAAGCGCGTCGTCGGTGATAGAGATGCAGTGCTAACGATAGTCGGCAGGGCTGCCATATTCGATAGCGATAACAAAGTCACGGCGGGGCAGTGACTGTGACTGGGGGTGTTTTTAGTATTAAAATACTTTGCTGAATGTGTGGATTTAAAATATAGATCTTCAATTTAAATTTTAAATGGTACCTGCGCAGGAAATTACTGAAAGGCCTAATTTATCTCTCCCTTAAATTAGAATATTTTTTATTATATTTCATAAAGATGAAAAGTTTGAAGAACGCGCTTACCTTTAGTACTTTGAGGTATTATATGGTATATTATTTGCAGACGAATGGTATATTCTAACGGCTCAGTTGCTGTCCTACTAAATTGCGTAAACAAAAGTTTACTATATTCGTTATCAGCTTTAATGGTTCGAAACCAGTTTCCGCGCCAATGACCGGCTTGCGATTACCATTTGTTGATGCTTCCGCGGCAGTTGCAGCTCAGTTCCCTGGCCGCAGCGACGCGGGGCAGCCGTTAATCATAGCCATCGCAAATACCCCCGTTGTGGGTGTAAGATGTTTTTGCACATAACGAGCTCAACTGGTGAATTCGCTAAATAGTTTAACAAGCAGTAATTGGGCCGACATGCAGCAGGTTGATGGATCGAACAGTGGCAGCTCATCCACAATGACCGAGTGTGAGACGTGTAAGTGCACAGCGGATAAGCGGTTTCAATTGGCCAAGCTAAGCGGGCCCAGAGAAAAACTTTCTCTCTTGGCACGCCGACGGTTTTGTTTGCCTCCTCTTTCTTCTTTCACTTGTGTGTGAACCTGAATTTGGCCCTTAAGCTCGTTTTCTTCGATCGCTTTGATCACTTTCCAGGGAAGAGTGGGAAAATGCAGGCAGCGGAGCTCTCCAAAGATGGTCATAACGAGGGCGGGTCCAAGGAGCAGCTCAGGGATCTGGAGGATCCCGAGGTCTATCTGGAGCACCTGCTCAAGGACGGCAGCCAGGAGGGCGACAGCGGGGCGGATCTGGAACTACCTTCATGGTACGATGAGCAGCTGTTCAGGCGGTAAGTTTCGTGACTTGTTGTTCAATGGGCTTGGACTTTAAATTGTACGATTATGGCATTTACCATAGGTAAATGCATTGAACAAATATGTGCGGTATATCCAACTATATAATATTATACCCCGCTTACTCACTTTTTATATGAGCCCAAGATTTCTAAAAGCAAACTAATGCGCTTGACATTCAGACTGCAAACCAGTTTACCCCATTAATCACAAACATTCCTGGAAATGTTCTAACACACCTTCGCATATTCATAGAAACATGATTCTATAATGATTTAAAAGGACTTAGAATATCCATATATTTATTAAATTACTTGTCTTTTGAATGTCTGATTTCTAAATGCTTTAACTTCCTCTTTTTCGCAGTGGTCAGACTTACTTTAGCAAGTATCGCTTCGTGATGAACGCTGGAATGCTGGCAGGTCTAATTGCGGTGCTGGCTGTTCCCTCGATTCTCCGGGTGCTCTCGTGCACACGGCAATCCTCGACAGCGTTTACCGCCTACCGTCGTTATGTGCGCACTATTTTCCACACGCAAGCCTGGTATAACTACAATATTGCTGACCGTGGTAGCCGGTTCTGGACCAGCATTGCGGCCGTGAGAAGGGCACACAGCCGCTCCAGTCATGCGTGTGCCCGTAGAGGAGCTGGCCAGATCACCCAGAAGGACTTGGCCCTGACCCAGTTCGGATTCATTGGCTTTATAACGATGGGGGCCCATCGTATAAAGCTCAATGACCAGGACTTCCTCGAGGCCACCGTGCACATGTGGCGCGTTCTTGGCCATCTGCTGGGCATCAAGGAAGAGTACAACATCTGCGGCAGAAACTGGGCGGAGTCGAAGCTTCGCTTGGACATTGTGATGCGAAAGGTCTACGAACCGGCGTTGGCAAACACCGGCGAGGATTTCTACCGCATGACGGAGGCCCTGATCAATGGTCTGTGGCATATGAACACTATGTTCTCGGTGGACGCCAACATATTCTTCGCCAAGCGACTGGCCTGCGTCAAGGGCTACGAGTACTACAGCTTTGACCATGAGAACGGAGTGCAGCAGGATCCCCAGCAGAAGATGTACTACTACGACATGGGCTGGTGGGATCGATTTATCGTCAGCTACGGCCTGTTCATTGTCACCTACCTGCACAGGTACGCCTTGGTGCGGTGGTACTTTAACTTCCGCGTCTGGCTGGTGGACGTGTTGACCTATTACTTGCCCTACGTCGCCATTTGGAAGTTTGGCGTCAAGTCAGCTTATGTGCGAATCTTCCGGAAAGGAGGCGAGGCCCAAGACTTTTCATTGGGCTTTAAAGACGACTAGATTTTTTGTTTTGTCAGATTTAGTATGTAGGTAAACTATCAATAAAAAGACAAGGCGCTGTGTGACCAAAAAGCTTCTGACCGTTTTTAATTGATTATTAGTTATTAAAATTTTTATTTTTACCCCTACAAAAAAGTTTATTTTTTATGGCTGTTACTCTCCTATTTGTATTTTAAATTTCCCGCCTGAACCAATATTGGCGGTAAAAATTCTTGCTTTCGGTTTATTTCGCATCCCCAAACTTGGTCACACTATCAGGCGGCGTCTTTTATTTTTCCGGCTGTTTGCTTTAGTTTTTACTAAATAACCGCAATTAGCTATGTTTTACCACGTGAGTACATCTATTTTGGAGTCCAGGAAGAAGGAACTAACCAACCTCCATTCTAGATATCGCTGGAACACGAGATCCTGCTGCATCCACGCTACTTTGGCCCGCAGCTGTTGGAGACCGTGAAGCAGAAGCTCTACTCCGAGGTGGAGGGCACCTGCACGGGAAAGTACGGATTCGTGATAGCGGTCACGACGATAGACCAGATCGGGTCCGGAGTCATCCAGCCGGGCCAGGGATTCGTGGTCTACCCGGTGAAGTACAAAGCTATCGTCTTCCGGCCTTTTAAGGGCGAAGTGCTGGACGCGGTGGTCAAGCAGATCAACAAAGTGGGCATGTTTGCCGAGATCGGCCCTCTCTCCTGCTTCATTTCGCATCATGTGGGTGAAATAGTAAAGTTAAAGTCTTGGAATCAAGCATTACTAACATGGAAACTCGTTTAGTCGATTCCCGCCGACATGCAATTCTGTCCAAATGGCAATCCCCCCTGCTACAAGAGCAAAGATGAGGACGTGGTCATCTCCGGAGAGGATAAAATACGGCTTAAGATTGTGGGAACCCGTGTGGACGCCACCGGCATCGTGAGTTTCATCCTCAAAAAATATAATTTTTCGCATCCTAAACCCCATTCTCTTTTAGTTTGCCATTGGCACCCTGATGGACGACTACTTAGGATTGGTTTGCAACTAAAAACTTCCGGTTTGTGTACAATTTAAATATATATATTAAACTTTAATGAAATGCATTTAGACAGTTAAACATCTATGTGTATATAGTAATAAATATGTATGTACTTTATAAGATTTGATTTCAATTTAAAGGTACGTTACATTTGTAATTTAGTAGATTGGTGTGGTGTAGGTTTTATAGTAATGGATGGACCTTAAGTAAACAAACGGCTCGAGCTATACATAGGGCGATTTAAAGAATAGTTACAGCTAAAGATCGTTATGGTAAAGCACTTAAGTTAGGCGTACGACAACAGAGAAGTACTTAAAAAGCGAATGCTAGCTACTACGATTCAAACGATTGCGATTGCACATGGAAATAAAAGAAACGAGAGGGAGAAATGAGATATTGGATACGCGGTTGATTGCCAACGATTCTGGGACTCTGTACAAGGCATCGAGCTTCACAAATCCCACGAGAAGAGATGGTGCTTCACCAGCATGTCCCGCACTCCATCCTTGAGGGGCTGCGACTCCTTGCCGCGCTTCGGCGGCAGTTCCCAGTCGGGGTTCAGGTTGAAGGCGAACTGCGAGAGGATGCGAAGCTCGCACTTGATCTGCACCCAACCGGGTGAGTCGATGAAGCTCCAGGAGTGGTACCACTTCTGTACGACCTCCTGGCAGGCACACAGCACTTCCAGCCAGAGATGCAGGACCTGCTCGTTGAGGCCCAGGCAGATGAGCGAGCGCAGCTTAACGTCCATTTGGGCGTGGGCGTCGTCGTGCGTCTGGTTGATGGCCTGGACGCAGCGGTAGAGCAGCTCCTCGGGCGTCAGCACCTTGCCATCCTCATCCAGGCGATACGTTTTGCACAGCACCAGGCGACTGTACACCGACTCGAAGTCCTTCTCCACCTCCCGGGTGGCCGCTTCCTCTATGTACAGCCAGGGATGGATCGGTCCGCCCAGGAACGTGGGTCGCTTCATGCCGTGCTCCAGGAAGGCCTTGATGGCCGGCGCCAAGGTGCCCCGCACCAGGTCCGTTACTGTCTCCGAAATGGCATCATCTCCTGCCGAAGTGTATAGCTTGCTCCGCTCGTCCAGCAGTTCGACGAACTTGGCCGGAAACCAGCCGCGCAGTCCATTAAGTTCGCCCACCCAGCAGTGCTCGTCCTTCTGGCTGATGATCGTGATGATGTCGTTCCGCCGAAAGCCCAGCTCATCGTCGTCGTGCCGCTCAAAATCGTGCAAGGCCTTGGCCCGACGCTTTCGCGTCCTTGCCACATTGATGAAGTTCTCGTGGTCCTTAGCATGCGACTCAGTGCTGTAGTTGGCAGTCAGCTGAATGTGGCCGGACAGCTTGGGCTCAATGGTGATGAAGTGGCGACCCACCTTAAGAATAGCCTCCCTGAGGTCCACCAGGATCTCGGTTTGCCGAATGTTCTTATTCTTCAACTGGTCCCCTTCGCTGGCGTCGCCGCGGAAGAGAAAGGCCTCTAGGATCGACTTGCTTTTGCGCACCTGTCGACAGGCTAGCTGCTGCTTGGGAAGATTGGGCGCCGCCTCGGGGTTTCCTATCTGGTGGCCCTGATCTGTCATAAGATAAGCCAGGTGGCGACGACGATGGGTGTCGATGACCGTCTGGCTAAGCGAGCCGCCCACCTCTAAGGCCTGGCGGAAGAGCACTTCGACGTCGGTGAC
The DNA here is from genome assembly GCF_025231255.1 of Drosophila biarmipes. Lineage (NCBI taxonomy): Eukaryota > Metazoa > Arthropoda > Insecta > Diptera > Drosophilidae > Drosophila > Drosophila biarmipes. Next base: position 11,994,809 of record NC_066616.1, on the reverse strand, counting down.
TTCGCCGGGAATGTCGGAGAGCGAATTGAAAATCTGTGCGGAGTTCTCAAGGTGCTTCAGATCCTGCTCCTTCACCTTAAGCATGCCCAGCGTCAGCTGAAACAGCACGATGGAGCCTTCGTAGAAGAACCAATCCCATATCCGCACCAGGATCTTCATATGCACCACGTTGGCAAACAGAGTGAGGAACCAATGCAGCGTGATCAGTGAGAGCTCGATGTCGTGCTTCCGCAACGACTCGTCCACGCTGCTTAGGTAATTGGCTATGAGCGTTTGCATCACGCGCTGATCAGCTTGGATGCCCAGCAGGGTGGAGCTGTAGTAGGAAGCCGGCAGCAGATCCTCCACAATGGTGGCCATCATCCAGAAGGCGTTCTCCTCCTCCATGAAGAGCAGCAGACAGGCCACGATCACCCCTGTGCCCTGGCAATAACCGATGTCCGGGAAGAGCCACGCGATACCCCTTAGGATTCGGCGAAGCCGTGGAATGCCTGTTCCGTTCGGATTGCTGAAGCAGGCATTGGTGGGCAGGATGCGCAGAAGATCCTTCTCAATCTGCTTCGAAGTCATCAGCTGGTCGTTGCTTGAGGCTAATATAAAAGAAGGAAATTAAAATATGGTTTAAATCATTTATATAAGTTCGGCTCCTACCCTTCACTATATCATGGTAGCTGGTCTCGCTCTTCTGCTTCTTGGCCAGTGCTCCAGACAGGCGCATCCACATCTGGGCGCGCAGGGTGTGGGGAATTCCCTGGCGGACCATGTTGCGCAGCTTTTCGGTGCGTGGGAGCATCACGTCCACATGCTCCCAGCTGAGCTCTGTGGCCTCCTTGTTGTGCGAGAATTCCAGGTGGGCGATCCACTGCAGCCGCTGCTGGGCGTCCTCCACAAAGGGTATGCTGAGCAATTTGTTGGAGCTCTGCTCCGGTCCATCCTCCTCCTCCACGCGGAATCCGAACTCATCGAAGCGGTACTCCGGCTGGTCGTTTGGGCCAGAAGCCAGTTCGGCACCACCGCCCAGCTTGGCCAGGATCTCCTGCGGCCACATTGAGGCGGTTAGGGCTGAAAATGGCCCCCCGGGATTCGGACGCAGGCCATCGGCCACACTCAGTTCCTCCATCATGGGCGGCAGCTCGCCCAGATCGTCTTCGGAGCCGAGGTTCTGTAGTTTGCGCTGTTGGCAGTGCAAAGGTGGAACGATAAATATTAATTACCATGATAAGCAATCTTTTCTGGTCAATTTGCACCCACCGTATGCTCTTCACGGCCCACGTAACCCTCGTGGTCGCGGCCAAAGATGCTCCTGGCCATGTCCATGGTGGGGCTAGCTACTTTCCAGCCGTGTCCTGGTCGGGCATTCAGTGAAAGTGTCTCGCGAGTGTCTTTTGTTGGCGTGTTACGCACAAATATTATTTCTGCATTGTTTCCAATTGGACTTCCAAACCTGATTTCACTATCAGCTGTTCGATAGGCGACGGTGGGTGGTATCGATTTTTAGCCAGGCCAACGAAGCCAGGGGTGTGGCAACGGGGCTTACGGGGCTAAGAACCCCTTAAAATATTGATTTAAAAAAATTAAGTAATTAAATTACATTGAAAATAAATAGTCTTGCCGATTGAAAGCTCGTTCAATTTAGTTTCACTGAACAGAGTAAACCCTCTTAAAATGTACATGGCTACGCCTCTGCTCAGGGCTGCTAAAGGAACACCTGTTGAATGCTTAGAAACAGCTTTAGCCTGGTGTTTTTAATTGTGTTATCATACCTAAATAATTCGAAAGACATCTAGGCCTTAATAAGAAATTTAAAATGATTTAAAATAAAAAATCCATCTCCTACCGATAACTGATAACAAAAATCAGAAGACAATCGATTCCCACGCCCTCGCCTTTAATCAGCTGTTTTGGCCGAGATTGTTGGGTGGCTTTTGCATATTCAATGAAATAAACAAAAAATACAAAAACAATGCAGATAAAACCCATAATTACTTGTGAGTTGTTATCAATTTTCATTGGCATATAATCTCAATTAATTTTACACTCAGATTCCGGCTCGTGCCCGCTGTTCCGCTCGCTGGAGTCCCAGATCCTGAACGCCATCCCCCTGGACACTTGCGAGTGGCGACGCACTTTCCAACGCCCCACGAAACACGTTCGCCTGGAGGCCCAGACCCAACAGTTCAATGTGGCGGCCCTGGAGAAGTACAAGCAGGGTGACTGGAGCATCCTGGAGCACCCTATACTGCACATCTTCGTCACCGAATGCAATGTGGGTTGGGTTGTCAAATGGTCAAGAGAATCCCAAACTGACCTCCTATAACTTGTCTTGCAGGACGTGGACACCTACAAGGGCACCATCAGGGAGGAGATCGACACCTGGCTAAAGATACTCACCAGCTATGGCATCTCGGACTGGATGATTCTGCTGGTGGAGACACTGGACATGCGAAAGACGAAGAACTTTATGCCTCGCACCACTGTTTTGGACAAGATACGCTTGGACTTTGGCAGCAAGAACGACGATCGCTGCATCTCAGTCCTGAACCCGGCCAAGTTCGAACAGAAGTCCACCGAGTCCTTCCGTTGCCTGGTGCAGCGCATCCGCTTCCTTATGCTCACCAGCTACAATCGCAACATTGTCAAGTACGAGGAGCTCATAAGGAGCAAGCGCGAGAAGCGGAATGTGGATGGCTGGGACTTTCGCCAGTACTTCTTTATGCAGGAGGATTTGGCGCTGATCTTTGAAAAGCTGGAGCTACCGACCGAGGCGCTGATTCAGTACGATGAATTGGACGCCATGTTCTCGCAGTTCATCACGCACACTGGCCTCAATGAGAAGCAGCAGTGGCTGAGCCATTTTCGCCGACCGTTGGACGCATTCCATGGCATTTGCCTAACCAGACCGGACAGGTTTGAAATGCGGAACAAGATCCGCGACGAGGGCGTGTCCCTGCTAGAATTCCGCAATTATCTTTTTGAACGGCAAGCCTATCTACTGCTCACTTGCAACGATATCCCGGAGATCGCAAAGAGACTGCTTAACTTTCTCTTCTCCACCTTGCGCGAGGTGGAATACATTAAGTTGGAGTGCCAGGAGGGCGCTCTTTGGTGCTGGGAGTTCGTCTGCGCCCTGGAGGTTCTGCAGCTGTGCGAACAAGCCATGGAGCCCAACGAGGTTACTTGCTTCCAGCACTGCGCGCCAATCTGGAACTTGGCCAAGGATAAGCTCTATGAGCTGGGCAAGTTGTGTGGTCTCTTGCCCGGGTGTACGCCCACTTCGGAACAACTGCACATAGTGGTGCAGCTGTCGTCGGGAATAGGCGACGCCCCGCCCGAGCAGCATCAATTCCTACAGGCCACTCCTCAGCTCCGCGAACGTTCTCCTAACCGCAAGCCCAAAAAATCGGCGGCCGAGCAGTTAAAGGAGGCCCTGGGCTCAAATCAGGCCTTCCAGAAGCTTTACTTGGAGCTTGCAGAACTCGCAATCAGTACGTACAAGCATGTGACCCGTTTGCGATCGGCCCGTTTGGTGGGCCTGGATCTGGGAAACTTCTATTGTGCCCTTAACGAACCGCACAAGGCTGTTGGCTTCTTCACGGATCTTCTTAGGGAATTGAAGGCGGAAAACTGGCACATGCTGAGCTCCCAGACGCTGCTTGAACTAGCTAACTGCTATCGTAAGATGGGCGACTCGCTAGCATACACCAAGACCTGCAGCTCCATCTCTTGTTGTGCGGAACTGGAGACTTTGGTGCGAACCTTCTATTTCGACGAGTTCCTCAAGTCGCTGAAAACGCTGAAGACAACGCTTTCGGCTCAGCCGTCCATGGAGAATGCCAATTTTTGTGTGCTCGAAGATCACTTTCGTGTACTGGAAATCGAGGTTGTTAACCAGAAACCTATTATACAAGATGATTATATCCTGGTACAGCTGAAAGTGGAGAGTCTTTACCCGCGTGGCATCGTGGCTGAAAACATCAAGCTGTGCTATGAGTTACAGGCGGCTCCTCTGGAGCTGGCCATGGAGAATGTAAGCCTGAATGCCTCTCCGTCTGCGGTGAAGGTCAGGGAGTCCACATCCCGCTTGAAGGTCTCCCTTCAGCTAGTTTACAAACAGGACAATCGCCTTCACTCTGCCGCTGTGGCTTCCGACATGCCCAAGGCCAATCAACCCGTTAGGCGCACCAGCAGCACCAAGCGAAAGCTATCCCCCAGTGTCCAGGCGGACTTCACCAACTTTGTGCAGGCGGAGAACATTGCCCTTCAACCGGGAGTAAACTTAGTCGAGCTCAAGGCAAAGGCTACTCGGGTGGGCAGCTGGCAATTTAAACAGGTGGGTCACATTGTATACTCTTCCTTGGCCAATATTCTATATTATTCTTTATATATTCTATATATATTCTTTATCTGTAGCTCTGCGTTAGCATGTCTAGTCTAGAGTTCTTGTCGGAACAGCTGCCGTTTTCGCCTCCCAGCTTTGAGATCAGCACCAAGCCGGCGAGTGCTTCCTTGGAGTTCAAGACCCTCATAGCAGGCATAGTGCAGCCTATTATCTTAAATGTTTCCGGTGGCAGTTTTATCTTTCCGGCCGATGCTAAGATCACACTGCGTTGCTCCAAGAATCTACGCATACGTCAGGCGCGGGATACGGCGGATGCAGCAGCTTATAATGATGATTCATCCTTTGAGAGCCTGCTTCAGGTGCCGCTGGTGCAGTTTAAATCGTTCGAGGAGCGCAAAATTCCTCTCGAGGTGCTCACGGATATGCCGGGCCGAAAGGTGTCTAAGCACCACGAGCATCACATTGCCCTTAGCTGCCCATGGTCGCGAACTGAACTGCCCATTCCTGTTGATTTTCAACCCGGCATGGAGGCTACTTGCCGGCTTCACACGTGCGGCACTCAAAAGTTCCTACAGGTGATCATGAAAGGCCTGGATGCGCATCTGCTTCTGCAGCATGCCCAGGTCAAGTGCGATGTTCCCGGTGTGCAACTGTTGGACCTTAATCCAGAGCCTCATCAGCCAATCGTAAGGAACAACATATTAATTGTACTACGCTTTTACAAATGGCTGGTCTTTTAGGAAATCTACAAATCCCTGACTGTCACCTTTCTGTACGAGATCCAAGTGGAGCCCCTAAAAACGGAGCACGAGCTGCCCGTCGTCAAAGTGCACTTTGTTATCAAGTACGCCCCGCTTTCGCAACCGGGTGTGTGGAGAACATACGGATGCGCCTTTGATCTGGTGGACTACACAACTCTCTTCAAGCTGCAGGCACAGCTGGAACCCAATGAGTTGTGCCGCCTGCGCACCGTGTGCAATATGAACCTGAAGATCACCAAGGTTCACGAGAATCCCTACACGGATCTCATGTACGAGGTACTCAATGACCAGAATCTTTGGGCCGTCTGCGGTCGCTCAGCGGGTGAGTTGGAGTCTTTTTAGTTTTCTGCCTGTCTTGCTTATGATTTAATTCTGATTTTTCTACACACGATTCACTTTTGCATTATAAGATATGGGTAAGTTCCTTGGTGTAGGACACACGTAGCACTAACTAGATTTGCCCTTGCTTTTAATTGGAAACATTTAACACCATAAAATACATTTGCTTAACCTCGAAGGTCTTACATTGTGACTTGCTGACTAATGTCTTGCTACCATGCCTTTCAGGTGTCGTGTCCATGAAAGACGTTGACAGTCACTCCATTTCCCTGGATGTGATGCCGCTGAGCACCGGCTTCCTTCCAATGCCCAGCATCCGGCTGTCCAAATACACAGCCGGAGGCAAGAGCAAGACCGACGCCCACTCTAAGGTGCATCCCTTTCCGCCGGGACAAGTCTACAACTCCACGAAGAGCATGCAGATCCATGTCATAGCCAGCGTGGCCGGGGATCAGTGAGAAGCCAAATAGAATATAATGTAATTGCAATATACTCGTAGCATATACGGCCCATGGTCAAGTATTATTAATTATTTATCTTTCTACTATAAAGTAGTAAAAATGTAAACTGGATTTTAATCAAGACCTAGCTAGATCTTGGGCCAATTTGGTCAGCTGCTGCTCCTCAACGCGGTAGTAGTGCCAGCCCTCTTTTGCCGTCAAATCCACGGCCCCAAGGCTTTCGTAAAACTTGCGGGCGGGGTTCCACTCCAGGACATTAAATTCCAGACGCGGGCATTTAAGCTCCACGGCACGGGCGGAAACCTCCAGGAAGATCCGCTTTCCGGCTCCTCGCTTTCTGTGCTCTGGGCGCACGTAGATGTCCTCCACGAAGAAGTAGCGACCCTGCCAAGTGGAGTAGGCCTTGTAGCAAATGGAGTAGCCTATCGCCTGGCTGAGAAAGTAAATAAGCAAGCTTAATTACTAGTTCTGGGGTAAACCCAATCCAATTTGTTAAATTTCGTCGTTTCGTCGTTTGTTAAACTCACTTAGTTGCATTGTCTATAAGCACATAGACCTCACAATATTCCTGTTCACCAGTTAGGCCGGCATCTCTTTTAAGGTCTAATGGGAAAATATATTTCAGTTGACTAATAAATATTAAACAATATTATTTTTACCGTCCTCGGTTAGCTGTGGACCATTGCTCATTTTCTCAAAGTCAGCCAGTTCCTGCAATAAATTCAAAAATCTCTCTAAGGAATTATCAAATGGGAACCTTATGATCTTAACCTGAATCATGGAAAGCACATCTTTTATATCTTCAACTCGAGCACGCCGAAATGTGAACTCCTTCGATTTTGACATAATTTCAATCTATACAATTAGGTTGTATTGTTACTGATTGTGGTTAACAGAGCTTATCTTTATCAAGTACCTCAAATCTATAGAGATGAGCGATACTTTCGTAACAAAACTAAATCACCATCAAAAGAAGCTAACTAAATATTGGTTTATGTAAGACAAATTGGAATTAACTTAAACTACTGCTTCCAGCGCAATAAACAAGTATTTTGTATAAAAAATTATTAATTTTTGCAGACACCGCTATAAAAATAGCTATATTAACATCTCCTGCAATTCTTAAACATTTTTTTTTTTTGAAATTTAAAAAACCGCCACCGGCCATAAGGGTGTGACCAGGTGCATTTGGTGTATATCGGTATGTTCTGCAAACCGCACTGCAGTCATACCTCTTATTTGTAATTATTATTTTTGTTTTTATGAAGATTGAGATAGCGTCGCGAAATGGATGTGGACAAGATTTGCTTGACTTGCCTGAGCTCGACGGAACCCTTTCTGTCCATTTACGACGGGGGATCAGGCAGCTGCCTGGCGGACATGATCCGGGATTTTACAAAAACCAAGGTATGCGAGGACCCCAAGTAATCCGGATATCCATGTTAATCGGGGTGATTCTACGTTTTCAAGCCCCGCCGTAACGATAATCTGCCACAGAAGGTGTGCCTGGGCTGCCTAAGTGAGATCTCAAGGTGCTACACCTTCAAGATCAAGTGCGAGAACTCCAGTCGCACCCTGCGCCAGCTGCTGCCAAATGCCCTGCCCGAGGAGCCCGACAACAAGGAGTCCATCGGTGGTCCAGTGTCCACGGCCGACCAGGCGGTGCAGACCACTAACTGGGAGCCCAGCAGATGCACTGCCTCCGTGCAAACGGATGCGGTGGCCACGACAGACGCCGAACAGAACACCAGCCTGGCCAAGTCCTCGATTTCGGTGGACTTGGACTATGACGGCGAAGGTGAGGTCTTCGACTACGAGTTGCCGGATGAGCCCGTTGAAAAGACCACCAGCCTCATCCTGCAGGTCCAGGGCAGCTTGAAGGACGAAAAGCAAGTGGTGTTCACCCAAACCAATGTCATCTACGAAGGCGATGACAACGAGCTGGAGCAGCAGATAAGAGATTGCAACCTGGCCATTTTTGAAGGTGTGGACAACGAAGCGGAGGTAATCACAGTACCTGTTCCACAGGTGACCACCCGGAAGAGCGCTGCCAAGCTATTGACGCAGCAGCACAGCGAAAAAGAAGGAAATCCTGGGAGTCCCAAAGAAGAAGCCGAGGAGGTAGAAAAACTAGCCCAGCCGGCAAAAAGAGCCTCTCGGCGGCGCGCAGTGGTCAAGCAGGACGTGCAGGTCACGTCGTCGCTAGAGGCAGCTTCTCCGCCCAAGCAGCTACGTTTGGGAAACCAGCGCAAATCCCTTAATGCAGTCGCAGGAGTAACCGCTGGTGCAGTAAGCAGCGTGGGCACATCAGCCGTCACGCCTGAACTAAAATACCACTGCGATCGCTGTAATGCCGGCTTTGCGTTGGAGAAATCCCTCATGATCCATAGACGCCAAAAGGGCTGCATCAACCGCAACTTCAAGTGCAATGAGTGTGAAAAGGTCTTTGTGTCCCCGGATCACCTGGCAGACCACCAGGCCAGTCATGGTGCCCACAATTGCCAGGAGTGCGGAATACAGTTTGATTCCAAGGAGCAGCTGAGCAAACACATGGTCCAGGGCCACAAGAGGAATCTGCGCAATCAGTGCACCGTCTGCCAGAAGGGTAAGCAAAAAGTGGTCGAAGTTTCGGCGGGAAACCCATTAAAGCGACTCTTAATTTGTAGTATTCACCATGCTTTCGACGCTGCGTGACCACATGCGCATCCACACAGGCGAGAAACCCTTCTTGTGCAATATCTGCGGGAAAAGCTTCACCCAGAACGCCAATCTGCGTCAGCACAAGCTGCGTCACTCGGAGACAAAGAGCTTCAAGTGCGAGCTGTGCCCGCACTCGTTCGTGACCAAGGCGGAGCTCGCCTCTCATGCCCGCACCCACACAGGTGACAAGCCCTTCGAGTGCGAGGTGTGCACTGCCAGGTTTACCACCAGCTGCTCGCTGGCCAAGCACAAACGGAAGCACACTGGCGAGCGGCCCTACGCCTGCGATCTGTGCCCCATGAGATTCACAGCCCTGAACGTGCTCAAAAACCACCGAAGGACGCACACAGGTGAGCGGCCGTACGTCTGTCCCTTCTGCTCGAAGACCTTCACGCAACGGGGCGACTGCCAGATGCACCAGCGCACCCACCAAGGCGATCGCATTTACATTTGTCCGGTGTGCAACGAGGAGTTCAAGTCCATGCCCGACATGCGATCCCATTTGGCTGGCCACGAGCAGCAAGACAAACGCCTGGTTCAATTCAACTTTCTCAGCAACAAGGAGAACGGAAGCGGAGCGCTCGAGGAAGACTTAAATGAGATTACCGAGACTGCGCTTATGCTATAAGTAGTTGTGGGAACTGTGCAAGCAATGGGATGCGACTTCGAAACTGACTTGTAAGATTGTATTTACAAAAGAATGTAGTAGCTGTTGACTTTCAATTTGGAACGTTTGAGACAACCTGGCACATGGTTTTTTGCTTTTTCTCTTAGACAAAGAAATGGGATAGTTTACCTCCATTTACAAAAATGATTATACTCTAAGGACACCTTTTTTCCTGATTGCGAATCCCAATTCAACGAAAATAACGTCGCACAACTCGTTAGCTTACAATTCCTTCTACTCTTCCCCTTGGGAACACAGTTTATGACAAAATTCACAACTTTAGAACATCTTTAGTCTTAACTTAGTCGCTAGGTCGAAGATAAAATAAAAGCTTAAATGGTACATTGCATCATCATCTCATTGCTAGTAGAACTGACCGTACTGCCCCGCCGGCTGCATTGCTGCCGATGTGGAGGCGATGGCGGCCACTGAGGGTGCGACGGAGGACTCGGGCAGGAGCAGGACGGCGGCGGTGGCAGGCGGACCGCTCGTCACGGGCGGATCGCCCTGGAACCAGTTGACAAGCTCGTGGTGCGCACTTTGGACGCACTTCCGCTGGTCCGCAATCAGGTTCTCCGAGTATTTCACGTGGTTGGCATAAGCATCCTTTTCGTGTTGCACGTCCTTCGACATACGATGCAGGTCCTTGAGTATTGCCGATCCCCACAGCTGGACGTGGATGTCGGGTATCTTGCTGGCCAATTGCATGGCTGGCGTCACCATGTTCATGCTTTCCTTTGAGTTCCCGATGCTAAGGAAGACGTGCGAGAGCAGAACCAACGAACAGCTCGTCAGTCGGTTGAGGTCCTCGGCGTTGGCCATCTTCAAGGTTTCACGCAGAAAGCGTCTGTAGAAGAAAATGAAAAGTATATAATAAATGATTTTCAGAGAGGATTCCAAGGTCTACTCACTTCGCCTCGTGGAAGCTGTTTTTGTGAAAGGCGTGCAGGCCCTGGACATAGTAGAAGCCGCCCATCAGCGCTTGACTACTGTACGTGTGCGTGTTTTCCGTGGAGACGGCGTCCAGGATTTGTTTAAGGTCCGCTTCCCGCTTGGTGCGCAGGTAAATTATCGCCAAATTGAGGTTGGCAAAAAGCTTCAGGTCCCGCTCAGTGGTCTCACTCACACACACGACAAACTGCCGCTCGGCGTGCTCGAAGAAGCTCGTGGACATGGAGTATAGACCGATGAGGCAGTGCAGCTGGGCCGAGTGGCGGCGCAGCAGGCTGCGTTGCGGAGCCGCCAGGCAAACGTCTCTCGCGGCGGCTATTTCCCGAATGGCCAGTTCCCGGTTGCCCATCACCATGCGACACATCACAATATGCTCCAGCAGGATTACCTTGAACACAGACAGGATCGGCTTGTCCTCCTGCTGCTTCAGCTTTTCGATCTGGGTGAGCGCCTTTTCCGTGTACTTCTGCGCCTTGTCCATGTAACCCGCCATCATGGAATGCGAGACGGTGACCAGGTACACGAGGACGTACAGCTGCTCCTTGGGCAGCCACACGAACATCTCCAGCTGATTTGCGCCAAAAATCGCCTCATCCGATGGCCAATTCGGCGCCATTATCGTCTGTATGGACATCTGCAACTGCTTAAGGCTGGGCTTCACCGTTTTCACCTGGCCCAGTGCGAGGTAGTAGCACACCTGCAGCACCAGGAAGAACACCTTGAGGTACTCCTTCTGATGCGGATTGGGTATGTTGTTGTCAATGATCTGGCCGGCGGAATTAAGAAGCGCGAGCACATCGTTGGTCTTGCGCTCGATCATGAGGATCATGGCGCGGGAGAGCAGGAACAGCACTTTCAGGTACGTGGCGCTCGCCTCGTCGGCACTTTCCGCGCCCACGGCCAGCAGTTCGGAGGCCAGGGAGTACTCGCGGTCGTTGGCGTGGATTTGGGCCAGCTGGAGCAGCAGCTTGCAGTGCCAGTACACGTTTTGCTGCGACAGTTCCACGGCGCGCCGCAGCATCGCCTTGGCCTGGTGCGAGTTCATGTCCGTCTGCAGATGCAGCTGGGCCAGCAGGGAGGCGGTGTCGAACTTGACATCGAAGTTGGGCAGCGGCTCGGATATGCTCCACGCCTTCTCCAGGTGCTGGCGCGCCAGATCGATGTTTTTGGTGTAGGCCATGAGGATCTGGCCCATCTGCAAGTGTGTCCGCGCCTCGACCTTCGAAGGCGGCATAAATGTGAAGAGCGCCTGAAGACACTGGATGCATCTCTTGATGTTGGGCGGCTGCGACGTGCGGAAGTACTCCGCCAGGCCGAGGAGCGATATGTAGCAGGCGTCCTGGGACGCCGCCGTCGACGTGCTGGCCGATGCACTCATTGCGAACCGCTGAGAATTCGGTTTGTTTATCGCGTAATTTTGTTGTCAATTCGCGACTGTGCTGTGCTCGGTGGCGGTGGTGGCTGACCAGTGTTGGTCAATAGTGGTGACACAAGCGCTGGCGGTTATCGGGTAGCAGTCACGGTTATCGGTTTAGCGGTTTTTTGGCTTGCGAATCCGTTCTAAGCCAATTGGGAGTTTTCCTTGAATTATCAAAATACCTAATAATAAATCAATTAAAGTTACCTTAATTTGGCAAATTATAGGAGTAGATAATTGCTAAAACAAATCCAAGAAATTAGCCAGTGGTTGATGCAATTATTAAGGACACATAATGTATAATGTTGCCAAGCATCGGGTTTTTCGTTCTCCTAGCTATACTACGGAACCTGTGGATAATTGTAAAGAAGTCTGTTTGAACGCAACAAGCTTAAAGAAATAATTAAAAAAAAATGTTTATTACAATTAGCATGCGCATTTTATCGTTTTTAATTTCTTGTTGTTTACAGATAAATCTTTAAAAACCCTTGCTTAGGTTGAAAAAACCTTTTTCCAAAAACGGTTTTACCGGTTTGTCATTTTGCATTGTTTTAAAAATTGCGGTTCATTGACCGATTTTTTAGTGCTGGACAACTTTGTTTGGGATCATCTGCCTATCGATTCAAAAACAGAGCTTGGCTTTGGCTTTGTTTCAACACGTTATTCAGTTTCAGATTAAAAGTGGAGATGACCAGACGTCTTAAGTTTCTCAGTTGAATACAATTTTATGCAACATTTGATTAAGGTAACAGATGGAGCCCAATATGTGCCCTTCGTTTTTTTATTCAGCTATCAGATATATCGACAAAACCAAGATCAATACACAAGATCTCCAACGAAAGTTCAAACATACATATTTATGGTGATAATTCTTATCAGTAGAAATATAAGTATTTTCGTAGGAAAGCGAAATAATTATGAAGAAACAAAGAGATTGCTTAAAAATGTAGGTAAAATTTTTTTAATTTAAAACAAATTACTGATGGGGACACGTGTCAAAAGAATTTGAAACCCTTATCAAAAAGTATTTTTTAAAAAAGAAAGCTAATTTATTTGAGCACATTACTCACAATTTAATGTGTACAATTTTTTTAAAAACTTATTAATATTGGATATAATAAGTTACGATGCTATAAATTAGATAACCAATAAAGTTTTCAGAGGATCATTCGTGATGATCATAGTATTTTTCGCGTTATCGAATTTTGATTTGGGAAAGTCCAAACTTTAATCACATGAACTTGACTTTCACCGGAAACATAAAACATGCTATAAAAAAATATAATTAAAAAAGTAAATTTAATTCTACATACGAGGGCAAGGTTACTCTATTCATTCCAGCGGAATTGAAAAAGATTTGATGATCAATTTGGCATAAATCTAACAATCTCAACTTAAACTTTTATTGTTAGTTTGTAATTTCTCCTTTGATTTCCAGCTACAGCCTAGAAATGCAGATCGTCAGCTTGGTCCTGCTGGGACTCTTCCCTGTACTGGCCCTGGCCGTCTTTAACAGGCCAGACCCATCTTATGCAAAAGGATTTACGAGGATATATGAAGGGGAAAGGGACTTCTCCCTAAGAATAATGCAACAGATCCGGAAGAGCTTTCCGAACGACAATCTCTTCTTCTCACCGTTCAGCAACTACAACGCCCTGCTGCTTGCCTTCCTAGCATCCTCCGGGGAGACGGAGGTGGAGCTGGTCCAGGCACTGAGTCTAAATTGGGCGAGAAACAAGGAGCAGGTGCGCACCGCTTACGTATTGAATAGGAATGAACACCAAATGCGAATCCGTCAAAGTCCCTTCGAGCTATCGTCTGTCAACCGAATCTTCGTGGACAAGAGCGTGTCGGTTAAAAACAACTTTGAGATGATTCTATCCGGGGAAATCAAGCAGGTGGACTTTAAGTACCAATCTGGTCAGGCACTACGTGAAATAAACGAGTGGATCGCAAATGAAACGAATAACCAGATTCCGGACATGCTTAGTTCCGAAGAAATCACAGCTCGCACCATCGTGGTCCTGGCCAACGCCGCCTACTTGAAGGGCCAGTGGCTCAGCCAGTTTAAAGTGGAGCAGACCTCTCTGAAGCCCTTCTACATAAGCCCCCACGAGCAGACCACGGTTTCTATGATGTACCAGAAGGGCACCTTTAAGATGAGCTTTGATAGGGAATTGCAAGCCCAAATCCTCAAGCTGCCTTACCGCACACAATACGATTCGAAGGACACGCCCCGATCCACGCCAGAGGACAAATCCACCATCTCCATGGTGCTTATCCTGCCCTCTTCGCACCAAGTCACCGTGGATGATGTTATTTCCCGACTGACTGCAGATAGCCTAAAGACGTTGGTTGAAGGAACCTTCGCGACCGAGATGGAGGTGTCACTGCCCAAGTTCCAGTTCGAGCAGCGCTTGGCACTGACTCCGGTGAGTTTACATATATACATTTTAATTTAGACCTACCAATCGTACTAATCGGTTGTATCTTAGATCCTGAGCAACATGGGCATTACCAGAATGTTCAGATATGGTGCCACCTTTGAAGACCTGACCTCCGAGCGCATCACCATCGATGACGCCCAACACGTGGCCAAAATCCAGGTGGACGAGATGGGAAGTACTGCTGCGGCTGCCACTATCCTCTTCTCCAGCCGATCGGCCAGGCAGCCCGATCCCACCAAGTTCATTTGCGACCATCCGTTCTTGTTCCTCATCTATGATGAAAAAGCACACACGGTCTTGTTCGCGGGCGTCTACAGCGACCCCAGAAAAATGCAGCAGTAAAATCAACTATTTTTCAATTGACTTAACAATTGACAAAAAGTTTTAAATGTTGATATAATAAAATTGTATATCCGCAAACCTAAATAACAAATCGCTTAAGGCTTAAATTTTTTAGAGGGAATTTAAAGAATTAACATAAAAGTCTTATACAAAGTTTTCCAAACATTCTGAAAGATATATTTGAAATACATTTTACTGATATTTATGCTCTAATATTTCATTGCTTAACCATTAAAAGATGGCGAATAACAAAAAATATTAGTTATTAGAGATTAATATTTTTTTGTTAAAAAAAACTCTTATTACAAGCTCTTAAAATTAACATAGGATTAATCATAATCAAGTTCGACCATAATTTATTTAATAATCCCCGAAAGTTTGTTGAAATCCGTAGAGTTTTTATGTGTCTCGGAGTTATTCACCGAGGTAGTCACTACTTTCGGAGACGAACGAATACCTGAGGAAGCTACCCATTTCACGGGGTGACCGTTCGCAGAGTTAATATCACCTGTTGGATGTCGATAGCGGTCTATCGATATCAAAGCTGCGCTTGGAGGTAATAAGTCCCCAGTTATAGGTCGGCATTTCTCAGTTTATAGTTTCATCCGCAGGTGAGCAGGCCTGCAGTCGGTACAAGTTTCCATAGCAATAGTGCGATTTCGGTGCTACTCGAAGCCCACACTCCAAGGTATTTCCCAGCAGTGCTTGTCAAGTGTTTGTCCCAATTTGTTTTGCTGAACTCCCCGGAGCTTCGTGACGAACATTTAACGAAATGGGTTGATATTTAAGCGTCGCCTATTTCTGTAACACTAATCAGCATGTAAAAGATTGCACATCCATATGTGTGTACCCATAGATTTGTACATTTGACGCACGCAATTTAAATGAGGCAGTGATTTGCGCTATATTTTATGCGGAATTTTTGCAATAACAATGAGTAACACTAATAATATTCCCTTGAAGCTTGATTAAATTAATCTCTTGACCGAGAAGTCATAAGTTCCGAAATCCTTGACTTATAGAAATTAAGCTTTTATTTTGGAACAGTTGTTTTTTTGATTTGGGTTCACCAAAAAATGATTATGATGAATAATAAGGAAAAAAACGTCTCGTCATAAAAAGAGTAGTGTCAGATGTAGACTGTAATGTAGGTCTCTTTGTATTATTCTTTCGTGTACATTTGTTCTTTATAATAATAATTATTTTTATAACAAAATTAGTTTTATTAAAAATTGGCAAAAACCAAGCTTGAAATTTTCTTTTTTAAGTTTGGAAGTAATTTGCTGAAAAGTTTGTGAAATAATTACTAAATTTAACTAAAAATAATTAAGTATCGTTATATTTTCGCTTCTGGCAAATGGATTTTTCTTACATATAATTTTACAATTTGTGTATATCTGGTGTAGTATTGTGATAAAAATAAGAAATCTTTGGAGACCATAAGGAAAAAGTCTATACGGTTCACAAAGAATAACTCATAGAGGGCTATTAAAAAAGAAATTCCCTAAAGCATATATTTATTCGGTAAAAACTTATGCTTCGCAGACTAAATAAAAAAAAGAAATTTATAGTCTTTTATGGGAAATTATCAACTGTTTTTTTTTGAATAACTTAGTTTTATAAAAGCCTCCGAGTACATTATTGCTGACCAACCTCTTCCAAGAAACTGCCAAACAAGTGCTTAATTCAAAATAATTTTTGGCAGGCCCATTAATCCAAGTTCAATGCAGCTTAAATTAGGCTGACATGTCCGCTTCCTATCAGTGAAAACTGGTTGTTCAGTTGTTCAATATTTTCGGGTTCTCCCAAAAGCCCGAGAGCGCACAGAAAGCCGCGCATGCGCAGAAACAAGCGTTACGTCTGTGGAGCTCAAAAATACAAGTAACAACAACAGAGGGCAATTACAAAATCGCCAATACAGGGTCAACAATGAGCATACGCGTTGAAATCCGAAACGCCAACAAAGTGTACCGTTTATGAATCACAACTATAGGTAGACCTGGGTGCTGTCTGCCGGTGGGATCCGCAACCGGTTATCGGAAATGCTAATTTTGGGTTTTTTATTTTCACACAAAGGCTTTTCATTGCCTGCGGCTGCAGTCAGTCCACTGTCACGCAACTGCGGACTTCGTCATCGCTCAGCTGGTGAAAAACTGGAGCTATGGTCGAGGTAAAGCTCCCGATCCGTGGACGCTCTTTCACGCTCCGGTGGACGCATATGGGCATGGGTTCATTATGTTCGGATTGCGAATTTTGAGTGCAGAGCGGCGGAAACTTTCACTTTTAAGCGCCGCGGCTGCAGAGATGTTGCAACTGTCGTCCGAAGATAACCAACTTGATGGACTGGAAAAGCTTTTCGGTGAATCAGCCTATAGCGATATTAAACGAGTGGGCAAATTTCAATCTGATATTTGCTAGAGATCTTTGAACGGATTAGCCACAAGGTCTTTTGACTTATATTTTCAAACGATATGATTGTCACTTTTTTAGCTAAAAAGTTTCTAAGATTATTCAGCAAATTCTCCGTTTTTAGGGTTCACTCTACCAACTCCTAATTGTTTTCCTAGCTCTACTGCAAAGGCTAATGAGATACTGGCTTTTCTGAAACCAGACAACTTATATAAGTTGTATCAGCTAACAAAACGAATAGTAAGTGCCTAATTATCTGCAATTCCAATTTTACTACTCCCGTAATGAGTGTGGGCTTTACACAGAAATCACTCTGCTGTTTCTGAGAGTATTTTCTGACATTTTATTGTCATGACTTTGACGAACGAAAGCCCCACAAATTCGTCTGGCTCAAGTGCACGTTTGTAGCTCTTCTCTTGTCTAATAAATTTATTGGGATTCACCTAAAAAGTGGAAAATAAGCAGGAGGATTCGATTCCAGTCACGAACCACTTGCAAAGCAAATATTTCAAAAGAAGGCAGTACAAGGTCACCAAAAAGAGGGTCTAATGGCTTTCAGCTACCTGTGAAGTGATCAAGCTAAAAGTTAATCCATTTTTTCACTTCTTTCAAGGTTTCTGCAAAATGCATATCCTCAGTCTATCTGTGATGGTGGTGGTCCTGCCGGCCATCGCTTTGGCCGGTCTCTGCGACATTGAACCCAACGCCAACCTGCTGGATCAGCGGGTCAACCTCTACAAAGGCCAACAGAACTTTGCCGTCTCCATGTTGGACGTGATTCGTCAGAGCACTCCCAACGAGAACGTCTTCTTCTCGCCGTACAGCACCTACCATGCCCTCCTCCTCGCCTACTTCGGTTCCTCCGGCGAGACGGAGAAGGAGCTGGCCAAGGTCCTCCACCTGGATTGGGCCGACTCAAAGGAGGTGGTGCGTAGCGCCTATGTGCTAGAGAAGAAGAACCGCAAGGAGCGACAGAGTAACATGCCTCTGGAGTTCTCCTCAGCGGACCGAATTTTCTTCGCCAACGATCTCCACCTGACCAACTGTGCACAGACGCGCCTGGCTGAGGAAATCAGGCAGCTGGACTTCAAGAACCAACCCGAGGAGTCGCGCAAGGAGATCAACGACTGGATTGCCAAGGACACACACGACCAAATCCGCAACATGCTCAATGCCGACGAGATCACTCCGCGCACTCGCTTGGTCCTGGCCAACGCCGCCTACCTGAAGGGTCAGTGGCTCAGCCAGTTCAAGACGGAGAAGACAGCGCCAATGCCCTTCTACACCTCGCCGTCAAACTTCTCGCTGGTGACCATGATGCAACAGAAGGGCACTTTCCTTCTGAACGTGGACGAGCAGCTCCGTGCCCACGTCTTGCAGCTGCCCTATCGCACTGTCTTTGAATCGCAGGAAAAGGAGGACAGCTTGCCGGATGAGAACTCGGACATCTCCATGGTGCTCATCCTGCCGCCATTCAACAGCAACTCTCTGGAAGATGTGCTCTCCCGCCTGAATGCCGACAGCCTAGACGAGTCACTTAAGCAGGCCATGCCCCGCGAAATTGAAGTGTCGCTGCCCAAGTTCGAATTCGAGCAGCGCCTGGAATTGAACCCAGTAAGTATTTATTTCTCGATTCCAAAGTGTAATTTAAATCTTACCTATACTATTCTCATCTTAGATCCTTGCCAAAATGGGACTCAAGAAAATGTTCGACGAGTCCATCGCCACCTTTGACGATCTGACCTCCGAGACGATCTCCATCGGTGACTCCAAGCACGTGGCCAAGATCAAGGTGGACGAGGAGGGCAGCACTGCGGCGGCGGCCACAGTCCTCTTCACTTACCGCTCGGCCAGGCCCGTGGAGCCCGCCAAGTTCGAGTGCAACCATCCGTTCCTGTTCGTCATCTACGATCGCACCTCCAGATCTATCCTCTTCACGGGCATCTATCGCGATCCCAAGACAGTGAAGCAGTAAAAGATGGGTTCTGTATCTTCGCAGTTAACCCAACCAAATTATTTTTCGACTGTCAATGAAACTGAAAACTTCTTAACATACTTTAACGATAATAAATTATGCCTATAACAAGAAAACTGGGTACCTCATTCCCATTATAAGCACACTTAAGTTTTTTTCAATTTACTAAGTTCTTCATACAAAATAATCATAATCAAAAATATACAAAGTTTCATTTTGGTTGTTTCCATTAAGTAAACACTGCTACATACAGAAATATGCAAATAAGGATGTGGGATATAGATAGAAGGGTCCAACTCGGAGGAGCGTATGTACAATCTTTAATACTTAACACGAAACCGAAATTGAACATCAAATCAAATCAAATCAATACTAAACAAATGGAAAGCACAAGAATTCATTGGGTAAACTAAATTTGTATGTCATGGCCGATGCGGAAAGCACTGAAGGCACTCTTGTTTTTCCTTAGTTTCGTTCTGTTGTTTGGCAAGCAAGCTACGTTAGATACATTAATGCATTTCATCTCCAAATGAATCCAATAATCCTAGCCCTTTCTGATGCTCCTCGAAGGAAAAGGGGATATTAGGATAGTTACTTAAACTAAATCTTCATATAATGTGGGGTCGTCAACGGGCGATCTCGTGTGGAGTTCGATGGCTTCGCCTATATGTCATCCGGGGGAATGGCGATAGCGTAAACGGCGAATCCGATGAAGACAATGCCACCCACAATGGTGACAGTGCGCACGGAGATTTTTGAAGCCACGAGACGACCACCAATCACAGCCAGGCCGGTGCAGATGCAGTGGCCAATAATACCGCCAGTGATTACGCCATAAACGTCCTGCCATGAGAAATGGAATGTATGTTAATCCTTGTGATAAGGTGGTAAAATAATCATAAAATCTCACCTTGCTAGCGGCGAGAAGTATGGTGGTCAGTTGGGAGCGGTCGCCCCACTCGGCCAGGAAGGTCATAGTGAAGGCCTGGGCCAGGATTCTCATGGTGAAGTAGGTAGCACCGCGTTTCTGTGGCCGACGACGACCACTCTCGGCGTCACTTACCAGCGACGCATTCACATCACGGTCCAGCTGCAAGAGAAAGTAGTTCACAAGGATTAGTTAGGATACAAAATAACTATATGTTGCGATGAAAATGTGCGCAAACAAAGGGAAAAACAGCAAACTAAAAATACATGTAAATACTTTTGATCAGAAAAAGTGGTTAGCCACCTCTTCCTTCTTAATAAACCAAAAAGAGGAACTAAAAGCGAAAAACGAGCACTTCAAAACAACATGCAGAGAGAAAAATTGATGAAATGTGTGCGCATCGAATGGGAGTGGAACGAAATCAATGGACAATCAAAGACAGTGGCCACTAAACCAAATGCCAGACTTAAAGTTAACTTTAAAAAAATAACCGATGGATGTGTTCTGTGAGTGAATGATGAGTGCATTTGGCTGTGAGTTTTGTTTTTGGGGCAAGAAGCACATGAAACGATTATGATTAGGTAACAATAAACGTTAAAAAGTTGTCAGTTATTTGATTACCGTAACCCATTCTGATTACATCTTAGAAATTAATAACTGATTACTAATTTTTTTAGATTATTATTAATATTTTATGATTTTTGAAGACTAAAGGAAGCTTCTTAGTTGTTTCTTTAAGCACCTTTGGAGAGATTTTGTAAGTTTAATAATAGCTTGAAATTTATATTCAATTGACGAGCTTAGCAAAAGATAAAACCCTTAAAGGGACCCTTTTAAAAATCCAAAAATAAATCGGAATAAAATTCCCAAGAACGTAATCAGATGGGATTCGGCAACGGGCCTGTCTGGAGTACGGTTTCTAGCCTAACCCGTGATTTGAGAGCGCCATTGGCCGGTCCGGAGTCCCCGTTGAGGCTGCCGTTGACACTATGCATGCTATCGTGACCGGCCAGCGGAGCCCGGGGCTCCGAGGCACCGCCCGCGGACGGATCGGAGGGATGGCCAGCCAGCTGGACATCGACGGTGGCGGTGGAGGCGGCCATGGAGGTGGTTTGTTCGGTCTGGTTCGATGAGGCCGCCGAGTGGGCCGGGCTGCTCTGGTAGGTCTTCATCTTGAGCTGCTCCACGATGCGGCCGCCCTCCTTGAGGAACACCTCCGACTCGTGCTGATCCCGGTCCGCGTCATCGTTGCCAGTTTTATCACAGCTATTTTGCTTACTATTAGTAGAATGGGTGGTGCCGTTGTTGTTGTTGTTCAGGTGGTTGCGCTGCTTTCGCTGGCGGTGCTGCATGTCGGAGTCGCCGAGGGTGCTTTTTCCGGCGGAAACGGAGCCGCGACCATGGATGAGGGCCTGCTCGCTGGCATCCTCCTTGTCCGAGTTGCTGTTCTTCCGCTTGGAATCCGCGTCCTCGTACTTTCGACTGGCCTTGCGCAACAACTGCGTGCGGAGATCGGCCATAAATATTTGTGAATTTTTTTAACATTTTCAGGGACAACGTTATATCAAATTGTTTAAATTTCGTTTTGCATAAAGGAAAAACAATTAGAAATTTGCATTAGCTAGACAGTCGATTGGCAGTAATTTTGATTTTGATTAATAGTCTGGTGGAGTTTTCGTTTTGGCAAAAAGCTTTTCCATTTCAAACGATTTTCTGGTTTAGTACGAATTTGCTTTGATTATTAAAACTTTTGAAACTCGCTTGCATTTGATATGCGCAAATCGTGCAATTAGTCACATAGGCAAAGTTGTGAGGTATGTATGTGAATTTTGAATGTTCGAATATAAATAAATCAAGAAAAGATACTCGGAAGCTAAAAATGAAATTGTGAGGGAACCCCGGTGTTTCACTGACTCTGTTCCGCACGTCACTTTGCTGATCGGTTTGGATCAGGATTTTGGGTTATTAAACGTAACCGCAGAGTTTTGTTAGCGGCTAATAAATATTCTTAATTGGCATGCACTCAGGGTATAATTACAACTATGAAAGCTTAGGGTTCGTGTTTGGTTAGTATTTTTTAGCTTGTTATTGTTCGCGGCTCTCGTGTCAAGCAAAATTATGGTGTTTAATTCGAGTAAGATTGGAGAACCAAAGCGGGGCATATGAAGTGATCGCCTTGGCGGGGTTTCATTATTTGTTTTTTTTTGCCAGTCGATACGGTTATAGCAATAAAAGTAAAGTAACAAATTAAGCGCAGCTATAAACAAAAGCAGTAAAATAAGTAATTACTATAATAAAACAGCAACCAATTACTGCAAAAAGCGTAACTACTTGAAATAAAGTTAGGATCTACAGAAACTACTGCAACATACAGCACCACTACTATTTACAGGGAGCTTCGGATCCAACAGGGACCACTCACCTCGTCCTCGCGCTTGCGCAGATCGGTTTGAACCTCCTCCAGTTCCTCCTGAGTGTCGGTCGGCTTCATTTTGTAGCCGTCGTACAGCATTTTCAAACCGAATATTAAAAATAATGCAGTTGAGATATAATACGTATAAGTCTGAGGGTAAAAAGAGTATTAGTTTGGGAACTGCTTTGCATTAGGATGATGCTGCCCCCACCTTAGGAATAAAGTTCGCTGCCATGCCAAATGCGCACGAGAGAACCGTCATTAGGGCCAAGGCGGCGATGGCACCGCCAAAGACAATCAAGCGCGGGTGGCGCATGGCCATAATGGCAGCGATGAAGAAAGTCTTATCCCCTAGCTCTGTTAGTAAGATAACAGAGATCGATGCGGTAAACGCATCGATAAAGTTCCCCTTCGACTTGGGCCGATCCGCAGCATCCTTTGGTTTCTCCGCTAAAGAGCTCAGGTCCGTGGGCTTGTTCAAATCTGCTTGCACCTCAATGTTCTAGGGGGAGGCCAGATTAGTCTATAATTCAACAACAGCAAGATGGATAACATACTCCCTGTAATCCAGACTCAAGGACCGCATCGTCCGCACTGTCCGGTTGTGCTTCCGCCGCACAGATTGTGCCAAATGTGAGCACCACCATGAGGGCCAGCGCCATGTGCCATTTGGCCGAGCGCTTCAGGTACACGTTGTGCCTGGTCGTCTGCCAGAAGTAGGATTGGTTTTGTGACATCTTCGCTGTCTGTGGCTGGGAACTCTCGCTCCTCTACTCCTGCCGCATGCAAATCTTCGTCTTCTTGGACTGTCCGCTGAACTCTAAACGTTTACGTGTCCGTTGCCCTCGACTGGCTGCAAAGAAATGAAGTGGCTTCGGTAAGAATCTCGCTCACATGGGGTAAAACACACTGGGGTAAGACCACAATGTTTATGGCTAATCGGGCAACAAGTGCTCTCCGCGAAATTATTTGTACATGGCAAACAGAAAATCACCCGTGTCTGTGTTTGGCCAAGTCAGAACCGAGCTCGAATTCGGTGGAGGGGGAAGGTCGGAGCCCAGATAAGCGGACACTGCGTCAAGTGTCGTCTGATATGGTCAATCAAAGTCGCTGCTCTCTGGGCAATGCTGAGTTCGCTACCCGTACGACCCAGTGGCCGAAACATATTCTCCTTCACCGCTCGACCATTCTATACGTCAACTATCGATTAGATAATGGTCCAAGCAATATTCGGGAATTTGTGAAGAATTTTAAATGCTCTCCTTCTGTGCATGCAGAAAGTTTATCTGGCAAGTCTGGAGTGCTGTGTGGGCGCCAAATATTTGTGTTTAATTTGGCTTAGTTCGCAGTTTGCTATCTTTGAAATTCACCCGCAAGCGGAGCACTCTCCGAAATGATATGCGGACTCGAAAGGTTGGAACCAAGATTAGTAATGTTTATAAAAGCTATTTATGTATGTTCATTATAAATACGAATAAGTAAGCTGAGTTACCTCTTTAAGCTCTAAGAACAATCAAAATATGTCGGGAAATGGAATGCTAATTAAATGCCTGTTCTTACGTTATTTTATTGTTACTCTAATAAGTGTCAAAGTGTAACAATGAGTGTTAATCAAAAAGTACACTATACTTTTTATTAAAGGACTCTTACAGATAGGGTATATATATAGACAGATACGTGACCACAGAACCAGAAAAAGTTGAATAGCAATTGGCTACTATATCTGATGTACATGCGTATGGGCATGTTCGAATTTTGTTTATATGTAGAACTGTTTATATTTTTGATATGGTTGTAGCTAGGTGGCTTTTGTGCTGATGACAGGTTTATTAGGCTTTGAAACAACCTTGATTAAGCTATCTTTCGCCTATCAGAAATAGGGCCTATTGTATAAAAATTGGATTACGAACTGATTTCTTGTAACCCTCTGAGACAAGACTGTCTTCTTTATATCTGAGACCTATCCAGTATACTTTACTGACTAATCGAGAAGCCTAAGATCTTTAAATATCCTGGTCGAGAAAAAACAAAGGGGGTTTCATCATAAGACTTATTTAACTTTAATCATCACTGTTTGTAGGACAATCGGGGGTATCTTTAACTCGTTGCTCTGCCGGAGATGGCTTATTTTTATATTTTTTCATGTTTCGTTAACGTCACAAAGGGGATATTTGCCCGATAAATATAAGATTCGAGACGCAATAAAAGGGGCTGGGAAAACGAGAAGCCCGCGAAAGCTATCATTATGTAAACATATGCTGGTTCTTGGAGACTGGGTTGTTACGTCTTGCATTACTTGTGGTGGAGAGGAGTGATAAGGGACTAGCCAATTGCGAGGGCGGATTCTCAAAGTTAATTGAACCAATCCGACGGATTGCCAATTATAATTCCAGTTCCATTAATTGAATTCGAGTTACAAACACGCACACAAATACATTGAAATTCGCGTTGATTGCTCCGCAAAAAATGTAAAAAGAACCAGAAACGGGTCGAGAACGGGCAGATAAATCAATTGCCTGGCTTTACATAGTACGTAGATATATAAGCAGAAATAATATTCATTTATGCCCAGATACGTATGTTGTAATGGTCTTGTTTTCGAATGGCTGGCATTGATTTCTGCTTCCCTTCTATTTTTCGCGAATTTCTATTTTTGTGAGACACGCAACAACAACGAGTTCAACGGTTTCACGCCGCATCGCTGACCACTTAACTACACGTTTTATTTTAGTTTATTCAATTTATGGAACTTTCCACGCAAATTATTGGCACAGGGTCAACTATGAGATTGCTAAATTATTTATTAAATAGCCGCCGCTTTCAGCATTGTTTTCCATCGCGTTTTGCTTGGCACTTTAATTGTTTCTGGCGGTTTTCCGCCAAATCTAGCTGTTTGTGTCTCACAGGTGGGCATCACTGGCAGAAACACTTAGCCGCTGACGACAGCAAAATGTCAATCAATTGAGAGCTAACTGTATTTTTGCGAATAACACCCGGCACAAAGTAACTGAGTGGCTCCTTGTGAGGCTCATTTGGGGAGAATCAACTCCTACTTTTAATTTAATTAGCGGAATTAGAGGAGCACACAAAACACGTCCTTACGTTTGCGAGAATTTTTATTAATGCTCGTACAGGTGTTGCAAAGCGTTTGAAGTGGCTTAGTACTGCACAACGTGGCCGGATTTGAACAGCTGTTGGCGCCATTAGAGCGGGATGGATAGATGTCATGCGTGCGAGAAGGACGGAAGTATTAGAGGGGAGCGGGGTTATACGATAGTTTGAGGGTGGATTCAAAAGTTTTGATTTAATATTTGGTGATTATGGAGGTCAGACAGTAAGAAGTTGCAAAATGTATGAACTAACGACTATTTAATTTAAAATGCTTAACAACAAAAACCATATTTATGTTTTCTTCATATTTTAAATATCGTTGAGAAATACCTTATATTGAACTCATAAAATTTCTCCCTTTTGGAGATATATTTAAATGTAGTACCCCTTTACATTTCACACCGCAGTCAAATGAATAACTTTTTAAGTCCCATTTAAATTTTGAATTTCCGAAACATCGGTTCCCCGCCTTATTCGATAGTTGCCACCGTTACACGCTCACACAGGAGTGCCCGACCCGCCCATCTCTAAAGCAAAGACTTCCTTTTTTGCCTGGCTCCGTTCGGATTCAGACCGAAATTCAGACTTTGTCTGGAAAAGCTAGCACTGAGATGACAGAGCCAAGATGTCGATATCAAAATTATTCGTGAAAGTGTTCAACGAGGATATATTCGAGCAGGCGGACCACGACAACCTGTACTCGGACCTGGACGATGACTTGGAGGGTGCGAACTGCTCGACCGTACCGGACCCTAGGCCCGCAAAGCTCGCCGATTTGTCCGTGACCAAGTAGGAGTGTCCTTCACCTTGGCGGCTTAGCCTTGCCACTCAAAAGAGTCCTTCTTCCTTTCCCCAGGCAAATGATCATTGTGCGAACGTGGCTAGATGACAAGTTCCAGCAGATCCAGACGGATAGCAATGAGGAGATCCGGCGCCTCTACATGGAGACGGAGAGCCGCATAGGCCCAGACCTGACCATATTCGACGTGGACTACACGACCACAGTGCGCGTATCCTCGGATCGCCTGGCGCTGCGCTCCCAGGGCAGCTTCAACACGGTCCGTGCGAATTGTTGCGTGTACGGCGGTCGCTGGATGTATGAGGTAATCGGCGTTAAAAGGAGTGGGAGTGGGTATAGATTGGGGAATGAGTGGTAGATTCGGCGGTGGTCAACCACCAGCGGTCAATGACTCGTCAATGCAGGAGTGTGGGTTGCTCGTGCGTACTAGGAACTTGTTAACTTTTTCAGATCCACCTGCACACCAAGGGCGTCATGCAAATCGGGTGGGCCTCCAACTCCTGCCAGTTCAACGAAAACAGCGGCGTGGGGGATACCAAGTCCAGCTATGGATACGATGGCAGCAAGCAGCAGATCTGGCATATATCCACTAAGAAGTAAGCTTTTCAATAATTACCTAAATATATATTAAAAATGATTACGGGTACGGTACAGGTACGGCGACAAATGGCAGATCGGGGACGTCATCGGCGTGACCATCGATGTAGAGAAGGAGGTGATCGAGTACTACCGGAATGGACGATCCATGGGCGTGGCGTTCAATAAGCTGGAGAAGGGTCCTGGCATAACCTTCTTCGCAGCCATCTCCCTGGGCTACACGCAGGGCATCGAGGCGAACTTCGGGAATCGTCCGTTCATGTATCCAGTTTTGGGCTTCCAACCGCTCATGGCCAGGCCCATCCTTAAGCTGAGGCGAGCCAACCTGCTGATGAACTACCTGATCAACCTGGCTGGCATCTTCTCCAAGTACAATGCCCAATCTGGAGTGACTTCGGCTAATGAAACGGAGGCGCGCGTTTCAACCAAGAAGACGGTGTACTGCATATTTGCCACCTTGCTGATTGAAAAGTTTACCAACGAGATATTTGATCCGTACATCATCGAAGATGTTCTGCTGAACAGAATCTCATGTCTGACAACTCTGGCTGCGGAGAAGGAGAACAAACATAGCGTGTTGCAAGGCTTGCTGTCGCTCTTCTGGAACTATATGGAGGGCGACGAGATCAAGTTTGTCCTGCGGAAGTTAGTGAACGCCTTGCTGGGTACCTTTACGCATACGATCCAGGGACTGGACTATGAGAAGCATCGCAAGGCGCTGGCCATGCTGCATTGCCTATGCCTCCACGAACAGACGAGAAAGTATTTGCTGGAGGGGAAGCTGTTCAAGAAGCACTGGTAAGGTTAAGGGATTAAATTGGTTAGTGGTGGTATCTTCCAGTCCCTAACTTCCTGTTTAGCCTTGCCTTTTTCCTTTACATTCATCCGCTGGAGTTCTACATCATGGAAGAGCTGCTGCCCGACACCATGGCCTGGACGGAGGGAATCGATGGACCCAAGGAAAAGTATCTGAATGTTGTGGAGAAGGTGCGGAAAATCACGGAGCCACTGTATGCGGCGCAAAAGGACTTTCTCAGCACGCTGATGATCAACACGGATGGAACGCGGGAGAGTCCTTCAAGCCGCTCGATATTCCTGGCCAAGATGCGTCGCTATGTAATCGATCTCAGCATGGAGCAGAGAGTAAGCGTTGTCAGAGATTCTTTTCTGGGGAGTTACATGGAACTTTTTTCCCTTGCAGCCCTTCCATGCATTTTTCTTCATGCAGTCGAGCATTCAGCATCCCCTGGATGCGCCTGTGGCGCTCGCCTTTGTCAGCATTCTTATTGATCAGACGAGGGCTATGTTTAAGGAGGAAATGCCCAGCAAGAATGTGGAAGTTAACACCGATTACTTCATCGATGGTAGCTTTGACTACATGCACTTTGATCGCGTGGGAGGTGTCCTGTCGCATTTGAGGAAGGTTCATCGAGGCGACATCGACAGCAGATTAGGAGCTGCGAGAACTCAGCAAATATATGATGATGATCGGCAAAACGTGCGAGTCAATGAAGTGGGTATGTAAATACTTTTTAAGAGGTGTTTATATTTACTGGAAACAATCATTAAATTACAATTTCATTTATAGATACCACTCTTTACCTGCTCGGCGAGAACATCAACAATGTGGCTGTTGTCGGTCACACTCAGGGCGCCAGTAACACCACCTACACCCATTTCCTTAACCCTCGGCACAGTGGCCCCACGGATTCCTCTCCGGGAAATGCGGATACGGAGGCCAGTCTCTGCGAGCTCCTTGATCTCTGCATCATCTTTTATTACTCGGCGGGTCACAAGTATATTGTGAAGATAGCCACAGTGAGGGATGAGATAGCTGCTTTGAATGAAGTGCTCAAGGAGACGAAGTTTTACCGCGAGGACATAGAACGTAAGCTGGGGGCCTTGGAACAGCATGCCAATGTCTGCATGAACGAGAATCACCAACATGTGATGGGCGAACTGCGCTCAAAGTTCAGTCAGCGTCAAAATGTTTTTGCAGTGAGTTAATTTTCCTATTGATTTTCTTATTTAAGCCTTTAAAAATGGTTTCTCTCCATTTTTAGACACGCTCAATATCCTTGGCTAGAAAGCAAATCTGGCTAAGAGGAGTGGCCCTGAATGGTCACAGGCGATCCCTGCTCATATGGTTACTAGAACGCATGTTGCGAACTCTGACGGTAGGCATTTCCATCCATATTCTTTACTATTACTCATATTATGTATCTCCCTACAGAGTGCCTCAAACACGGGGCCTTTGTTCTCCTTCGTACCTGAGGTGTATGTGAATACACTGCCCATTCTGTTGGACGCCGTTATGGACTTCAGTCATCATGATTTGAAAGCCCAGTTCGAGGCCTCGGATGCTGAATGTGGTGTCAACGCGGCAGCGGAGTTTCTGGGCATTCACTCCGCCGACCCGCGTATTGTGCTAGCCTCCTGCAAGGACTCCCTGCTGCAGGCTCTGGGCACCCTCACCTGCCACAAGTCTGGAGTTCGAGCACTGGAACGAACTTCGAAGCGGGCTCAGGCCAGTCTGGTTCGCGCACTTCTTCGTCCCTATGAAAACAGAGCGTGGGGTCAGAGTAACTGGCTGCTCTTGCGCTTTTGGATGGGCGAGGGCTATGCGTACAAGGATTCCCGTCAGCCATCCGTGTGGCAGGGAGGATCATTGCCTCTGCATCAGGGACTTTGTCGCAGTCGCTCCAGAAACGAAACTCACACAGGATTGCTGCACAACGTTGCCCCGGCCAATCCTTCAAAGCATTTTCAAAGGCTTATTGGCGCCAAGTTGTTGGAGGATGAGCCCTTTGCCACCGCGTTCCTGAACTCAGTGCTGAGTCAATTGAACTGGGCCTTCTCTGAGTTTATTTTGCTACTGCAGGAGGTTAGTATGTGAGCTAAAGTGTGCCATCCACATAAACAAAATTTATTGGTTTTATTGCCAGATCCAAAACACTGCTCAGAGGCAGGAAAACACCCTGTTTGAGCCCAAGCAGCTGAAGATTTGCTCCATGTGCTTTGAGCTGACGGTCTCGCTGATGCGCTGCCTCGAAATGGTCATCACAGCAGCGCCTGAGGTCGTTACGGATGAATCCCGTCCGAACAGCGATCTCCTGCTGAATCGCATCTGCCAGCTGATCAGCCAGGTGCTCTCCCGGGTGACGGTGCCGCCGGGATGCTTTCAGTTTGTGGTGGACATGTGCTCGGCAGACTTGAATGCAGTTACCCACTATCCTATTGTGACTGCTGCTTTGGGCATTCTGCTAGCTTTGATGCAGGAGGAGATGGAGAGCGACATGAGGCCGCAGATTGTGACTCGGGTATCGCGGGCTTTCCTCACCGATCCAAGCTTCCAGTTTGCCACGCTGGAGTTCGCTTTGGGAGAAATACGAACACCGCTGCTGGAGCAGAAGAATATACCCAGGGGTAACTTCGATCCCTCCTCTAGGCCACACATTGATCCGCTGACCAATGATGTGCGTGTTCCTTTGCCAAACAACTCCAAGCGTATTAGGGCTGATCCGCCGATCCTGAAGTTTGCTCTTAATGATTGTGAGTTTATTGTATACATTATAGATGTACCTTTGAGTAATCAACTCTTCTAACCAGTTCCTTCCCACGTGTCCACCGAGGAAATCGACAACGTTCGCAGCCTGATCGAGAGTTTACGCGTGAAGCAGACGCTGCTTTCGGACATCACACTGCCATCGGAGGACTCACTGTGTCCCATCTGCTGCGCAAAGCCCATCACTGCCGTGTTCACGCCCTGCAAGCACCAGTCCTGCAGCGACTGCATCATGCAGCACATGATGAACTCCAAGGTGTGCTTTTACTGCAAGACCACCATCCAAACCATTGAGACGCTTGATGGAACAGTTATTTATTCCAACGACGATGTCGTTCAGACGGCAATGGTCGAGAGAGCCTAAAGGAAACCCCACCGAAAGCGATCAAGGAAATATTCCTCCGAAAGCCCAACCAAACCTAGTCAACCCGAAAGACGAACTACGCTTGAAGTGTATATATACATTTATTTGGGTACATTAACTTGTATCATTTCGTACAATTTTTGTTTCAGTTGTATGCTTGCCATTATAAGTTCAGATGTGATATGCCAAAAGTGCAATGTAACGACTTAAAATAACCAAAAATTAAAATTATTAGAAAGATTAAAACTCGAAAGTATATTAAGTAGCACAATAATTCAATATAAGTTCATTGTGTTCACACCACTTTGCGAATTTACTTTGCCATTACTTTATATTTACGTTTATGTCTCACTTCTCACAGTCCTATATGCACTTGGTTTAAAGAAGAAACAAAGTGAATGCATTTATTTTGAAACTACTAAAAAGAAAGATATAAATCTTGCTGATTTATAGTTCTGAAAACGTCAACCTAAGATCTCTTAATTTTAATGGATGTACCATTTTCTGAAATGCAAAAATAAATGTATTTTAAACGAAACCACTGAATCATATAGAAATTCAATTGAGGAAGTAGATATTTTATGGAATATTTATTTAATTTTCTGAGCTTTTAGATTTTGATAGCGTTAACAAATCGCAAGCAACGAGTTTGTTGGACCTTTAGATAAAACATTTAGAAAATATGCAACTCTGAATTCTTTTGGAAATATTTATTTAGTATTCGTGTCCACATAAAATCTACTTAACCATTTAACTACTACAAATATATAGAGATTTTATAATACATATATAATAGGTTTAGTTTATTTTGTGAGCAAACTCTGCCTCAGGTGGTTTCATGAAAATGTAGGGAAAATGTCTTCCCTTTGTAGTTGGATTCCTGTTGGTATTGTCATATTTAGAGGTCAAGAAATTTGAAATCTTTTGATTAAAGCACACAAGTATATGGTATATAGAGTGCCAACAGTTTATACAGATTCTTAGCATATTTAGACACTGATTTGCCGAGTTTTAAAGCCCTGCTTGACTAGCTATAGTCTGGGTATACATAACATATAGGTACATTCTTTAACTATTCTAGGCTATACACTATGAGATTCAACAACTAACTAAATCCTAATAATTGCTGACTAGTTATCGTAAATACACCGAAAAGCATCGGGAACAGTGAGCAGAATCAGAGTCAGTATACATGATATGGATGATGTGGTGGTGCTGCCTGCTGGATCCTCTACAGAATTCGGCAGGCGTTCGAGTGCATCCGGTGCGAGTGACGTCCATTTCCGTGTCCGAAGCCGCTGCAGCACTGATGGGTTATCCCACCTCGTGGAGAGTGCTGGAAACTCTGGCTGTTGGTCATCTTCGGCTCCAGGTGATGGCAGCTGGGCGCATGGCTATGGCTGTGGTGTATGTGATGTATTGAATGGTAAATATAATAAGGGGAACTTTATTTTTTAAGATTATGTATTCCCACCCATGACTGCAGAGGCCGGAGTCCGAGATGGAGCTGGGCATGGGCATGAGGCGCTGTTGCTGCTGAGGCGGTGGTGGGAGGAAAAGTGGACAACCACCGGCGGCCATGTCGCCACCACCCCCATCATGTCCAAAGAGGGCAAGCCGCATGTTGGCCGCCTTTGTCGCCGACTGGGACTCCACTTCATGAACCTCCTCGATCATCTTGTCCAGCTTTTCCATGGCCTTGGTCTGCTTGGCGGCCAGGAAGGCCTTTCGCGCCGCCTTGGACATCGAATGGGGTCTGGAAAAGTAAGTTAGGATCAGGGGTTATCTTTCTGATTTAAAGA
Organism: Drosophila biarmipes; assembly: GCF_025231255.1. Taxonomy (NCBI): domain Eukaryota; kingdom Metazoa; phylum Arthropoda; class Insecta; order Diptera; family Drosophilidae; genus Drosophila; species Drosophila biarmipes. The sequence continues at coordinate 11,962,422 of NC_066616.1, read as the reverse complement.
GATTTATTGTTATATGTAGAGCTCACCTAGCTGGCGCCGAATTGGATCGATGTGGAGGAGGTGAGTGCAGGGAAATGGACGAGACCGAGTCCTTGGAGCCCGGTCGGTTGGTGTCACTCTTGCTGGTACTTGCCTGGACCATCTGGACCGCCGGTGGTTGCGTCATTGGTGGCGACTTCGAACGCATGGGACACACCTTGGCAGCCACCGCAGTGGGAGTAGTTGCATCCAGGCTGCTGCTGTTGGAGAAGGTAATTTTTCTAATTAACGTAGGATTGTCAGACTGTTCTTTATGGTCCTCCTGGAAACTTACTTGAGCTTTGTGGCCTTGTCGCGATCCAAGGATGCACTGCTGCAGGTGGCCGTTTCTCTGGCCGGGGCTGTCGAAGGCGGCGTCAGCTGATCCATGGCGGCCAGTTCCTCCGGCGTGAACTTATCCGGATTACTGGGCCTCGGTTTTGGTGGTGCACTGCCAATTCGGAATGGCGGAGTTTGACTGAAGCCACAATCGGGCGGATTGTTGTTGTTGTTGGACAGAGAGCTACGCGAGATTTGCAGGTCCTCGAGGAATTCCTCGGTGTCCAGGATGAGGGAGCCAAATATGTCAGAGGGAGTTCGCATAAACACATGTCCAGTGGAGTTCGAACGAGATTCGCGACGTTTCTCCTGGTCCGCATGGGAGTAGCCTGCATTGCCTCTCACTGGGGAGTTGGCCACGCTGCGACGAGCCACATCTTTGAAGGTTACGGGTGAGTAGATGCGACTGTTGCGGTCATCGGAAGGTGCGCCTGCTCCTCCGGTTGCTCCTGCTGCTCCTCCGGAAACTGAAGGTCCCATATCTGCCGCCGATCCCCCAGCGCCTGAGTTTCCACTTAACCCGTCCGCCACCACGGCCTGGTGGTGAAGCGACATGTGAGCCGCAGCAGCTGCTGTAATAGCCAAACCGGATATGGTGGACGAAGGAGCCATCACATCCACTGTAGGAACAGCAGGGGCAGGACTCGCAACCCCCATCGTTATGGAAACGGGCGTCAGTGGAGTCACCGGCTTGGATCCCGGCGGCATTATGGCCTTGGGGTTCGTCGGTGCCGGAACCGGGGAGATCGGAAAAGCCTGCAGAGCCGCCGTCACCTGCAAGGGCAGCCTGTTCTCGCGCTCCTCCAGCCAATACGTGCCCATGGTTCCCTTGCCCTTCACATCAATCTCGCCACGCTCAAGGATCTTGTAGTTGGGACCGATGAGAACCTTCGTGGACTCCGAGATGTGCACCTTCATGGCGATGCTCGTGGACTCCATTCGAGAGGCGGTGTTTACGGTGTCACCAAATAGGCAATAACGGGGCATCTTCAACCCCACAATGCCCGCCACCACGGCGCCTGAGTGGACACCCACACCTGGAGGGGATAGTGGGTATATGTAGGAAGGAACCACCTTAAATTCATTTCAACTTACGTATCCTCAAATGCTGGCCCGTGGAGGGATCCTTGAGATCGGTTATGGCATCCACCATGTCCAGGGCCATATCACAGACTCGCTCGGCGTGATTGGCATCCTTATCCGGGGCCCCCGCCACCACCATGTAAGCGTCCCCAATGGTTTCCACCTAGAACCATTCATCACCATCTAGGATACATTGCATAAAAATAAAACCCACCTTGTAAACAGAGTTCCTCTCCGTCAGCTTGTCGAATATGGAGTACATGGCATTCAGCATGGACACCACCTCCATGGGAGTAATTCTGCTGCAGATCTCCGTGAAGGTAACGATGTCCGAGAACAGGATAGAGACACTATCAAACATCTGCAGGGAAATAAATTAATTAAACAATATATTGTTGGCTCATATTTAACCTGAGATCATATTATTTTACCTCACAAGTATCAATGGGATTTTCACCCCTTCGGAGGCGATCAGCCACCTGTTTGGGTATCATCTGATAGAGCAGCTCATCTGTTCTCCTCATCTCCTCATCCAACTAAGATTTTTAAAAAATCATTTATTACGAAATCATTTTTACTACTTGTCTGATGTTTCTTACCAATCTCATGGACTCCTCCAGTTTCTTGGACTTCTGCTGTTCTTGATCCAGGGCCAACTTAAGTTCCACTGATTGTTGAGTACCCGCCAGCATGAGATCTCTGCTAAAGTCATGCATGGATAGATCGTTGATATACAGGCCAGTGGTTATCAGGGAGGTCAGATCGGGCATTACGGGGGTACCCAGAAACATGATCATGCGCCAGTTCTCCATGTAAACCATTTGACCTGTGGAAAATACATTATTAGTGTTGAAACCTTATAACAATAATCTTGCCATTGGAGAACACAATCATAAAACGAATTAATACCTTACGTCTTCGAATTTGTGTTTAGTTAATTTACATATTAGTTTTGATAATTTTTCGTATACCTTTCAATCTCAAAGACTTCTCCGGCTCACTGCCATCTTCATGGGTAAGTAAATCCTCATTTTGAACGTCGAATCTCTCCGTTACTGGGTCCACAGTCACCAGCTCAAATATGTTATTTGTGCGATTGAGTATCTGTTATAATTTATACAGGTTAAGACAATCATTATAATTATTAATCAATTATCAGCTTTAACTTACAGTCTGGAATTTGAATGCAATTAGAGGACGAACCAAATCGAACCAGGCCGTGATTTTTTTCCCCAAGAGCTCTGGCAAAATCACCATTAAAGAGTTTCCGATACTGCGCACTACCATGTCGGCACTAGGTTAGGATTAATGGGATTTATAAAAAATAAATTAAATATTGTTTGCTCACGAGTTTTAATAATAAGAACATACCCAAATACCATGCAGAAGGGAAATATCTCGAAGAGCACGTGTGCGCTGATGGGCAGGTGTTTCTCCTCCCGCGTCATCGCCAAGGATGCCAGGGTAAAGGCCCGGTTATCGAAGGTCAGTTGGAAGGTGACGTGGACCGTGTCGAAGAGGATCTCCTCCCGCACCAGCTCGATGTGCATCTCCTTGTGGTAAAAATACCGCGCCACCTCCCGGATTTGACCCATTGTGTAGTAGACGAACCCCCGACGCTTGGAGCGATAGTGCAGGGTCAGACCCTGCTTCGTCTCGTTCTCGCAGATGAAGCTGGGGGCTCTCATCCGCGGATAAGAGAACTTCAGGTACTCGTGCAGGTTGTCCAGGCCGTTGAGGAAGTCGCGCATGTGGCGACCCAGCACGGAGAGGACGCGATCGTAGCCATACTGACCCACGAAGCCCACGAAGTAGACGCCCATCTGGTCCATGAACTCTCGCTCCGAGACGCCCAGGACCTGTTTTAGGGACAGGAAAATTTATCGGAAGGGGATTATTTTATCAAATCAAAATTAAATCAGCACCCACCTGTTGCGCCTTTTTGGCCAACTTCTGGAGCAGGTTCTCGGGGTAGACCTGATGCACGCTGAACGAGGGCGAATCGATGCCGGCCTGACGTCGGATGTCCTCCCATTTCTCCTCGCCGTAGACAGACTTAATGTACTCGGAGAGATTCTCCAGGAGCAGTCCGTACATCTTGGCGCTGGGTGGGGGTCACTTCCTTAGGCTTCACTCGGCTGACATTGATGGTTGGATCTGTTAATGGAGACCGGAATCAATTGATTGACATCCAGTTGGCTGACCGACTTAATTAAATGTATATCTGTGCAGGAAGCGGGTTTAAATGATGAATTATGCAGAAATCAATCAAAGTGGCTTCTTCGGAATATTGAAATATATTTCCAAATCCTTGACATACATTTCCGACCCAAATTCTTTGCTGCTTTCCGCATTTTAATGGCTTTTCTTTATGGCTTGGCATACTTTTTAGCACAATTTATGGACTTCCCCCGGGTGTGAGTCTGCATTACACATACGCCCAGCTGGCTTCGGTCTGCCTGAAAAACTGTGCCGATTTGCGAGGGTCCACTTGGACCGTGAAATCACTCAAAATAAATGAATGCCTGGTTTGGTTTCTATGGACCAGACAGCCGACGCCTTCGCTCCAGTCGGGAGCATATTATTTTCGCATCATTCTGTTGATTCAGCGTGTCAACGGATCCATTCGTCTATTCATCCACGGAGGCAACTGTCTCGCCATGGCTTTCAACGCCACTTTGCTGGTCTAAACCAACAATTCACCAAGGTCTATGGGAAGTCTCTAAATGGCGGCACGTATGTGGCATTAATTGGAAATCATTTGCAGATGAAAGTCGAAAATGGAATTTTTACCAAACTTCAAATAGCGTATTTAGTAAGTAACAACCCACTGCTATTTATCCCAGCAAGTTAACCACATAATAAAACCACAATAAATTGACCTTCAGTGGCAGGGGAAAGCCATAAAGTACTTTCAATTAGTTGCTGTAATTACATTACATGCAGTACCTAGCCAGCCGGCTAGTACATATAAAACTCATTAAATCATTCATTTATAATACATGGCTGGCATTTGAGCTTGAGGAACTTGTGCTGCTGCACTGCCCAGTTCATTATCCTTGGGCCAGGGCGAAGCTAATTGCCGCCGGCCCAAGGATCTGTTAATTTAGCCTGGTCCAATTGAGTTGTGCTCACAATTTAGAGGCAAGGACAATTGCTATTTATTCGCTCCCCTTTGAATCTGGGCTAATTGAATTGCATTCGCATTCAAAGAAATGCACCTGGCTCTGGCCATGGCTTCTAAGAATAAATTGCACTCCGACACCTTGAGATTGAGGTATCTGTATCTGTAAGTGTATCTGTATCTGTAGCTGGCGGCACGGCGCAAATGAATGGGATTTGATGGCATATGTTTCCCCCTTTCGCATGCAATCCGCATATGTTCGTCTCAATTGGCATCTAAGCCAATTTGCCAACTGGAAATTGAGTCGTGCACTCGGCTGCACTCCTTTGGGAAATTCGCAGAGCCCGAGACGCCAAAACTAACCAACTAACAATTGCGGCCAAATTACACGAAGGCTGCAGGATCACCCAAGGATGCACTGGAGCCAGGAGGCAGGTGTCGATGGGTACAAGCCCTCATTTGTGCTCTCTGCACCCATAATTCACCCAACGCCTTGTTTATGGCTTATGGCCATTTGTTGTGTCACCAGTCATTCCATGCGCTTTGAACAGGATCCTTTATCCCTTCGCCCATAAATCCCCCGGTGGCAAATCAGGTCTGAAATCATAAATTTATGCATATCAGGGCAATTTGTTTGGATTTGCTGCGCATGGTACTTTTGTTTTGAGTTTCAAATCGCCTGGAAATGGTTGTGGTTTACTTACAGTTAAGTAGGATTTATTATGCGTTGTTCATAATCGTTCATTGAATAAATATGAAAAATATCTAACCAATAAAATGTAACCAGTTAATAGACCCGAGAAATGTTAGTAAATTACTTATTTAGCGTACTATTAATTTATCATATAAAACAAATAAAATCTAAAAATGTTCTTTAGATAAAGAGAATATTTTTAAAAAATATATAAACATAATTCAGAACTTTAATATTAATAGTACCCTGAAATGTCCTTTTCTTTGTACAATTTTTTTAACTGCAGATGAAATTTTCTTAGTTTTGCTTGATAAAATTGTTATACATAAGTGTAACTTATAATGTAATCTAAAAAGGGCAGAACTACATCTCATGACGTCAACTTGCCTAAATACTTTGCTCTTAGTAGATTTTATGTTTTGTTTTTTCCTGTATTTTGACTATTTTCTGGCTTTCTTTTAAAACGCAGATAAATGCTTAGATAAATCTTTGTGATATTTGTGTGGCTTCTCAAAAATATTTATATCACACAATGATGTGCGAACTACGGAATGGCGAAGAAGACAGAAATCTTAAAGAACAGACAAAGTACAAGACACCAGAACAAGCTAAAAAATTGGAGAGCAAAAAAAACAGTCTAAAAAACGAACGAAACTTTCGCTTTCGACCTTCTAACTTGTCGTCTTTCCGAGGCAGACACCCCCATAAAAAATAATAACAATGTAGAGAAACACTTGTGCCAAGCATATCAAAACATTGTCCACAGTCGTGCTGTCATCTGTGGGCCAAATAGACTTGAGTAATCTTTATTCATATACTTGCTATAATTGTGTATATACTCTTCTTTTTATTACATATTCGTTTGGGGCTGTTAAATGATCGCTCTGGCTTCCCCTCCTTTTTCATGAATGGAATGCGCAGCCAGAATAAATGGCGTTTCGCGTGGATGTATTCATTCGTATACACCTAAAGGCGAAAATAATAAACAGGATGTACAAGTTGTAGCTCAGTGTGACGTCAACAGGCTATTGATAAACGAGTGACTTCTGCCCTCAAAAAGGGGTGGACAGATCATCGTACTAACTGTTAATGGCCTTATACATTTTATTTTTAAAAGCAAACTTTTAGTCGAAATGTCAGCAGCAATGTTCGGTGTAGGAAGCCTCAAAGATGTGACCAAAATATTCACTTTGCCAGTTTGTCTGGCCATCATCAATCCATCAGCAGAAAAATTTGCGACAGCATTCAAGGTCAGCTCTGTGCAATTTCCATATAAATAGATCTAAATTCGACTTAACTGCATTGACCCTTGCGTCCTTGGGGATTAAAAAGATGAAAGGAAGTGGCCACTAATTTATTCAAATAAATATAAAAATATATGGGGCAAAGAGAACAAGCCATATAAATTGTGGATTCCTTAAAATTTTCAATTTTCCAGTCCGCAGAAAAATTTGCCTGGCATTCAATTTTAATGAAATTATAAACAAAATCTGTTTTTCAGGCACATATGTAGTATCCGAAAGCCAAATAAATTATGGAAGGCAAACCCCTTGTGGCACTGAGCAAGTGTACACATATCTCCTATACATAAGGCCTATATATCTTGTCCGTACACCCCTCATGCTCTGCAATTGTGGGGATTGCAGAAACAATTAATTTTCAAGTTCATTTGCGTGGGTCGATGGCGGTTTGAGAAGCAGATCCGATCAGACCCTAGCTGGCCACAGGCTGTAGATACAGATACGGATTTCAGCTGCAAAATCAGGCGAGAGCATATATCCACACGGATCTATCGAGTACACATATTTATTTTTATATCTCAAGAAAAATTCATTTGAAGGTGTCTGCTATATGTTAAGGTTAAGCATCGTTATATATAGACTCGGCAAAACTATGTATTAGTGCCGCATTATGTGTGTTTTTCTATTCATAATGTATGTTAGCCAGCATAGAGTGAGAAAAAGCTCTTCAGCTGAGGCATGAAAAACCATTAAGCTTTATGAGACCCCAGGTGACCCAAGACGAAAATATTGGGAACTCTAATTAAAAGGATGTAAAAAATTGATATTAATCGGTCTGCTGCACTAAATTTATTAATAGGCATTTAATTAGATTGTACTAAAAGTATTTTCCTTTTCACAAAAAGAATCTAAATTTAAGAATTCCTTGTACCTAATTTATACCCCTTTTAATAAAGCTTCAAAGAGCATTTAAAGAGTCACAAAACAAAATGTCATCGGTTTAAAACAAAAGGCTCTACCGTATTTATTTTCGCTAATTTGCTATGACTCAAAATTATATTTATATTACTTAATTTCTTGGTAGCTTTTCAGAGCTGGTGAGCCAAAACAAATTGCTCATACGCAGTGTTGACATTGTAGGATCTTCGCAATTTGTTTTTCGTTTAGTTGCGTTTCATCTCACTTGCGAAAACTATAATCGACCTTCACATTGGGAAAGCGATTTATTACAGACCAAGTGCAAGAGTAATAAAATGTGTATAAATTATTTGTTGGAATTGCATTCACTCAGTGTTTGACTTTCTGACAGCTGCCAGTCTGCTCCTCTCGCCCCAATGAAATGCAGTTTATAATTAATTTGGTTATAAAGAAGGCTATAAAATATGGGACATGTGCGCCGAGCAAATTGTTCGACATTGTTTGCATTTGTGTCACTTAATAATGAGCTTTCATCTGACCCCATTTCTCAAGAGGCCATAAAACGGATTTATTTAAGATTTTTCTTTCCTAGTATTTGCCTGGCTGATTGGCAAACATATAAATTGTAAGAATAATTGATTTACCTCTTGAAACCTCTTAAAGGTAAGATTCCGTTTTTGGATGTATAGTTCACAGCCAAATTTCGTATGACCTTCAAAGCAACATCAAAGAAATTTTAAAAAATTCCCACTGAGCTGCCAATAAACTAAAATTAAATTGAACAACTTGACAAAAACGAAAGTAAAATAAAAAGTTGCCCAATTCATCCTCAAGAGAAGCCAAAAAAGTGTGCCAGAAAGTAAAAGTTGAATCACATCAGCGAAATCACTGATTGGGCGAAACAGAAACCTTTGCCAGGTATTTCCCAATTTCCCGTGAGTTTTTTGTACACTTTTTGTAGATCTCTCTGTTGGTTCATCAAACCACATTCGGGTATTCAAAGTCAAGTTCAAGTTTAAATGACGCTGCAGGCTTGTTTAGGGGTGAAATTTACCAATTAATCTTGCATAAGGTAAACAAACAAAGTCAAAAGAACGTTTCAATGCAATTGCACTTGGCCTTGAGTCGATGGGAGAGAAAACACGTTCAGGGAAGTTCTGTAAGCGATCTGCTCGAATGCAAAGGTCAAATGATCTCCATGGGCACTATAAATAGGAAGATATGTACTCTGTGGTCTGCCCTTCAACCCTGCCCGATGTAATAGTATATGATGTGGGAAGCTCTACCCAACTTTGTTTATTCATTTTTAGGAATTTCCCTGGAAAAATTGTGTTTAGATTACTGAACATTAGGTCGCACGTGGGCAACCAACAGGTACCCTCAATAACAAAAAGTATATAGCTTTTTAGAATAATTACGGTCATTTAATGATAATACATAATAACCTATGTGAATGATTTATGACTAAAATATTTACTTTGAACTCTTCAAAATATATCTCAAAACGCTCTAAACACCAAAAATGTATAGGTAAAGTATCTACGCTTTCGACTTTTATTTAGCTGGACCAGTTTTGTTTATTATTTGTGTGGGCATGTGGCTGGAAATGTATTTCCAATTATCAGGAAACTATATTTTAGCTAATGCCAAAACCAAGAGAAAAAGTAAACAAATAAACACAATTTATATGCAACGAAGGAAAATTACTTGGCCTTCTGACAATGTCTTAAGCATTAATTAAATAAAATAATGTAATCATTGTTGTGAATTATACCGAGTACAGAGTTCATTGGTCAGTTCAATACCACAATTGACGCATTTCCTGTGACCAATAGAATAATGCAAAAAGTTGAAATGGTAAAAAACGATACGGAAAACCAAACGCAATCAAATGAAATTTTAAACAAGATTCGGGATTTTCTGAAAGAAATATAGGATCATGTAGGTGGCTTTTCTTTTTATGATCGTCGTCGGCGTCACAGCGACTTGGGTATGGAATCGTTGCAAACAATGAGTGGGTTGCCCCTCACGATCTATAAGAATATCCGAAAGCTTTCCATAGCCGATCTCCGGAGCTTTGGCACACAGATACGCCGAAAAACACTCACGGATAGAGCAACCTACGCCGTAAAGGAATGCGCCGTGCTTTTGGGGCCGAAACGGAATGGCAAAATTCTGAAACGAGTAAAATTGGTGAGGCGAATTTTCTTGGGGTTTGCAGTTTGAAAAAATTCTTCGTTGAGGATAGATCGCTATTTTTTAGGAGTAAATTTAAATTGTAAGCGAACCTGAAACACATTAAACAACACAACTAAGTAGTAAATTAAATAATTATGAACGGAATAAAAGACAATCAAGTCAAATTAAATAAAGTGTGTTATCGTAAGACAGTGTGATGAAAGAAAAACATTTAACTGGTGACAAATTATGGAAAAATGATCGAGAGTTATGAATGAAACGATATTCCATAGAGAAGAGACATTGATTATATAAGAATGACATTTGATACCGAAGTGTTGGAGCCCTTCAAGAGTTTGTGCAGTGAAATGGTCAACAACAAATATTGAATTGAATTAAATTACAGTTTAATTTGATATAATTAAATCGAAAACAAAACATTAAATTAAAATTGTTCATACTTTTTACGTTCTTCAGCAAAATAGTTTCAAAATCCTAGCACATTTCTTCGATACTGAAGGAAATTCCGATGAAAGCCAGAATAACAGAACGAATTCAACTCAAGGACATTTATAAATAAAAGCAAATTTAGCTGCAGCTTACACACAGATACAGATACACACACACACAGATACAGATACGCACACTTCCACGCACACACTGACATCTAGACTACACGATTTCTCAGGTTCTCATACACAAAAGTGTGAAATGTCCTATAAAACATAAAAATATTTTTATATTCGAGCAAACCAGAAGAAGCAACACGAAAAAACTGAAAAGCCGAACAGAAATATATTTATTTTTAGTGAGATTGATCTTGCCGTAGGAGCCATTTGTCTGATCGTGCTATTATATTAGATATATGTATATATTTTATAATCTTTGCACTGCTCTAAAGTGGCACACAGCCTGTTTATTTTCGAACCGAGAGACTTTCAGCGCGAAAGCAAAAAACTGAACTGAGAAAACATCCCGTCAATCGAGAGAAAAACGATTCGAATTCGTGTGTGTTGCCTGGCATTTCCCGGGAAATAGAATAATACGAAAGAAAACCCCGAAAAAGACATTGGATTACTTTGGAAAATTGCTAAGACATCTTTCTTCCCAACTCTATTGCAGCGAACGAGTTCAACGATTTTTTCGTGAACAGAACAAAACAAATCGATCAAAATGTTCAAAAACCACTTGGAAATGATTGGGCGCAATGAGAGCCCCAGCAAGAAGGCTAAGTTCTGGCAGTCCTACATCAGGTCCCTGAAGGGTAAGTTGAAAATGTTATAGGAAACACCTAAAAGTTCTTAAATATATCAAATAGAGGCGTATTTACTGATATATTATTAAATATTGAACTTTAATAAAATATCACTTAAGTATTCCAAATTTGAGCAGATTTAGGGACGCTCGACTGTTATATTATTAAACTTTTGGGCAATGAGTAACACAAATAGCCTAGCCTATATGTATAGTCTATTTATTTTGGCAGGTGTCATATCAGCCGAGCTATATACTTAGATCCGCTCTGTTGGGAAAGCTTTTTGCCATCCCAAGAATATAGAGAGAAATCTGTAAAATATGTGCTCAGGCCTTAAAACAAAGAAAGAATATGGGATACACATACAGAGGGGCGCATCTATGATAGACACAGAATAGAGATCAACTCGGCTTTTTTTTGCCCCGCTGGCATTGAGCCAAATAGTTAAAATAGCCGAAATATTTGAAAGCAATGAACTAACGCGGCGTTATCCAAACACCTATTTATAGGCTCCGAGGATATCCGTGCCCACGAGGCGCCCCGTGCCTCTCGTCCCTACAGCTCCTACCTGGACTCGCCCTCCTACAGGAGCATCTACGACGAGCCCGCCACCGCCAACGAGCGCGTCCAGTCCTCTGGCTACAGATATCTGCCAGTGAGCCGCGACACCTACGGCTACTCGCCCCGTGCCATCTACGATCATCACTACAGCCGAACAAGTAAGTTGGGCCAAATCACCATTTGCCGCCGATCCCCGCCTAACTTCTTTACACAGCCAAGAATATTTATCTTAATACATTCGATTTCCGACGCCTTGCAAATATTGATCGAACTTTTTGATATTATCAGGTATAGGGTTCCTAGAAAGTGTTTGGAGAATGTACAAACGAAGAAAAGTTTAGCGAAATCAAATGGTTCTGCACGTTTTTGATATTTCTTTATTAAAATGCGTAGAATCATTTTGGGATTTCATATACACTTTTTAAAAACCAAAATTTTAAATTAAATGTAGAAATCGGTATGCAAATCTTAAAGAATATATATTTTTTAAAGTTTAAATCATTTTGGAACCTTATATACATTTTAAACCGCTATGAAAGTCTTATTATATCTTACAAATTTATAAAGATCTCTATATGTTAAAGATAGTAAGGGCATCCAATCCCGTGATAGAAGTTTGCAAGGTTATATAAGCTTCGTTTGATCCGAACGTAACAAGTTCTTTCAGCTGCTCTGCCTCGCTTCGACGCGCCATCAATCAATCAGTCGAGTCATTTCAATCATCTCACAACTGCATTCTCGCCGTTGCCTTTGCCTCCGCCTGCCACAAGAGCTTTTGACAACACCTTGAATATCTCAGAACCGCCATATTTTTATGATTTTTCATTTACGACCTGCGATGGTCTTTGTGCGAGCGCTATGATTTCATAAATTTAAAAATAAAATTGCCAGCGCCAAGAGCCAAATGCTATTACGTCAATGAAAGCTTCGCTTCGCTCCGACTCGTTCGCGTTGATTTTGGCAAAATACCTCAGAAGTGAACAAAAAATCTAGACAATACAGGCTACACACAAACAAAAGCACATCTTTCTGGGCTATATATCGAGTCAGGTATATATGTGAGGAATTTTTGACTCAATTTTTTGGTGCGTGCTCTGGGATCAAATGACTGTGGCGGCCCTCGATGCGCGGAAACCGAAGTTCTCTTTTTCCGATTTTCCGAATTTCCACACACTCGCACACTGGCAAAACACCACCCCCGCACCACCCCAATGCCACCCTCAACCTGGTACCCCGTTTGCCTAAATTATAGTTTTCTTTTCGCTTTTTGTTGGACTAACCAATTGTTTTTTTTCTTTCTCTCTCTTTCATAAATGTTTCAGAATATACATAAATGTGTGTCGTCAAAATAAATACACATATGTATCCGAGCGATACGTATCTTTTTGATATTTTATGCGCACTCTCTCTATATATATTTATAAAAATATATATTGTTGTTCTCTCTAGGCCAAAGACAACTTAAATTTAGTGAAAAGGATTTTGTGTGTAGCTGTTAGTTTAAATACCGAAATTAGAAAATGATTTATTTGCTAGCCAGTATACAAAGTTGTGTGTATACACATATGTATGTGTTTTGTGTGTGAAATAAAATCTTTAAACAACCTGCTGTTGCTCTCTCTCTGTGTGCGGTGTCGCCTCCATCCATCGACCATCCATCAAAACAATGGGCCATCAAAGGGTTTGCTATGAACACCCATCGATCTATCACCTAACCACGGCTTGTACTTCATCTCGCAGTTGGGCGCAGTTCATTTGTAATAAATTGCTTTTTAATACGCTTTACTGATTTTCCAATACCCTTTCTTCTTTTCCCCGCTTTCGCTATGATAATTTCGCTTTCTGGGATTGCGTACGTATCGAATATTGCGCATACGCCGCGTGAGCCCATGCATAAACGATACCACTTTCTGTAAGCAATTACTTTTATGTTTGTTATTGTATTTGCCTTGCTTTTGAGTGCCTAAACAAAAATGGGAAAATGTTGAGTATTTTTTTTAAATATTCCCTGTTTTTTGTGGACAGTTCCAGCTAACTACGACGCAGAGAAGGCCTGGAATGATCATCTGAAGCGCATGCAGGAGATCGAGCGCAGGTGCGTTTCCCCTAGCCATTGCCATTCTCCCATGACATAATATCATTTTTCAATATATTTCCCGTCCAGGTACCCATCTCGCTACGGTCTCTACTTGAGGGACAAGCCACTCACGCCCAACTCGCTGGTGCCCCTGGAGTACGAGCCAGAGGACAAGCTGCTGGCCGAGCTCAACAAGGGTAAGGATATCAAAGACATTTTCTAAATCCAATGCCAGAAACAAAATCCCACACCAACATCGGCGGGAAAGTAAACAACAACAACCACACAACAACATCAACAACGAACAATTTAAAATTAATTTTTAAATACAAAGTGTAAGCACGAACTCAAAAAAATAGCAAATGAAATCTGAAACCCAACATCTAAAACGAACTCAACGAAATTTTTTTCAAATTCAGCCAACATCAAATATGAAAACTTTTGCAGACTTTTCTCAATCAAAGTTACGAATCGATTTTTGCCTAAATCTCTGTTCTGTTTAAACTCTATTTTGCAGCTATAAAGGTTTGAAGCGCTGAGCGTTAATGAAAAAGATACTTTTGTTTGCTTAGCTCGTAGTAAGACTCTTGTAAATTTACGCAAAATCTGTTAAACTTAAACATTGCGAAAGGATAAACGAAAATTAATTGTAATCAATTTCTGTCTGTAAAAAGAAATCCCGAAACCCAGCAATAGTCGAGTGAAAATTTCGTTAAATGTTTCATTGTATAATATATATATATAAATATACAAATGCTTTATTTTAATTATTAACTTATACAAAATCAACAACAACAACAACAAAAGTAATAAAACCAACAACAAAACATTTATAAAAAACTCTAATTTTAATTTTAGCCATTAAATATATTTAATATAAACATTTTTAACGAGCCCATCCAATCATTCGTCCCTAAAAACCGCCCATCCATCCGAACCCCGATAATCTTAAGCCTTTCTTCTAACAGCTGCTGTACCAAAGAGCATAGTTTTTGCTGCTAAATCGACTATTCGAGCCCACTGTAGCCCCACCGGCGACTTTACCCGAACCAAGAACACTATTTCCGCCCTTCGAGTACTTTAAAGAACCAACCTTAATTAATAATAAAAACATATAATACCAATCAAGAAAACTTGTGTTTTGGAACTTCTTATCGCAACGGAAAACTGTATCTTTCTGGTCGTTAATTTTCTAACCATTCATTCGCATTTCGATATTAATATGTCAATGTTTTACCCAGTTCAATTTGCTGTTGTCTCTCGTCCAGTCCCTCGTTTCACTACTAAAATCAAGCATAGAAATTCACGTTACACTGTGCGGTGCCTGTATATAAACTGCCAAGTACTCAAAAATTACTATTTAAAACTAAAAATCTATACAAAATCAAATGAAATATTTAACGAATTCTCTGATGAAAATGTATGTTTCATGTTCTCTGGCAGACAACTTGTAAAATTCCCTTGTGGAATCCCAAATCAGAACTTTTCCTACTGTAATCATGTTTCGTGCCCACAGTTTTGTGTAATTCGTACTATGTATCTTGTGTCGAATGTTGTTTGTTTTCCATCGTAAGCACTTTTCGAACATCGTTGGTTGGTGAGGCTTTTTCTTCTGGTAAGTTCGAGAGTTAGGGAAGGAGTTTTAAGAGGTACAGATATCTAGTCTTCATAGGCTAAGATATATTTTAACGTCTTTCATAAATATGTTTTGGTATTTAATATTTAATATTATATATTAATATAATATCTATATATTAATATAGAATAGAAAGGTAGATAGCTGGATGGATAGTAAGAAAGTTAGATAACTAAAAAGTTAAATGGTTAGATAGTTAATTACTTAAAAAGTTCGATACTTAGGTTGTTGTAAAGCTTGAAAGTTACTTGAAATTTTATTTAAAGATAATTATTTAGGTTTGGAGCAGCTTAAATTCTTTTTAAAATAAACTTTTTAATAACAAAAGATGTACAAGCATAGTAAGAATTTTTAAATAT
Source organism: Drosophila biarmipes (assembly GCF_025231255.1). Classification (NCBI taxonomy): domain Eukaryota; kingdom Metazoa; phylum Arthropoda; class Insecta; order Diptera; family Drosophilidae; genus Drosophila; species Drosophila biarmipes. The sequence goes on along the minus strand of NC_066616.1, from coordinate 11,946,939 downwards.
AGACCGATATTGTTTTCTGAATTATCACTTAATGGTTTGATTTTGAAATATACTTTAATTAAGGCAAAAAAATATGTGAAAAATGTGGTTGTTCTATAAAATACAGAAGGAAAGGAGAAAGGAATATAAATATTTGGACTGGCCAACTTATGGCAGGGGCTTTTCCGGTTCCTAATGGGTCCATCTTGACTTGGTTACTCACTTGACCCCGTTCTGGTTTCAGCTCGCCGCTCGGCCTCGCCGTTCCGCCCTGCCAGGAGCACCCGCGCCGGCAGCGAGCCGTACGTGCCCCCGCCGGCCTACTGGAACCGCGAGGGCAGCGTGCCCCGCGGCGGACCCTCGGTCTTCGACCGCGCCACCAGCCTGGCCCCGTTCACGCGGCCCAGCTTCCGCGCCAGCTCCCTGGAGCCCCTGGATGAGCTCTTTGAACGTAAGTTGCCCGCGATCGCCGAGGCTGATTCGGCGCCCGCTGACGCGCCCAGTCGGCCACTCGGTATTTTCGAGCGCGCCGGCTCGCCAAGTCCCACTCCCGTCAAAGCCGGTCGCTGGGGACCCCGTCCCACCGAAGTCGCCTACGATGCTGAGGGTAAAAATCAAAATTTCTCCTACTCTTTCCCCACCTAAAAAGAATTTCCGAAATTGTCCTGATACAAGAAGAGACGAAATTTGCGTGCTAACTGTTGAATTTTATGTGACTTATGTCGGCTTCTAATGCCCCGCGAAATGCGGCACAAACGATGATGGAGTTGATGGTGATGATGATACGGGGTAGCGAACGCGTTGAAAAATCGTTGCCATATTTTTCGTGATGCGTTCGAGCTTTAGACCCCTTGTTCACCCGCCCATCGTATGGCCATACAATTTGTCAAAATTATTTCCACTCTTTGGCTTCGCCAGCACGAGTATTTGTCGTGTTTTGAGTTGAGTTTGCCAGCAGCATCAGCAAAATTAGTACAGTGTTGCCCGAAGCGTAAGCGCCGCGCTTTAGTCCTCGAATGCAAATCGATTGAATGAGATTCAAAATTTAGGGAATAAACTGGAAACAGTATTGTTCAGTATTATATAAATTTATATAAATATTTTTTTTTATGTTTTGTTTCATTTTTTTAGAAAGAAAATTTCTTGAAATAAGTAACATAAAATAGTTGTTTCTTATTAGATACTTTTTTTATAGTTTCACAAAATACGTTTTGCCGTAATATCTAATTCGCCTACTATATATGTCTCTTAATAAAATACAAATGTAAAAATAAAGACAAATAACTCACTGTTTAAAATAATCACTTAAACCAATCAATTTTGCTAGATTTTGAAAACCCATTAATCGCTTCACTGAATCGGTTTGCATTCCTCAAAAAAAAAAAAACGCAACCAGAACCCCTCCTTCACAAGCCCACTGGTTCGCTTATCAATGTGCTCACTGTAGCGCCTGCCTATCTTTCTATCTTTCCACTTGTCATCCCTTTTCTATCAATATACTTTCCTCATGCATTTCCCTCCCCGCCATTATCCTTTGGTATTTTTTCCACAACGAAACCCCAACATACGCATGGAAAATATCAAATTATTGTTGATTGTTAAAGCGTTGTTTTTTTATTTGATTTACTTTTATTTTAGTTTAAAAAGCATAGCAAAAACAAAAAATATTTTTCTTTCTGCTCTTCTTGTATACATTGCTACAACAATACAAACAAAACCAAATGAAACCCAAACAACATCTGATTGTATACTCAACAAAACGCACAACAAACCAACACCGAAACGCCACCTTCATCCCACAACCACGCCATCTCTGATGACTATGCTACTGAAAATGCCAACCAAACAGGACTCCCGATCTTCCATCCCCGCAACCGGATCAGGGATCTGCTGAGCCCCAGCCCCAACTTGCCGATCTCCTCGATCGTGCGCGATCCCTTCTGGTGGGACGTGGATGACCTTGTGCCCTTCCGCGCCACCTCGGTGCCCCGTGCCTCGAGCCCCGTGGCCCGCGATTCGTACTTGTCGCCGGTGAAGAACCGCTACTTGTGGTCCAAGCACCCAGCCAGACCCTTGACCCGTAAGTATTACCTATAACCCGACCACAGATATCTCTGGCCTTACCAATTCTGGGTTGAAAATTATTGGGAGTTCGTTTGGGGAACTTTGAAATTCATTTTGGCCATTGGTAAGATCTCGCCTGTATATAGAGACACAGTTTGTAAATACTTTCGAATTGGAACACCCCACCCTTGAGAGCCCCTAGAAGTATTTCTTAAAAGCATGAGAGAAAACGACTTGCATCAGAGAAAGGAACTAATGTTTTTATACAAATTATTAGATGAACCATTTTAAGATCCCGTTTTTGAAAAAATGTTTCACTTTTGGGGGATTGTACGTAAATAGCTCTTCTATAATTAGTAGAATAACGTTAATATTTAAAATTTTAAAACACAATTAGTAAAATCCTACAGCACTGCTAGCACTAGAATTTCTTTCATGTTTTTGCAAAATTATATTTTACCCAATACATTGTCCAATATTATTTAAATGTAACCTTATTATTTCTATTTTATTTACATCTTAATTATCATAAACAGCTGAGGAAGAGGATTTATTCTAAACAAAATATTTAGATTCAATATCACAAACAATCGTTAGCTCTAATAACAAAGCGACGCTATATCATATGGCAATTCTGTAATTTTTTTGTACTTAATTTTACATAAATTACATGTAACGAAATGTAAAAAGCAAATTGGTAAGAAAAAGAAAAGCATGTGAAACGATAAATTGTTCATTGTAGAAACTACACAAATGACTTGTAGTTTTCGCATAAAATCCGATTGAAAAGTATGCCCAGTAGTGCCCCGTATTAGTAGTTTATCCCAACATGTAGCGTTAATAACATAAAACATACTTATTAGTAGAGAAATTACTGAGTTCTTTAATTTTGGATTAACTGCTTTTTAAAATGTTTACAATATATACTGTGCTTTGTGAAGTAGATCAATCTTATTAAGATTGTATTGCTTAGAAAATAAAATATTTCAACATTTTGTTGTTAAAGTAATTTCTTATACGTAAAGTCTGTATCCTACAATAAAATACTTCTCACTTCAAAAACTCGTATATCCTTTCCAAAATTTCACTTTAATTTTAAATTTTACTTAAACTAAAGAACTCCCTAATTTCTAGACAAATTGTATATAACATTGGTAAAAACTTCTGCACGCCATATACCTTTGATTATATTTAAATGTTTTCTGCACACACTCAAGCAATGTTTTTATTGATAATGTTTTATTTTCCCTCCCTAGCTCACCGCTCAATTTTGTAAACGAACGAAACAACGAACTACACAACAACAAGATCAAGAACATCCTGAAGAACAACAACGAATGCATCACAAGGGGCCCCCAAAACAATGACAACTAGCTTTTGGAGTAGATCAGTAGCATGAAAGGTGTTAGACCTTTTTACGAAGGCTTAATATCCGTCAACAACGTTTGAATTTTTTCAAAACTGCTAGAACTCCTCTCGGGAAACAACATCATTTCCGTTTGGGGTTCTAAAATCATTTGCCAAGAAGTGCGTACTTCCCGTAGAAAAAAAAGTAACCGACCGAATAAAACTCAAACTCTCTCCTTAATTTTTATTTTCTGATTTCTTAAGAACCTGTCTTAAATGTTAAGTGCAAGAATATGAAAAAAAATCGATTTACATTTATTATAATAAAAGAATAAAATCAACTTATGAGTTCCCATTTGAAGCAGCAACATCAAACAACCAATGGGTTTCATAAATTGTTCCTTTTTTGTATATCTTAGATGCTATATATAAAACGTATATTTATACAACTACTTGTATTTGTAAAAAAATATCGTCTCTGTTGCGGAGCTCGATAACATTTAGAAAACTGTATAGAGATATGTATATCTGCCACAACACATCCAACATTCGGCCTATCCATACATATTCTGGACATTTTCAATTTGTAATAAATCTAAAAAAAACAACAAAATTATGAATAATAATAAAAAAACTTCTAAAACCTATTCGAAATAACATTTTAGGGGTAAAAGCTTGGAAATGATATCTAAATATCTTCTAAATAATATATTTAAGGTTTTACTATGGAACCTATATATTGGAAGTGAAATTTTGTTGTATATTTTAAAATGGTTTAATGGTTTTAATGATTTTTCTATGGTATCCATAGATCTCCTATATAGGACGACCTTGACGCGACACGAAGAGAAATTCATTGAGATTCGATGTCGCATTTTAGCCCTCTTTCCGGGCCTTTCCCCTTTGTCTGCTGGCCTCTTGGCCATTTATCTTTCCATTTACTGCCTCATTGCTCCATTTTTTTCGTGTAACTTTGACGTTTTTGGCGTTTAGCACGCAATTGTTTCGCACTTCTTGTTCGCTCATATTCTCCGCCTGCCATTTGTCTATGCCATGCCATTTTGGCCCAGTTTGCACAGAGCGGTGGGGAAAATCCTGGGGGAACGGGAAAAATCCGAGGGGTTGGGGCCCTCTGGCAGGAGCCTGTCAAGTTCTTGGCCCATGAAACACGCTTCATTGTGTTTGCTCTTCAATCGCCTTAATTTTCCCTGCTCCTTTATTGTTACTGGTCATTTGTGACTTCTTTTCTGTGTACACATAGATGTGTTTCTTTCTTCATCGCACTTAATTATTGATTCTAACGAATTTTCTATTTGCCAAAGGTCAATGCAATGTCAGAGCCAACTCCTCGGAGATCCCAACTGCCGTGTTTCAATAGCATTTTAATTGCTTTTTAACTGCGCTCCCTCGAGTGTACACACTCGTGGGGAAAGTGGAAAATGTTTGCGCCCAGTCACGTGCAGACTTTGCAATTTTCGTGTGACCCCAGCCCGTTTAATTAAAATATTTATTAATTTTCCCGAACGAATATGCATTACGTATACGTATCAGTATAATCAGGGCCCAAAAACCACGCATCATTTTTGCCGCTTCCCTTTTTCTCGACGTCATGGTAAATGCTTTGTGGGTTTGGAAGGGGTGAATGATTTCCCAATGCTATTGTTCGTATTCCTCAATGAGTTGGGCATTTATTTGAGACGTATGGGAAGCGGTTGTGCGAAACTAGACCAAGATTCACATTTAGACCTATCCTTCATCCTGTCAGGTCTAATTGACTTATTGAAGCCAACAGGCAGCCCGAAAATGAGCCTCTGCTGATATGGATCGAAATTAGGATAACTTCGGTTGCCAGAATCGTTTATAATTTAACGAAATACACACCTTTATGGGAAGCTTTAAAGATATGCCACTTTTTTGGAACTTATATTTCTTATGAAAATAAGGAATTATTTGGAAACAAAATGGAGAGATCGGAAAATGTACAATTTCTTTTAGAATGCTTTAAAGATATTTATAATAAAAATATTATATAGAAAACTTATTTGAAAATATTTTTTTACAATTTTAAAATTATACCTTAAATATTTTACGTCACTAAGAACAAAAATTTCATAAAAAAATTAATTGTAAAATTTTTAAATTAACTAATTATTGTTCAAGAACATTTTCAATAACAATTTTCCATATTTAAAGTAAATAAAAACTGCCATAACTATTTTTAACAAAACCAGCGACCATTTTGTACCCATTTTAATTCAATACTAACTAGTTCAATATTAAATGTTAGTGCTCTTCCACAGACCTTTTATTTAATTAAAAAATTCCTCTTCAAATGTATCTTAATGAAACGCTGTCAAAACCACTGAATAACTTTCAAGTGCCATTCCCACTTTGACATAACTAAGCTGTCAGTTGGGCTTGCGATTCGCGGAAAAGTGTGACCGAGTTTAAATTGCAGTACCGGGAAAAGGCAGAGCCCCAAAGTTGTTTCGGGTGAAACTGCGGCTGCTGTTATCTGTCAAAATGTTTGAATCGCCCCTCCACTTGGCTGTCATCTGCGGCTTCTGCGACGCCTGTTGCTGACGGCCTCGCTTTTTTCTGCCTCTCGAATTCGGCCCCGAACCGAAGATTTATGTCTTTGCGAAAGTTTTTCGCCGGTTATCGCTGGCCATCAAGTGCACGTGCCTGAGAGTTGGCCATAACTGGCAGTTCCTGTGCTAATTGGTCAGGGTTTTCCTTCGCCCCATGTATGTGTGTTGGTCTCTTGACAGGCCCGTCACAAATACAAGCAAAGAGCGGAAGTGGAAAAGCATTGCCTACTTTTGGGACTGCACTTCCATTGTCTTTCGCTGGCCTTTCGGGAAAAGGGGTTTGATTGGGGAACACTTTGCCACATCTTGCTTAAAAACCCAAATTTAAGGTGGAAACAAGTCAAGCGTGGATTTTTGTTTGCTTGACTGGCTTTCGGGTCGGGCCAATTAATTACATCAAACACACAAATTTAATTTGTCCAAACAGAAGTCAGGCTCCTTTAGAGATGAATGAATGTGAAAATGTCTCAATTGGAGGCTTCCCGCGGGCTTGATGCTTGATTGTGCTGAGTGGTAGCCACCCCAAGGCATCGGCCAGATAATCCCGACCCCCTTAACCCCCTTAGCCTCCTTGACCCCCCACTGCCAACCGAGCAAGCTGATGAAAGGTGCTTGAACTGTTTTATTATGGATTTGCTGCTCTCTGCCAGACAATGATGGGGCAACTTTAATTATCTGTGAATAAAATGGGAATGTGAGATTGTATAGGGTTCGCCAGCTTTCTTCAAGGTTAAATTAAAGTTAAATGAGTAATCGCTGTAGTGATAAATATCTTTATTTCCCTCTTAAATGAAATTGTGCTGAAAATTGCACAAACAAAGAAAAGTTAGTAACTACATTCCCGTTTTTCATTATCCTTCGGAGCGTGGTTCATACGCCATGACGCCACATTTGTAAGTGCAACTTCTGCTTGGCCAACAAATAACTATCACCACAAGGAGCTTAGTTCGAGTTAGGGATATACCTGGAAAACTTGGCGAGGCAGGAGATAAGAGGATACTGAGAAGGAAGCTTACAGAATAAGTGAAATGCGAAAAACAACTTTGTCATTAACCCACAACACCTGAGAGTCCCCAGCTGAGAAAAACACACAACGGCGTAAGTCACAACTAAGAGAAAAAGTTAGAGTTGGAGAAAACTCGCTGGTAAGTTTTACTACGATTTTGAAAAAGTTAGATAAAGGTAAAAAAACAACTACAGAACTTGAGATACCACTTTTTAAATGAATTGAGTAACAAAGCAGTCAAATAATTATTTTGTTAGCCGGTATTTATATAATATTCTAGATTTGCGGCAGAAGAAATGCCAAACCAGTTTCCCTTTTTATGCATAAAGTCAAACCCCAGACTTAACTTCAAGCTGCTGAATTTTCTTCTGCTACTTGAAACTGCAACTTTGATTGATATGCCACAAGCTGATTAATGTGTCCGACGGCAGGAGTCCGTGAAATCCCCGCGTTAAGTGATTAGTCGCCAGATATCCATCTCCCTTTTTCTTATGAGCAACTTTAGCCGTGGGCAAATTGAGACCGAACGCCGCTCAGGTCATTTATCAAAAACATAATATCGACAAAATTAGCGATATTTCGCGAGGAACCCTCCCCAGTAACCAGCGTAAAATCAGCATGAGACGAAGGTCAACCCACGAGATACCTAGGACTTGCCACAAGAATGCCCAGGGATGCGGAAGTGATTACTTTCTGGTGTCCCCAAAAATGCCAAAAGGCTTTAAAAGGGGCTTTTTGCTTTTGCTGCCATCCCTTCACGTGAATTATGAAGAGCTTTTCCAAGTGCGTGTGGGGACTGCGAGAATTTTCAATTTTTCCTTGTAGTTATTACGCTTTAATGGGAATGGCATTTCGATGTATGCTGGGCTCATTGAAAATTTAAGTAACAAGTTGATGGAAAAAGGCATAAAGATTCGTTCTCATATATACAAACGTTTTTGGAAGAATATAAAGAGTTCAAGAAACGTAATGGCTTTAAGCTTTAGCAAAAGATACAATAATTTAAAGCCTTAAAATGAATTTAAACCTAAATATTTGGTACTATCTCTATATATTAATAACTTCAACTGAATTTGGTTGTTCAAAAACATTGTGCGCCGTCCCTGATAAAACAGTTTACCATTTGCAGCCACAATTTAGGTAATTCACATGCATGCAAACAAAATAAAATACCTCGTATCGCTCTCAATTTACAAGTGTCGAAAGCTGTCAGGGTTTCTCGAGTGGCGGTGCATAATCAGGCTGTCAGGCCAACAAATATTCGGGCGAATATAAGTATATAAATTAGCATAACAAATACCCAGAGCATGCTCACTTAAATTCAAAATTAAATTGTACCCTAAGTGGGACAATTTTTTAAAGATTCCTCCTTTTCACTGGAGAGTAAATATAATTTGGAGGTTCCCCGGGGCGATTTCCCTAAGCTTTTCACCCGAAAACAAATTCATAAACGAATATATATGTAAATGCTGTGTATACATTTGCATATAACTTATGGGACAGAACTAGCGTTTTCTGGGGCACCGAAGCCCCGACTTTGAAGGTTGAATGGAGCCCATATCGTAGGCTCTCCCAGCGACATGAGTTACTTGCCTGATTTTCTCATACATAATAAATGCATTGCAGTTTCCCAACACCCCCGAAATGAAAAACAGTTTGGTTCACTGTGGGCCTGCAAAAATTTTCCGTTTAGGCAAGCACAAAAATTGAAAATCAATTCGTTTGCAGCCACCGCAGCATGCAAAATTGCGCAAAGAGATAACGTGAACAACATATTTTGAGGTCAAACATTTTCCCATTTTCTCGGGAAGACAAGGAAAAGCTGCTGAACTTTTTGAGGCTTGTAAATTAAATGCGATTGTCATAAAAGTTGGCTTCATGATTTATGCGGTTGCAGTTGATATATTTCATTGTGGTTATTGAATTGAACTATTATATTGATAGCTATAGATTGTTGGGAGGAGTAAAGTTGTCTGCAGAAGTTAAATTGTTAAGGATTAATTTATAAATGCTTTTTTATTGAAGCCTTATTTATTATACAGTTTTAGGGGTTTCTCGTATCAGATAAAACAAAAAGAATTATCAGGATGCTTAAAGATGGATTATTATTGTATTCAATAACTGGAATATTTAAATTAAATCCGATTTTTTTAATGAGATAGAAGGGCTTATTGATAAAGAAGTGGAATTCCATACTCAAATAGTGTCATAAATATTTAAATATAGTGTCCATTGCCGTTTTTATATCTTTAAATATAAGAATATATACTTTAGCAATTATAATTAGTTTGGATTCTTTAAATTGAATTTACTATAAAGTTGTCATTTGGATAAAATGGTTAAAATAAATATATATAAAAAATAAACAATTGTTTATTTTTTATACAATGAAGTAAAATGAATTGTCATAATTTGCGTGGAACAATATGTTGTTTTATATCCAAGACTTTATTAAAAATTTTTTTATATATTGAATTCAAGGCGCATTTAGTTTTTAAATTACTCCATTTGGTATTACAAAATATAACCCCATGGCTTGATAAATGTAATTTAATCAGTTCCTGAAGACCAGCAGAACTAAGCATTCCTTGGCATATCTCTTTACACACTTTAAGATCTCCTTGGGCGAGTGTTTGCCACCATATTTGCCCAGCTCTTCGGGCTAGAAAAAGGCCCTCCGAGCGGTCCCCTCATAATCTGTCGCCCATCTGCGGGAATGTGGGTCACCAGCTGCAGCGACACAAACCACCCCGAATCCGTGGGTTATTTATGCTGAACTGAAGCATATTTATTTACTTGTTTGTGTTTGAGCGGCCCCCAGCACACATCGACTATTGTTGGGCACTCAGACGGTTCCGAATTGTTATTGTTTGCTCAGATTCTGTTGACAGACACGAGTCCTGGCAGGACTATAGTATGTTAATGAACAGTAATCTGGCCAGCTTAAGTGAAGGGGATCCTTCGGGGCAGCTGGGGATGGGGCGGCACTTGAAAGTCTGTGGAGCGTTTGACAATGAGACAAATCAAATTGGGGTTAACGCATCAATTGCTGCTTTTCGGTGCCTCCTCCCAATCAGCAAATGCCGTCCTTTCATCTTACTTGGCATGACAACCCACAATTTTGGACAGTCATTCCCCGTCAAACGCCAAACCCATCAAATATTATGGCGCAGTCAGCCAGTCAGTCGCATCTTCATTGACTTATTTATGGGTCGTAATGAGAGAATGCGAGCCCAGTAATTGATCCCATTGGGGGTGACAGCAAAACAAATGTAAATCGCACATCAAATTGTTTTCGCGCACAATAAAAATTGTTATGGCAAACACACAAAGATTTCTGGGAAAATGTACAAATGCTTTTTCCTTTGATGGATTCGAGGCAGAGTAAACAACGTGTTGTGTTAGATTTTCCTTAAAATGTTTTTTGAGTCATTGATTTTTTTATTTATCAACACATATATATTTAAATAATGGAACAGATAACGCATTTATCTTATAAGGAATCAACTCAAGCACCCCTTATATTTTAAAGAAAAGTTGTTGAATGTCAACAGAACGTAAATCTCTTTGCCGAAAAGGTTTTATTTCCTGACAAAGGCCATCAAAGTTTTCCCTCCTCTGCTCGTTGGCTTTTCCACCGTTCTCGTAAACTTTTCCGACTTGTTTATTTGCAAACAATTTGCCTATTTGCTTATGGTTTCTGCCTGATTAAACATGCCAAACACACGCAGCCACGTAAGTATGCAATGCGAAACGATAACTTTTTGAAATGCTATCAAATGCCCTGTTTTTCCAGGAGAAAATCGTGGGCCTGGCCTGCCGTTTTCAGCCGTCTCAGCCTTGTGTGTGATATCTTTCTATCAATAAAAAAGGAAAACGTGGAAAACAAAATGAAACTGTCACAGCCTCGGGCGACCTTGGCAACCGTTTGACTCCTTTACTTGTCAAACAAAAAAAAACCTGTCAGGTTTATTTGCAAAAGTGTGAAAAAATGTTGAGGAAGCGTTTTCCTGTTTCTCTTTCTCTGCGCAAAATCCGAAGCCCAAATAGTTGGGGAAAGCCGAAACCACACCGCTTACTTAATCAAATTGAAACCACTTAGCAGATGCCAGCGAAACAATTTTAATTAAATTTGAGAGCTAAATTTAAATGACCTCTTGGCTGCAATTCAATTTGAAATTTCTCAAATGGTGTCCAATAAAATTTCCAGACAAAGGCGAAAGGCAAGGGAAGGAGGACCCTAAATATGCGGGCGAAATTCCAGAGCAGAAAATTGCAACACCTGAGGAAAATGCCTAAAAGATTGCCTAATTTAAATCTCAGTTACATTTATTTTTCCTCCTCTGCAGAAATTGAATTAAAATGTGGCTTCCTTTTCTTTTTATTTCCCTGTGCTTTCTTTTAAGGCGGTGGAAAAACGTTTGTTTACCCTTAAATGAATAAAAATATCGTTTAATGGAAGCTTACGGAGCTTACGGTGAGGTCTTGATAATAAATTTAATTTAAAAAAATGTATCATAATTAAACCAAAATATTCTGATTCCTTTTTTTAATACATGTATCTAAGGGAGCTGTCTTTATCTTGTTAAAGAAAATCTACTGCTCAAAACGTCCCTAAAGCAAGCTTTCATCTGGAAGATGTAATGAAGATTAAAGTCAGTGGGCGCAAGACTTTAAAATGTAATATTTTGCTTACATATATCAAAGCTTCTCTTGGCTTTGCACTTAATAAGGAGAAAAATGCTTAGAGAGGCAAATTCATTTGGCTTACCTGACTGCTTGTCTCGCCTTATAAACGTGCACTTCATTTTTATTACAAATTAAACACAACAACGGCTTTCAGCCCGCTTTCCACCCACTTTCCCCTAAGCCGCTTTCCAGGAGATTTTCCTGGTGCTCTCGGGCGCATGGAATCCTCATATGTGCGGAGATACATTATTTTCGCGTTGACAGTTGGCCCTAAAATGAGCGCCCATAAATATTATTAGCTGCGCTCTCTCGCTTTTCCGCATTTCCTTTTTCATTTTCCCACCCGCTTTTCCCACTGTGACAGAGTGACAAGCAGCTTTTCGCAAATTCCCTTCATATTTTCCCTCATGCCATTTTTAAATATGCTGCCCGAGGGTGGAAAATTTGTTTGGGACGTTTTGTTTTTTTTTCCGGTTGGATTTCATCTGTGTGCTTTTTGTTTCGGCTTTCCTTTTTTTGGGCTGGTACTTTTCAGTCTAAACATATGTTGGCTCATTATCCTTTTCTGCAGCTACGCTCCTGGGCGCTCACATAAGCCTGATAAACAAAAAAGCGGTTGGCCAAAGGACGCCTCAAAACTATTTATAGCTTCGCAGGATAAATGGGGCAAAGGTCTGTTTACTCTGACAATTTTCCGGCATGTCATATACAGAGGGGAACATTTTCAATTTTTCGCCCTCGGCTTCATTAAATAAATTGGGATGAAAATCTCTGTCAAATTAAGTTCGAAACTCGGGGCGGTGGAAAAAATATTTATGTTGTGCCATTTACTTAAGTTTTACTTAAAGCTTTAATTTCGAGGGAAAGCGTAGGCCAGAGCGAAACACATTTTCTGGGACATTTGCGGTTTTCGTTTTGCGGCCAACAAAAATAACAAGGGCAGAATTTCGCCTGAAAATGCGAAAACCTTGTGTGAAAACAGAGCAACTGCGAAATTGTTGTTTCTTTTTTGTGAGCAAAGCTTTTTGTTAACTCATGTGCGATGGCGGTTTTAGTTTTAGCGGGCTTCTTCTTATGACAATGTAAATATTACGCTTGTCAGGAAGGAAAACACCAGTGCCCCTGGTCTGTTTATAAATCTGTCCGTTTATTTGCACTTTGGCGCATCAACTTAAATTAAAAGGGAAATAAAATGCTGAAAAGGAAAACAGGGGACGCAAGAGATACCCGTATCTCCTGCCATAAAATCGGGGTTTGTATGGTCTCCGGTCTTGTTCTGCCCTCTGCCGCCTAATGTCCTGTCCCTCTAGGATTTTATCTTGTGTCCAGTTCGGTGTGTGTTCCATCCGTTTTACTGTCAACGGTGATTAGTTGGTCTTAGAGTGGGAGTGTTTGTTTGTTTATTTATTTGCCAGCGTCTGTTTGTCTTCTTGCCGCCCAGCTTAGGCATTTAATTTCATTTCAGTGCGTTCGTTGAATGAAAAATTTAGTTCAAGTCAAGCCGCTTAAACGTCCTCAGGGGCACTTGGCTAGGATTTCGAGTTTTCTTGGCCCATTTGCGGTGCTATTTGGTTTTGCTGGGCGGACTATGAGTATTTTGCTTCATATATATGAATTAAAGACTTTGCTTTATTTAGTAGCTGTGAAGATATGTTCTGATAGAACAAATTCCTTACTTTTTTCCCTGCTCATTATCTTCTTCACACACTTTCTCCTTTCAATTTAAGCAGGGCGCGAATTTATGACCTCAAAATTACTCCAAGCACTCCCCCTCATTACAATTTTCCTTGCTTGCCCCGCTAATTATTCATAATTGAAATAAGTCAACTGCTTAAAATTTCACAAAAAGTTTAGCCCACCTAAGGAAGTTTGGCGCTTGTATTTGTGTTTATGGCGAGGTTATTTTTCATGGCGCAAGGACGAAGCTTTGGGGCATAATACGGTTAACAAGCGGTGGGCTAACTTTTCGGCTTAGCATAAATTATTCCCGACTCTGGCGAACGGAAGTCAGCCGCCCCTCCCCTCACTTTCACTCTTCCTGGGATGTGGCAGGCACGCATCTTCATTAAAAACCTACACGATGGAAATTAATGAGCGCCCAACGTGGCTTTGAAGCGCGCCTCGCTTTTCGTGCCCCTGGTTACTCATCAGATTGGCAATAAACGGAATGCCGACACGTGAGACAAATGCACATGAGTTTAGAGGCCCAAATAATGGGTCTCCCGGCTAAATAGGGGGCTGACTAGCTATTAACATGACAGACACAGACACCCGTGTGGACGGGATGTGTTTACCCTTGGCTGGAATCCAATTAGCGCCCAGACGGCAGCAACAGCTCCTGGCACTCACATTAGACTCACCTCCCTCTCGGGCCAACGCAGCGTATACGTAATTCAATGGGCCCACGCTGCGTATGCACAATGCCCATGCAGCTGATAATTTGATTTTCTCGGTTTCCCCGGCTGTCGGTTCGCCCACTGCAGAGAAACTTTTAATGGGATTTTCCTCTACAGAATCGCGTTTGCTCACTCAAAGTTGACCAAGCTTCCTTTAACTCTTTCAAGTCGGTATCCTTTCTTCTTGTTTACCTGCGCCAATCAAAGCCAAGGACAGGTGGCAACAAATTTTAAGGCGCTAATTTCCCATGTCGACATAAATCAGAAGTTATTGTGTTGTTTATGAAAGGGGAAAAAAATAATAAAATCAATCACACACCATAATAGGTATGTTAAATAAATCAAAGACTGACGTATTAAAGCTTTTAGGTACTTTTAATTTATTTTAAAGAAAAAACGAATTAATAACATTTTATAAAAAAAGTCCAGCTTTTATTCTGCCTGTTTTTTTTAATCAATTTTACACTTATTAATTTAGGCATTCCATTTTTTCTACTCAGATTTATTTATTTATTTATTCCTTCTTTTTAATTTTCTATCAGCTTAAATCTTTAGATTCCACCCAGAACGACATCTCTCAAACTGACTATTAACATAGTTTATCTGAGAAAACTGCAAACTTTATTAAAGTAAATCAAATATATATCAGACTTGTACTCCTTTAGTTTCCATTTTTCTTTCCAATCCAACTTTATCCATCACCTAGAACCAATCACAGAGCAAACTTTCCTGTTCACGGTGCAGAGATCTGTACTCAATCTTATCCATCTCTAGATTGACTTTAGTTTTCATCAACTTTCCAAGCCACTGTAGTCGCAATCCAATGCCAGGCTTGGCAAACTCGTACCAGCAGCCTAAGCCAACAACTTGCATATTCACGGACTTCATTTCCGTTTTCCATTAGAGCGGGGAAAATTTCATTTTCTGACGCACTGATTGGGTCAGAACACGGGCCTCGACTTTGCCACTTTTCCTGCCACTTCGTCCATCTTTCTGGGTAACAGGTGCAAAGTGGAAAGGCTGAGGAAAACCCAGGAAAGGGATGGAAATGGCGATGGAGGTGGGGAGTCAGGTGAAAATGCGTGTATTTTGGCAGCTTGTTGAGTGTTGCGCTTTAGCCGCTTACGATTGTGTTGCCTTGGTAACCTGCTGCTCCCTCTCTTCCCTCGGTATCACTGGCTGATTGCCTTTTAATTAGTTGGAAGCTGATTATGCAAATCTTGCCACAACAACAAGTGCCATAAACAGCATATATGCCAGTGATATATGGCTTCGAATTAGCCAAGATTTCGCTCTGCATAGGAGCTTGAAAAGTTGTACGGCCCTGACAAGGCTGGCGTTAATGTTTAATGGAAAAGTTAAGCCCGGGTGTTTGAATAAAATATTGCAGATAGGCATTTATTATAAAATGTAAAATAATAATAGATAACATATATTACATATCAGTGTGCTTTAAATGATAGGCTAGGATAAAATTTTATTGCAACTATAATTACTTTAAAAATATATTCCTCAGTTACCTTGAAGTACTTAAACATTTCTTAAGCCAGCATAACCTGTAGTTACTTAAGCTTCCTCCAGCCGCTGGCATTCATTCCTCTTGCCCCTTGATTTATGTATATTTAATAATTCAGACTTTATCACACCGAGCAGCGGCAACTTCCTCCAGAGTCCGGCCTGTTTTCGCCACGATTTCAGCCACAAGCCTCCCAGAACCCACTTACTCATGTGACTGGGCATAAAAATTCAGTATTCACTTCGCTGCCAACTGGCTGGGAAGGAGACAGATATAGTGGGCCGAGAAAGAGACGGCAACAGAGCGCAAGTGGCGGAGTGCGAAAAGAAATATCACTTACAGGCGTAAAAATGCAAATTAGAATGAGATATGCTGCAGTCCAGCTGGGAGGCTGTAGGTGGATGACATCTGCGGACCACAGAAACCAGAGGGAAAAATGGGAAAACCCAGGAAAACTGAGGAAAACTGGGGAAAACTTTAACACCAAGCTGGCCTAAAGCTGAAATCAAGAATGAATTATTGGCCCAGGCCATCTTTTTTAGCCCGAGCAGATTATTAGCCAAGGCTTAGGGAAATAAATGTGGCAGGATGTAGTGGGGGAGAGAGGAAAAGTTCTGGCCAAGTTTTCACGCAGATGCCCTTTGTGTTTTGCATTTTCGGCGAACATTATCGACACGTGCGCACCGTGATTTATGCAATAAGCAGTGAAGTATTGGAATAATTACAGAATTGCACGAGTCCATGAACAGTGAAGATTAAAGATTTATGACTTCTGCAAATTGTTTTTAATTTGTTAAAGTTTAACATGATAAATATGCAAATTTATTAACTACTGATAGCTTTTTTCTTTAATAATAATGCCCTTATTGTAAGTGAAATTCAATTTGAAATCTGTCACTCGCCAGGAGCGATTTTATGAAATACACTTTAATTTCCTGAACTTTTTCACCTTGACAAAGGAAAGGAGGGCATTTTTCAATAACAAATTGTTTTCATTCTGCTGCTGTCAATCAAAAAGTGTCGAAAACATTTCAATAAGCCCAGTTCCTGTCACCTGTTGCTGCAAGGTGAGATTGAGTGGCCGTGTCAGCAGTTTAACAGTTCATCGGGCACACACGTAACAACCTGGGGAAAGTGGGAGAAATGGGAGGAGTGAGCAGGACGGGTAGAGACAATGGGAAAGAGAGGGCGATAGGAAAGGGACCATCTCAAGTGTCAAATGTGCTGAACTAGAAAAGTTCCAATAAAGATGAAAATAGCTATGGAGGGGCTCGAAATTGAATTTGCCTGAGGAAAAGTCTTTCCCTGCTCACAGCCAGGCGACCCGGAATGTGTGTATGTGGGGGACAAAGCAGTTAAATTTTAAGGTCTCCGCCTTCTGGCAATTTGCATGCCTGTGGTTAAAGTGCTTATCATTATAATCAACACCCAAGCAACAAAACTCAGGCAAATGGAAAGTGGGCAAGGCAAGACGAAGTATTTTATACACTTTAAATTGTATAAAGAATATATTACTTGTATATAATACTGATAGGAGCATGAAAAGTCAGTTAAAATATGATTACACAAATAAATGTTTCAAAGTGTCTTATGTCAGTACTAGAATATAATTAACATATAAATAAAATTATTTTAATCAATGGCTCAATAAAAACGTTGGCATATTTTAAATTCTAGGCAAAACCATTCATAAAATCTCTGTTAACCTTATAAGTAGCCCCGGATTCCTAACCATATCAACATGCTGTCGTAACCGGAAACAATCTTAAAACCATCCGCTCACGTGCCAGAGTGAGGGCATTTCATGGTTATGAGTATTGTTGATGCGACAAGCTCATTTTACGTTTATTAACTTGACAACCGAAAAGGAGAGCTTTTCAGGAGTACGCATATAACTCGCTTTGATACCCAAAATATATATTTCGTTTATTTCTGGACTCCCCACGTCTGATAAGAGTCAAGCACTTTATTGCCAACCATCACCCCTATGATATGGTTTTCCAATTGCTCCCGCATAAAATCGGTTTAATTACAATCCACTCTTTTTGTATTTACTTAATTTCCTGTGTTTGCTCGCCACTTGCCGATTTGTTTATTTCCCCAGCTTGATTAGGTTAATCACACTTGTTACTGATAAGCTTATAATGGTGATTGCCATCAATTATTGACAGTCTATAAAAGTTTGTGGCTATATTTAGCGGTAATGTAGCACGTGTATCGGAATACAAAAGAATCATTTCTCTAATACGGGTAATATTTTTAGGTTCTCGCTATTGAGTAACAAATATTCTTTAATCATAAGAATTACTTCTGCAATATTAGGTTTATCTTTAGTTGTTACTATAAAATAACAAAAAATATAAAGCAAAAAATTTCTTTGAAATTAACACTTTTTTCGTATACTCGTATAATGAATAAAGAGAATATCTCATTGTATGAATTTTATTTGAAAGGACAATAATGTTATGGCTTTCTAAGCACAAGTTGTCGCCCATAATTCAAATGGTTTTGGCTGCATTTCCGCCCTTAAGACAGTCAACAAAAAGCATATATCTTTGTTGATACATGTATGAACCCATATTCGCAGGCCCCCAACTGACACCCCATTCATCAGGAGATTTTCTGGGCCCCTGCAAACCCTTTGGCCTGTGTCACGCCTTCTTTGAAATCGTATAAAACTTTCACGGCATTTTCTATTTGTTTTCATTTTCCCCCCTTCAGTTTGGTTCCCCTTTTCATTTTGTTTTGTTTGCTGCGGCTTTTGGCAAATTCCAACGCTTCAACGCGCCTTTAGTGGGGCAACTCTCGCCAAAAAAAGAAAAAGCCAACCAAAGGCAGAAAAACAATAAAAATTGAAAAGACTTTTCTCGCCCCGAAACTCATTTGCATAGAATTTTGCTGGCTAAACCAAAATACAATTTCCCCATGCCAAATCCTTGGATGATTTGCCTTTTAAAGCATACTTTACCCTGCCTTTTATTCATTCCCCTATTTTATGTATTTTTGATGCGCCACATAAAACTATTTATGAAATGCCGATGAGGAAGTTTTTTTATGCCACATACGCCACATATGCGATTTTTCTGTGGGCTGCACTTTGGTCTGACCATCTCTTATGTTTTATGGCCAGGACTTTGTTTTTATGGCATTCCTGCCCTCTAAATGCACAAGTAGAATCGTTAAGCTTGCCAAAAAGAAGAAAAACAGAGCGTTAATGGTGTGGGGTGGAGTGATGTGGAATGCTTTCAGCGTCATTTCAAATAAATCAATAGGGAGCTGATAAATCAGAGTTCCGCTCATTGATTAGCTAACGACGCGCCTGTAATTCCTCGGTATGTGGGGAAGGAGTGTGTCCCTCGGAAAATTAAATTAGCCTGGCTTTGGGCTTTTAAGGAAGAAAAGGAAGGAAGAAGGGACTATACTGGTTAAAATATATTTAATTTCCATCGTTACTTGGACTTTTTAAATTGAGTGATTTTTTAACCCCCTCAAAAAGGTTTAGATGTGTGTTATTAAAGTCATCAGTTAGGAAATTTATATTGGTTCTATTTAAATGTATTGTATAACACTTAGTTGACTACACTATTTTTTTTTAAATGTCAATTTATTGCAAACATTTTGAATTTTTTGATATTTTATAAACCAACATTTTAGATGTTGCGACAAAAAATTAGTACTGCCTTAATATCGGTTGTATTAACAACTAAAAATTAAAATTAACGTATAGATTAACGTATAGATTCAAAATGAATAAGATATTAGGTATTATAAATTATAATACCTATATGTTTTATATAAAATAAATACTTGTGTATTCAAGTTTTTATAAATATAATTTAATATGCACAATGTAATTTTGTAGCACTAATAGTTTCCTTTCTAGGACAATTTTTGGGTGTGGAATTTATTTAAGCCATCTGATAAGAAATACCATCCAAGTTCCATTTTAATCTCTTGTTCCAAAAATAAATCAACTTAATGTTAGCTTACCAAGCTCTGTGTTCTCCGTCTTATACTTTTGTCGGCTTTCTGAGTTGCTTAAATATTTAATGTGGCACGTTTCTTAAATTTCGCTTTGTCGCCTCGCGAGTCGCGTCGTTGCACACATTCAAATATACATATTTTATGCGTCCTGATGGTATTATTTTTTTTATTTACGACATTTAATTTTATATTTATGTACTTTGATTTTCATTACACGACGCGGATTTGCGGGCCGCTTAACCTGCTCAAAAAACAAGGGAAGCCGGAATGCGGGCCATGAACAAGGAATTCGTATTAAGGGTCCGCGTTGCTCATATAATTCGGTTTTATTTGATTTGATTTCATTTTTTGCTGCGTGTTTTTATTTCCGTTTGGTTTAGCGGGCTTTGAACGTCATTTTGGGGGCGGGAGATCATCTGATGTGAAGGCGTGACAACAGAATTATTGCCGGGATAAATGAATCTCGGCTCGTCATATAAAGTGATTCGGTTTTCGTTGCCTGAATACGGGGGAAATTTCTTAAGAGCTCTTCAATTAAATTGCCTGAAAAATTGATGCGCTCAGCATAACTTGAGGGAACGCTTGCCAGGCCTTTCACCCGCCTTTCTCCCACACTTTTTAGCAGGTCCTTCCTCGGGGCTTTCACAATGCATAATGCAATTTAAACAGCAAATTGGCCCACATAGAGGGTACTGATACCCTTATAAGTGAATATACCGGAAGTAAAACTTAAAAGTATTTATTCCCAATATTTAAATATATAAAAAATAAATTAGACTGCTCAAGTTTCGTTAGCTAGGGATTTATCCTAATTTAAAACTCATGTAATAGATTGCGACACAATTCGCAAGGAGTTAAAATACATTTTATATTCATGTATCATTTTTATTTATTTATATTTTTGGTGCCTAAAAGTATGCAACAATTTATTTTAAACTGAAATGTTTAATTGATTCATTCCAAAAAACAGCTATTTTTTATTCACTGCCTACTTGCATACACCTTTGCCATTTGAGTGGCACCTCCCACAAAACAACTTTAATTTTAAAAGAAACTCAAATTTTTTTTCGAGCTACAGCACCCCAAAGAAAGTGAATACGGAAGCCTACGCCGAGCTATTTTCATTAAAATTTTGGTATTTCCTTCGGCGCAGCTACTGTCTTTGCCCCTGTCTAGCGCTGTTCGCTTGAATTAATTACGCCATTTAACTGGTTTTGCCTGCAAATCGCATTATAAAGTGGTTTTTGATGTCGCCCCTTGGAGGATTTTACTGCGGTGCAACGGGCAAAAAGTTGGGCCAACGTTTAAGTTGGTCCACCAGGCGAATGCTAATACCACAGCAAAGCATTTAAGGAACACATTAATTAAAACTGTGTAAATTGCTTAGGGGAATTATTAACATAATTTATTATTTCCCAGGATTTGGAAATTTATTTTCCCTGCTTAAATATTTACATTGGGTGCGATTCGTGTTTCATTGAGAGTTATTGTGCTCTTAAATGTTTAATTGCCTTTCCCCAAATCTTTCTTATTAAAGTTTTTAAAAGTATTTGTGATCGTTCAACAACAACATTGCTTTAAAATTATACATTTCATAAGTTCAATTTTTTTTTGTTGAAATGGAAGAAAAGGTAAATTTTTTATACGTTTTTGTTTTTAGTCAGAATATTTTTATATTTTTGTCTTTAGGTTTTATTTGTTTAATGTATTGTATGGTTTAAAATGTTATTTTGTTTCACGTTTTTCTTTAAACTTTAGGATTATTTGATTTATTGTTATAATGTTGTTAGAGTTTTAATTAAAAATTATTATTCTTAAATTTACTTTTCAATTAAATGCGGTGTAATATATATTATAATATATATTTTTAGCAAATAGTATTTATATCCGTCTTTACTACACTTTAATTTGTAATTTTTCTTTAAGCTAGACTTCTTACATTTATACAGTTTCAATTAAATTTCAGCATAGTTTAGAACCGATCACTATTTCGAAGCTCGAGTGAGATGCGCGAGGACAACCGACTTTCGCCAGAGGCGAATAGTAAATGACAGGTTTGCCACTTGTCCTGGCGATAGTCAGGACATAGTGTTTGCGACTAGTTGCCACTCGCTGGTGAGTTATTAAAAAGCCAACAACTGACAACGGCAGCGACAACGGAACGCACTTTGAATACTTTCCGAGGACACGAAGAATGTGGGAGTTCGGGGTTCAGGGCACGCAGCTCGGAGTTCGGAGCCCAACGAAACCGCACGCAACGTGCAACAGCCGCCAACTGATGGGCTTCATCTGCCATCGCCAGGCAGTCACCCACACAGACGCCCTTGGTACACACACACTCGCACAGCCACTGCCACGCACTCACACAGATACTCGGCGTTTGTTGATAACAGTTTTCGAATTTCGAATTCGCGTCGTCAGCTGCTGCGGCTTCTGTTTTTGCTGCCTGTTCCTGCTGCTGTGGCGCCTCTTTTTGTATACAAACAGTGCCAGCACATCCTCCGGCGCGCACCACCCACAGCAGCCACCCACCCACCGACAGCACCCCCTCCCACAGCGGCAGCCACGTTCACCATGTTGCATGTTCGGCGTGAGCCGACGCATGCGCCGCCCAGTAGGCAACACTTTTTACAAGGTATAAAGATATGATGGCGTCTTAGCTTATTTAGGTTTTAAATATTTATTTTAAAAACATAATGTGGGAGGAAAATAAAATCATAGGTTAAAATAAAAAAATAACTGCACTAAACTTTATTTTTATTAATTTTGTATTTTATTCTTGTTATTTTGGTACTACAATCAAGCATAAGTTATAGGAACCTATTTAACTTAAAATATTAAAAATCTAAAATTTAAAAATGTAAGTTAAATTAATTTTTAAAATTATTTTTACCCTTTATACGATTTGTTTCAGCTGTTTTTATATTTTTTTCTACATTTGGGCAACTAGCCGTATGAGTGATATTATATATTAAGATTTTATTTAACAGTACTATTTTATAAAGTTACTATATATTTATTTACTATCCAAAATAATTTATTTAATTTTATAGCACTGTAGAATTTATATAAATAAAATGAAAGCTTAATTTATTTTGAATTTATATTTAAAGTATTGGATTTTTTCAAGTATTGACTATACAAAGTTAAATATGTAATATTATTTTGCAAGGTTAGTCTTTTTTATAATTTAACTAACAAAAAACTTTCAATATATTTTCGATATCTGGGTAGAGTTTGGATAAATATAAAATCTTTTAAGATATAATTCCAGTGAGTATCCTTCAGTCGCCAGGATACACGGCTAATCAGCTACTTCCAGCTGTCTTGGCTGCCTGTGCCACATGAACGCAATCATCGCAACCTCGTCGCTCTGTGGAAGCTTCTTTCGTTGTTATCTTTATTGTCCTGCATATTTCGACAGCGCTGGCTTTGGCAGGGGTCGATTCAGTCGGGGTGTCATGACATAAATTAGTCACATTTTTGCTGGGACGCCCCTTAACCTTAAGTCGGTTAAGTTGAGTCTCGAGCCATCGCCTTCCTCGGCAGTTCACGTGCCCGGCCATGGTGGCTAATGAATTATAGCCAAGTTTTTAATTAAGCTCTTTATGGCGTGGTCAAGGCGCTTGGCCTCGATTATTTCCGTCTATTTTCGTATTCCCGTTTCATATCACTTCTTTTGGCTGATAGTTGCAGATAAGTCTAAATTATGATTTTATTAGATACATTTTTTGTAGCAGTAAGCTTTATAACATCTAGGCCTTTAAGAATAATCTGGTTCTTAAAGTTAAAACCATAAGCCAATAGAGGGTTGGTATAGAGCTATGCCAAAAGGTATGAGGATATTAGTAGTTGTTTTTACGGTTTTTATTTCTTACTTTTATAGTTACTAAGAAAATTCCCAGAACTCAAGTTTAATTAAAAATTCGCAGCACGCACTTATTCGTTTTTTGGCAGAGGACCAAAACATGATACTCAGCATTTGACCTTGACCCAACAATTCCCCGGAATATTTTCGTTATTTCACTGGCCACAGATAAGCCAGTGAGTGTGCGGCTATGAGCTGCAACTGTGAATGTGCATCCTTGTGGCAATTGTCACTGCAGGAAATGGCAAAAATAACTGAAATCGGGCAGGAGAAAGGCAAAGGAGAGGGTCAAAACAAGTGAGCTAGATGCAAGCCAAAATGAGTTACACTTTTCTAGCAGATACATCATAAACATAAAAGCTGGCACTCTTGATATTGTCCTTGGGCCTTTGTGTCTGTTATCAATGGATGTTTATCAAGGACACAAAGAGCAAGCAGCTTCAAAGACATTCAAAGCAGACGGGCGCTGAGCAAGGAGAAGGGGAGGTAATAATAATATTAATGTCCTTTGACCTTGTAAGCCGCTCATAAAGTCATCTGATGCTGCAGCGCCACCTGGCGACAGGATGAGCGTTCATTTTATTTCTTAAGAAAATATTTTTTGGTTACAAAAAACTTCTAACAAGGTGAAAAGAATGAACTTTTAAATGATATTGAAATATTTGCGGTCACTCAATTGACCTAGATAACTTCGACCCTTCTCTTTCCTTCCTTGTATTACCCTCTCTTTCTATTGGTAAACGATTGCCTGTTCTTCACACTTTTCAATTAATAAACATAAAAACGAAAGCTTCAACTGAAAGAAAGGGAGCTGAAAGGCGACAGGGAAATTGCGTGTCCATCTTCCAGTTTTAATTGAGGTTAAGTGAGCGGACATTAAATTGTTTATAGAGCAAGGTTACGACCAACTGTTCAAATTTCTGTGAAATATGGCTTTTTACGCGAAAACTGAGTGAAATTCAAGGTGAGCTCTGGCGCTGGGCAATTAAAGGTTTATATAGGCAGCTTGATTGGGATCAAGGTAAACTTTATCTTTACTCACAGCTAAATTAGAATATAATTGTTAGTTCCATCGCAAAAACATAAATAAATGTTTTAAGATGAATTAAATAGTAAATATAATTTAGGCAAATTTAATGTGTCATTTATTAGACAGGGTTCCATTATAAGCCATTTGAAATAAAATCTGTAAAATAACGCCCCACAATATATATCAGTTATTTGGTAGTTTGCAGTGGAATTACTATTATTTATTATTATTTTAACAAACATCTAATTCTAATTTTAACAAACAGCTAATATCGAAATAAAATTATGAATAACTTAATGTAGTCAAAAGATCCTCTCTTAAAATTGCACTCTTTTACTTAAATGTTAAGAGTAGCTAGTAAAAACTAGGTTTTGTTTGCATAATTCTGGTGGCACACTTAGCACTTGAAATTCCCGCCCTTGTATTTTTTTCTAGGGCTGGCAATGATGCTTACGTTACCCTCTTACGTTGGCGCCTCTTTAAAAAAAAAGGTATTTCAAAACCGTTGGACTTAGTTAAATAACTGAAAACCATTTAAGGTTGTTATTAAATTCCAAATATATAAAACAATTTTTAAATGTCCTCTTATTGTTCTTATACATGTTGTTATTAAATTCCTAATTTATAAAACAATTTTTAAATGTCCTTTTATTGTTCTTATGAAAATTGACTTATCAAAGTACCTTTCGGCATCCAATGCTTTCTGTTCAATGTAATTTAACTATATTAATTGGAAATCATCTATAATGACAAACATCAACCAACTTTTGCCAGGAGTTAGATATAGTTGTTTTTAATAATTTTATTTGAATTAAGGTGAGTATTTCCGAGCGCCCCTCACACGGTCACGCTGATCACCTGGCCGCTCTCTCCTCGCGCTCTCCCCGCGCTCTCTCCGCCTTTCTCTCTGCGCAAACTCCCACTCTGCAGGCAACAACAACCGACGAGGAACTCTCCCGGCCGCCCATGGGTTTTCTTTTTGTTTTCGAGCTCTTTTTCAGTTGCTCATTCGTTCGTTTTGTTCCGTGTGGCCAACAACAGCGACCGCTGTGGCTCTAAGGTGATTAAGTGATTAAATGATTTAAGCAATTTTATTTCCGAGTTCGGACCGGGGACTATACAATCTACAGCTGTGCGCGTGCCAAACTCCCAATTACCACCCACACACCTATGCATATATATATATATATATATATATATATACAAACAAAGCTCGTTATCAGCGGTTTCCTCTATTTTCGCTGCACTTGCAATTGGCGCCAAGCGGACGCCTTGGAAACGTGGAAATCGCACCTCCGCTGGAAAAGTGATAAACGCGAAACATAAACAAAAAGGCGGTGATAAGCGCTCTAAGCCTTATCAATGCGCCGGCCGCATGGAAATACAAAAAAAAAGAAAATAAATTCGAATTCCTGGCGCCCTCTTCCCTTTCCTCCCCCTCTCTCTCTCTCTCTCTCTCTCTCTCGCCCACCTTCGAGTGCAGCAAAAACAAAATTATCAAAGTTGAAAACTTGTTGAGCGGGTTAAAAGAAACAAGAACAACAACAAAAGGAGGGGGCAGTAAAATGTTTAAAAAACAATAACAAAAGGGGCCCAAGAAGCAAACTATGGTGAACAATTTCAATGCTCTCCCTCGCTCTCACCCGCTGAGAAGCACTGCTGCCACTGACCTTTATTTGACTTTTAGCTGCCGCTCTGTTCTGGCAATGAAAAAATATCTCTGCCTGCCACAAACACACAGGCACACACACACGCATCCGCACTTGGGGTCTCTCAGCTGTTGTTGTTGCTGTTCTTGGAGTTGCGTTGCAGCAGCGCGTGTGTGCGGGTGCGAGCGGGGCAGCACGAGCGCCTTAATTTTCACCTCTTTCTCTTCCTCGCAATTGAATAAAAATTATCAAGTGTAAGATTTGTCGGCAATTGTTCAATTGACAGAACTCGGTGCCAAGAGGTTTTCCTCACTTTTACTTTTCTCGCATTCCCCCGCCAAGTGTTTTCAAACAAAATTCTGAGTGAAAGGTGCGAAGGGGACAAGTGCAGTTGAGTGATAATCACAGAGATCCCTGTATCTCCTCCTTATCCGTATGGTGCGACACTCCCTCTGGCGGCGGATAAAGTGAATAGAGTCCTGACGAAAGGTTGAGATACAAAGATATTCGGATGGTTTTATCGTAAATGCGTTTTTCAGGAAGATAGATAGACTGTTACAAAACGTGACCTTTGGAAGTTGTTTGCTGTAGTGGGGTAAAGAATATATATCTTAACTGCGGTAAAAATAGTATTTTTTTGATTCCATTTATATTAAAATTAAGAAAAAAACATTTAATATTTCTCAATATTTTTAATGTAATAAGTTTCAATTATAGCTAACTTGTGTTAGGAATGTTCAGGCTTGAGAATTTGTATTGCCAGGCATTATATCAACACAGATTAGATAGTTGGTGGGTGTGTTAAATGCTTTGGGGTCTTGAAAAATTCATTGAAGTTAATTGGGCAAATCGCTTTTGTGAGTTCAATGTATTTTATGACTTTCACATAGTCCATGTTTGTCAAGGTCATTCTGGACAGTATCCAATTAAAAATTCAACAACCAGAGTGTTTATGACGTATTCTTTTAATTGAAAAACTAAAATGTGCCAGAAGTAGAGTTAAGAGAAAAATATTTGGAGGCGCAGTTCTGTTAGAAAAACTAAATTAAATGAATTTACAAGTTCAATTTAGAAAGAATATTGTTTATTTTTATTTTATTTTGATTCCAAAACTGTACGAAATAGTATATTCAGCTTACAGTATTCTCTCTCATTTGGTGACGCTGACAATGAAAACATTTGCCAAAATTTTCTGTATCCTAAAACAGCGGAAAATTGGCAAACTCATCTAGCCAGATGATTTTGAACATTTCCTACATCCGAAAATAGACCTTTGGTTTATGGCCCAACGTGCGTCCATCTATAAGTACTAAAAACGGCACGTACATAAACGACCGACTGTCAGGGACATGGGCGATGTCGCATAGCGCGGCTTATCAGCCCATAAACTGCACGATGCAACTGCATTCGGCTGATAGCGGATCGATCGCACCTCGCTGCGTGGTGATGCAACAAATGCCGGCGTGTGATGACAATGACCAGCCCAACAAATACATCACTAAGAGCGGTCAATGCACCGGGAGAAATTAGTTGGAGTTGAACACAGAATCAGTTAATCACTTTGATTTTTATCAACCTTAATCTCTGAACATCAATAATGAAGTGATATGGGATATGAGTTATTATGATATACATATAATGATATGATTGATAAGATTATATATTGATGATACTATGATTATGATGAGTATTATGTTATGTAAAACACCAAGGTTTATCCCTGCTCTCGGCTGTTTTTATGAGGAACCATTTGAGATTTACTAAAAACATTTGTAGAACTTGATGTAGGAATGAAAGATTGCTTTCCCTGTACAAGTGTAAGGCGATAAGGAATCGCTGCTTGTAATGTGGGTCAAGCCGGTGGCTAAATTTAGTTGACACTATCAGTCCGCGACGAGAGCCTCAGCGGAGAGGTTCAGCTATAGATCAGCGGCGCCTAGATTGTAGCGGTCCCAGCATATCAAGAAGATGCGCAGGCAGCAGTCCTATCGCTTCGAGGACAATGAGTCCACCTCCTATGCCCTAAGGGTGGGGAATAAACCGGGAAGAAACAACCGAAACGTATACCAATTCTAATCAATACTATTCCTTCCTTCCTTCCAGATGAATCGTCGCTTTTCGAGAGTGGAGTCCGGGGCGGACCTGAAGGATTACTTCGATCGGGGGGACATCGCCTCCCGGGAGAACCGGTGGAACTTCGAGGTGGCATGGGAGGTGGCCAACAAGGTGGGCGGCATTTACACGGTGATCCGGTCGAAGGCCTATGTCTCCACCGAGGAGATGGGCGAGCAGCTGTGCATGATGGGTCCCTACAAGGAGCACTGCGCCCGCACCGAGATGGAGGAGATGGAGTTCCCCCGGGGAAATCCGCTGCTAGATGCTGTGAACTCCCTGCGCTCGCGGGGCTATAAGATCCACACCGGCCGCTGGCTGGTGGACGGAAATCCCCAGCTGATCCTCTTCGACATTGGATCCGCCGCCTGGAAGTTGGACCAGTTCAAGTCGGAGATGTGGGAGAAGTGCCATATTGGAGTACCTCATTTGGACATCGAGACGAACGATGCCATTATCCTGGGCTTCATGATCGCCGAGTTCCTGGAGGAGTTCCGCAACTTTGCCGTGAGCTACTCGCAAAACAACGAGCTGAGTGCCCCCCGGATTGTGGCCCACTTCCACGAGTGGCAGGCTGGCGTGGCTCTCATCGTCCTACGCACACGTCTGGTGGAGATTGCCACAGTGTTCACCACCCACGCCACACTGCTGGGTCGTTATCTGTGCGCCGGCAACACCGATTTCTACAACAACCTGGATAAGTTCGCCGTGGACGAGGAGGCGGGAAAGCGTCAGATCTACCATCGCTACTGCCTGGAGCGAGGCGCCACCCACCTGGCCCACGTGTTCACCACCGTCTCGGAGATTACGGGCTACGAGGCGGAGCATCTGCTCAAGCGCAAGCCGGACATCATCACGCCAAACGGTCTCAATGTGAAGAAGTTCTCGGCCATCCACGAGTTCCAGAACTTGCACGCCGTCGCCAAGGAGAAGATCAACGAATTCGTGCGGGGACACTTCTACGGGTGAGTTTGGTATAGGTTTATCATTGGCATTCTTACTCCAAAGTTGGGATTTTAATATGTAGAAATATAAGATTTTTGTGAAAACTCGGCTTTATGCTTAACATTTTAAGCAACAATTCCAAGCTTGCAGAATTATCAGGACAGATAGTAGTTTCTATACTCAATGTTATGCGGAAATGTTTTCAATATTCTACACCCTTGAATAAAGGTTAATCGATCGAAACATGACTATCTGTAATCTACATGCATGATTATATGATTTCGAGTTTATAGTAATTCAATGTTTGCTTGAGACCTGGTGATGTACAAATTAATAGATTTGGCGATAGCTTAAATTAGTTAACCTGGAAACAGAATTTATGAAATCTTAAAGATTGATTATAATTATTTTAAAAATAACCAGCAAAAAAATGTCAGTCTACAGGGATCTATTTATAGGTACCATTGCAAATTTTGAATTGTATATTAATAGTAGTATTTTCCCCACAGCCACATTGACTTTGATCTGGACAAGACCCTGTACTTCTTCATCGCCGGTCGCTACGAGTTCGGCAACAAGGGCGCCGACATCTTCATCGAGGCCCTGGCCCGCCTGAACGCTATGCTGAAGCACGAGAAGCCGGACACCACGGTGGTGGCCTTCCTCATCTTCCCCACCAAGACGAACAACTTCAACGTGGACTCGCTGCGGGGACACGCGGTGATCAAGCAGCTCCGAGATACGATCAACAACGTGCAGCAGGCGGTGGGCAAGCGGATGTTCGACACCTGCCTCAAGGGCAACATCCCCAGCGCCGACGATCTGCTCCAGAAGGAGGATCTGGTGAAGATCAAGCGCTGTATGTTCGCCATGCAGCGCGACTCGATGCCGCCGGTCACCACGCACAACGTGGCCGACGACTGGAACGATCCGGTGCTCTCCTCCATCCGTCGTTGCCACCTGTTCAACTCGCGGCACGATCGCGTGAAGATGGTCTTCCACCCGGAGTTCCTCACGTCCACCAACCCACTGTTTGGCATCGACTACGAGGAGTTCGTCCGCGGCTGCCACTTGGGTGTCTTCCCCTCGTACTACGAGCCCTGGGGCTACACCCCTGCCGAGTGCACGGTGATGGGAATTCCCAGCGTGACCACCAATCTGTCCGGTTTCGGCTGCTTCATGGAGGAGCACATCAGCGACCCCAAGTCCTACGGCATCTACATCGTGGATCGGCGCTACATCGGGCTGGAGAACAGTGTCCAGCAGCTGTCCAGCTTCATGATGGACTTCTCCCGGCTGAACCGCCGCCAGCGCATCATCCAGCGCAACCGCACGGAGCGGCTGAGCGATCTCCTGGACTGGCGCACCCTGGGCATTGTTAGTACTTCATTCATAGCTTCACAAGCACTTCTTCCTTAAAATATCATACAACCATCCTTATTTTTAGTAATGTTTCTGACCTAATCTATGATATTTCTTGTTACAGTACTACAGACAGGCCAGGGTTAAGGCCCTGCAGGCCGTTTACCCGGACTACGTGGACGAGCTGACTCTCTACGGATCGAAAAACAATTTGATCTTCTCGCGACCGCAAAGCGAACCGCCCAGCCCTACTTCATCGCGTAAGTGGGAGGAAGAAGATACAGATCGATAGAATCTCAAATAATTACACCAATTATACTCAAATCTTTCCAATTTTTATGCATTTTTAAATTCTGTTGCTGCTCTTGTGACTTGAAAAGAAAACTGTTTTATTGTTGACTAGTTTGGTAAAGTTTCGAATAAAATATAGCTTGGACATTCCACATTGCACTTTTAGCTTTCCTTAACTAATACTCATAGCCTTTTAATAAAATATAAACTAATCTGTTATTAGTTATTTGGAATGTTCAATAAAATATGATTTAATTCTCTGTACCCAATATTTTTGTTACACTGAAAAACAGGTCTAAAAGTAAGCAACGATTTATTTTAATTTCGTTTGTGTGTGCATTATGCACTTATATTATATGAACTGATAAGGTCCAGACAAAAAATCATTGAATACTTTTAGTCAAACCAAATATTGCAAAAGTTACTAAAAAAGCGATTAAATAAATCTGAAATTTATAAAATGCATAAAAAGAATTTGACAAATATTTTTGATATTAAATATTAAATCAATCCAACCTGTTCCCACAGGCCACACCACTCCAGCTCCATCGGTGCACGGCTCGGATGACGAGGACTCCGTGGACGAGGAAACCGAACTCAAGGAACTGGGCATCAAGTAGAGCTCTTCGCCAAGCCGACGGCCTTTAAAATTGTAGCGGACAAACCAACTAAAATCAACACTCGCGCAATATTACCATAAGTTCTAGTAGTCTTGTTCCACCACTATTCATCGAGAAGCCTACGAAACTATCTACCTGCAACGGAAATGCCAGAACAAATGTTTTCACATCCAACCAACTATATTAATATTATGTATGCCCCGATCACAAGCGAAAGCATTCGAGCAGGACGAATCCAGATTTTATTAAACGTTGTTTAGTCTATAAGGAGAACGAGGTCTCCCCGCCCTGTCACCCTGCTCCATACCCTGCCTATCAATAAATCGTTATTTAAAGTACACACCGCCTGGATGTTAATTGCCCTCAAAAGCTGATAGCTTATTGGGATTATATATATATCTGGCTTTCAGATCCCCCGTAAGGAAACCATAAAAAGCTTGACCTGCCAGCGATATTGTGGACTCGATGGCGTATAATATGTGTTCATCAATAGTTTAAAGTCCCTTTTACTAATATAAACGATTTATTATTTATTAAAGAGATACAAATATAAGGGGTTCGAAATTATCCTTTATTCGGTAGAATATTATATACAAATGGCGAGTGTAGTAGTACTTTTATAAATTATTCTGTGTTTTGGCTGACCAAAAATACTATAAGATGTTTAGGCAAAGGGCTTGCAGAAAATCTCAAGAGTTTTATTATTATATTTGGATAGATCAGTTGTTGTCGCGATTGCGTTTACTGTAGGCGGACCGAACAAAGTTGCGGCGGCTCTGGCGGCGTCTTCTCCTCATGATTTCGACGTTGTACTCCTCCGAATCCCGGTCGTCCTCCGATGGCTTTTCCACATGAGCAGGGGGTTCTTTTTGTGGGACCTTAGTATCCTTTTCTCCTAGGCAGTTTTCGATGTTATCATCGTCACATAAGATCCAACCATCGTCTCCAGATCCCGCTATGATGCTATCAACCTTGTTATTGTCATCTTTCTTTGCATTGTCACCTCCAAAGATGTTTCCATTGCTATTTCCGTTGTTATTGAAGCCAGGGTAGTTGCCAAACGGAGGATAGGGCATGAATGGGTTGTACATGTAGGGAGAATTATAGATGGGCATCATGGGAGCTCCGAATCCCTGGAAGCAACCTGCACATTCGGCGGGCAGACCATTTTGGAGTATGTATCCATAGGGATAATTGAGACACTGCTGGCAAGTGGAGCGCTTAACCCTCGGTGGCGGAGCCAAGGCTGCATTTTGTCCGGGGTTTTGGCCACAGGAGAAATAGGGCCAACTGTTGCCAAAGTACTGGCACTGTGTTTTGGACTTCCTGGAGTGGGATCTCCTCCTCCTCGGCACATACTCGATGGTCTCGTGGCACTGGTCCGAATCCTCGGCATCGCATTGGACCACTCTCTTGGCCAACATCACTCTGGCCTGACACCTCTCGCCACAAACCCGCAGGCGGCTCTTCTCCCTGCAGTCACGGCCACCTCCCTGCTCACACTCCCGATCCAAGCGTACTACATAGCAACAGGATCCCTGGTCATTGTAGCCCAGTCCAAAGCGTCCTCCCACCTGGGAGACATTCTGATTCACCTTCACGTTGACCTCGTTTCGGTTCTGGATTTGGTGCTCGATTATGTTGTTGATCTCGTTGGTGAGGCGAATTATGTTTGTGGTGTTAATGGGGGCTTTTGGAGGTGCCACTATGTCCGTATCGTTAATGCCCTGAACCATGAGGGTTCTTTCGTAGAGCTCCGGACAAACAGGACACTCATCCTCGCAGGCCTTGTTGTAGTCGCAAACATTAATGCAATTATCCCGGTTTTGCTGGCATTCCTCGTAGTCCCGCAGAGTTGGCTGTTCGTAGTTCTGCAGGGGAGTGTGCACCACTATCGTGTTGTTTCTCAGCTGATCCTCGGCGGTGGCGGAAAAGGTCAGCAGTTGGAGGAGTCCAATCACCGCCCACAGGTGCAGCTGAAAAAAGAAGATAGAACCTTTAGTTTTGTTCAGAATGATTACCTATTACTTTAAATATTTCCGTATTTCTTATATAAGATTAGATTATGTTTCCAACTTTTATTTACCATCTCACCGCTTTCTTTGTCGATGATTGGCAAAATCGAATAAACAAAGTCAAAGTGTGAATCAAACAGTTTGCTTGATAGATCTATATTATAACTTCCCAGAACTTTAAAGAAACGCTGATAACCATCTTTATTATAAGACACTTGAAAAGTTGGAAACGTGAGCTATGGAATTGGTGATATTTCTTTATTTACCCACTACTTTCAGGTGCCAAATATCTATAACATGTGATGTTATCTTCTATATTAATAGGCCCATCAAATTCGCTACCATCCGACAATCAAGCAAATTTCATAACAATCGGTTGATAAGAAAGGTGCGAAAAAGAAATGCCTTGACATTTTTTGGCGGTGGCTTAGTCACCGCCGTTAGCAATGCTGGCTCTTTAAAATTCCTATTAGCATTAAAAGCGCCCGAAATTCTCGGACGTTGCTGATCCCGGTAGTTGGTTACTCACCTTGGAATGCGGCATTGTCGATAGTGTTTGGCGGTTCGGCTTACGGTGCGTCCGCTGGTGCGAAAAGTAGAGTCTCAACTGCAGTGGTTGAGTGGTGCGAAGGCACCACCCACCCACCTCTTGCCCACCCTTGACGATAAGGCTAGATAGCACTATCAAGGAATTGATTGCTGGCGAAGCTTTCACTCAATTGCCCTCCGAATCACTCGGAATTCTGCGGAACATGCTGCACAAATATAGCAAAAGCGAACGATTATCACCAGCTTATTTTGGGACTGATAAGGTTTTTGCACTGTTCTATGCACTGACAACGGGTGAAGGAATCACATAGCATATGGGAAATCATTTAAAATAAAGAACTACAGATATATACTTTAGTTAATTGCCAAAATTCTAGCTAATAAAAATTTATTAGCGTGGCGCTTGGAATTTTCGAAAGTGACGCACTCTTCATATCAGTTTCATATCACTTTGCCCTCTGACGTCAAGTTATCGAACTATTGCTGTCAAGGAAGTAAACAATTTAGAGAAATTCATAGTGGCTTAAAATATTAACTGGTCTAAAATATAATTAAAACGAGATTATTGAATTGTTCCTGTGTTTTTATTTTGTTAAATTATTATTGGGAATGGTCAGGAATACAAGCCGTATCATTTGCGATTGCATAACCTAATTAAATGACACTATCTGTTTGATGGGGTCTGGTAATGTCTGCATAAAAATTAAGTATAAAACTATACATTGACAGTATGTTTCTCAGTTATATGAGTAATTTCAACGGGGCAGCACATCGATAAATATGTCCCAAACGCCATGGTACGCTGTACTTGTGCCGGCAGAGGCTGAACGGAGCTACTTCCTAGGCCTGCCTAATCGAAATGAATAAATTATTTATGAAAAATAAACTCTTTCCTTAATGAATTTTAAACATATAACTTTATATTTTACTCAAAAACGAAGCAATGACATTGTAAACAAGATTGTTTGGCCATTAGTGGTTTTAGGGTTTGATATAGCTCTTCCTTACGACACTGGGAACCATCCGTCAACCGCTCGGCAGCCGATTTGGCCAGGATATAGGGAGCAGTACTGGGTCTGGTCATAGAAGGCGCAGTTGTGGGTGCTGCACTTGTAGGAGTAGCAGTACGAGGAGCAGGTGGAAAAGTCACCCAGGGCACAGCCGCTGCAGTCGTAAAAGTCTGAAAAAGAAAGAGTTCATTATGTTCTATAGGTCATTTTAATATTCTTAGAACTCATAGTAAAACTTACTCTGGGCCTGTTGGCAGATCCCTCCGTTGGACTGGCAGCCCTGACCCGCCCAGTTGGGGGGGATGACCACCATCTGGTTGTTGGCCTGCGTCCAGGTGGTTACGTTTTGCGGTGCGAGCACCACCTTGTTGGCACTGCAGAAGGCACCACACTGCTGCTGGCTCCGGCTGAAGCACTTGTATGCCACCTGATCCACCTGGGTGCTGCATATCCTAGGAGCAAACACATTGCAGCAGGGACCTGAAGGCGGATTCGGAACCACCACATCCTCCACCTCGTCCTCCTCCTCCTCAGAGGCTTGGCCTTCGATTGCAATGGAGGCGTTGACCTCCACATTGTTCACATTGTTGGTGACCAAGTGGGGCAGATTTCCAGCCGCCTGGTGGACGTAGTTTTCTATGTGGATGTTGCCGATTTCCACGGGCTTGGGTTTCGAGCATCGGATGCCGGTCCAAACATATCCCGCAGGACAGCGGGCCTGAGTGCAGCGTCCTTCATTGTATACTTCATATCTTCCGCAGAAAATAAGACGACAGACGCCCCTTACCAGGATTGTTCCTTCCGGGCAGCGGATTATGGGAGCCGGTGGGAGAATAGGGTCTGGTACTGGGCCAGGACGGGGTGTACTATGTAGAGGAGGAGCTGGTTGGGGCGCGGGAGTTGGTTGAGGAGCAGGGTCTGGTTGGGGAGTGGAATTTGAGGGTGGAAGAGTCGGACACGGAGCACCGGGGTTGGAACTGTTATTAGGGCAGTTGGAGGAGCAATTATTATTGCAGGAATTGGGACAAGATGATGGACAATTGTTAGGACAGGAAGGAGGAACCACACTGGGATTTAATGGAGTATTGGGACAACCAGGAGTCACCGGATCCACTATGGGCTTTAAAGGAGCATTGGGACACGCAGGAGTTGCCGGGTCAACTACAGGTTTTAGAGGAGCGTTGGGACAAGCTGGGTTAGCCGGATCCTCTTTAGGTTTTTCGGTGGTAACTGGATCCACTGTAGGAGGTAAAGGAGCGTTGGGACAAGCTGGATTTGCTGGGTCCACTTTAGGTTTTTCAGGAGCAGCTGGATACACAATAGGCTTCAAAGGAGTGTTGGGACAACCCGGAGTAGCCGGATCCACTATAGGTTGTAGAGGTGCATTTGGGCAACCTGGAGTACTGGGGTCCACAACAGGA
Source organism: Drosophila biarmipes (assembly GCF_025231255.1). Taxonomy (NCBI): domain Eukaryota; kingdom Metazoa; phylum Arthropoda; class Insecta; order Diptera; family Drosophilidae; genus Drosophila; species Drosophila biarmipes. The sequence goes on along the minus strand of NC_066616.1, from coordinate 11,910,495 downwards.
TTTGCAGTGTTGCATGCAATCCCCGTTTGACCACCGCACCCATTAAACACATTCACAATAATGGGACTGCAGCCGCCATTGGCATAAACCTGACCTGGGATGTAAGAAATAAAACTGACAAGCCGAAAGAGAGGAGTGTTCCAAGTCGAACTCACCATTCTGGCAGGGATTCGGTATGAAATTCGAGATAACCTCCGCCGGGAGAAGACCAAGGCAGATTAGCAGCAGCAGCTGCGGCAGCCGGGAACGCACTTTCCGATCAGACATGCCGATTCGAACTGAGCCCGGCTCACCGATTACGGATCAGGAACAGCTGAAGCTGTAGCCCAGGCGACCTTCACCACTATCTGGGGCGTGCGGAGAAGGTTATCGCGGCGCCAGCAATTATGCTTCCCATTCAGAATCATCCCGATCCCAGTGAGCTCATCGCCGGATCGACGCTTCGATTAGTTTAGTCTCTCTCTAAGTGCGGACAGCCGAGCACCGCGAGTCGCTGTCTCAGATCCCGGAGATTTCGATCCGGACTCACGCACAATGCTTGTAAAATCGCTGAGATCGATTCTGGTCGCCTGCCTGATCATCAGCGCAATCTGTGAAAGTGCTCAAGCAGACATCGTGGTAAGTTAACGTTGTTTATTATCAAGATGGCATCCCAACCCTTATCAACTCTCTGTCCATAGGAAGCCTTGTGTCCGGCGGGATACCAGTATATCGAGGGCAAGTGCTACAGCTCTTCCGTTTGTCCGGAAGGTAAGACTCCTCTCACTGAACTTTAATCGCTTGCTACTTAAAATAATTATGTATTCGCACTGGTGTCTAATATTATCAGCCGTTTATGTGGTCACTAATAAAAATAATCAATGGCTTGGCAGATTGTTATTAAATAGCACACAAAATAAACAAAAAGTATATTGGAGATAGGTATAATTTGTAGTTGTAAAAAATTATATAAATATTGCTTTCTTCTTATCAGAAATGTATGAATCTTTATAATTATTAGAAAGTAGTTAAGTTAAACTCATTTTACAAGCAATTGGTTAAAGAAACTCTTACTATTGTTTTATAAATTTATTAATGGGCTTTTTAATTTTTCCATTAGGACACTATTTGAATAAGGATGGAAAGTGTTACCCACAGACTAATAAGAAGTGTCCACCTGGTAGGTCTATTATTAAAGAGTAGTGGGTAAAATAAAATTTGATATTTATTAATACATTTTGTTTAATGTATATAGGCTACTTCCTAAACACTGACGAATTGTGCTATAGGACAAACCCAGAACCCTGCCCCTTTGAAACAACAACCACAACAACGGAACCAACTACTACAACAACCACAACAACGGAACCTTCTACTACTACAACAACAGAACCAACAACTACAACAACGACAACAGAACCCACTACTACAACAACTACAACAGAACCAACTACAACTACAACGACAACAACAACGGAGCCCACCACTACAACAACAACAACTACAACAACAGAAGCAACTACTTCAACAACAACTACAACAACAGAGCCCACTACTACAACAACTACTACGACGACAGAACCCACTACAACAACAACCACCACCCCGGAACCACTTCCGTATCCTCCACCCGTTATCGAAGACCTGACTCGCTGTCCGCCGGACTCCATTTTCTTCGAATCGCAATGCCGTAAGATCGTCTGTTCCGAGGGTGAGTACTACGCTGGTCGCTGCATTTCATCGGCCTGTCCACCGGGAACCGTTTGGTACGGAAAGCGTTGCCAGGAACCAGGATACATCACCACAATCCTTGAGATCGCCAACGTGATCCACAACGAGCACAAGTACTCGGAGACCAGCGAGAACATAAACCGTGTGGAGTACGTTACAACCGCACCTTATGATCCCGATAAGGACAAGACCTACGACTTCAGTACACCCCCAAACGAACCCGATAACGCAGTGGCCCCACCAACGACCACAACTAGACGTCCTTGGATATATCCCAGTTTGCGGCCAACTACGGAGCAGTCGGTGGTGGATGAACCATTTCCGGGTCGCAGTCCCGGGGAAGGTTGCTGTTTCCTGAAGAGTCCCCGCATCTGCATCAACTACGCCCCCAACTGGGTGTGTTCCAGCAGGGAGAAGAAGCTGTGCGATCCCAGGGTCTGCACGGCCCCAGTGGTCTATCTGAAGCCCCCGAAGATCGTCTACGATGAAAACACGAAGCGCGTGGTGATGCCACCCAACCCGCCGCTCCTGGCCTGCAGCACGGCGGAGTGCAAGGAGAGCGGTGAGTGTTGCTCATAAAAAATATGTCTTTAGATATTTCCTTCTATCAAAGAAGTAGTTCTTAGTTATATTTCACATCATATATTTGCTGAGGACAACTAATAACCTGTTGTTTACCCCTGCAGAGGTCTTGGATTGCTCCGGCTGCAAGGATCACCAGCGGGACAAGTGCTCTCCCAGCTGCTATAGTTACTACTGCCCCAATGGAGCCTGCGCCTTTATGAAAACCGAGGACTTTTGCGCCCTATACCCAGGTGAATTCGGCTGCAATGCGAGGGACGGCTGTATCTGGGACTGGTGCACCAAGAAGTGCTATTAGCTAAATTGATTTGACTAATTTAAATAAATAATAAATTTGAGATCAAAATTAGTTGAAAAGATATGTCTTTTAGAATCATTTCTTCAAATTTCCCGATTAAAATGTTGTTTTACCGTTAGCACGAAATATCGATGGTAGCGAGTACACAATCCCCACTGTTAATGCCCCATGTGGGGCTAACAGGCGTGCGTTTCCGATTAATCGATAGCACTTGGGGGCTGCTCCAGCTGTTGGCGGCCGTCGCGACTCACTTTGTTTTTGCTTCGCGAGCGGGACGGTCGTCGCTTCGGATTCGAATTGGAATCGGAAATAGCGGTCTAGCGGAGAGCGGGCCTTTCTGCCTTTCTGTGTGCTTTTGAAAAAGTTTGTTTGAAAAAAGTGTAAAGAAAGCGGCGCCGCCGACGAGTGCGCGAGTGTGTGTGTGTGTGAGCCTCTGTGTTTTGTGTGTTTGCAAATACAAAAGAAGCAGCCCCAAAGCAACAACAAAGTGTCGGCGGCTTTGGCGGTGGCAGCGCAGTAGCAGCGACGCGGCGGAGCAGTAGCAGCGCGGCGGCAGAGCGACGTCCAGTGCATTTTGGTGCAAACTAATTGTTGTTGTGAGAGGTACGCCATATGTGTGTGTGTGTGAGTGGGCGGGTGTCAATTGCAGGTGTGTGTGTGTGTGATTTTATTTGCCTTTTTGTTGTGGTTTTATTTTGTCAACTTTTCGTCAAGTAATAAAAATCAAATGCAGGAATGTGGGGAGAAAATGTTTAATAAATGCGAATCACGGAAAATAATAAATACAAAGGCAAAATATGTATTTTGAGTAAACAAAATAAAGTACAGAGCTTATTATATTCGTATAAAATAAACAAAATATATTGAGAAATAAGCAAATATAGCAAAGGCAAATAAATGAAAAAAATCAAATAAAACAAACAGAAGAGCAAAGGCAAAACAGAGGAAAATCATATTTAATAAACCGCATAGGGGTGTTGTATAAGCATTTGTTTACCTAGTGCAAAGACCCATAAATTGTAAAATTCCCCCAGCAGAGAAGTGTTCTCCCTCTCTCTCGCTCCCTCCCTCCTTGCCGCTGTCGCCTGTGTTAATTGAAAAAAAAATCAACAAACTTCCTGTTTTTTTCGTGTCTCCCTCTCTTTTCCGCACTTTTCATAACTGTTGCCGCAGACAACAAGAGTATTATTGTGGCAGTGCCGCCCCCCGCTCCCACCGCCCACGAACTCTCTCTGTGAAAAGGGAAGCGAGCTCGTGAGTGTGTGTGTTGGCAAGAAAGTTTTGTATTTGCTTTTGTGATTTCTGCCTGCCGTTTGATATTTGCCAGAAGTGCGGGCGTTGAAGTTTTTAGTGCAACATTTCTCTGCTCCAGCGGGAGCTTTTATGTGTGTGTGCGCTATTATTAAAACCCCCAGCGCGTCTCTGTGTGTGCATGGGGCAAAAAACTATGGCCGCATGTATGTGTGCGAGGCGTTGGCGTTCTGACCAGAAGAAGAGGAAGATAAAGCAGCGGCAAAGGGTAAAAGGAAAAGGAGAGAAAGACAGTGAGCGAGGGTGGCGGTGGGTGGGGGAGAAAGGGGGAGGGCGGTTGAGAGGGTAAGGATAAATGAATCAGATAAAGCATAATGCATTACCATCGGGGAAATCACCTAAATCAGCGGAAGCCAGCAGATAAAGTAGATAAATGTATCTAACGACTTCAGAGATATGAAATTATTAGCCGTTATGTGTTTTATTATAGATATTTCATAGCTTTGAAGTACATGGCAAATCCACACTTCTTATACGCTATAAAAAGTATACAAAAAATGAGGAAGCAAGTAAAATATATGACCGTCAATCTAAATTTTAAAAAAGACTTTGAGTCATATATGTAAGTCCCCATTTACTCATTTCAAAAACCATAAAAACCTTAAGAAAATTCTATAAAAATGGAATTTCAGATGGAAGTATCTTAAATCCTAGGATATCTTTCTAAATAGTATATGTTTCATACCTGAAAACAGAAAAATATATATTGAAATATTGCTTTAAAAGCACATCTTATACCCTGAATTCATCTAGAACAAAAATATTTGGGATTTTGAAAAAGAACATGTGGTATTCATACTCATAATACCTCCTCGCATGTAATTACAAGACAAAATCCAATGATGTTTAAGAGCTAATTAACTTCACAGAAGTTCGGGCCACATAGGATTGTCGGTTTTGGGGTCAGTTCATAAACAAATCAAATAAATCGGGTAAAACACAAAAGTAAACATTATGGGAATCAACAAACGGCGCCCAAGGAATTCTCCTCAATGGGAATTTCGAGTGTTTACCTTTCGCCCACTCTCGGCCCTCCGCCCCCTTTCACCCACTTGTGAGACATAAACGTCGCCGCACATTCTCTGTACGCAACCCCCCTCTGAGAGGGGTTTGTAATAAAGCATTTTACGATCTCCGCTGCCTGACGCACTTGTTGTTTTTATGACAGTTAAGCTATTTTGCGTATGACACGTTTGACAGATGCCAAGCGCCCAATGCGGCTGTCAACGCCGCTGTTAACTCAGGCCATCTCGCTCCCTCCTCCTTTTTCCGGGCTTTCCCACACCCTTTCACCCAATCAGCCACCCACTGGTGGCAGGGTGGGTTCAATAATAAATTGAAGAAATTTCTTGATTTGACGGGAGTCGATACAGATCTTGGTAACCTAATCAGTATGTATTTTCTACCAATTTAATCAACCTTTTGTTTAAGTCTGAATGATTTTTAAGATTTAAAGATATGCAAAATTGTTCAAAAATGGTGAAAACCTCCAATCTCTAGAGCTTCTTATTTGTCTTTTATTATTTAGATATATTTTTGGGCAGGATAGCAATACTTAGTATGCTTACACTTATTTTCTTGCGATTTAATCAACCTTTTTTTAACTCTACTTTTCAAATCTTCAATTTCGGTGACTTCTTATTTTTTTTTAATTATTTACTTACATAATTTTTGTGCAAGATGCAAAAATCTTACAGTTATACATTAGAAACATGTTAAAAGTTTATATTTTTCCGTGGTCCACATGATTTATGGGCAAGTTACGAACTCGGGGTACATATGCTAGACTTTGGCTTTCTAAAAATAATAATATTTGGAATTTCGGTGCGTTCGACCAATAAATCGTGCCACCCTAACCCACACCCCTTTGGTGCCAAAAAAGTTTGCTTGTGTTTGTTGCCAGGCATTTTAATTTCAGCAGCCATTAGGCATGCGAAAAAGGGGCGAGGGGCCCGGGTCGAGGGGCGAAAAGTGGGCGGCATTTTCGCAGCTACTTTTACGCATGTTTTCGCGCAGAGGCCCAAAAAGAAGTCGGCTTGACATAAATTTTCTCGGCCAAATGTGGCGAACTACGACAGCGGCTACGAAAACAACAATAAACTGGGCCACGCCTACAAAAGCCATAAGCTACAAACATCAAATATCAACAGCAGCAACAGCTAAAACAACAGCAAACAACCGCCGCCTGGCTTGTCGCATGTAATTGCTTGCCGCAAAGTAAATGGCAATAGCGCAAGGCAAAAGACACCGTCATCGGGAGCAGTGGGCCAAAAGTGATGCTATACTCTGGTCAGCAATCAAGCCATTAATCAAGCTTCTTACTCACTTCTATAACCGATAATCAGGAATTGATTGCAGTTTTAGTTGGACTTACCTGACTTATGTATTTCCAGAAGAGGGGTAATCTATAATCTAAAACCATTATTTTTTAATTAAAGAATTTTCAAGTTTTTTGTTTTAATATAATTTTTGTTTTGACATACTACAACTTTACAAAAATTTGGATTTTCTAAAGTCTTCGTTTTGGTACACAAAAATGTCTATGTGGCGTATTAAGTATACGTAAAAATAAACTTTTTGTTCATCTTTTAGTTTACTTTTTATTCAATCTTTAGGATATTATTTTATATAATATTCTATATTATTGGGCTTACATACAGCGTAAATAATAAATTTATGAATGTATACTCCACTTATAGATAATTTTGATTGACTAAGTTTTTAATTTCTTTAAATATGTGAATTTTTTTCAAATTCAACATAAGTTTGTTCATATATTTCTTGAGGTATTTCAATCATTTAATTCATTCTCTTTTACTTTTTTTTTTTTAATAATTTTTCAATATAGACTCTAGCAGATTTCAAAGATAGCCTTTTTTGTAAGCCCAGCTCAAAATGCGGCCCACTGTGCCGTCAAACAAGCTGAGGTCGGTGTAACTAAAAACCGCAAAAGCTTGTCACTCCCCCTTTCGCCCCACGCCTCTTCCGCCCCGCCACGCCCCCTCCGCTCGCACACACTTCTATGCTGTCGAAGTTGTTGCTTCCGCTCTCGCGGTTTCGCCGCTCTCGCAGCTTGAGTGTGTGTGTGCCAGTGTGTAAAAGTATCTTTCGCAGTTGTATCTTTTTGCTGTTGTATCTTTCGCTGTTGTTGTTGTTCTTGCTGGGCAACGTACGTGGGCGGCAAAGGCATTAGAAAAAAAAACGAATCTCAAGCCGTAAGCCTCAGGTTCCAATTCAAGCTTTAAAATATTTGCCGGATGACGTCGGCGGCCAATCTTTTGTTGTCGTCAATCAAATTTGAAATTTCTTTGACGCATTCTACGGTTGCATGCCTTGGGTTTCGAGTTTCCCCTTCGGATTTCAAATAATTGAATGCAAAAAACTAACACAGAACTGATAAGGCAAGCAAACATTTAAACATTAGCTGCCATTTGCGTATCGAATGTCGTTTTTGTTGACTCTCGTCCCATTATTACTTGTATTTATTTTCCCTTTTTTTGGCCAAAGCTTTTGGCCATTTAATATTCATTTATTCAGCCATGTTTATTTATTTATTTGCGTGTCTCTCGGCCAGAGTGTTTGTGATTGTATTTCGCTGGTGTGTGGCTAAAGACCGAAAGACGTAAAAAAATAACAAAAATACGAAAAACGTGAAATCGCATGCTAGGAGCCATGGCCATGATTTTGAATTCGGCATGCCAGAGTCGCGACAAAGAAATCCGACATAAAATCCAAATAAAATACAATCGTAAAAAGCACTTGGCATCCATTCGATACCCTTGTGGGGGTCATCGATTACCTGCTTTGTTTTCCTGCTCTACATGGGGTTCCCAGTAAAGTTCGCTAACTTCTGGGTGAAGCTAACCAGATACTTAGTTACAATTTAATTTATAACCATGTAATTCGTTTCGAATTGATAAGAAATTTTTACGTTTACTTAAAGGTCAATTTGAAGTAAATCTTGTATGATCCATTGAGAAAAACGTTCATAAATTAAATAGTTGATTGGTTGATGTTTGGTAATTTTTTAATACTTATCCACTTAAGCATAATTTTATAATACTTGTTCCTATGTGTTTCTTAAAAAACACATTTTAAAAACCAAATAATAAAGATAAATGCACTTTAAGTTAAATTGTAGCCCATAACATCATAAATATCTATTAAGTTTTCAAGCTTCATCGGTTGTTTTGCTTGGTTTGCTTTCGGAAAGGAGAAGCATATTTGAGCTTAGGGCAAACTGCACTGCCCAAGCCATGTTTCATAAACAAAATCATAAATCTTCCAGATTTTCTGCTGGACCGAGCGTAAATCATTTGGTTTGTAAGCCGAGAAGGAATTAATTGAGATCTTTCTGACAACTAAAACGAGTATAATCCGCATATACACATTGGATTTATAGGAATGTGCTTTATCTGGCTTGACAAAGCAATTTAAATATTTTAAATTAACGATTGCCAGCATGTACTTTTATGGAGATTTTGTTCGGGAAAACAACGACGCCAATGGGAAAAATAACAAAGATAGAACTGCTTGCCACTCCCACCCATTCCCATTTTTTCAATTTTTCCCCGTTTTTCCCACCGAGCGGGGCCAAAAGTTTTTCGTAGCTCATAAATTCTTTTGTTTGACTCTTTTTTCTTTGATTTCTTTAACCGGGCACGTAGCGCAAGAAGCCCTGGCAAGGAAAAAGTGAAAATTCAGTGGGAAAATTGTCGCTGTCTGTGGCCCACTGCGATTACGGCAGCGAGAAAAGCAGCCTCAAAACTAATTAGTTGCGCTGCATTCAAACTAAGTCTTACTTTTTGCCTCAGACTGCAACTTGGATTGAGTAAGACTTTCATCTGATCCCCTTTTCCACGGCTCTTCCCCCACCCCCCCTCTCCCCGACCCGATTTTCCACCACTTTTCCCGCCATGGTTGTGCAACTTTTAGGCGCAAGCGAGATGGAGAGAGACAAATTCAGTTAACTGTTACACACAGTCACTGACTGACTTAATTCCCTACATTTCGACGATTGTACAAGAGCCCCGCGAAGCCGGCACAGTGATCTGAAAATGATTTCCCCCGACTTGCCCCTTCGTATTTGAGTAATGGATGCCCCGATCATAATCAGCTTGATGTGGCCGCCTGATTAAGTGCTCCAAACAGCGCAGATTGTTTTCGATGTTACGCCAGACTATTTATAAACGATCGGATTACACCTGATCATCAGTCTCAGATTCCTACAGCAATTGGGCCTGGAAAATTTATTGTTTGCTTAGTCAGCACTAAGGCGCCAGCCATAATGTATATCTCTATCTGGAGGGGCATCAGTCAGGCATGGCATCGAGATTATGCACTATCTGTCAAACTAGTTTATAGTAATTACCTACTCTAGGCGTATGATTAAATGTGTACCTAATTATTAAAATATTCAGGTTTGATAAGAGTAAATCGTTTATATATAGATGGTGAAGTATAGGAATATATTTCACTGGCACTTTTTGATAACTAAACCAATTCCGAAGCTTACCTATTTGTCATATACCTCATCTATCTTTTGACAAGAATTTTTATAGCCATCTATAATATACCTTCCTTCACACAAATTTAGAATACTAGTGTGTTTCTAAGCATTTCAATTAGCAGATCATGTGCTTCGCCCATTAAGCCATCATCAGCGATCTCAGTTCTCCGCCAGCCCCACCATAAACCCATCATTCCGCGCAATCCATGTACCATCTGTTGATCGCCCTGATTCCCCTTAAATCTGTCGGCATTATCATTTCCCCAACGACCTTGGGCCACTGTGCGACTGTCGTTGGCTTCGACTCTGGGCTGGTCCTGCTGGTGAACTGGTGTACTGATATAATCGCTGCCATAGCAATGGCATCTAGTCAGTCAGCCCGAATCAACGTCTTATTGGGATTACGCTGGTGCAATGTTTTCGCCGGAGGAGCGGGAGTCGTGTAATAAAAAGTATCTTGGCATCGTGCAGATGTCCCTCCCGCGTCGCTTCTGCTTTTGGGCATTAATGAATGAATGGAAACCGTCTTAAGTAAAGCCGGCTTGGCCAAGTGACAGTGGAGCGCAGCTGGGAAAACCTGAGGGGGCACAAGACCCAGAAAAGGACGGTAAGCTGGGAGTTTTCATATTCTGCTGCTGCGCTCGGCTGCGCGTCAAATTTGCGCTCGACCCTCCCACCATGACCATTTTCTGATAAATTTCCATAAAAAAAGAATGAACCGAAAAGAGCTTGTAGTGGCACACAGAAAATTGACAATGTTGAGAGGTTTTTCGGGTGAGAGAAAACGCTCGGTGTATATATATGCAAATCAAGTAATTTGTCTCTAAAGCATTTGTCTGGCTTCCGAAAAGAGAGCAAAAGATGCAGATTGGGAAGAAAACGAAACGAGACGCGACGCGGCGCGGCGCGAAGACGAGGCAGCCACAACTTCCGGTGTCAATTTTTTCTTCACTCTGCTCTTTTTTGGTGCGTCTTCTGCTCAACTTTTGGTCTGGCTGTGTAGGGGGAAGATTTTATAAATAAATTACAAAACAAAAACAAGACAGATACGTCGGTGAAATAGTTGGGGAGCAGCCGTGGCAAAAAAGAAGAAACGCCTCGTCTTCGTTTTGTTGCGGAGCTTGCAGGTGGAAGCTGTTATCGTCGTTGGCGTTTTGCAAAAGAGTTTTCATCACTGTCAATAGGCTGGTGGATCATGGGTGCTACGATATTAAGTGGAGGTTGAAGACCTCACAAAAATGCAAATGCACCAGAGTTAACCTTGTGAATTGTAGCGAAGGCGGGAAAAACATACACAAAGACCTAAAATATAATACAGATACTTTAGTTAAAACGATAATATGATAAAAAATTTCAGAAATTTTCACCTTACAAATCTTTTTTTAATTGTTTAAGTAATTATAATACAAAAATATATATGTTAAGTACCTACATTTCAAAAACAATTTTATTATATAGTTGTTGATGAGATAGAAGCACTTCAAAAATGAACTTTTAAAATTCAGTAAATCATTTTTCGTCTCAAAAATTCATTTTTAATTTGCTAAATAATTAGCCTAAAAATAGCCATACTTTAAAAGGAAGCATCTGTCTTTCATGGCTCTCGTAAATCTTTTCATTATTTTATTGGAAATACTTTTCTGTTTTGTTCTCCGCCCGCTGTTCGTTTCAAAGCCATTAACAAATGGCAAGAAGCAGCCAAATTATTATTATTTCTTTATAAAAATAGCTAAAATATGCTTAATTTAGTTGCCTCCAATGTGTGTGTGTGGTGGCGTATCCCACATAATTATTTTTGGTTAAGTAAGGCCAGAATTCAGCCGCGTGGTTGTCAGAACGCCCACCCTGACGCCAGTCGGGAAAAAGAAGACGAGGGCAGAGACAACGTCAGCCGAGGATGGGGAAAATACTCAGGGTGGGGAAACAAGACGAAATGGAAGCCAAGGAATTATGGCTGTATTTTGCTTATTTAATAAAGTAAATTTATGTTTTAGTACAATTGTTTTTGGCCCGCATTATGGCTGTCTTTTGCGGCCATCACTCCTACACTATGAGAAATTCCCAGGGCTTTCGGCCGGGGCCGCAAATGCCCGGCACTGCGGTCCATAAAACCGCCCAAAAGCGTAAACCAAATTAGTTCATTTATATGTATGGAATATCTCGGCCTGAATCCCCCCAAGTTGGTCAACTTTTATGGCATTGCGGCAATATACGATTATTATAATTTTTTCTCTCGGCCGCCCAAAAGGGTCAAGGCACTTGAATGGGTTTGGGGGTGGCTCTGGGGTGGGTGGCACCAGTGTCTGGTGTTCAAGTGTTCGATGCGAGATAGAAATTCAGATAGACGGTTGAGTTGCTTGAGATACGTACTCGTAGCAAGGATACGTTTTCAAGTTTATGTGAGACGTTTTGATTTATTTGCGTGATTTTCTGAGAGCAAGATTGATTCTTAGATATACATACATGGGTAGTTTTCTTTGAACGGAATTTTACTTTGACATGCAGTTTATTTATTTATTTAATTTTAAAAGTAAAATACTTCTACTTTTTAAATTTTACTTTGTTTATTTACCAATACTTCTTTATGTGTGCTCTTTAAGAACCTACGAGCTCCTTTCATTAACCTAAGGGATATTAAAAATAATATCTAATGCCACTGAACCGCCCTGCCCCCCTTCATTGTTATACTTTGGCCATTGCGGGGCGAGTAATGACCTGGGCCAACACAAAAGATTGGAGTTTATTTCGCGCCTGGACAAATGTTGATAAGAGCCAAACTGTGACCGCCGCGCAACTCCCAGATTTTCCCAGCCCCACTCCCGCGAATCGTCGAGCACTCCCCAAACAGCAATAAAAGGCCAGTTCAAACATTGATTTTTATGACTCTTCGGGGTTTTGGGACTCGAGTCGCGACTTTCCGTTACAGCAGAGCAGAATTTCACCTTAATTTCGTCTTGAACTTGTTTCTCCTCGATTTGCTTCACTTGTAGTTCCTGTTGTCGGTTCTCCGGCCGTATGTGTTATTTATTTGCCCAGCACTAAAGGGAATTCGGTTGAAATCGGCTTGATCTTGATATCTTGCTTTCGGGTACCTCCAGCGCTTCTTGTTTGCTTGTCAAGATCTCACTTTTCCTCCCAAACGAAGACCTGTGTGCTACATGCTATGTGTAAGACCCGTCAGTCAGTCACTCATTCACTCACTTAGTCATTCAGTCAGTCGCAACGTGGTCGTCAACGCAATGCCAACGCCTCTTCACCAGGGCCCATCCCATCGCCTTTCCCTTTGGTTTCGTCTATTTGCGGGTCTAAGGGCCTTCTGGGGTCTTCAACTCGCCGACACTGCCTCGTTTTCGTTTCCGTGGACAAGTGATCTCGTTTTTGCCCGCATTTCCTATGATTCCTAATGTGAAGATGGATGAACAACTCGTGTAGTAAGAGATCTTGATGGATTATGAAAGGAGATCACTGAGTTTTAGTGGTGTACAAAGATACAAGGGGTCACAAAAAAGGTAATTACAAGGGAAAGGCATTATGAAGAGATCCATAAAAATATTTTATTAAATTATTATGTAACGATCGATAAAGAAAATTTATTATAAGTGTAAGAATTCCAAAGATCTTAATAGCTCGGACATTTATCCCGCATAACAACGGGTCGCTGTTGCATTTTCATCGGGTTCTTTCAGTTATCTCCATAAATAAATAGATGCCTATCCACCAATACCAAGAACCCATGGTGAGCCCTTTTCTTTTTACCACAAACCAGAATCTTTGCCTGAAATCGGATATCTTTGGGACACTGCTGGGCTGTTTGGCTCTTTTGTTTTGTGACAACTTTATTGAAATCAAACAAATCAAATTTGGGCTGCGACTCTTCTGATGGCTTTCTTGGCAGCATAAACACGATGCCGGGCAGACATTAATGCACATTTGACGTTGTGTCCCCTGTCGTCGCTGCCAGGCCTTCGTTCTTTCGAACGTTGTAATATAATTTATTTTTTTGTTATGACCAGACTGCCGAGAGAAGGGATTTCCAAATGGATTGGCACGTGCTGTGGCCAGATGTTGCCCTATCCCACAAAAACGTGGAACTTGGGCGCTCGAGAGCTCTGGGAAAAAAGGAAAACCGGGAGAGTAGCGAAAACATCGCATGGAATAAAATGTGTAATAAAACAGAAATAATATTTATAGCTGAGACGTCGATATGTCTAAAAATAAAGAGACGCAGCCAGCCCAGGGCAGCCTCAACTCGTTCCGACCCCCCTCTAAAGCCCCTGCCATGTTTTTTAGCCATGTGCCCGAGCTCCCATTCATGGAGGCAAGGCACCGTGACCTGCCTCAGTCCCCCGTCTGCCCCCGCCCATGTCCCCATGCTCCTGCATTTCCAACCCCCCTCCGATGTAGACAAATCCACTTGGCAGAGCAGAACAGCACCGAGCAGACCGGGCCCATGAAAAAAAATGGAAAAAATAGGGGAAGTTGGATGGACATTGATTTAAATCGATATTTTGCGGTTGAGCTCATTTGGCGTAAAATAAACTTGGCCCAAGTCAATAATCCCTTTGTTCACCCACTCTCTGCGGCATTTGGAAATGTATCCACCTCTGCACTAATTTCCCCATCTTCGGCTTTTCACTTCACACTTGTTAACAAATTTTTCGAGTAAACAAAGGGGGCATCTTTGGAATGGAATGGAATGGAATTGCTCGCCTGGCCCGTATCATTGTTTATTGATTGCATGATTTGGTTTCCTCATTCCTGCCTTCAGAGGTGGTTTCACTGTGGGAAAAAGATAACACTCGGTTCTAGGAGTTTACATCATAAAACTGGACTAGCGGTTTCTTTGAATTGTAGTTTTAATAGTTAAATGTGGGAATTTGTTTACTAAAGTGCTTAATATTTGATTCTTAAGGAGATTTCCTAATATTAAATGAATTAAACCTCAGTGATTAGAGCTCTACATTATCTATCATTAGATGCCATTTTGTTTTTAAGTTTCCTAATATTAAATAAATAAATTTTTGTTAGATTTAAAAAGATTTTCCATATCATATAAATAAATATCTCAGGGCGAAGGATTCTTGAAGGGTTATAGGATTTTTGTTAAGAATGTTTTCTAATATGTATTATATGAATTCGAGTGCTATGAATTTCCTATCCGTTATTACCCGATTGATATTTCTTAAAGAGATTTCCTTTGATTATATAAATTAGTACTCAGGACTAAAGATTCCTCACTCTCTGTCCCCTGATTGGATTTCTTAAAGAAAGTATCTTAATATTGTATGGGTTAATATCTCAGTGCTATGGATTTCGCATGCTTTATCATCTGATTGGATTTTTTCTGCCCCGACAAAACGTGACATTTCAAGCCAAACTCAAACGGCCCCCGTCCATTCATCCATTCATTCGCTCACTTGATCAGGCTGTCATTCAATCAGTTTAATGGCGCTCTCTGTTTTGTTATCTGACGTTTCCTCGCTTCCTTTTCCCGCTTTTTCCAACCGGAAGTTGTAATTAATGCGCGCCTCGGGGGCGTTTTCTGTTTCCGTGTCCCTGCCACCGAAGAAGTCCTGCTACGTGCCTCTGTGTGCGTTTATTTACAGCAAGTGCAGGCGGGACAGGACCTGTGCTTTGTCCTGTGTGTGTGTTGCAGGTGGCATTCGAGTGGCCAACAGATGATCCAAGGCGAAAGCCTAATGAATCCATGGACAGAGCGATGGAATTCCTCGATTGAACACGATTCGAGCATTTTTAATTTGAACTTTTAAAGCCCCAATCATTCGGCGTCTTTGCAATTAAAAGACCTCAGGTGCTGACATCGCAAATACTTTTCTATTAATGGAACACGTCAATCTAACTAGGTTGTACATGTCAAAATAAAAAAAAAAATATATATCGGTTTTGAAGGCTTTTTAAATTCCTTTCTTTGTCTATTAAATCCCAATAAAGCTAGTCAATAATTATACACAAAAAGGGGTCAAAGTTCTAAGAAACTGTAGTCAATTAATCATTTGTGATAGCCTAATGGCATTTATTCCCTGAGGTCACATTGAATGTGTTTCAACAAGCTGTGCTAAGTATTTTTCTTAAATGTATATGCCATGCCACAGTGATTTATTTTTGCATTTTCCTTAAATTTAAAAGTTAATCAATAATGCTTCATAAAATGGATAAGTTCCTGTTTTAAAGTCATAACTTCAAAAACTTCTCAAATTAAGTTGCTGTCCATCATCGAATTCTTGGCCTGTTCAATAAAAAATATTCATCTCATTTTACTCTCCACCCCCAGAAAATTCTTTTGCTCAATTTTCCAATTATGCTTGACAAAACATGAATTTTGCACATTCCAGTAATCTCATTTCGAGGAAAATTGAATCAACCTTTCCGGCGCTTGGCGAACTTCCATAGATAAGTCCCGAAAGGACATAGACAATCTCCTACTACTTCTGCGTGTGTTTGTGGGGGAATATTTGCCAAGTTCTGTCTGCAGAGGAATGCGCCAAGTTTTGCCCAAGAAGTTATGGCAAACTGGAGTGTTTTTCCACATTTTTTTGGAGGATGTTGTCCAACATCTTCCTTATTCAACGTGCTTCGATCCCGGATAAGGCTAAGGTCAAATGCCCGCTCCGTCGATGCCCTGAGCCCTTCACTTGCCGCCTCAGTGAACACGATTTGCTCCGGCTCACATATTGCCCTCCATGTATGCAATAAATTGCTTTGCCTTGGGCCCACACACGCACACCTGCAACGCCCCCAAAGTCCTGCCCGGTTTTTCTCCTCCTGCCCTTTTTTCCCTGCGGCTAAACGGCTAATTCGCCAAAACACAAGCGGCAAACAAATTGACTAGGTGGATGCGAGGGCCAAGGAGAAAGGCCACCTGAACGGCCATTTGTAAGAAGCCGAATCGAAATGACATTTCGGTTTAAGTGAAAAGCCAAAAGGGAGATGCCAATTTCAAAGCAGGCGAAGCGCGACCGGAAGTAAAGGCAAATAATGGTACGGTGGGCACTCGGGAAAGTAGTCCCTAAAAGCATTCCAGATTTTATTAACTCGGGGAGGAATATTTAAAATGTCTTAACAAGTTCAACTCTTAAACTCGCAACACTAACAAATAAAACAAAAAGTTATTACACATATTAAAATAATGAATATATAAACAATTGTATTAATAATCTATAAAATTGTTTTAGTTCTTTACTATAATTATTATTTCCAAAAATAAAAATGTAGTTTAAAAATGAAAATGCTCTTAAAAGGCAACACCTATTATTCCTATTATTATTAAAATGAAATATAATATATGATTTCGTTAGCCAGCGATCACGTTAGCTACAGGAAAAACCGTTGGAAAAGCGGAAGAGTCCGAGGAAAATGCTGAAAAGTGGCCGTAGTCACTGGCGAGGGACTGAGACAAAGGATAGAGCAGAAAGCAGAAGTCGGAGCACAGCCAGAGGCAAAAAACAAATGGCTAACAATTGACTTGGCCAATAAAGCATAAAGCCGTTAAATTCGAAAATCAATAACTCCCCGGCCGAGCGTTTCCGCCAATTGTGTCCTACATCCGGTTTCCATTTCGCTCTTGGTGTGGGTGCGGGGGTGTGCCTGTGTGTGTCGGCGTGACTGAGAGTGTGGGTGTGTCTGTGTGGCAAATGAAGGACGACAAATTGCCAAACGCGCCACGAACATTAAACAATTTTGCAATTTGTTTCCATTATTTTAAGCTGCCCCAGTGCCTGCCCCCCCAAATCACCTCCCCCTCCCTATCTGCCGAGAATCTTCCCTTCATAATTGTGTCAAGAAGGTTCATTCGCAGTCATTAGCGATGGAGGGCGTGTGCTTGTTAAGTCGTCCCACCTACTTTCTCGCCTGCACTCACTCGTCATCATCAGCGTGGGACGGCCTTGCCACCGGGTCACCCCCAGCCCACTTTCCACCCACCGTGCCCTGTCATGTGTCATGTGAAACAGCTGTTAATGATACAAGTGTCTCAGCTATTTCGTAAAAATTTACATTCCGCTCACTGGCTCTCAACTGCCTAGAGCCTAATGCCCGATGTCGAATGCCTCCTCCGAAGGCCATTTGTCCTAAATGATTACAAGATGTTCTTGGATGGGGAAACATAATCCCTGGCTTGCCTCCGTCGTCGATTGGGTAGCAGACCGAGAAATAGAGTCTTGGATCAACTGGCGCTTAAGTGGGTAATTGAAAAACATTTCGATGACAAAAACAAATTGGTTTTCTGCTCATTATTCACGAGTATCCAATTTATTCGATTTATTAGTAATAATAAGTAGGCATCGTGTTCAGAAAGCAACTTGATGGCCAAATAATGCCATGAAACTCTAGAAAACTATGTATTCTTTGGTAACTGGAAAAAGTGCCAAAAGAGATTATCCGTTTATTTGAACATTTGAATTTGCTGAAGCGATAAATGCTCTTTATAAGCATTAAAAATATTCTGGCAATTGAAGCAGTGTTTATGCTATGCATAAAACCACTTCTGACTATTTCACTCAATAGAATTCTGTTTTTCATAAATACAACTTCTAAAACTCAATTTGCATGGCCATCGTCGCTTTGTAGCGGCCTATAAATATTGTGAATTTATTTATTTTTCATTTCACCTTTTTAGCATTCAATTAGCAACATAATAATTGGCTCCATAAATCACAAGTTGCGAGGCGGACAAGCATTATCCTTCATTAGCATAAAATAAATTGATAGAATTGAACAAATTCTAAAGCTTTTAAGGCAAATGAATAATGGAAATCTAGCAGGCCGTATGCGCAATATTTTTGATCCAGTTTAATTAAAATAAAGTCGTCGGCATTAGCGGGGATTTCAATAACCCACATGCCAAGCCATTTTATCGGCAAAGTTTGGCAAGTGGAAAATGTTGGAGAACTCTTTGCGCAAATTTTCGACAGCCGCAAGAGTTGACGACATTTGCCTAACCAGATGCTGCCCATCAGGCAAGACAATCTCCGGGCCAATTTGATAATCCCCCAGCAGGGCAGCAACAACATCCGGGCTGTTAACACATTCGAGGCATCCAGCTCCCAACCCCATCTACAGCCCCACCCGTGTGCCCATCCCTCCCCCAAAAGCCACAAAAGCCTGCTTGCGTCAAGCGGAAAACTACGAAGCTGAGACATCGCTTCAATAATCCTAGACTTCATAGAGCTGGCTGCCTGCTTCGTGACTGCTGCTCGATGGCATTGGAAAATGCTGAGGGTTGCACTGGAAAAAATGGGGGTCAGGATAGGATAGAAGTATAATTTTTGATGGTATTAATTCATTTTAAACCATACCATGAGTCAGTTTTATGGAAAGATCCAATAAAATATCACAGTTCTAGAGCTAAAAATGAAAGAGACGTTGGTAGCTTTCTATGGAAAATTGTTATTAACAAAAGATTTTACTATATCATTTATAATAGTATAAATTAGTTTTAGAACGTAAGTAGATTTCCAAAGGCAGATCTCATTAAATATTTCAATTTCAGTACTAATAATTAAATATTTAGGATTAATTGAAGGAGGCCTTAAGTACAGTGCGAAACTTTCAAGTAACAAGTGAAAAACAAATGGAGATATAAATGCTTTATCATAATTTACATGTTTTTATAAACCTACAAAATATGTGAGATTGAACAATATTTTTTAGATAACTATTTTTTTTCTTACCTTTTATATGTACATTTTTGGCACCTTAGTATGACAAGATAACAAAAATAATAATTAACAAAAATGAAGAATAGATATCGTAGATAAGTCACGTTCTAATGGTTTACCTTCTTTTGCATATTTGGTATTTTCTGATTTGATACCTCAAAATAGGTGTTGCTATCTAAGTAATAGTATCTTTATAAAATTGAAATATCATTAAATAAAACATATAAAGAACGTGGATAATACAAATCATTTAATCTTTACATTTATATGATATCATTTATATGATTTTTGATTCATAACTCACTTGCTGATAAGCATTTTCCGACTACTTAAAGACGCTTTTAATCGTTTTCTCTGTAGACACGTGCTGTTTTTGAAAACAAACGGGATCCACATGCCTGTGCAGAGAGTGTGAGTGTGGCAATAAGTGAATGAATAAGTGAGTTGCCCGGTTTCGGGAGGGGAGGGGAGGGGAGGTCACGGCACCGCCTGATGAATATGTTGAAATCAATCAGGTTAGCCAAAAAGTAAGGCACGTTACCAGTACAGAGCCACCCCTGTCACCTCCCCGCACTTTCTTTCTTTCTCCGCCTGCCCCACGATTGGCTCATGATATGTGACTTGGGTACGTGAAAATTGCATTTCATTTCATTTTCTCCCCCCCCTTGGGAGGGGAAGAGCAGACTTCACGTCACGTTATGTCAGGCCCTGCGACGGGGGATACTTTCAGGTGTATGGGCCCTGCGAGTCGTCATCTTCCGCTGAGCCGTTGCATTTGACATTTCACTGTTGTATTTATTAAACTGGAGAGGCAGCAAAAAGACGAAAAGGGAAAATTTGGACCTGCCCGCCAGGCACTTCATAAACTCTCTCGCTTTCCTTCTAACGAATTCCCTTTCTTCCCGTGAACTTGTTAAAAAGTCATTATTTGGCCGTAAGTCGAGTTATTTTTCTTTCGGCTGCCTTGTGTGGTGTGTGCTCTTCGCTATATCAATTAAAAGTTTCGCCCTAAGTTGTAATCAAGCGAGTATCTGAGTATCTGAAAATGTGTCTGTAACGTATTTGTGTTTGCGTTGCCTGCTTTTGGGCGTGCCCAAGTGATTCTGCTAATGAGACGCTTGGCTAAAAGGAATCTGCTGCCACATTGTCTTGGCCCTGTTTCCCGATTCATCTGATGTCGGGCTTTTGTTGTGATATCTGCTCAAAGTGTGAAATTAGCCAGTTAATGACGGTACGAATTAGTTGGATTAAGCGTGCCCCAAGTGATGCAGTTCGTTTCCATTTGACTGAGCAACTTTAATTGCTCGAAAGAGCCTGCAAAGGAAAATATTTGCCTTGGGCACAATAGAGAAAATGGTGTTGCAAGTTCTCAGAAATTGCAATTAAACTGGCTAAGGCGTTGGTTTAAGCCTAATGTAATCAATTTGCAAATGTTTAGTTTATTTTGACAAGGGGATAATGAAGATAATAGTGTCATAATTATTGGGTATTGTTGTTTGGAATATCCAGAGTTTTTATCTCAGTATCTTAGTAAAACTTGGTTGAGGTTCTTAGATAATCATTCATACTTGAAAATCGCAGCAATTTCCTAATTTAAAACCCTAACTCTTATGCAATCTCACGTAGAAGATCAGCAAAGTTTGCATGCGTTGCTTGGTTGGGTTTTTCATGAAAACTATCTGGATTTTCGCGCTTTATCAGTACCACGTTGCCATGGCAGAGGTTGCTTTGGGTAGCCAAGTTTTATGAATGGATGTTATCGGCGGCCGTCTGAAGCGAAAGCGTTTCCATGAATGTACCTTGTGCCCCCACACCCACCCACGGAAAGTAGAAAAATAAATGAAATAAAACAAATTGATATACCGCTGTTGCTTTTCTTTCATTTCGCTTTGTCGTGTGTGCGTGACATTTCGAGAATCACGTTCAACCACAAGCGGCGGCAGCGATATCCCGATACATCGATGCCTGGGTAGTTATGGGTGCCGTGTCCATATGGATGTGGACGTGGATGTGGATGTGGATGTGGATATGGATATGGCCACGCACACCCTCGCAGTGGCCCGGTATTTATAACGATCTAACTAAATGGCTGGCACATGCTTATTCCTACGGGGTGTTAAAGCCGAAGCAGAGGGTTCGGCTTTAATTCGCGGCTTCCCAACTCTATTCAAGGTTTGGAATTTAGTGTGTGAGCATTTAAAAAATATGCAACACTTTAAATCAAATTAAATTAAAGCCAACACATTTAATGACCTTACCAATGCAAGAAAATTGACCATGAAAATCATATTTAAGTCATATTATTTAACTGCCATTCAGCACAGCAATTACTTTAAAATCAGCCTTAATTACTTATTTGCCTCTATTGTACGTGTTCGTATCTTTTAAAATTTGCCGGGCCCATTTATTATACTTTTACTTTGTGTTAAATGTAATTGAAATGAGCGACAGCGTCGGCAAAATAAATAACGTCAAGCAATTTTATTCCATTGTGCCGCCGTAATTTCTTTTCAATTAACAATAGCGAAACGGAGCAAAATTGGCAAAAGCAAGAGTGGCCGCATGGGGCAGGGGCAGGGGCAGGTGGAAAACTGGGCTGCTGTAAGAGCTACAAATTGCTGGAGTCTTTAATACAAACAACGAATGCATTCACAAGCTGTGTTTAATTTCTCCCACAAAGGAGAGTTTCCTGCTCGCAGGGGCGGCGACTCGGGGGAAATTGCAATAACAATCCACCTTTCATTTAAGCCCTCGGAACTGGGACAATTTGCAGAGCTTAACTTTGTTCTCCAGCGTTTGTTTGTTATTATTTTTTGCCTTTTGCTTGTTACTGTTGGTCAACATTTTCGTTCTTGATGCCGCTCTTTTTGTTATCGCCCATCATCGGACTTTTGCCGTCTTTTCATTTACTTCCTTTCATTGCTCCGCACAATTTCCGCACTGACATTTTACAATTGTCCGTGGCACGGACACTCGCCGACAAAATAATAGCAGTCAAGATGTTATCCGCAGTTTTATGCAATTATCTGTGAGAATTACAGGTTTAAGTGCACTTTCGGAGGGTTTTCATGTCTGAAAGTTTATGCAAAACGCTTGTTATGGCTATGCAAATCGTTTTTCGGTTGGACGAACTTTTGTTGACGGTTTTCGTATCTGAAAGTATATTATTTCTTATTTATTTATATTTATTTCATATTATTTCATTGTGCTGTAATTTCATTGCATTTAACCTTAATATTTTCCCATAACATAACTGCTGAAAGTATTAAAATAATATCAAACCCTGATGAACCAACAGCAGCTATAATAGAAGATCAAACTTTATGGGTATAACTTTACATACAAAACGTATTTTAAAGAACATTAAAATTAGGACTACCTAGTTGATACTAAAAAATTATTTCGTGTTGTTATACGATTTATTTGGATATTAAAAAAAAACGTTATAATATTTAAAATATTTCAAATTATTTTAACTTGTTTAATTTGAAAGTTATGGAAATATAGAACTACCACTCACAGTTCTCAAAAATATAATCACGACCTTTAAAATTATTTGAATATTAAAATTGTTTGAATTTTATTTCATTATTTGTTTATACAAAGAGCTATTTGTTTTAAAAATATTTATGAGATATGCGATAAATTTCGAATAACTGAAACCATTTTAAAGCTATAACTTTTGGGTTTTTTTTTCTTCTACTAAAAACGTACTTCAGATCAGTTAGCAGTCGTGCCTACGATGTTGCCCCCGACTGTACGAGCTATGTGTAGTTTCCACTTACTGATCTCTGCCATTGCCCCGACGTCATCCATCGCACATAGATACCCACTCGCAGCGCCACGTGCATAAACATTTCTCAGCTGCCTTTTCTCTCTGTTGACACAAATCATTCGCTGGAAGTGTCGCTCCCGTTTCCATTGGCCCCTCTTCCTGTCCCGGCCTGCTCCGCCGCCTCCCCCTCCTGATGGCCATTCTTTCTTGACAACTTTTGTGTTTGGTCTTGGTGTCCAAATGTATGGGCACCCGGGCTGGAACCGCTTTCCTATCTCGTACTTCGTATCGGTTACACTTGGATGGGATGTGAAAAGCTTCAGACGACGGCGAAAATGTTTGCACAGCTAAGAGTTCTGAGCACGGAGACTAAAATTCTTAGGGGGCGAAGGGAATGTGTGATCTTCTTCCATGCTTCAGAGTGCAGGCCTTTATTGAGTTTTAAGCGGTTCCCAAAAGATATTAAGATCCGCAGATCCAATAGAATTACACACAAATATTTAATTTGAGGCAAGGTATTTTTGCAAATATCCTTTTCGGCAGCCGTCCAACTATTGCCAAGTTCCTGTCCCGACTCAAATCAACATTCCGTAGTCGAGCATTGCTAACCCAGAAAAGAAAACGAGAGATGGCCAGCTCGAAAAAAGAACGAACGAACAACTTTATGAACATTTTTGCACTTGTCTACTCGGTCCACTGCCAAACAAAGAAAATATGTAATTCAAAACATTGTTCGAGTGTTCCAGTTTTTAGTGTTCGAGTGTGTGTCTGTGAAGTTGTTTATAGAACTTTGCACCACATAGCAAGAATGGCGGAGGCACACACGAGATACCGGAGAAGGAACTTGACCATGTCGCTGCCCGGCTGCCGGTTGCCGTTGTTGGCCAAGCCGTTACTCGCCTGGCCTCTGGCACTGGGCCGAAATTGTTAGTAATCTTGATATTTAAATACATTAAAAAGAGTTAATTTCCAAAAAGAATGATCTCAAAAGATGGTCATTACAGTAGAGGAGTTGTATAACAATAAGGAGACAGCCTTTTCTGATTTTATGGTTGAAAAAGGTTGTTGAATTCAACTTGACTTTGAACCCCTTTTTGTGCAAACTGAAAATATTTAATTAAATATTATTATATTCTATGAACCGCAATATGCCATTTATATTTTGGTTGTTGCTTGTTAATTTAAAATATTCTCATGGAAAGCACGTGTTGTCCTTATAGAATCTTCGTTTAATCCTACTTTTCTCAAGAATTTTGAAAGTCCCTTAATTTTTATATAAAATTTTAATAATATGTTTGAACTTCAAACTTTGAAAAGCTATCATATTTGTCAGATAAATCATAAAATCATACTTTTAGAAATTTCAGACTGAAGGATTCTGGTAATACTCGAATTTATTCTATAACTCAAGATTTTGTCGTCCTAGTTCTTAGATATAACTGTTTTGAAAACCTTAAAAAAAATGTAATAATTTTTCCCCTGTGCCTTTTAAACTCCTTTTGTCTCCCCCTGCCATTATCACGGAGCATGATGAGCTTCCCGGCTGCTCCTTTTCCACTACCATCGTGGACTCAGCTCCACTCGCCCAGCTCGACTCCGCTCGCCTAATGGATGTCTCTTTGTTTGGCTAGGTTCTGTCGTATCTGGTTTTTTGAAGTCGCATCTATCCGTACGCCACTCAACTCCACTCGGGCTCCCCTTCCGCCTCGACCCGTTTCCGCCAGCCGAGCCATCGAGTGAAATTGCGCAAGCAAACAAACACATCCATTCTCGTTGTTGGCGGCTTGTTGTTCGGACCCAGACCCGGACCCATCCCACTACTACTAGCCGCACTATCGGCCATTGGCACTCGCCCCCACCCACACCCACACCCACAGACGTATCTATGTTTTATCCCTGCAACTCTGCTGCTCTTCCGGTGCGGAATAAATTTTAAAAAATCTTTTTGAGAGCCATTTACTGGACCATGTCAAAGCCAAAAGCCGAAATGCTGTCTGCTGGTGGCGCTGAAATCTAAACATTATGCAAATGCTCTTTGATATTATTGAAGAGTTGGACAGTGTAAACAGTGTGGGCGGGATTGATCAATGCTGTGGCAGTGCCTGAATGGATTTGGCCAGAGCGATGGGAAATATGTGTGCTGAAGTTACAAATAAATATAAAGTCATTTTTGATATATTCCTGTTATAAAGTAGATATATTCATACATCCAAGGAGCACTTTGACTCAATTAATTCCCAAAAAAGCGATCCCTCATCCATTTCCCTGTCGCATTGCTCCTTAGCCTCTCCATTCCCCAAACCATGCCAACTATTT
Source organism: Drosophila biarmipes (assembly GCF_025231255.1). Classification (NCBI taxonomy): domain Eukaryota; kingdom Metazoa; phylum Arthropoda; class Insecta; order Diptera; family Drosophilidae; genus Drosophila; species Drosophila biarmipes. The sequence goes on along the minus strand of NC_066616.1, from coordinate 11,885,317 downwards.
GATCCCATTGCGGAACCAGTTCCCCAGCCATGGCCAATCCATTTTTGCACGATTGCCAAATAAAGGAGGAAAACATATGCAAAAAAAGAGAACGAAACCAAACAGTAAAGCAAATCGAAAATTGTGTCATAACATTAAAAACAAGTTGGCCTAAAACCTGAACCTATCCCACCAATGCCCATGATCGCCTTGGCGGTGGGGATGATGACGATGACCATGGTAATGGGGATACTCGCATCTGTTATGGGGGACCTGTTTTTTGTCCAGACTCGAGCACAAATGGCAGTGCCAATGGTCTGTCTTCGGACTGCTGGCTGGATGTTGAATTATGGAGGAGCCTGTTTGCGCACAAAGTGGGTCGTCTTGCTCTTGGTCGTGGTCTTGGTCATGGAATGGAGTGGAATGTGATTTGTGGCCCGAACAATGTGTGAAAATGGCCCGACGACAACTTGACTTATCTCCCCCTTTCGCCCCTTCTCCTTGCAGCGAATGTGTTTCAATGATGTTACTGCCTTCGGGGCGTTCGAATAGTGATGTCTATCCGCTACAAAATGCCGCCAACACAACAGCAACATCGACCGGAGCAGGAGTAGCAGCCGGAGGAGCAGGGGGAGCCGGACCCGGAGGAGTACCAGCAGGAGGAGCCACTTCCAAGCCCAAGCCCTTGCTGCTGACAGGAACATCATCGCCTCAATTGACAGCGCTGCCGACAACAAATGGCTCCGTTGTCCACGCCACGCCCACCCGCTCCAACGGATGTTCGCAGCCCCCATCCACCTCCGCCTCCGCCCCCTCCGCCGGCATGCCGGCGACACTGGCCACAACAATGGCAGCCCCGTCTGCCGTCACCGGAGTGGAGTCGACGACCACGGAACTTGGAATTGGCAATGGCACTAGCTGCGGCAGCGGCCCCGTCAGCGGGATCTATGGGCCACTCCTGGGTCAAAGTCACGGGAGTGTCATCGGCGGCGTGGCCGAAAATTGGCCAGAAATTGACGGGCACTTGGAGGCCATACAGGAGAAGCTCAAGCCCGGTTGGAGCGTGCATGTGGGCAAGGAGGGCAGGCTCTACTACTGCAAGTGAGTAGCTATTACTGAAAATGTTATGGGTATTATATAAATATATATAAATAAGGAAATCATTTTAAAGATAATTAATAATTTATTATATTTTTTATGGAAGTTAATAGGTTTTATTTTGAATTGGCTGCAGTATTTCAGTATCATCCTAAAGGTTTCATTTTGTAAATCCATATATATAAAAACCTATTATTTCGGTCTTTAAGGATTTTAAGAGACTCTTTTTAAAATATTTATCTTACAGAGTTTTCCAAATATTACAAATTTATTGTTAAGAATGTGAAAGAAAAGGCAGTTATATTAATATCATAAAACATCTTGGGGTTACAAAGACATTTTAAAATATGTCCAATTAAATAAATATAAATATAAATAAGTTAATTTAAAATATTGAATTTTATGGAGTTTTTTAAATGTTAAATATTTACTGTTTAGGAAACCAAAATAATTGCCAATTATATTAATACTTTAAGTCACGTTTTCACTGCCATAACATTTTAAAATATTTTCAGTTTGAAATGTTCAATCTCTAACATTGAATCTTAAATAGTTTTCTGAATATTACCAAATTTTAGAAATAATGTAAATAACATTTTTACAAACATTTTAAACTGTGTTGGGACTGCCTTGACATTTTTAAATACTTCCAGTTAAGAACCAGAACATAAAGCCCTTACTATTTCCAAGTTGTTGGTCTGACTAACAACGCTCCCAGCACTTTAAAACTGCGCCTGCACAAAACAGATTTATTTTCATTGCCAATTAGGATCCTTTCAGAACTTTCGGGAAATGCTAAATGATTTATGGTCTCTGCCAATTAGTTGTCCTGCAAGGCTGCAAATGTCAAGCCCCTTTGGTATGGTTGCTGCTTGCATTTTGTAAAAATTCTGGCAATAAATTCCTTCTTAGGTTTAAGGGCTTACTTTCTAATGCTCAACTTAAAAATAACTATTTTCAACATTTGTTGTAGCAACATTTATTATTTGCGGCAAACTTTCGTTGGTGGGTTCTGAAAAACCACTTTAATAACCCCGCTCGCCACGCACAAAAGGGAATATTTAACAAGGCAGAAAGTCGGGCGTTTATTTAGCCATTAGCATGGCCAAAGTTTCAGCATTTCAATGCTTGGCCCACTGACGAACTGGCAGAGTGGCAGGACGGCAGACCCACAGACTTAGAGACCGACGGACGAGGGTCTACTTTGGTCCTGGCCCGGCCAGATGGCTCGGATGTGGCTGAGGACGCTGAATGGCGACCGAATGCTGGGCTCTCTGCTGCACATAAATTGATTATGCACAAAATTCTATTAAATAATTTTACACTTTGTTGCACATCAAACTGAAAGCGCACAAAATGCCATAACAGGAGGGGGCTCCGCTCCATGGATGTGGGACTGCCACTGGGGCGATAGACTGAATGAGTGAGCAGCGCTGTTTGGGTTCCCTGCCACCCAGCCCAGCCCTGTGCCAGAGCCATCCCCCGCCCGCCGAGAGTGTGCAAAAGTGCAAAACTAATTATCACAATTGTGTGCAGTCAGGAAATGAAGAAAGACAGCAACGGAAGCCACCAAGGTGGCTGATGTGGGCTGCAATTGGATTTGGCTGGGGTTTCGCTCGGGGTTCGGGATCCGGATCTGGCCGGGGTTCCACAGTCGGGCTTCTGCAGTATCCGAGGTTCTATGATTTCTAATCTAGTTTGGGTAGTCTGGGGACGATTTCTGTGGAAAGGTCAGGATTGTCTGCAAATATGCATATCCCCACTATCAGTAATAGATAAGTTTAGAAAATATTATTATATAGGTTTCCAAGAAGTAGTATTTCATTATTATTAAAACCAAAGCTTGGGAAACATCTAATATAAATTGGAAAATATTTTAATAAAATGATATTCCTAAACATATAATTCATTTGCACTTAAGTAAGTTTCCTTCTATGAAAACACCAATAAACTAGGTGTAGAGTCAGAAGACAAACAACAAACTAAATCTCTGTTATTATTACTTTGATTGAAACTACCAACTTACTACCAAACGACTTGGAGGTTCACTCGACAAGAGTTCCCCTGTAGTTGGCTCTGAATGGGGTGTGGATTGGGTCTGGGTTTAGTTTTAGCTCTGCGGCCCCGATTATGGGTTGCTGTTTATTGCAAAGTCGAGCAAGTAACCCAATTAGCTCTGATTAATGTCAATTGAAATGCATTTCTAGCGCACCCACAGGGACAAACAGACAGTTGCTGGTGGTAACGTGGCTACAAATAGGTTTTCTGAATCAAGAGGAGGTGGGAGGAGGCCAAGAGTTGACCACAGGTTCAGGGTCAAAGTGGCTGCAGGGGCAGGAGCAAGTGGGCGAGCTGTTGCATGATTCATAAATAGAAAGATGGCTAAATATTTGCCCACGCCAAGCGGAGGATGCAGCCGCAAATCATTTAATAACGAGCATGAATAAGTGGGCACTCAACAGTTGTTTGAGTGGAAAACATTAAAATTTTCCGGCAATTTAATATTCAACCACAATTTCCTACCCATCAAGAGCTGATAAGTTAGCTTTTTAAAGACTAAATCTCTCTGCGGTTCCTGAAAATATAAGATACTTTTCCGCTATATTGGATTACAAATTGCAGCTGACAGCTGACTGAGCAATAGTAATCATCCACCGTAAGGTATTCTCATTTAAAGTCAATATCGACAGAAATACTAGAGCTAACATTAGTTATTTTTTATCAATGATGGTTAAGGAATGTTTGGCGAAACATATGTATTTTATAGGATATTGACTTACTTCAACAAGTGTTTGATGTTTCTTGAATGACAGAGTATCAAATGGCATTTCTTTAACTTTTTCAGTCACATGACGCAATCCGCGGGCTGGCTGCCTGCCGTCGAGGATTGGAGCAAGCATGAAGAGCTCTCGTATGGCTGGGAGCGTGCCATAGACTCCAAGGGTCGGTCCTACTATATCAAGTGGGTATCCAAAAATATTGCCAATATTAAATACGAATTACCAATTTAATCCCCTCTAGCCACCTCAACAAAACGACCACCTACGAGGCGCCCGAATGCATACGCTGGGATGAGCATCCTCCGGAGCCAAGACTTGTGCAACTCCAGAGGAATGCCAGCTTGGGATTCGGATTCGTGGCCGGGAGTGAGCGCCCCGTGATCGTGAGATTCGTGACGGAGGGCGGTCCGAGTATTGGGAAACTGCAGCCGGGCGATCAGATCCTGGCGGTCAACGGGGAGGATGTCAAGGATGCGCCACGGGACCATGTCATCCAGCTGGTTCGGGCCTGTGAGTCGCAGGTCAATCTTCTCGTGTGCCAGCCCATGGCGCACTGCGTCCTTCCGGGCCGCAAGTCCACACTCCTCTCCGCCGGAAAGCGAGCCAAGCTGCGATCGCGTCCTAGTCGAGTTCGATTCGCAGAGAGCGTCTGCGTCAACGGAGCCCCACTGTTTCCGGTGAGTTTAAGGACAGCTATCTGTTTGTGGTATCACTTCAATTGTTTAAGAAAGTAGGCTACGGATTTGTTCATAGGGTTTTCAAAAAAAAAATCACTTAAGTAAGGTCACTTAAATTTTTATTTGATCTTAAAATAACAAGAATCAAGAAAGAAGGACTTTGAATGTGATAAAGGAACATTAAAGGTCCTAATACATGAAAAAAGCAACAAGATCTACAAAAAATTTATTCACACATAATATTTTTCTTTTGAATATTTTTAATGATTATAAATACTTATTTATACAATACTTATTTATGATATTTCATTTTAAAATTTTCAGCCCTCGGCCTTCTCCCTGGGCGACATCTGTGTGCCCCCGATGGCCAACGTGCTGAAGGTGTTCCTCGAGAACGGGCAGACCAAGTCCTTCAAGTACGACGCCACCACCACGGTGCAGGATGTGGTCAGCTCGCTGCTGGACAAGCTCTGCCTCTGCTGCGGAGAGCTCTTCAGCCTGGTGCTGGAGCACGTGAAGAGCTTGAAGCGGAACAAGCTCACCCTCCTGGATCCCCAGGAGTCGCTGGCCAGGGTGGGTCCATGGCCCAATAAACGGCTTCTTGAGAGTGGAATCTAATTTACTTTTGAATTTCCGCCTGTTTCCCCTCGCAGATTGCCGCTCGTCCTGGGGCGCACAAGCTGAGGTGCCTCTTCCGCATCACCTTCGTTCCCATTTCGGCCGCCGAGCTGGCGCAGCGGGATCTGCACGCCCTGGACTACCTGTACTTGCAGTGCTGCAACGATGTCAACCAGGAGAGATTTGCCCCGGAGCTGCAGCCGGAACTGGCCCTCCGACTGGCCGCCCTCCACATGCACCAGCACGCCCTGGCCAACAACTTTGCGCCCGCCAAGCTCACCGTCAAGCTGGTCGAGTAGGTTCAGCCGCATCCCCGGGATGCCATCCCTCTGAGTACATAAAACATCTTGCTCCTTTCAGACGCGAGTTCGGGCTGGAGCGCTTTGTCCCAGTCAGCCTGTTCGAGGGCATGAAGCGGAAGGAACTGCGCCGGCTGATTTCACACTTCCTGAAGCTCAACGCCGAGATGACGGGCTCCTCCAGCAAGGTCCTCACACAGCTGCAGGTGAGTTTGGGGCTATGAAAAGGGCTTAAAGTGTACCAGAATGGGCGGGTAGGGAAAAATGTTGCTTGTAATTGAGTTCAGACTGAGTTGTGCTTTTGTGTATCTGCTTCAGCTTATAAGAAACATAAAAAGCTGCTCCTTAAATTATAAAAAACGAGTATGCCTTGATAGTACTTTATTATAAATCGTGGTATCTATGTCGTTTGTACCACAGTTTAAGTTTTAAATATCCTATGCAGATCCTATAAGCAAGACAATACCTTGCATTCGTGATTACTTATAAAAGTCCCCTTCTCTTCCAGGCCAAACTCCATTATCTAGATATAATCGCTAGCTTACCCAGCTATGGAGCCAAATGTTTCAGCACAAACCAAAGAGAGGGCGTCGAGCGCGTCCTGCTGGTGAGTCCGCGCTTCGGACTGAGCCAGATATCCAGTGCCCGCAATTCGGTGGTGAGTCTGTCGGGAATCTCTTTGGAGTGCAATTTTCTATAACTAGCATGCGTCTCCAAGCAGCCCCAACCTATTTCCGCCATCGAGGACTTCACCCACGTGGTGGTGAGCCGCGAGGACGACGTCACCTGCAGCGTATCCATATTCATGCTCGGGGATCGAGCTGTGAAGTTCATCATGGAGGACCGAGACGGCTGCGAGTTCAGTCTTGTCCTTGGAGGCTACTATCGACTGCTGACAGGTGAGGAATAACTATGAGAATTCGATAAATCGTCTTTTCACAAATTGGAGAGTAAACTTACTTAAAGTGCAGACTAAAGTCCTCTCGAATTAGTTTTTTGGGATGAAGCGATCCTAAAATAGGAGCTTAAAGTTGAAACTTGTTTAAATAGAGAAACTGGAAAACTGAGACTCTTCTCGAGTGAGAATAGTTTCTTTTATTTTTGCAAAATTTCCAGGAATTCAGTTATCAGAATCTTTATAATTTTTCCTCTTCCATTCCAGGTAACAACCTAAATATTCTGCGAGAACGGGAGCCCAACGACGAGGACAACTCGCCCGGCTTCCTCTCCCAACACACAGTGCTCCCCGCGGGATGGAGCTACCTGCTCCCCTTCCACACGCGGGCGCACAGCGTCAACTTCCTTATGGCGCCGCCCTACCACCCGCTGGTCCAGAGGCCGCAGCTCCAGCAGCAGACCTCCGCTCAGGCGCAACCCGCCTCGCTGCCCTACGCCATGGATCTGGACCTGCACAGCGTGATGGCCACCGAGCTGCTGGAGGAGGCGGCCAAGGATTCGGGGCTGAGCGACAGCAGTGGCAGCAACTACTGCGAGGGACGCAGTCACTCGGGCAGCCATCAGCTGGAGGCCAAGAACGAGCAGGTGCTGCGGAGGGTGCAGGAGCTGCAGCACCTGGTTCAGACCTCCGAGCAGTATCTGAGTGAGCAGGAGCAGGGAGGCGGAGGCGTTGGAGGAGGAGGAGGAGTGGCCATGCTGGAGTTCGACTCGGATTGCGATAGTCTCAACAGCAGCAAGGTCTCCTCCACGGAGGAGTCGCAGGGCGGAGGGATCTTGGGACCAGGAGTGACCATACCACCAGGACATCCCCTCAAGCACAGTGATTCCCTGACGCTCCTGGCGGAGACCATTAACCACGAGCTGAGTGGCATAACCCAGGGATTGAACGCCATTCCAGAAACCGCACCCGTTTCCACATCTGCTCCGGCCACTCCAGCCACTCCGAAGCGGAAACCCAGTCTGTGCAGCACCTCCAGTCCGCGACCGCAGAGGAAACTGAATGGTTTCAGTCAGCTCCTGAGCGACCTGCAGGCCCTGGGCACCGATTTCTCCCAGAGCGAGAGTGACTCGGAGTCGGTAGCCTCGCCTGCCCAGTCGCCCACGGCCAGGAGACCGCAGATGATGATGCTCCAGGCGGCGGGAACGGGAGCAGGCTTGGGACCACCAGTCAAGCAGCAGCTCTCCCAGAGGAGCAGCTTCGGCCTGCACAGTCCCGACGGCACGCACTTCGGGGCGGAGACCAAGGACTACAACCTGCGGGAGTACCTGCAGCAGCTGAAGGAGATCAGCAACGCGGCAGCGGCGGACACCGATGTGGCTGCCCGCCAGCTGTCCGAGATCTACGGCTTCGAGGTGAGGGAGGACACCTTCATCGAGACCGACACGGACCTTATAGATCTACGTGCCATTCCGCCACCCCAGACCCCCGATGAGCTGGACTCGCTGTCCCTGATGAACGCCGCCCCGCCCAAGGGCTTCGAGGGCAAGGCCGAGGAGCTGGACAGCTTCCTGCAGCAGATAATGGTGGCCCCGCCCACCCAGAAGGCCACGCCCGCCAAGGAGCTCACTCCCGAGGAGATTATGTCGTTTATAATACCACCACCCCCGAATCTGGAGCAACAGCAGGTGACGGAGGCGCCACAGCCGGCGGAGGCGGAGTGCCTCTACAGCAACTCGGTGCAGGCCAAGAGGGAGTTCTTCCAGTCGGTGGCCAACGGCAACAGCGGTGCCCACTCACCGCATGTCATTGAGTACGCCACCGTGGAGCGGAAGAGCAAGTTCAGCTGCTGTCCCACCAGCAAGCGGGAGGAGCAGCCGGAGGAGGACGAGGTGCAACCACCTCCCAGGACGCCCACTTCCGAGCAGCTGTCCCCGCCGCCGGCGAGACCACCGAAGAGTGCCGAGTTACTGCAGCGCTACTCGCCCAAAAAGCAGGTGAGGATTGCCCCCAGCCCGGTGATGATGCAGCCGCAGGAGAGCAGGAGGGAGCAGCTCTGTCCACCACAACTGCCGCCGAGGGGGAGCCCCACGCTGGACGGGAGTGTGCCTGGCAGTGCCGCAAACCTGGTGAGTGGTGGTCCCAAGAAACCCCCGCTGCCGCCCATCGCCAGTCGCCCGCGTCCCTCGAACGGGGTGAATGCCTCCCCAAACCCCTCGTCACCTGGAAGTGCACAACCTGCCCACCACTACTCACCACCCATACCGGCCACCGTCCGCCTGCCCCATCTGAACCAAGCCAACGGGACGGGAACCATGCCCCTGCTCCCCAAGAAACCGCAGCAGCTGCATGGCGAGAAGTTGTTCCTCAAGAACGGCCACCTGATTGACGGCGAGGCGCTGCTGGCCAAGACGGATGTGGCCATGGCCGGGCTCCTAATCAAGTTGGACCAGGTGGCCGCCCAGTGCTCGGTGGCCCAGGCGGCCGGGGGAGGCACCTCCATCGACGAGGAGAAGTTCCAGCGTGCCCGCAACGAGCTGACCGAGCAGACCCTGGCCTTGGTGACAGCCAGCAAGTTCCTGGTGGCCTCCATGTCGGACATGACGTTGATTACCCTGCCGGAACACCTCACCTCCTGCCTGACGGCCATCAGGAGGATCACCGAGCTGGCCCAGGACATGACCAGGCACACCTCGGCCCCCCTGCAGACGCGGAACATAGTGCTCAAAGTACACGATGTGGCGAGCAGCTTCAGGGAGCTGGTGGGCGTTGAGATCGGACCCATTGGGGCGGGGCAGCTGGCCTTGCAGGCCGAGTGCCTGGCCAATGTGCTGGCCACCCTGCTGCGGTCCCTGCGCGTCTTCTCCCCATAACCCAGAGGGATCGCAGGAGGCGCCAACGGAGAGGCTGTCGAGGCAATCGAGGCACCCGCAGACAGAACCGAAAGTGACTCCATACCGCTCGCTCGTCTGTCCATGTGTAAATCCCCCTGCACCACCTACGTCTAGATGGATCCCAACATATATTTATATATCCAAAAATACATCTTTCGAACTAATTTACAGGTAAGGGGCCGCGTCAGAGAGTCGATGGTCTGATGGCTCCTTAGGCCTAGCCACGCTTAATCCTCACGTGCGACTAGTGTCGAACCGGAATGCGGAAGCTCAAACGAGGGGTTCGGTGGGGCTGTGGTGGGTGTGTTCAGGGATCTAGGGGTATAGTTTATAGGACAAGACACATATCGCAGAAGTTTTCACGGGACTAAGACCTTTGTGCTACATATCTTAAAATGCATGTTCCTGGCCTATTCAAAACCACTTTCGAAGAGTACAGCATATCAATTTGTATCCTTTAAATCAATGCTTTACGATTCTTCTGATTAATCTATATTCGAAGTTGAAGGGTTTCCCATTTTATTTAATAAATAATTGCAGATCATAGCTTGGCTTAGCTCAATATTATCCCAAGTACCATATCGAAAAGTTTATATTTCTATCCCTTGAACACACGCCGCCACACTGCCAGGAACTCTATACAAAATATTTCTTAAATATAAAAAACGATTAAATATTCTAAAATAAAACAAAAAACTCTCTCAACTTACGCATGCAACTAACTCGAATTTCTATGTAATCTCCTGAAAATCAACTATTTTTAACTACATTTACACATATATTACTCTCGAACCCCAGTACTGCTCTGAGTACCCAACCCCAACCCATCCCTCACCCGAAAAACAGGAAACCAATTTAGTGGAACACCATGACTTGATTATCTAGACCAATTTATATGAGAACTAACGTGAATATGTTTATTAAATTATGCTATTAGTATATTTTCTTATGTACATAATTTACACACATACCTAATACCATAAATATACAAGTATTATACATAAATATTATAATAAAATTGACCAAACAATAATCAAAATTTTAACTTGTGATATAAAAAAGGAAAAAGTAAAAGCAAAAAAATGAGTTATTGAAGATAAACTTTTACATTTTCTTTGTTTAACAAATGTTTTAACAGGATTATTTGTTGGAGAGCGATCAACTTTTTTGTTATTGTTTACGTGTCATACCTTTTGTTGTAGTTGTTGGCGAAGTACAAGAATGCGCACTAAGTTGTAGCTTTAACTAATTATACATATTATGAATACAATACGATTAAACATTAATCAGCGGGGGCAGAATCTCGAGAATATCCGTTTCAAATATAACTAATCGATACTTGTTTTCAGTTTGTTTGGAGATTTCCGTTGAAGCAGGCACTCACATATGCATAGTAACATAACCACATGATATATACGTGCAAGAGTTATACAAGTATGAACTAAAGTAATAATACGCATTAAGTAAACATAATCAAATGTACAATGTAAAACAATGTAACTGTTTATGACTTAACGAGAACAAATTCGCAATGCATATGAAATTGTATGGGATAAATTCAATAAATAAACCAAAGTAAAATAAAGCCAGTTGCGGTTCTTGAATGGTGTGTGAGTGGACTTTTTTGGGGATTCTTAATAATGGTATCGCGCTCCATAGGACACTCAAAAACGTTTCATATCTTCAGGACTCCATGGCCGCTCAAATACGTATGTGTTGTATGTATTTATATTTTAGGCCGATGAAGGAGATGCCAAGGTATATAATTGTGTTTCTTTTTTAAACTAATTTAATTTAAAATAATTCTTCTTTAGACTTGCCTTACCATCAGCTAGCTGCGGCGAGCCCCAAAAAGGCGGCACAAATAATAGAAAATGTATACAAATCTTAATTACGAGTTAAAAAATCGACATTATAATAATAAACTTATTAAAAACTATAAAAATTTCACTATTTTTCAAGTTTTTAAATCCGTACGTTTTAATTTTTCTGATATGGTAGCCCTCTATTCTGCCTCTTGAAAGCTTCTTGCTGCGAAATTCATTTAGCGAGGACACACCCCTTATGTTCTACAGCCATGTCCAACAGCGCTGTTAAGATGCAGTGCAGGCATCTGTTAAAGCGCTGTTAAAATCCAGCAGTGGCTCTTACGTTTGCTTACGTTGAGGGCACAAAAATGTCGGTACTTTCCAAAAATGCATGTGCGGTCACACTTTCTTTCTTTTCAGCGCTCTCTCCTCTCTCGGGAGAGCGCGAGGAGAATTCTTGCATCTCTTTTTTACTGACACCTATCTCCCTTTTTAAGTCTTACGCCTGCCTACGTTTCCTTACGTTTGCTTACGTTGCGGCACAAAAACAATGTTACCATTCGTTGATTTCGGCGTTTGGCCACCAAAAAGTCACGGTGAAGTATTTAATTTTTAGCTCGTTTTGTGACAGCCACAACCCTAGGCGGAATCACAAACAAATCACTCTATTTTCCAATCGCGAGCGGGACGGTTCAAACAGCGCGCCTCTTCGTGGCGATTTCAAAGAGTTTCCTACCAAGTCGGTCGCTTCCTGGCTGTCGGACGAGTTTTCGAAGAACTCGGGAAGGGATCTGAATTGTGCTGAGCAGTGGAAATCGCAGAAAGTGCCCCGTGTGGCTCTAGTAACCGCCTTAGAGAGCCAGAATCGAGTCGAATCGAAGCGCAAAGAAAAAAGTTTTCGTCTCCCGAGGCCCGAAAACCACACAACGGCGAATGAAAAGTGCGCAAAAAGATATATGTAACACGACGATTGCCAGGAAGACACGGAAGCGAAGGCAATAAAAAGTACGGCGAACGCAATCGTTACATATTACTCATTCGCTCGGTTGGAAAGTTCTTCTTTTGTGCAGAAATCAGAAAATCAGAAAATCGACGACGACCACACATCAAAATAAATTACTAGAAAAAATAACCACAACAACAACAAAGCATCCTCAAGAATCTCGCTCCCCCTCTCTCTCACTCTCTCTCTCTCGCCCACTCTCCTCCCTTTCTCTTGACGAAGGCGGAGAAAGAAGCAAAGCGAGACAACAAAATAATCTCTTTTCGCCGCCAAACAACGAGGAAAAGCATTAGTTTTCAGCGAGCGGGCTTCTGCGGCATTTATGCCAACTGATTGACTCACAAAATGGATTACAAATTCATCGTTTTCAACGCGGCGAGGGACAACAATTTGGCGCAATTGAAGGTGAGTTGGGGGCTTCCAGTTGCGGGGGCTCTGGAACGGCAGTTGGGGTTCACCTGCACTGGCAGTCCAATTGGAAAGTTGCTTTCTTAGGTTCTTATTGCGATTGCCGCTGGAAATCTCTGTCTCAGCTGCTCAACAGACTGGACAGCTTATTTAGCCTTGTGACTAATCAATAAAATTCTCTCGCTCACCTCACACACACGCGCTGCGGCACGCACACACTCGCAGGCAGCTTAGCCGTGCCCGCGCATGTGTTCCAGCGGTGTTGCTAGGCCCCGTGTTCGAATCTGGCCAGAAAAGAGCTAGATTATGGTTAAATTATGTTGCATGAAAAAATCTACCTTTTTTGGTTCAGTAAATCTTATTTGTTAAATTTTCCGACCTTTATAAGTTGATTTTTACCTTGCAAATCTAGTATTGATAAAAATACTCTTAATAGGGTTTTATAGATGAGCCTTTTTCCACGTTAATGATTATTTCATTGAAAAATTATCCATCCGGCCTCTAAAAGTTTATTATTATTTGGAAAAGTTATAATTTTCTTATCAATTCTAATTCCTACATTAATAGTATTTATGGATAGGTCTTTAAATTTCTATGTTTTCTGGGGCTTAAATAAAATTTGGAATGCGGACAAAAACATTTTCTTCAGAAATTGATAACAACATAATTTGATTTGTTTTTAATACATTAATTTTTGAAAATCCATTAAAAACATCTCGTTGCAAAGGTTTATAACCTAGTAAAATAAAAATTGTATTTTTCTAAAAAATATGCGGACAAAAAGTAATATTTTAGTACTTAGAATATTTTCAAAAACTTGGAGCTAATAAAATGGCATTTCGAACTCATTCCTTGATATAAACACATTTAACATATTCCTGATGAAATATTTTTACAATTCACCCACCAAACCCAGTGCTTAGCTTAGTTATTTTCAGTTAGTGGTGCTCATGGCTCGTCCCCCTATAGCTAAACCCTAGCCAAACGCTTAGTCCCCGCGCAAGACAATAACAAATACATATGTTGGCTGGACGCGTTGGTGGGCGTATCGGATCCGAGACTTTTGCTTGCGACTGCAAGAGTCGCGGCACCGGAGCTCTTTGCATAACCAAAGTTCTTGGGCTGGGGCCCGGGCTCCACAGCCATACGTATCCACGTCCATGTGTATCTGACCAAGAGGCAGCTTGACATTGGCACACAGCGCGGAGCGGAGGCAGAAAATTAAGCGAAACACAGCAGCAGCAGCAGCAGCAGCAGCGGCAACTGCAATTGGCGCTGTTGCATTGAGCCCCGCTCGGCATTTGGCCCCCAGTTTCGCATTGTTTCGCACTGCGGCGCGTGGGTGTTTGTTGCTTAGTACGGCTGTGCGGGCCCATTAGTGTGTTTGATTCTAAGTTTAGCACGGCCATGTTTCGCGCGTACTTGGGCCGGGCGCATCGCAGAATTATACACACATGACATGGAAATTGGGGCGGCCGGGGGAAATGCAAATGCGGCCGAGTAATTCTGTTTGCTAAAACCCTCCCTGCCCGAAGCGGTAATTTTATGTCAAAGCAATTAAAAAACTTCTTGTTGACAAGGCAATTGGATTGGTCGAAGGTTGCATAAATTGAAAGGTGATATTATACCATGGGATTTGACCACATTACTTTATTTCAAAATTAAACAAAACTTTAACTTAAATGAAAGTATTACTGTTTTGTTCTTAGTCTACGACCCAAAGACAATGTCTTATCAGAGGATTATTGACAAATTATGGAAAAGCCAAAGGGCAGGTTCCAAAAAATTCGGAGAGCTCTTATCTGCTGTGCTTATAAATAATCTGGGGTACTCTCGCTTTGAAGATCTGTAGAGCAAATGCCGAGTGTGTCTAGAGATAACTATAGAATTAATCTGCAAAGCCTGCGCTTGGGTTTTCTTGGTTTCCCCCCACTCATTTCCCATTTTCCCCACCCGCGACTCACTTCCTTCGGCGGCCTTATCTTATCGGCTCAGACACTCGCTGTTTGTTATTATTTGTGTGTTTTCGTGGCTCTCACCCGATGGCTGCTCCCAACGCGTAGCAGGTATTTTTAACCATTTTGCCCGAGTGTTGTTTTTGCATTTGGGCCACGTTGCTGTTGAACACGTTAATAGCGCCAGCGATTTTAACAGCTGAAATCACGTCGTCAGCGGCGGCTACTTCCGCGATTGTCACTTGCCGGAGCAGCTCCCCCGACACCCCGACACCCCGTCGCCCTCCCCTTCTTTTATAGAGATTCTGCCCCCAGCAACGCCTCCGAACGAACGCACCTCGCTTACTGAAATTATTATTATGCCGAGCGGTGGGAACAAAGAGCCATTCCGCTGGCTTTGTTTCTGCTCCGCGCTTTTCGGCTTCCTCCTGCCACAGCCGCTGCTGTTGACAATCATCCTTGAAAGCGTTCAATCACGCCGACCGGGAAGGCTCGACCCTCTGCACAGGGAGAAACTAACCCCCAGGTCAATGGGAGCACTCGAAACTTAACTGTGACTTAGTTCTTGAATCGTTCGAATGAATAAAATGAGATAAACATATTTACAAAGATATTATATGAACGATTTAGAATTTTGTTTATTCATGAAACCGCAGTAAAAACTACAATTGTAATAAAAGCTAATTATTAATTTTGAGCTTGGATAACGGTATCCCAAAAGTTCCAAGTTCTAGCACTTTTTTTTGTATTTATTAAGCATTCTTTTCGACCTAAGAAAACTGCATCCCAAAAGTTCCAATGATTTATCAACTTTTATGCGTATAAGGTACTTTTCATAGAACTGAAATTTTTTGTTTATCAATCGATAATATGAACTGCAATGAATGCTATGTATTTATTTTAAACTTATATAGCTGCATCCCAAAAGGTCCAATGATTTAGCAACTGAAACTGTAAACAATGTTTATAGCACTCCCTATTCCTTTGTTGGTTAAATGATAACATAAACTACTAACCAAAATAAAGTTATGTATACCATTTGAGCTTAGAAAACTGCATCCCAAAAGTTCCAATGATTTGCCCACTCTTACACCTTAAAGGTACTTTTAAAAGTAATCCCTTACTTTGACCAGTGCATCACGAGCTGGATATTCCTGTTCGTTTTCAGTTATTGTTGGTCTCGTCAAACTTCCTGGCTGCCGGGGCCCGACCCTGGAAATGTGTCATTCGGGGGGTGTGAGTTTTTTTGGGCTGCGGGGCGGAGTGTGTGCTGCCCCTGCAAATGGAATAAATAAATAATATATAGAATACAGAATACACCTATGTACATGTGCGCCCCGAAATAGCTTTCGTGTATGGGCTGCTGCACTCAATGCTCCAAATGCGAATGGGGGAGAGGCTGCGCGGCACAGGCAACCTGCTTGGCGGCACGACGTGCAACATGTTCTAGCCTTCGCCCCACAGAACTGGTTTTTCTTGCTCGCCGTTGTTTATGTTTGTTCCAAAAATAAGAAGCCCCCCAGCCCCAGCGACTCCCCTGCCCATGGCGCAAAAACTGAAAACACCTCGCCGAAGAGCTGGACGCCGTACACGAAGTTGAAGTGCCACTTGAAGTTGAGTACACACAACGAAATACTTCTTGGTTCTCGTCGCCTCTTTTTCATTTTCATCCTCCACTTCGTGCTTCGTCTTCCGAGCTCTACGTGATGTGGGGCCAGATCGGATGATTGATGGGGTTGAGGGTGGATAGGGGAACTAGACCAGCTCAGAAGATCCGTAGATAGCTTTATGAGACTCTTAGAAACTCTTTGGAAACCCGTTAGCAAGCAGGTAGAGAAGTGGGTTAGGAACATAAGCCCGAAGATTGGGACCTAAATAAAAACATATAGTACATATTACAAGGAAAGTATCTTAGTAACTCAAACTAGTAAACCGCACATTTCTGCTATATCTAAACTGTCGTTATGAAATGTTCTTTATCAAATCATAACCCCATTATTTAAGCAACTCGCCAGCCACGTGCCAGTTTGACTTCTCTATAAGTTACATGAACACGTCTAAATGGATTTGAGCCACCAGTCCGGTTTGAGTGCATTCAAATGGCTTGTGTTAATAGCTTTAACAAGCTGGCAAACTCTGACCCTTAAGCCAGCTTTTAATCAAGAACGGATCTAAGGTTCAATGACTAATTCAGACTGAAACGGGTTTCAATTAAGTTAATTGCCGCTCACCTTAGGAGAGCTAGGGCTCAGTGCCCTTGAAGTTCTGGCTTTTGAGGAACACATTTAAGATTTTAACACACCTTACAAAGTAAAAATAAATCAAGCAAATGTTTGATGAATATAAAAGTTAAATGTAAGCAATTACTGAATGCTTTAGCTTATCTTGAGTATATTTATCCATACGTTTTATTAAAATTGGTCATTACTGACTAACCTTGTAACGATAAGCAATTAACGGAAGCTGATTGATTATTCTCACTTGGGCCTCGTTAAATTCGTAGTATGTTGCTCTTAATTACATGCAACTAACAGCCCGAAAAGTCCAATCGAATTCGAGAAAACGTTTCCCAAGGAAACACTCCAATCAGGCAGCGTTTCTCGAGCGTTTTCAAAACATTTGCCAAGGCACAGCATTTGAGACAAGTCGATGTACGCTTTGTTATTGGTTTTCCCAACTCGCTCTTCGGTCGGCTTTTGGCCTTATGCAAAAACCGAAAAAGTGAATTTTTAGTTGGTCAACAGCTGTTTCTCTTCGGTTTTTTTGGGGTTGAGGCTGATTCTTGTGCCTTGCAATTTGCTCGTTTGGGCCAACCTCAAACTGCGAAAATGTTGTCTGCTTTATAAGGTTTTTGCTGTATTTCTTCAATACTGTTTGAGCCGAGTGGAGTTGAGGCTCGGGGCCCAGCTCGGGGACCTGCTTCTTTTATACTTTTATTTTCTACTTGCTTGCCATTTAACTGCTTCTTGATTATTAGCTCTCGGCGGTGTGTGTAAGGTCAGAGCCAATCTGGCTGGTTTGCTTTGACTCCGGTACGCGGTAGATGTGGATGTGGATGTGATGGTGGATGTGGACGTGGATGTGGTCTTTGTCATCCGCTGGCTTTGTGGCCATTGGTCTCTGTAAGTACGAGAATGTTTACCGACATCATCGAGTACATAAACAGGTGCACTCAAAAAAATAGTAACGAGGTTCCAGTTATTTTTTTTAAATAGGTACAAACTTGGAAATATATATCCTTTCTTATTCATATTTTCTGAGTAGTATTTAATTATAATCAATATTACAATCTAAATTCTTTCATACAATATGGACATCATTTTACGCATTTTTATAAATATTATTATTGAGTAATATTACCTAGATTGTAGATACACAATATACAATTCTAATAAAAAAAAAACCAAAAAAGTCTAAAGTTATGAGCAATGTTGGTTTTGAAAATAAGGAAATATTTTGTCGAGTATTACTAACCTTTAAAGATTATTTACTTTGTATTAAAGTATTTAAATATATTTAAAATTTCTATCTTAAGACGTTTTTAATAAATATGTTCTGATGTCGGTACTCACAGATATAATTTAAAAACCTTTATAATTCTTTTTATCATATCTTAAACAAACGTTCCAAATTATTCCACAGCTGCGTATTTTTTGTGTAATACATACTTACCAGCTGAGTAACATCAACTGAACGAGGAAGGGCAATTAACAGCCACAAAGATAACAACACAATTGAAGCCGAGAATCGAGAATGTACGATCATGGATACAAGATACAATTTCGAACGCGTGCGTGTTCTGTTCGTCTGTAAATAATGATGGCGTTCTTTGACTTTTCGTCGTGCGTTTCTTCTCCATCGGAGAAGCCTGAATATATTCCACTCTTTACTCTTGAATTTAATTTAAGTTCTTTGTTTTGGTCTGTGCACTGCAAGAAACCCATTTAGAATTCCTCCGCTGATTGTTTGGCAATCGAGAAACTTCGGTGCGAGCCGTCTTGCCATATTTGAAGCCTAAGAATGGTTTTGCAACTTTTCGGCAAGCTTTTGGCCATTATGCAATCGCTATGTAGAGTGAAACGTGGCATTAGGAAGTGCTAAAACAAGTTGCCAACAGCCGAGTAGAACCTCGTAATTAAGCTAAACATTTGGCCGGCTACGAGCGATTTTTCGTATATTTTAAGTTGGAACAGTTGTTGCATCATAGCGGTTCGCCTTATAAAGCCTTCAATAAGTAAACAATACTTTAGAGCTAATGTATTCATAGCGAAAGCCTAACAATTGATTGGGTAAATAGCCTGGATTGGTAAAACATCATGTAGAACTGGGCCGAACCGATAAAGTCAGTTCGGAAATCAATAATGTGGACTGTCAGGCATTTTCAGTGTCGTTAAATTCTCTGACCTCTTTGGGCCAAACAAAATATTTGCCAGCGTAAAACAACGAAACAGAGAATAAATGCAAATAATCATTCAAAAAGCAATTATATTTCCTTGAAGGTGACATCCGGATTTGAAGTTTAACAACCCGCGTAATTAGCCATGACTGTGAATTGAGTAGCCTAGCAACGCGACCACTTATTATTTCGCTCAGTGCACTTTTATCGCCCATCTTAACTATTTACGATGCCAAATAAACTTCACAAGGAGAACGAAAGACAAAGTGGAAGTGGGCAGAAACATTTATAGATCCGCCAGTTCAATAATTTTTTCAAAAATTATTTAAAAAAATGTTTTTTGTTATTATACTTGACGAATGGGAATCTCTTTTTAATCCACAATAGGAAGACGACTCATTTGTAGAGTCATATTCCAGAAATGTATGAGTTTTTGTTGATTTTTCCTGTTAACGCACTTGCCATCCAGCTTTCATCGTGTTTATATGTTTTATGATGACTATAAAAACCCAACATCCCCGTAAGACTGTGGGGTATCGACTTTTCGACCCCACTAAACCCATTTCCTTTGTATTTGGTTTTTTCATTTGCTACTTTGTTTTGTTCTACGATCCAAGCAGTCAAGTTCATCGCACGATTAACTAAAGCAACAAACTGGAGGATAGAGTGCGATTCTCGTGTGGGCTTCTATAAAAAAATTTGTGAAGTATAATCAGAAAGAGCAACCGCCGCGCACAAAGAGCCGTACGTATCTCTCGAATTCAATCCCATCTGCTATCTGTGTTTATGTTTGCCAAGCGAAATAGGAGCTCCCTTAAAAGTACTATCTCTAAAAAACCAAATACAAATATTGCCATCCATATGCGAGCGTGTGTCTACTGATAAAGACCAATTTTTATCGCAGCACGAGGGAGCCCTTTTCAACTTTTCCACGCTTCATTTAATGGATTAGTATTTTTCCATTTATCCAAACACCCTGAGACACCCGAACAGCCTTGACCCTGACACTGCCGGCAGTGCTCTAGTGTGAACCCTTCCATTGAACCAGTTTTGTGTGCCTCGCCTCAGAGATGCTCCGTTAAAATCACCGTTGACCTCAAAATCCCATGCTGATGCTGCGGCTGCGCAGTCTGATGCTGACATTTCCAGCTGGCTGCACTCGAAAAAATCTGCTACTAAAAGTAATTATAGTTGAAAATAACTGTTGGCAGTGTATTTTAAAGTTATTTAGTAACTGTTTGGTAGGTAATGGTTTGATACCATTCACTATTTTAATAGTCAAAAGTTATAATTTTTTTTTTGTGTAGGACTCATAAATATTGAAAAGAAAATAAAATTTAAGTACAATAAGTAACTGTTTCGTAGGTAAAACTGGCAATTCGATGGGTTGGTACTATTAACTATTTTGTTGGCTAAAGGTTAGTTAATCTAAAGTTTTTTTATGTGAAAAGAAATTTTAAAAAAGTATAAAAAAATTTTTATATTGAAAAGATAATAAAATATAAGTACAATAAGTAACTGTTTCGTAGGTAAAACTGGCAATTCGATGGTTTGTTACTATTAACTATTTTGTTGCTTGTTATTAGCTAAACTAAAGTTTGGCTTTGTGTATAACTCATAAATATTGAAAAGAAAGAAAACTTAAAAAAGATAGTATATTTTCTTTTAAAAGGCATTCCTGCAGTGTCTTTGCTCTTCCTGCTTTGTTTCAATGCCTTTCTCGGGGCTTCTGTTTGTGCAGCGCTGGCGGCTACTGGTCACTTGGGCCCGTTTTGGATTTATGGCCCAAAAGTCTGGCTTTTGTCACCCTTGAGCCGGTCGCGCAGTCGCGGCTGAGCTAACAAATAAACCAAATACTTGGGGTCTGACGCTGGCCGAGTGATTTGAATGCCGGCCAGCGAGACCCCCAAACCGATCGACTGCTGATTCTCGAGGCAGGGCCCAGTTGAACGGTCGATCGGCATCCCAAATTGAATTATATTGGAGTGTGATGACCAAGTCTGAAGTCGGCTGAACTTGAGGCTCGAGTTGTCTACTTGCATATCATCGACATTGAACTCGTTCAATGTCAAAATTATAATAAATTATGCGTGTGCGGTGCGAAGGGGGTTTATGGTGCTGCAGGTGGAGGGGGATATGGAAATATGGCGAACGGTCAAAGCAGAAAACTGATCGCCAAGCGAAACGACCGGCCAACAATTCACACAGGCCAACACAAATGGGCAACAGATAAACACAGTGGCTTGGCAACAACAATGGAAAGTGGTTTATTGTTTATTACACGGAAACGGACAATTTTTGTTTGTTCGTGCTGTTGCCTTAATTTAATAGCAGTGTTTAGGCCGTTTTCGCCTGACATTTGTGCCTAGCGGTAAACGGGCCCCAAGGTGCTTCCACTCACTCTCCTCCTGAAAAGCGAGAACAAATATGCGAATCGCTCAGAAGCAACAGATTACCTTGGGAAAGCGTTGTTTTACATTTCCCCAATTTGCGAAACCAGCCAGGAACAACAGACAACGAATTAAAATGAAATTTATTTCCACCTTTTGTGGAAGTGAAATTTTCACATTTCTTTTTTCCGGCGCAAGGTAAATTATAGGAATCCAAAATACATAAATTAACTTGGCCCGCTGCATTCGGACTTTGGGTGTATTTCTTGTTCGCTCTTCACTCATCTTCTCTGCGGGGGAACCTCACGGTTTTTGGGGATTTTCTCTGAGTCCCGAAATTAATTGGAAAAACAAACAAGAATTTGTGGGGAGAATGCGTTTTGTGGCACACTTGTTTAACTAGAATGGCAAATGCAAATTTTGTAATGCCAAACCATTGCAGGCAAACAGTATACAATCTTGTTAAGATATGAATTACTTGCATGTGTCAAAATCCACGAGTTACTTCTGGGCTAGGGCCAGAATAAATATTGGGTTAGTGCTTGAGTGCGCATTGGTTACTGTCGGATTAAATCTTCGGTAAATAAAGGCCGAGGACTTAATGGTTTTTTATTGCTTAGCAAATTGAGTTAGCCAATAAATATTCACGAGCAGGGCCTTTTGATTCTTGCAAATTCTGAACCCACAAGTGCTGTACTCAATTTAAAGTGTTTACATGCTTAATTTTGTATTCGAAAGCCGAGTGTTGCTTCCCACTATCGCTGGACATTCTATCGTTTCGACCTCTGCCCACTTAGCATAATTAGCTGAGCTAAAGCATTTAGCAAGTGAAGAGTTTCCCAGGATCGATTTCCTGATTGAATTTCCGCTTTTTCGAGGCAATGCGGACGGGGTCACAAGTTTATAAGCATAATGTGGAGCGACCCGAGCACAATTGATTGATTTTCCCTACTGCTGCTACCGCCCAATCCACCTACCGAGACACTGGCACGCCCCCAGAACGCCGGCCCGCCCTGAATTCACGTGCCGCTGGCTTTTGGGGCCCCACGGACTGCCCTCTCCACCGCTGCCAGACTGACTTTTCATTTCATTTGAAGCTTTTTCGGCTTCGGACCCGGGTAACAAGGTTAAGTAGTGGCTAAAAGGAAGATATATAGAGGCTAAGAGGGAAGCAGGCAAAGAAAAATCAGTGATACAACAGAATGAGTAATTTGTACGGCACTCGGCTAAAACAAAGTCACTTTCAAGGTGCCTTTCTGAGTGAATTACAGAATTAATATCAATAATTACAGCTTTTAAAGTGTTACAAGATCAGTAATGGAGTTATAAAACAGATATTTAATGATGCAATAGTAGCCCCAACTAGTTATAGTTTAGACATTAGCGAGCTTTAGTTCTGACAAGCTCTCACTTATATTTCAAGATATAGGTTTAAGTCTTTAATAGGTAAATAAATACTATAAATAAGACGTGTAGTATTTAATGACGATCTTAAAAATCCTATGCAGAGTGAGCTCAGAGAATATACTTCCTATAGACCGTATTTTTATTTCAAATAAAATCTTGAGGGGAGTGTGTCGAGTCAAGTGTGTGGATCTTTCTCGAGATTATGGTTCCGTGTTCCCTCGATATTAGCTCACTCTGAGTTCTCGTATCACTCAAACGTTAAGCTGATTCACGGCTGTCACAGTCGCAATCATAATTGATCAGAAGGCGGAAAAGAACAGACCAGCTGGCGATGATGATCAATTTCCCCCCGGGTGCGAAAGCGAAAAGTTCAGTAGCCAATAAAATGGAATCGACGATGACGCGACACTGTAACATAAATATAAATATACGAGTATTTCAGCTTTTGCTTTCGCAGCGCATGAAATGCAAAATTAATGCGTAATTCTCATTGTTCGATTTGTTTGTGCGCCTGCACTTGTTGTGCCGAAAAGACTTCCCAATAATCAGAATTTTCAAAATACGTTTTCCGCTTAATAGTCTTGCCAAAAATGTTTCTTATTTTGCATTTCCCCTGCTTTCTCTCGGTTTCGTTTTAATGTTATTTTTTCCTTGTCACGCGCACGAGGCGTTGATTGTCGTGCAGGGGCGGGGTTCTGAAGGGGTCAAAACAAAGAATTCGGCTGTCTGGTGACGATGGCCATAATATCGGGAGAAGGCAAGTTGGCCAAGAGGGGATTCTCTTCGCAGAAAGTAGGAAGCTATTTCATGTGGCTAGAACTTTTGGGTCAAAAGAGAGAGAAATAAAAGTGAGTGGGGGGTATTTAGATGCCCTGGATATAGCTAATATGGATTCAAATTTTGATAGAAATAATTCTTACATAAAACAAAACAAATAAATTAAAAAACAAAATATTACATAAATAAATTTAAATTTAAATAAGAACAGGTTGTTTTCTTTCTATTTTAATGATTTTGGTATAATAAGATATAATAAAAAGAATTATGATATTTTATTTTTTAATGATATTTATTTATTTATTATCAGCTTGGTTGGGTTACTTATTTGGCAGGTTGGACTGTATCGAAAAAGCCGTGCGGCGTTCACAAGGTCTTTTCAGCCCCATTCCCCTCTTTTTTGGCTGGCATCTTTTATCTTGGCTCTCCTCTTTGTTCTTATCTCGTTTCTGGTTCTAAAAAGACAGGGTCGGAAGTTGGGGGGTGCCAAGGGGGTGATTTTTGGGTGACACAGACATACGGACGAATGCTCATATTGAGTTTGAAAGGTGGAAAATGCTATTGTCTCCTCGAATAGATATGGTATAGTCAGGGTTTTCTTTTAACGCAATTTATTTCCTTGATATTCACTTGTGTTTAGAATTAGGATACCTGGAGGTATTGCTTTAAGGTGATAATACAAAATTAAAAAAAACGGCTGTCCAGTGTAGAAATATGCAAATGATTTGAATATGCTTAGGTGAATTAAGTGGAAATGCGTTGTTGATTCCCTTGTAGCCTGATTCTACTCGCAGTAGCCAATGTGGCGACCTGCCCCACCCCATCGCCTCCCACCGGCCCCTCTTCGCCCCACCGCCACCCCTGCACGCGCTGGCAAACAACATAATTAGCATACTATAAAGCGAAAATGAAACACGCTTGACATAAATGAATTTCAATTTCGATTCGGCAGGGGAGGCAGGCGGCTGGCGCACAATAAAAATCATCGGCGTGTGCTGGGCGACTGAGAGGAGAGACATGATACGTATTTATTCCCCAGCTGATTTCTGCCCATGTGTATCTCTCAGATTCCCCTATCGCTCGTAACCTCCGCACCCACCCAGTTGCTATCCCCCGAGCTCAGGCCACCTGAGCTTATTTTCACGCTCGGCCAGCAATTCGCTTTGTTCGTCATCATTTTGTTTGAAGGCAGCTATAAATTGTTATCGTATTTATTTAATGATTAAATGAAAATGTTTTCTAATTGGAATTTCTGTGTGATTTCGATCGGTATCAGGAAAAACAATGTATTTAAAACACGAGTCAGGCACTGATATGGGGGGATTTGATAAGGTCTACATGGTTTTTCTTTGGCTCGTTATAAACATTTTTTGCATTGCATAAAAACCCATTAATAAAATTAATTTCGACAGTGAAGAACGGAAATTCTGAATCGATTATAAATTGGGACTCATTTTACTCTCGAAAATGAATCACATCGGTCAAAGGTTTAAATCATTTCCAATGCATGTACTTTAGACTGTGTGTTCCCCCCTGCGCAAATGAATGGATTTTCTGATAGCGCACTCGTCATAAATTTCATTATTCAATTTACGCCCCAGTTGAACGCCAAACTAACCCAGATACTGTCCCGTTTTTTCAGGCCACGCTATACAACAAAAGCTCCGGCGAAGTGGGCAGCCTGATCTCGGCGAAAGTGAACGGGGCCACCCCGCTGGTCATCTCCTGCCGCAACGGACACTACGACATTGTAGAATACCTATTGACAAAGTGCCGGGCGAACGTGGAGCAAGTGGGGTCGGTCAGCTTCGACGGGGAGCCCATCGAGGATGCCCCACCGCTGTGGTGCGCAGCGGCCGCCGGCCACCTCGGCATCGTCAAGATGCTCGTCCGCCGGGGGGCGAATGTCAACAGCACCACCAGGACGAACTCGACCCCGCTGAGAGCCGCCTGCTTCGACGGACACTACGAGATCGTCAAGTATCTCGTGCACCACGGAGCGGGTGAGTGATGGGATGTTATGGTAAATGGGAGTGAATGATCCTTGGGTTCCAAAACTCTTATTTACAAAGAAAATAAAATTAAATAAAAATTAATTATAGTTTAAAATATTTGTTGTAAAACCTGTATTTGGATCAGCGTACTTTGTAAAGCCTGATCTATAAAAATAATAACTGGAACTGGTTTGAAACTTGCCCTATTTATAGTTTCTCTTTAGAGACAAGTGCTAATCACTTCATCTTGATCCACAGACTTTGAGGTGGCGAACCGACACGGGCACACCTGCCTGATGATCGCCTGCTACAAGGGCCACTTCCGCATCGCCCAGTATCTGCTCTCTCTGAACGCGGACGTGAACCGCTGCAGCGTGAAGGGCAACACGGCGCTACACGACTGCGCCGAGTCGGGATCCCTGCAGATCCTCCAGCTGCTGCTCAAACACGGCGCCACCATGGACGTGGACTTCTACGGAATGACTCCGCTGCTGGCGGCCAGTGTCACCGGTCACATGCCAATCGTGGAGCACCTCATCACATTGCCCTGCGTGAGCAGGGAGTCGAGGATTCACGCTCTGGAACTGCTGGGAGCCACGTATGTGGACCGCAAGAGGGACATGGCAGCGGCACTCACTCTGTGGCGTCGAGCGCTGGAGGAGCGTGCACTGGAGCCACCGCTGGAGAAGAAGGTTCAGGAACCAGTGCCGGCCTACGAGATGGTTCGTGAGGTGACCAGCGTGGAGGAGCTGGAGGAGATGGTGTTGGATCCCGATGAAATGCGAATGCAGGCTCTGGTCATTAGGCAGCGCATTCTAGGACCTACGCATCCGGACACCAGCTACTACATCCGATTTAGGTTGGTTTTCAGTTCTTAATTCGAACTTCTAATTAACCAATCTTAACTGTGTTTCCAGGGGTGCCCACTATGCGGACGCAGGTCGCTTTGACCGCTGCATCGAACTCTGGTCCTACGCGCTGACCATGCAGCAGAAGATTCTGCAGCCTCTCAGCCCGATGACGCAATCCTCGTTGCTGTCCTTCGCCGAGCTCTTCAGCTTCATGCTGGTGGAGGCGGGTCGCTTGCTGCCGAGAGGTCGAGTGGTTCCTCCAATCGAGGCGGACGGCATGCTGACCATCTTCTACAAGGCTGTCAAGGAGGTGGAGCGAGGTCAGGCCTTCACGCTGGAGCAGCAGAAGGACCAGCAGCAACCGCAGAAGCAGCTGCCGGCAGCTGACAAGTCGCCATCTTGCTCGGCTTCCTCATCCTCATCCGCATCTTCCTCCTCCTCAACGACGCTGATTTCGGCGCATCAGCACGATTGTAACCACGATCCGAATGCCCTGAGTCGCACCATGATAAGTGCCATTCACATAGGCTGTCTGCTGAGCTCCCTGCTGGACACGGACGCCCTTACTCCGGAGATGCGTCGCCAGGTGATGGGCGCCCTGTACCGCCTGAATCGCTTGAAGGTGCGCGTTCGGTTCGACCGGACCGCTCTGCACTACGCCTGCTATCGGGAGGGCACGCTGGCCGGTCGCT
Organism: Drosophila biarmipes; assembly: GCF_025231255.1. Classification (NCBI taxonomy): domain Eukaryota; kingdom Metazoa; phylum Arthropoda; class Insecta; order Diptera; family Drosophilidae; genus Drosophila; species Drosophila biarmipes. The sequence goes on along the minus strand of NC_066616.1, from coordinate 11,858,396 downwards.
ATCCCTCCTGCCAGTTCCCCTCGGTGACGCTGGCGAAGGCCCTGCTGGAGGTGGGAGCGGATCCGAATGCCATCGACGAGGCGGGCAACACGCCTCTCCACCTGGCCACCATGCAGCCCTATGTGGAGCCACTGTCGCACATCCTGCTGGAGGGCGGAGCGCATTTGGTGAGTATGGTATCGAAGGCTGTGCTGTAAACTTTACTAACTTTGTGGCTCTTCCCTTAGGACACCAAAAACTATGCTGGCGAGACGTTTGAGAGCCTGCTGGCCCCCACGCCCATGCATAAGATCATCGACCCGATGAAGTACACAACGCTGGCGTGCCTGGCTGCAAGGACGATCAAGAAGCATGACATCCGCTACGAAGGAACCGTGCCAGCCACTCTGTACGAGTTCATCGAGCTGCACTAGAGACGAGGATCGGGACGAGGACTGGACGAGAGTCAAGCACTCAATTCACTCAATCACTCACTCGAGCAACCGATCAGCCGATCAACCGCCTGCCCGCCCGCCATCCACACAAGCATCCATTAAATACTACTACTATGACTACCGTCTATTTACTGTATATTTAGAGATGGAGAGAGAGTTCGAAACTATGCTGAATGAAGGAGAAGTGAAAGTGAAACTGAAACTGAAACTGAAACTGGACGAGATCGTTACTAACGACTGGAAATGGAAACTGATTTGTGATGTTAGCAAGCGAAGTGCCTGAATCGACGGATCAGGACGATAACTACAACTGACAACGATAACAAAACAGAAGCCAACAGAAAGGAAAATCAGGCAGACAACCGAAGCAACGCAATGAAAAGTTCTAGAAGAGATGATTTGCTGTCTTTGAATTTTGCTTGCGAAATGTGTTGAAAGTTTCTTTTTAATTATGTGTTCTTGCTACTCTATTTTGTATGACTTATGATTAAAATAATATTGTATGTACTTGTACTATAAATATGACCAAAAGCCTGGGCGTGATTGAGCAGTTTAATTTTAATTATCTGGCCCACAGCCGGTGACTCCTCAACGCTGCTTCAATCAGGCCCAAGCCACGGAAAATCCAAAAACCACAATACCTATAAAAAAATCACAAAAAAACACCGGCCACCACCACAACTCACGTCTTAGTGATGCGTTTGTTTATAAACGAGAAAACGAAGTTTTGGAAATATACACACTGTAATTAACAACAATAATCAACCACTGGTTTATACCTGGAACTAAACGTACTAAACCCAAAGCAACATAGCACTTACCTAAAGAACCCAAATGCAAAACCATAATATACGATATCTATATGTGTATATATTAGCGTGTTCCAATCCCAGGCATGGGGCTTTGGAATATGTGCTTAGTTTGCTTATCGGAGGATTTTAAACGCAGAAGCAGCATTGAAGTGCATGGTAAAATACACTGGTGGCTAGAAAAATATGTTGTTAAAATTGGTTGAATTTTTTATTTTACTTCATTTTAAAGAAAATTGAGATCGACATATTTAGCAAATTAACTATGTTTGTTATACAAATATTATAGAAATCTAGTTTATAATGTAATTAGAACCCGCCTGCTTTAGCTCTAGAACAGCTAAATATTCATATTTCAACGGGTATATAAATAATTGTGAGATGGCTATTAACTTAAGTCGGAAAATCAAGGCCGTTTCCACTTTTCTAGCCACCAGTGTGTAGTGACATGCAGTTCAATGTCCATACATAGGGCAAATGCAAACGTATAATTATTGTATCTATGCTAAGCCATGCAAATGCGAAATCGCAACCCTAGCCATGTAAGTCTTTCCAGCGGATAAAGTCGAACTTGGCTCCATGAAAACCACGATTGTTAATGGAGAGCAGGCTTTACTCTGGGAATGTATTTGGTTAATAAGACTGTGCAACAAAACGCTGATCATTTTGTTAACAAAATATGTTAAAGTTCAGTTTGTTTCAAAAAAATTGGTTGACTTAAAATTTGAAATGGAAAAAAATAATTGCTTACTTTAAAAACAAGTAACTTTCCTTCTTATTTTGAAAACTGGTGAGCAATTCGAAAAATCTTTTGTTGCACAGTGTTTAAAGCTTTCGCTGAAGAATGTGTTTGATTGCCTGTCTTTGAATTGTCTGTATGTATGTATGTAAAACCTTAATCTAAAGAATATTTTCGAGACAGAAATAAAACTGATAACTATTTTAAATAAAGAGTATAAAAGCAGCTTTACTTCTAAAGTTTAATTATATGGTGAAGAAATGTTCCCTCAAACGGTTCTGTATCTGCTTTTGGCAGTGTACTTCGGGCCCATCCTGGTGGCTTCCGAAGGGATCGAGTCCTACGAGAACTACTACAATGAGATCCATGTGGATGACGAGCAGGCGGAGGCCAAGACCCGAAATGCCTTGACATCACCGCTGACCCGTTGGCCTGGCAACAGGATATACTACCGAATAGCTGGAGACTATAGTGAGCAGGAGGTGGCCAATGTCCGGACAGCAATGACCAGTTTTGGAGAACAGACCTGCGTGCAGTTCGAGGAGATCGAAGGATCCCCGCCCTCGGGCAAGCGTTACGTGTCCTTCAAGAAATCGCCCAATATGTGCGGGACCCGAGTGGGCTATCAACCCCTGTCCTTTGGACCCCACGAAGTGGTCCTGAATGAGAAGTGCCTCACCATGCCGGCTGTCATCCAACACGAAACTCTCCACTTGCTGGGCCTTTTCCACGAGCAGAGTCGCCCCGACCGCGATCAGTACGTGCAAATCGACTACGACAACATCCCGAGGAAGTACTGGTCGCAGTTCATGGCCATGGACCAGACGACCACCTTCGACGTCCCATATGACTACGAGAGCGTTATGCACTATTCGAAAAACGCCTTCGCCAAGGATCCCTCGAAGCCCACAATCCGTGCTTTGATAGAGGGAAAAGCTGTGGAACGGGAAATGGGTCAGGTGCGAGGTCCCTCCGAGGGCGATTGGACCAAAATTCGGCTTATGTACAAGTGTTAGAGTTGGCAAAAGTAACTGGGCGAGCAAGGATTGGTAAATAGACATATGGCTTACTAAAAATGCTTTATTTAAATTGGTGGAAATTTTACACTTTACAGGATTTTTCTTGGAGTTTTCTTTATAATAATCAGGCGAGATCCGGGTTTCATATCACTTTTGCATTTTCCGAAAAAACTCTTCTTTACTTTTCTATGTGGTTTCGTTTTCGGAAAGTAATGTTTTATAGGAATAATTTAACGAATAAAAAATTTAAAGTGAAAATAAGAGCTTGGCTGACTATCTTATTTATGAGAGAATTGTTTTTATAAATACTAAAGTTTACCGGGCAACCAACTGTGTTGTTTTTTTTTAAGTTTCTGTTATTTTTTACCAAATTTATTTCATGGTCTCCCCTCCAATTGCCAATCTTTCTGTGCCCGTTAACTGGAAAAGCGTTCCCAGCCTCTTGAAAAGGGTAGTCATTCGAACAGAAAAGGAAACCCAAGCCCAAAGCCAAGGCGAATGCATTTGATTTCGCAGAAGTGCAAGTGTAAGTGTCAGTTAACTTGAAGCAGACTAAGGAGCAGTTGAAGAAGAAAAAGGGGCTTTCGGATGTTGAAAAGGAACTGCAGCGGATTGGGCATGGGGCCAAGCGGCTGGGCAGCAAACAATCCAAATCCCTGGCACTTAATGTGCACTAAGTGCTTAAGAAGGCCGAGTGTCTGGAGCTGACTATTTGATCTGCTCACCGCCCTGGCCAGTGTCCACCATCCTCTGAACTCTTTTCAGAACGGTGATGCCTGGCTTGGGAATTAAAACAAAGGTTTTCATAGCTGATAGAGCTCTTAAATATGTCATCATAATAACGACGAAATACACTCAAAAGTTGAAGCGCACTCAGAATTTCTAAGGCATTTTTTTGACCCTTAAAGTGGCTTTTCATCTGTGAATAGAAATCTAATCCATCGTTACAACAAAATAACATAAAATCTCTAGGAACTACAGATTTTTTAAGGCTTATTTTTAAGTTGGAAGACATTAAATCTTTGCAAATGTATTTATATTATAGGGGGACAGCAGTTGGTATTTGAAAATATTTTTCGATGTTAGTCTATTATAATAATTATTACAAGTACACCCCTTTCCTAAAAATATATGCCTTAATCTAAAAGCCATGTCGCAAAGTAATGAGATTATTTAATATATATTTTAAAGAGGCAACTTGTAAATTTCTCCCAATAAGTTTTACATTTACCAACATTAATTTCATTTACATAGCTGAGAAAGGCTAGAACTAGGGCAAACTAAATTTTTTCGGTGAAGTAAAGTGCTTTTTCGTTTAAAAAAACCCTTTTTAAACGCTGAAAATAGCCCGAATTCTTTAAAGCAGGCCGAAGAGCTGTGGCATTGTAAGGATGTCAACAAATGGCCAAAAAGTGCTGGCCCTAAGAGAGCGCGCGATAGAAGAGAAGCCAATCCTTTTGGGAAGTTCGAAAGTGCCAATCGGGAGAGGGACATCCGACTGGAAGCGCTCGCTGCAGGACGGACTCGATTTGCCCCACTGTGCTAGGCGGAAAAGCTCGCGCTCTCTCGGCCGCCAGAAAGGGGAAGAGGAAAACGGGAGCTTTGGCTGGTCGCCTGGCCTTTCGGGCCGACGGCGCTCGTGTGGCTTTCAGTGTATTCAGTGCATTCGCGTCGTTCGGTCGTTCTAACGGTGAAAGGCGGCGAAAGGTCCTGCCGGAGGACAACCTCAATACGGCACTCACACACACTCAGCGGGCCCCACTCACACGGACACGGTGCGGTGGTCGAAAGTAAAAGTCGTCCAATGTGCAATAACGGTAAATAATAAATGAGCCAATGCGAAATGTAGGCACGCAACGTGAAAATGAGGAAAAGTACGAAAACGCAGGAATATTAATGTGGGCCTGCGTGCCAGGATGCAAATCAAGTACGCAACACTCAAGTGAAACGGCAAGCCTCAATAAAGTGTGCGAGAGTGCCAGCGATCCATGAATATTTAAACACGAAACCGAAACACTGTTCTAAAAAAGGAAACCGAACTTATCGCAGGACCTGCCCCAACCGATCCTTCAACTCGGCTCTCACCTGTCAAGGCCACACGGCAGCTGTGGAATATACGAACCTATCTACGAACACCAACAGAAATTATTATTCAACTTTGTCTGCTGTTTGTTTGGCCCACCAAGGTCGCCGAGGAATATCACTCTGGGGAATTTAAGAAATAATTATGCGAATACTTGGCGCTTTCCTTTTTAAATTTCGCGGAAAATGTTACGATTTTTCCCCAGCTGAACTTTTGCTTTTGAACTTTTTTCTTTCTCGTATCTCCTTTGGGGCCCATAAATTAGGGTCGCATTCTGCTTAACCCGAAATATTTGCATAAAATGGGGAAAAAGGGCGAGAAATGGTTTAAATACGGCAATCACGCGGCTGGGATGTTTAACACATGAAAAGGGGGGAAATAACATCATTGTACAGGCTTTCATGGGGTGAGATAAGGCAAGGATTAAAGAACATTTTTTTGGCAGAAAAAAATACTTACAAAAAGTTTGAGTGTTGCAAAACGGCCAAAAATCATAAGTTTAAAATTTAAAAGAGGGGGAAATAAGATGATTTTACAGGGGAAAGATAAAGATTAATGGATAAAGATTAAGTAAACATTTATAAATGTTTTTTTTTGCAGATAAAGAGACTTTAAAAATTGCATACAGAAAGTTTTAGTGTCGCAAATCGTTAAAATAATCATACATTCAATCTGAATTCAATCAATCATCATAAATCCCCCACAACACTGCACCCAAGGACAGCCAGCGAGGGAAGGTAAGCCCGATTAATTTTATTGACCTAATTATCCGATAATTTCTTATTTTATTGTCAAGCTAACACCGATAATCATGTAATGCTTCCAAAAACAAAAAAAACGTAGGAAAATCCCACACAATTGTGTCATTGTTTGGTTTAGGGAGTGGTGGGGCGGTGAGCGGTTTTTCCGGTGGGGAAAGGCGCTTGGCTCATTGTTATATTTGTTTATTGTTTTATTTTTCCTTTTTCACTTTGTTGTGGTCAGCGGTTGGTCGGTGAAAGTGGTCGGGATGGGGGATGGGTACGCATTGTCAGCCCAATTTAATTATGAAAATGACAATAGTTTCTCAGAGCTCACACGTGCCTAAACACACAGGGCCAATCAACCTATTGACATTTGTAGCAGAAGGATTGAGGAGCAATTATTGTTTGATTATGCTAATGAAATTTCTGGGAGCAGCTAATCAGGATCAGTGATGGACGTGGAATGATTTGCAATGACACAGCAAATACTGTGTATTAAATTTGGAGTATAAACAAAAACACCTGCAAAGCCAGATAGCTTTATCTGCAAATTTACAATAAACCATTATCCATTACCAAGATTACCTTAGAAAATGTGCTTAGACACCTCAGTTTCCCATCACCATTCCCCGTAAGCCCAGAAAAGGTAACTAAGATCTTTCTGACAGGTAAAATTGCTACTTTTTTATGCAAAACACTTCTCAATGAATAAAACAAAATTTTATTTACCCCCTACTTCGGCAAGGTCATGTCTCGTGGCTGGAAAATTGAACTTTGTGCTCCAAAAAGTTGCACAAATACATAAATTATTTTCATTGTACTTAACCTTTTTCATTGCCTCGACTTCCCTTATTCTTTGTCTGCCCCAAATCAGCTTAAGTCACCCAAAAAAAATTCATAAGCTCTCTTTAGCATGCGAGTGTTCTATATACAAGAATATGAATGAGTTTGTATCTTGGGCAACAAAAATACGGGAAAAAGTAGGCCGTTCCAAATAAGCTGTTTTAAACTTTATAAAAATAAATAAGGCCAATGAGTAAATTAATTTATAAATATTTTCACAGGTTTCTTTGTATAAAATCGTTGGTTTTGGTTGAGCTTATACTTTGGTGAGGCGCAACGCAAATTTTTTTCAAGATACTGTACCTAAAATTTAAGTTCGGAACTTTTCTTTCTCAAGGTAAAACTTTCAAAGACTGTTAAGTGTAAAATAAAACCCAAGAAATATAAATATTTCGAGGAGGTACACATTAAAATGCGTTTAGCTATGAAGGGTTTCTTTTAATTCAGCAAATTTTATAGAATTAAAGTGAAATTTAAGCTGATTAAATGTATCCTACGCCAATTTAACCCGAATTGCTATTCTGCTCATATTTCCATTTTAATCAGCTTACCATTTATTAATTTGTAGAATTTTAAAATTGAACAAAAAACTTGAATATTTGATGAAAGTGCAACACAATACATTCATTGTGTTTGCTTTGGCATTGACATATTTATTTAATTTCAATTTTTATGAATACCCTTTGTTCACTGCTCAAACTCTTTGCGCGTACAATTTTGAATGATAATGTATGCAAATGTTTGACAAATAGCAGGAAATCAAAAGCAAACAAAAGGAGCAAATTTCTAGAGGAAAAAGAATAATAATCGGGAATCGCACACAATTGGAGCACAGGAAAGACATAATTAAAGCAAAAATATATATGGGTGTTAATCAAACATAATTACTCTGCTCATGCATATTTGATTAATCGGTGTGATGGGAGCCGAGGTCCTGGCTGTCGTGTTCCACTTTTGTTTGACCTGACAGCTGTCGCTTTAAATGTCAACGCATTGATGAGCCATCAAAAGTTCACTCCAATAGGTGCTTAAGTCACTCAGCAAAAAAGGGGAACTACGGCAAAATAAATCTGTCCAAATAAATGATGTAAAATGGTATAACTTTGATTTATATAGGATTTTTGTTGATAGGTTACAACATTTTAGTTTTTAAAATTGAGAACATGTGGGAATATTAGTACTAACTCTTAATAACCTTTACAATTATAGGTCTTTATAGACAATTATAGATCACAGAAAAAGTAATGTGGGATTAAGTAAAAGTTAAAATAACTTATGCTTAGTAACTTGAGAATATACAACTTCTTCTTGAGGTTCGGTTAAAACATTTTAGTTTTTAATTTTGAGATTGAGATTTTTTTATAGTTATAAGTATTCTTATAGAAATGAATAATCTTATAATATAAAATGATCATCTTGGATATATACAAATCCAAGATATTTTATTAACCTATTTATCCCAAATCAGTAATGCCAGTAATGATCTATATATGTTTAATTTTTCAATGAGGTTTTGTTATATCTTTTGAATTTAATAAATTTTGTTAATACACAAGATTGTTATAGTCTACATCCTTGATGTTGAGAAGGGTCAGATAGAAAAAGATTTATTTTTGATTAGGTACTTTTTTGTAGTAACATAAAACACTGTTATTTTTAGATATATACATTTTTTATCGATATTTTTCCTGTGTAGGATTAACTTATCCCTGGGACGGGCTTTGCATGGGTGGCTACCCACTTTTTAATGGAAATTATAATGAGACGTCGGTCTTTAATTATGCATGGACTTGGACCTGAGTTCAGGTGGGCTCCCAGTGGGTGGTCCAGTGGGTGGGTGGCAGTTCGGCAGGGGGGTGGTTAGCCGGTCACGCCCTGGCACTTACAACTTAATGCCCGGCCATCAGCGTGACGTGCTTAACCCACGACGGACCTTGGCACTAATTAAAACTAACCACCGACAGCAGCCACAAAAAATGGCCGAGAAAAAGGAGAAATAACGGCAGGCATCACCTTGAGCTCTTCCTATGCCACTTTTCGACAGTTTTTCCTCGGCGTCGTCCATTGTTGGCCGGCGAAAGTTTTGTGGCACATTTCCCTCGGATTTGCCACGCATTGACACTCTCAACCGGGGGCTGCTGCATATTTTGTCAGGCTCTGACATTGCACTTGATGACTTTTCCCTCCGCATTTCCCGCCGCCCACCTCCCAGGGGGCCGCATTTTTTGCAACTTTCCGACTGGCAGGGGGTGGGTGGAAAACTTTCGGCGACTCAGCTCGACAGTTTTAAATGAAACTTTTGCTGTAACTTACACTGTGACGAGTCTGGGTTTTGTTTCGTTCTCCAGCTCGCTTTTTTCGCCTTTTGTTTAACGCTTTGTGCCCCATTATTTTGGACGCTGTCAGGCACTTTGTATCTCTCCTCCGCCATTGTCGCAGCCTACCCCTCAGCACTCGGCTCTCCACTTTCGTTTGTTGCAAAATGAATAATGAAAGTTGTAAATAGACATAATACGATCAGCGCTGGGAGGCATTAGTGAAAAGTTTTTCCGAAAATGGAATGCAAGTGCTCTCCAGGGTCCCCAGAAACAAATGCCGAATCGAGTGAAAAGTTATCTCTAAATTAGCCAGTGTGCCGCGCACAGTTTTCCAACTCGCCTCCCGATCTCGCATAGGGAAAGGATTTAGAGAGCAAGTTGCCAGGGGTCTTGAGTTATGGCGACCTGAACTTTTAATGGGATTTATCTGCGGTTATTTATTTTTACAAACTTTAAGTTCGTAAATATAAATTGTATTGCATAAATAAATAAAGCAAAACTAAAAGAACATATTTTATATATTCTGAGGAATTTAATTATCTTGTAAAAACAATAGTTGGATTAGATTGTCTCCCTCAAATAATTCGAATTTTAAAAATAATATTTTCATTATTTTCTTCCTCCAAAGAGCACCAATTAAAATTCCTAGCAGTTCTCGTTTTTCCCCTCTGCATTTTCGAAATTCCCTAATTCGGGCTCTAGCACATTTAATTTATTATTCGTTGCCTTTAATAAAAATCACATTGCCAGCGCAGCGGGAATTTCTGCCTTATCCCCAGAAATTTCTTGGATTCTCCCCAAAAAAAGAGGAAAAACTGTTGTCGCCAGTTAGACAAACACATTCATAAAGCAAACAGAGCCAATCCAACAAGACAGCCGAGCCACGCGCCGCCAGATAATGTGGTACATATAGAAAATGAATATAGGTCCTGGTTCAGGTGGAGAGGGCAGGGTTTTTGGGTTTCGTTTGGATTTCGCAGCAGGGACAACAGCACGTGCCAGCCAAGGCGGAGGCGCCAGCACAAACACACGAATTTCCATTTATTTCGACTTTGACGTTTGAATTTTTAATGAAATTCCAAACATTTTTAACGCCCCGAAACTGTTTTGTTGGCCTTCTCATTCGCAGGCAGCTGAGTCCCCGAATCCCGGCATCCTGCAATCCTGAGTCCTGCGTCCTGGATGGGCAGCAATCGGCTAATGAAGATGAAGTGAAATTGTGTTCGAGCCCAAATTAAATAGAATATAAATCGCTGGAAAAATGGCGGCTTTTTGTCAGCCTCTGTCGAGCAGAACAAATGCAAAGTAGTTGTGCGACTAACAGAAGGATAAACTATAGAAGCCCATAGGGAAATTCGCGAGTGGATTTTCCTATTTTTGGCTTGTTGCGGCAATTTCACGCATCGCAGCGGAACGATGATGACGACAGGCGCTAATCAGGCCGCCCCCAGCCACGCCCCACAGCTGTTCCGCAAACACATTTTCAAATAGGTTTTTCCGGCGGAGGAAAAGGAGAGAACTCGCAAAAGGGCAAACCGAAGAGGAGCGCAGGGGGTGGGCAGCCCGCTCGCAAGTGAAATATTATGGCAACTTTTCAAATGGAAATGCGCCAGCAGCAGCAGCAAAGGCAAAAGCAACGAACGAATTTAAAGCAACGAGCAGCGGCAACGGCAACGGCAACATCCAAATCCCGGCGACAACGACAACATCTAGAGCTGGAGCCGAGGCTGAAACTGGAGCTGGAGCCCTCTGACCCACCGCAATCCAGCCCGGATTGCATAAGACTGTGGCCAGGCAGTGGCCCATCCGCCGCTGACGGGGTCGGCGGCAATCCACTCACCTGCAACACCACCGGCAGCAGCAACACCAGCCACAGCGGCAACATCGCCCGACCCAGCAGCAACACAGGCCGCCAAAGAGCGCTGATAATGCTCAGCATGCTCGTCGTTGTCATCGCCCTGATGTCCGGCAATGGAGGTGAGTCCTGCACTGGAAAAAATAGTTATACTTTACTTTTAAGAATTTAAGAAAAAAATATCATTTTATTATATGCGTATTACAAACATGCATTAAATACAATTTATCATAATTTCTTAAAAACTAAAAAGTGTTTAGCGAAAGTATAGCTTTGCACCAATAAAAATTGTATTATTACTTTATAAATTAAAAACATTTTTTTAATAATTTTTTTTATTATATAATATAATAAAAGATTTGTGACTGAGAGCTTTTAAAATATTTAATTTTCAATTGGCATCCAGCAGTTTTTTGGTAATAATTTTATAGACTTAAGGGTTAAGACCTATTTCTATTTTCTTAATTTTTTTTTTAATGGATGTATTAGAAAAAGCCAAGGGTAAGAAAAACATGACTTTAAGTAAAGATTAATAAACATTCAAAAACGCTTATTAAACATTGTTAGTCTGCATACCCTTTCTACATCTATGTTGCCATGATTTGGCTGAAAGAAAGTTGGTTAAAAATTAAGCAAGTGTCATAGGGCCTTGACAAATAGTTTCCTGCATTTATACATTTTTCTTATAGAATTCAATCTAGATTTTGGTGATCCGGTTGCTTAAAAAGTTTCCATTTTCGCTGCAACCCAAAGTTGCATTCCGAATGGCTTTACTTGTCCTTAATGCTGGCAACAATTCTGGCCTTATCCACAAGCCAAGCTCATTTTCCATTCCGATTGCTTTTTTTGTACGGCAGGCACAGGCGAAAGACCCACAAACATGGCAAAACGAAAACTTTAATCAAATTTTGTGCTCCAGTTTCCTTTTTTTCTGTGTGCCCCCCATTCACAAAAGTGCAATTGTTGCCAAATTGATTTGACCAATTTCATTTATTGATTTCGATTTTCGATATCATTCATTTCGGCCGTTGTCATGCCCAAATGAGTCAGCAGAAAAAGCGAGCCAAATCAAAGTGAGCCGGAAAATCGAGAGGGAAAATCTATCAGCATCGAGTAGCCGGAAAAAGGGGAGAGAGCCCCCTTGGCTCGGCAATTCGGCTCTTACATAATCTTTACGTCTTTCGTGTTCTGGCCTTCCTCCCATTTTTTTGTATTTTATTTTCTGGGTTTTGTTGCCTTGTGGGCTGCGTTTTTAGGTTAGGTAATTAATTTTGTGTGGCTGAAAAGTCTTGGGAAATCAATGTTTTTGCCAGGCCAGAAGCAACTCCCAGGCGATGGGCAAATTCCAAGTACTGATTGCGTGGGTGAGAGCCACGAGGCCCTTCGTTTATTTGACTTTCATTTTTCATATGCCGTGCGCTGGCTTAATGACGCGCCTGCCTTTGGGCCAAAGTCGAATGCCGCGCCAAAGGATTAGCGGCGGCGCGGAGTTAAATCATCATTAGGCCCTAATGAACCGGCCAGATGCCTAGATAAAGAACATGCCATCGGATATTCAAATTAGTTCAGAGCATTTTCGGGCGAAAGCCCAATTCGCAGTAGTCGTGATTTATTTTCTGTTGTATTTGAATTATTACAAATATTTTTAAACTATCTTGGGGGCCTTGGATTTTCATACAAAGCTGCTCCCCTATTTCCAGTTTTTCCTCGCAAAGGAAAGCTATCTGGCTTCCATTGAAGCTTGTCCCTGGCTGACCAACAATAAATATTAACCTGCGGCTCAAATTACCGTGGCCGATTCCTAGGAGTGTTTCACGCAATTCCAGCGAAAAATCACCTTTCAAACGAAGGACAAAAAAGAGAACAGATGACCGGAGGTACTTTTTCTTTCAGCCAGAGTCAGGGCTAAAAGCCACACAAACAATGCCCTGGGCTCCTTGACATATGGCAGTCTTTAAATATTTAAATATACAATTCCTCTGCAAATCGTTGAGGGAGTCGCAAATGATTTTTAATTTTTTAAGTGAATTTAAAAATTTAAGCGTGACTGTCGTTTCTTCCCGCCGCCGTTGTTTTTTGGCAGTTCACCTCAGAAGACAGAGAAACGCACACGTACCACGTGCACGAGGGGAGAGCTAAAAGTTTTGACATTTCAAATGTTTCTGACAACAGCAACCGCAAAAGGACCCCCACCTTGTTAATAATAACTGTGCGGGCGTAAAATTTCAGGAAGCCAAGCGAAGGAGACGGGTGATGGGGCGGAGAAAGAGACGGGAGACCACGACCAAGAACAAGACAAGGACGAGGCTACAGATGAGCAACAGGAACATGCCCTGCGGTCTACTTGTGTTCGAGTTGCTGACGTTGACGTCGACGTAACAAACCCGGACACAAGACACAGGACTCGGGACTCAGGACATAGGACTTGGGATTCAGGACTCAGGACTCGGGACCCGGGACATGAACACTGCGAAACTGCGACCCACTACATGACTTTCTAATTCCTGCAGGGCGCTTTTAAGCGAAGTCAGAAAAAAACACACAAAAATACAAATATTGAGGGACAATCACGAAATGGTGGCTAACATACCCTTTAAAAATTAAATATTTAAATATAGTGCATACGAGTTTTAGGTTTTTGATTTATTTTGTATTTTTACAATTGATATTTTGATATTTTGGTCCAAAACTTGTAAAATCTTATTTATAATATGTCTATAAAAATCTTTAAGTTTCTTTAATATATATATATATATATTTCTTTGTATATATTAGTAGTATAGTATACTTTAATTATTTTTAATTCAATAGACAATTTGTTAAAAAAATTATTGAATTATAAATGGAAAATGTTGTCCTTAACTACTTTTATAATTTTTAAATTTATAACCAAAGCTCCTTAAAACTATTCCACAAAAAAAGGCATTCCCAGTGCAGTTTGTTTAACCACAATATCTGACAACCATACCATTTAATATAATTTGTTTTAGTGAATAATAATATTTTCCATCCCTCAATCAAGTTATGGTCCCTCACAAGCGCATGGAGATAGCATGGAAGAAAAGAAATATTTTCGTTGGTGGTCTAATTTATGTTTGGCAGCCAGCAGTTGACGGTGCGGTCTTTTGTCCCAGGCAGTCAATTTATTTTAATTTCTGGCCAGAGGCGTTTTATTTATTATCATGTTCGGCCCAGTTGCCGGCCCCTCGCACCACTCCGCCCCCAGAGCGCCCACGCAACAGAACATGGGTGGAGTCAAGTTATTAGCAACATTGTTTGGGTCTTGCCAATTGATGCCAGCCGGCGGACCAAGAGCAGAGTCGAACTGCAGACGGCTCCCAACGCTTGGCTGTCAATAGCAGTTGGCTTAGGGAAACTGTGGGGGGCAGGGAAATTGAAAGGGGAGTGCAGAAAATGGGGGCGGGGGTGGGAAAACCTCGGAGGGAAGGCAAAGCGAAAGCCGGAGCTAAAGCAGTTGAAGCCGGAGCAGATGACGGAGGATATTCGACTTATCTGGTAGGAACATGGCCAGCGGGCCAAAGCTGATGCTCAGCTAATAGTTCGGGCAGTAAACTGGGAGGATGCCAAGGATAGAGACAGCAACACACCAGAGAAAGAGACGGGGAGAGGGCGATAAGAAGCGCTTGCATGTGGGATGTGTGTGGTATATGGGCGATGAGCTGAGTCGCATATTACGTGACCAGAACTTTGCGAAATGCAAGGTTTTGTTCGGCAGGATTATGGTATGTTACCAAAGATTTATCATGGAGAGTTTCAAAAATCTTAGACAACAAGAATGGTTTATGGTTTTTGGAAAGGTATTAAAGGATAAGTGTTTGTGGACAAAATATATGTACACTAAATCAAAATATAAAAATGATTTGTTAAATTTGCTAGAAAATTGTTAAAATAATGTAATAAATTGTAAGAAATATCATATATAAAATATAAATAAAAAAATATTAATTTTTTTTGAAAATATTTGATCAGTGATAACATAATATCATATGATCTTTTCTGAGCAACGTTACCTAAAAGTATTTTTATCTCAATTAGGTATAAAAATAGATTTTTTCTTAAAAATAAAAATTATATTTCTTGAAGAGACATCATTTAATATGTAACTAGCATCATATGCTACTGTCCTATTCCGTGACTAATCACGGTGACCGAGTCACAGCCAGCACCACAGTCAGTTGGGTAGCCTGTTCGATGTCTGGGACTTCGGGCAGCGATGTGCACAACATGTTTAATCTAATAAAGTCGCTAGCCAGACTTGCCGGCTTGGTCCGTAAAACTGGTGGCGGACGGTGTCATAAAAAGACGTTAGCTGCGACGTAATAAGCGTATCAAGTGCCCCGAGATACAAGCGAGCCATATTGGGGGGCTCCTGGGCGGAGGAGGCAGCAGCTTAGTTCCTGGCCCAGACGCAGTGGCGTCCTCGCAGCTAAGTGATGGATAAATGCCGGATAAAAATTGCTCGTAACTACGACAACAACCAGTTTGCGCACACAAAAACTCACACACTTGCCGCAGGGCTGTGCGGGAAAAACATGAAAATTTGATAAACGAAAAATTTGGGAACAAACAAAAAATGGGGAAAAATTGGGGGAGTACAGAACAAAAAGTCGGATTTACCTGTGAACCAACCTAAAACTTTGTTTGCTCGCCCAACAAAAGTTGCTAACGTGTGTTCCCGGAGCTGTGTATGCGTAATTCGCTAATTACCTAAATGGCTGCCACAAAAGGTGGAAAGTATTGGGGGTCGGTTGCAGGTGGATGGCTGTTAAAAGTTCAAACCCAAACGAGTTACAAGGTTTCCCCCATTCTGGTTTTCGGTTGCTTGTTGTGGCCATCGATTGAAGGACTTTATGGCATAGTTTTGCAATTTGAAACAGTTGCAAGCGGAAAACTAGTTGGGGATTACAGCGATTTAAATGTGATAAATTACAATTGGAGAGAGGGAAGATATGATACATGATATTTTTAAAAATATGGTTGTAAAATATTTCTAAAATAAAATATTGTGAGTGTTAAGTGTGCAAATTTCCTTTTATTATTAAGAATATTGCATTTTAAGTTAAGGTATTAAATGTTTACTTAAATCAAAGCACGATTTCTATATCCACTGTATTTATTTCTTCTCTTTTTCCAGTTCACGCCGCCCAGCGTGACTCGTACAAATCGAAGGACATGAGCAGCAGTAATAATGCCCTGCCCAACGAAGGAGTGGGCGCATCTGTCGAGGCAGCCGGTCCCACTGGTGTCGCCGGAAGCGGAAGCGGCAACAATAGCAGCGGAAATAACAAAAATGGCCAGGCAGCTGGCGGATCTGGCTCGGTTTCGGGCTCACCCCCGCACACCGAGTCGGCGGCGATGACGACCGATGCCAGTCGGAGCTCCGTGGGCAGCTCCACCACCGTCACGGGGATTCCCAGCAGCAGCCTGCACAAGGCCAGCAGCTCCAGCGGCTCCGGCAGCAACCCGTTCTCCTCGCAGATGGCTTCCGGCTACCATCGCAACAGCATCGATCTGGAGGAGGCCCGCAATGCGGGTCCCTACTTCGACAAGGCCTTCTCCAAGAACGTCACCGCCCTGCTGGGCAAGACGGCCTATTTGAACTGCCGGGTCAAGAATCTTGGCAACAAGACGGTGAGTGCATCCCAGATTTAGTTTATTGGATTTCACTGAAATCCTTTCGGACATCGATAAAGGGGGAAATCTAGTTTTGGGCAATCAATTCAATTTTCATTTTTACACTTTTAAAAATATCTTTATATATTCTAAATAAGTTATTAGGATAGAGGATAATTCATAGGAATGGTATCAATTAGTTCCTAAGTTTTGATGGTGAAAGAAGAAAAAGGTCGGGGCTTTTATTTATTTTAAACATTGAACTCTTAAAAATCACCTTTTTAGCTCCTTCTATTTTTACAAATTAATTTAAACGTTATTAATGAAAATAAAATCAAAACATTTTTGTCAAAATCAGTTTTAAAACTCGTTTGGTTGCTATATTTTTCGTTACTTCTATTTGAGCGCCATGTCAAATGCTGGCCATAATTTGACAATTTGCCTCGTAATTATCGTGTAATTCCTTGTCGTTGCCATCAAAATGCGATTTGGGCCCTGTGCCTGAGAGGCTGCCCCACTGTGTGTTCCGTATTTTTTTAACAGGCTAATTAGCACGCTGACTGGGCTTCGGAATGGAGGCGGAGTTCGGGGCCTGCTGGCTAATTGTTCCGCTTGCCAGGGAACAAAATGATTAATTATACCCAAACAGGAAACAGATTTTACTTTATTCAACTTTTCGTGGTGAGCGGAAGGAAGTGCCGCAAACATTTCACAAACACAATCTCCAGCACCACCACTTCCACTTCCGGGCGAGCCCTTCATCCACCTGAACTATTCAAATGTAGAAAAAGGGCCCGAAATTCATTTTGTTTTTTTCCGGGTGCCCGGCAGGAGGGCTCAGCCCCGCAACTTTTGGGCCGTAGTCATTCCGTTTCCGTCACTTCCGGCGGCGTCGACGACCGGAGAAGGTCCCTGCCCGTTTTTCCGATAATAATATGTTACATGTCCCGCCATTCCGGGCTTTCTGGGCATGCACCGCCCATTCTGGAGCTCCCGTTTCGAGGCTAACTTTCTGGCAGCCTGTGATTAGCCCTGTTTCTGGCTTGTTTGAGTTGCGGCTTCGAAAACTAATTTGCGTGATTATTAAATTGTAGAAAATGGCTGGGGGGCAGGCAACCTCAATTTGAGGGTGGAAATCGAGCCTGAATGCCTTTCACCTTGAGGTAGGACGATGTGAAAGTTTCATGCTTGAGGATGTGGGGCAGTTTGCCTGCTTCTTTCCTGGGATAACTTCATTAGACGTGTTAAGTGGGATAACCTCAAGGAGCTTCCCCTACCTATAGCACATATGTATGTCTCCTGGAAAGAGTTAATTAATGAGGGAAAACCTCGTCTAAGTTAAGAGCTTGATGGTGTGAAATGGAAGAGTTTTGTGGGTATAAGAGTCAAACTTTCAAGAGGTGTTACAGAAAAAAAATTAAATTACAAAATAAAATATTCCTTACCTTTTAAATAAAATAAAATTAATTAAATTTCATATTAAATTATAAAATTGTGAGACCTTATGTACCCCCTGAAACACTATTTACCAGACAGCTTAAGAAAATACCCATTTCTTGCTCATCAGCCTTAAAAACCCAACACATTAGGCAGCCGGTAAAATATATTCATTACCTTCGTGTGGCAGCTTAAAATCTAATTAGCTTTCAGTTCTGCGGCGAACCGCAAGCTCACCCCAGAGTCCACCCACTTTCACCCACTTCCGCCCGCTTTTTTCCTCCCGCTTTTCCTCCTTCCACTTTCTCCTTGCCTCGCAGCCCCCCTTTTCCTCTCCACACCTGAAGTAATACATCATTGCTGCTGAGATTTGGCAGCATCTGGGTGAGAATTAAGCTGGTGCGATGGGAAAATGCCAGGGGAAAAAAGATAAAGAAAAATCCTTCTGTTTTACGCTTGCGTGTATAGGTTTACGTATATGTGAGCTCTCTGCTTCACACCGTCTATAATGATAAACAGCGAACGGATGTTGATGGTCCCTGCATTATTAATGACGTTTTTCATTTGCGCTTTGCTCGGGGAAAGCTTTATGTTTTAATGCCAGACTCACCCACACAGCCAGAGAACGCTTTTCCATAATTCTAAGGATATAAGGCGGACATTTAAAAGAAAGCTGAAAGGTACAAAGGATAGAAAATTATTTATATGATGTACAGGTGATTTACTAGTTGTAGTTGATTGCTCTGGGCAGATTTCACTGGTTCCACTTAAATTCCCTCTTTGATGATGATAAAGGTACTACATTTCAAGGATTCGATATACTACAGTTTTGTTTATGTTCCCAAGGTTATATTTATATTCAATTATCTGTTATCACCAACGTTTATAATTGATTTTGTCTATGTTACTATCACTGATATACATTTCAAGGAACAAAGACAAGTCAGACGACTTCAAAGTCATTTTTACCAGGCAGCTTTTCCTTACATAATTTATGTATCTTTTCTCGGCTTCACAAATTGAGTCGTAAAGGAAAATTCACAGATTTTGATGTTCGTTTGGCAAGCAGTAAATGAAAGAAAATATTGATATGCTTAAAATTGTACGATACTGTAAACAAGCTTAATGCGCATAAAAAAGTTTAGGGGCGCGGGAAAACCAGTGAAAATTTGCGTGGTTGTGAGGAAAAGTTGTGGCCCCACTCCTTCGGTATCACTGCTCGAGGACTTTGGGTGTTAATTACATGCAACTTTGCTTAAGCAGCTGCCAAACTTTACCTTTGTGTCTGGCAACTAACACCTGGACCACCCCTGCCAGCCCCTATCATTGCTCATAGCTGCTCCTTCCTTCCTGCCCAGGGTTTCTTGTCCATTAACTTTGGCAAAGTCGTCCTCGACGTCGTCGCTCATCGTTAGGCAGCATGTTGCTAAGCTGTTGTCATTGAAATTGAAAATTCTCGCAGCTGACGTATGACACGCAACACAGCCGGGCGTGTCCTCCCCACCCACTTTACCGCCCACCCCTCGGCACTGCCCCCACTAGAATTTTCCACACCCCCACCCGTGCCTTAGGTAACCCTAAATCAGCGTCACTTAAAAATGTTGCGCCTTGGGCAGGAAAAAGTTGAGCATTAAACAGCAGGTGGTTGCCAGAGGCGTGGTCTAATGTGCACTGAAAATAACATTTATGTATATATTTTATTAACTTTGTATTTTCTTAACACAGAAAGAAGACGAACCTTTAAATTCATACGAAAACATGGATTTCTTAAGAAAAATTCAGATTAGATTTTATGATAGCGATAAACAAAATTATTCCATTAAAATGTAGCTGACTAATTACAAAATAACAGTAACAATATATTAAAATCTATATCCTTATTTATTTCATTTACATTACATATATAAATTAAATTGGTGTTTAGTTATTATTATATGAATATTTTTTTTATATATCTTTTTTTTATTATGAGTTATTATTTTTTAAATATTTTTTTTTTATATATTAAATTGATAAATTATGGTGTGTTGTTTATTTTGAGTGTATCCATGTGCTAGCCCTTGTAACATTCAATTTGTTGGACCAGGTTGTCTGGTCTGGCAAGGAAGTCACTTCACCTTCACCCCCACCTTCGTTCCTCCAAAGTTTTCTTTGCCAAGCACAGCGCTTGAATGTAAAAAATCATATAAAAAATTTGGAAAAAAATTTGCATTTTACACGTGTGCTCCTGACACAAAGGCAGCCGGTTCACGGTTCATTCAAGCAGCTGCGTATGAAATTGACTTTTTAAACTGTTTGCCAAACAAATAAAATCTGAATCCAACGTCCCCCGCTCAAACTCTCCTCCTCTCTAAATCGTTTTAGATGTTGCTTCAGGTGTCGTGGGTGCGACATCGGGACATACATCTGCTGACAGTTGGCCGGTACACCTACACGTCGGATCAGCGGTTCAGGGCCATCCACCAGCCGCAAACCGAAGACTGGATGCTGCAAATCAAGTACCCGCAACATCGCGATTCCGGCATCTACGAGTGCCAGGTGTCGACCACTCCCCACATGAGTCACTACATTCACCTGAATGTCGTTGGTAAGTCGATGGATCAGTTTACTTAATGATTACCAATTAAAAAGGAGTGTTAAAAATAGTGTCTACAATACAACATATCTAATTTATTAACAATAAGATTCCAATTAAAGTGCCAAGTAATATTTACATGCTATGTTAAATAGTTTCCACCCGAAAATGGTTCTTATAATGAGTATACAAATCGTTTTAACTACAAATAAGAGCCGATTCATTGTCGCAAAATATATTTAAATGGCTTAGTAAATTATTTAAGTCGTACAGACATTTTGTATTGCTTGCATGAATTGCCAGCCAATTGCTTTCGAAACTTGTGTTTCTTTATGATATCCCAACTTAAGCCTTAACTTTTACACTTTAAACTTGGCAGAAAACTTAAACACACTTTATTTACAGACCCACCTACCAAAAGTGTCCTCTTCACCCTCTCGAGAAGTTGAAGTTTTCGCGTTAAATTCTGATTGAATTAAATAACAAAAGACCGAAGTGTAAAGGAAAAATTCTACCAGCTCCTTTTTCGCCCGCTTCAATTGCTGGGCTTCAAAAGAAAATACATGATTTTCCTTTCACCTCGTTTATGAAGCGAACCGAATGGAAATCTTGCTCTTAGCTAATTGTTATTTTATTCCACTTAGATGCGCAGTGAAATTCCTTCACTTCACCTTTTTAATTAAGTGCTTTTCACATTTTTCCCTTTCAGAACCGTCGACGGAAATCATCGGGGCACCCGACTTGTATATAGAAAGTGGCTCCACTATAAACCTTACCTGTATCATACAAAACTCACCGGAGCCGCCGGCCTATATCTTCTGGAATCATAATAATGCTGTGAGTCTGAGTTCCCTAACCCCGAACCGCCTTCATTTTGTTCCAGGACAGGCAATTACTTTGGGGCGTCATTATCGCTTCCCCTTCCGTGAAAAACCCACGAAACTCTGGAAACCCTTTAGTGTTCAATTTAGTAACTTTTAAATTAGCTTTGCCAAGCGAAAACTTTCCTTCTTTCGGTTTTTTATATTGGGAAATGCCATTTAGGGAAGGAAGTGGGTTCGGAGCCTGGGGAAAAGGGTTCTGGGGCCTGGGCTTTAAATGGATTTCGGTTTTGTTTGGACTGAGCCACGTTTTAGTTTCCACTTTAGGTGTTTTCCTCGCACTTCACGCCTTGTCCCCCGGCCCAATGTATCGGGCTTTAAGGGTTGACGGTACCCTATTGTTATGTATTTTCTATAGAGCCGGCGACGAGAAAGGGAAAAATATTGCCAT
Organism: Drosophila biarmipes; assembly: GCF_025231255.1. Taxonomy (NCBI): domain Eukaryota; kingdom Metazoa; phylum Arthropoda; class Insecta; order Diptera; family Drosophilidae; genus Drosophila; species Drosophila biarmipes. The sequence continues at coordinate 11,836,635 of NC_066616.1, read as the reverse complement.
TAGTGCCGGGAGGTCCTCCCTTTTTTTTGTACTTGTGCCCCGAACAGATTTAATTTTATTGTTTTGCTTCGGTTTTATTTGCCATCTCTTTTTCCTTACTTTGCATATTCACCGGACTTTCCGCCCTATCTCCGCCCCCCGATTTTAATTTGCCAAGTGTGCAACAGTGCGTGTGCGTAATCTGGACTCGGTTTTATGGCTTAGAAAATTGTAGGGCCCCGCCCCCCGGATGGAAGTGTAGAAAAATATTTTATAACTTTCAGAAGTTCCCCTCTCACCCGCAGATAATCAACTACGACTCGCCGCGCGGAGGAGTCTCGGTGGTCACCAACAAGGGCGACACGACCACCTCGTTCCTCCTAATCAAGTCGGCGCGTCCCTCGGACTCCGGGCACTATCAGTGCAATCCATCAAATGCGAAGCCCAAGAGCGTCACGGTACATGTGCTCAATGGTAAGTAAAATCAACGCCAGCCCACCCACACACACAAATCCAGCCACAGGACACCGACAAATAAAACAAAGGGTCCTGGCAAAAAATGGGGAATATGCAAAGTGAGACTGCGCAAAAAGTGAATGGCACAATGGGAATGCTAATGGGTTACACGACGAGTTTTGGCCTGGAGGACAACAAAAAATAATGGCTAGAATGGGGCGGTTAAAAGTAACAGCCGAGGGGGAAGCAAGTGCAGCCAAATAAAAAATTAAAGTCGAAATGAGCTAATGGGGCAGACAAAGGGTTTCAAACTGCATGTGCCCTAGATGAACTAAATTCGGTGGTTTAAGGTGGGACAAAAATAATTCATTGGATTTTATGACTTTATATACTCTAAAATATGTATTTAATTAAGGTAGCTGAAGGTTGGACAAAGAATAATTTAATTGAATTTGATTGATCCTTTATTTATTGAATATTTAAAATAAATTTATTTAAGTTTAGAATTTCATAAATCGGTTTTTCAAGAGTCTTAGCAGAATCATTGTAAATTATTCCGTACTTCTAGGCATTTTGCGATACAATGGACTTCAGCATTACTTATAAGCCATTAATTACACCCAAGAGGTTCTGGGGATTACCTTAATCATTTAAAAAGTATTTACGCTTCTAATTTAAGCCCGTTCTAAGACTGGGACTCTTAGCCAAGTAGATTCCTGTCCCTAGTTAAGCACCGACAGTGGCTCAAGAATTTCCGTCCAGCCCTAGAACCGAGATCCAAATCCCCTTAGAGCAGTTAAAACGAACGACCCGGCAGAGTCAGCATATCAATGGCTGAAATCTGTCGAAATGCAGCCATAGAAATTGCAGCTGCCTAAGCTCCTCGGGCAGCCCGAGAAGTGACACAAAAGCCCAGAAAGATCCAGGGCCACGCAAAAAGAACCCAGGAAAATAGGGTGCCCAAGAGCGCCGCAGGGAAAAGTGAAAGGGGGGCAAAGTAAGTAAGCAACGAAGAGGTGACAATAACTATCCACCGAAGTGTTGCTTAAACTCAGCCAAACTAAGTGAAAACATCAACAAAAGGGTGTAGGGGAATCGATTCGGAAGCCAATGAGCAAATATTGATTAGTAAATAGACTGGCTTCACAGGGGGAATCAAGAGAGGGGAGAAATAAGGGAAAAGGTGTCTACTTCAATATTTCCACGTAGATTCAGCTAAACCAGACAAGAGCTCAGCTAAGTGAAAACTGCTAGAAGTGGCACGTGAAAATTATAGAGAATGAAGCGACAGTTTCTTCCCCTTGTCCACAGCCCCAGTTCTATAGTCATTATCCACCAAACCCCCTTCTGTTTATCCTCATCTGCCGCGTTGGTTACAGCAACCACTCTGGAAGCCATCAATGTTTGCCGAGCAAATCTAGCCAGGGGGTAAATCTGAAATCCTGGAGATATCCTCACTTTTGATGGGCATATGGGGCTGGCTATGCGATCTATTAAGTAAAGACTTCTTGCAATATGAAGAAAGGAATCATAATCTTATCAAACATTCTGTTATTCATAACAACATCTAAACTGAATTTTTTATAATTTTTGTTAACACAGACTTTAGCATCATAAATATCTGTCTGCTGAGCTATCTCAAAAGCAGAGTATCTAAATGCACTTGCCTTGCGAACCTTGGGGTCCTGGCCCCCAGCTGAATCTGGCACGCATGCCACATGAAAATTATGTTTATGTTAAGCCCCTGCCCCCACCGAGAGTCTAGGAAAACCCACGGCAGCAGCAGCGGCAGCAGGAAAAGCTGGAAAAGCGAAAACAGCAGTTGCTGCACGCTACTTCCTTTGCGACTTTCACTAATGTCAAGTTGTCGTCGTTGTCGCAGCAACCGTGTCTGCTAGATAGTGTCACACGGCGTTGTCTTTTCGCCGAGCGCACACAATTATGCAGGCACTGAGAAAAAATATATTTAATTAAGGTATTCTTCGGTGGGAAAATATAGCTAACATTTAAAGTAAAGGGATATAAATACAAATATTTTATAACATTTTGAATTGAATTTTTATAAGAACAAAGATTTGGATAAAACAATTAGTCTTATATTGTAGTAGTGTTTGTCTTATTTTGAGTTCTGCCCTATTTACTTAAATATTTTTGGCTTACCTTCAAAAAATGTTGGACCATTTATTACATCTGATTTTTGGTAATTTTTACCATGTTGGTAATCAAATAAAATAGATGAATCTGTAATCTTAAGAAGCCAAACTTTCCATTTCTTAATTAAGATAAATTATCTCTGGAGAAGCTCCTAACTTTGGTTCTGTGTACCCTAGTGTTAGGGTTCTGCATGGGGGCCCTCATCCCTGTCGGCATATTGCGCATGCAATGCGCGTTGTATCCGTTAACTGCTTTGGCACACTTGTTTCTGATTATTATTATGTTCTGTCTCTTGTTCTGCCACTTTCACCATTGTTGTTTGCCGCTACAGTTTGCTTTGTTTGCTATTATTATTATATGCCCGTCAACGTTGTTGTTTCTGCTGCCATCCTGCTTTTGTTGTCATCGCGCTGCAGCGCAAAGTTTTCCACTCCCACAACTCCGCGGCCATGTTGTGCTTACTTTTTGCATTACTTTCCTTTTTATTGCTCATTGTTACCTGTAAGGCACAGATGTATGCAGTAGGTATTGGGAAAGTGCGAGGCGTGGGAATTTTTGTCTCGCTTGGCTTGCCGCAACACCAGCGACTGCGTCACCAATGGGGTCAGAGTTTTCCGACTCTTAAGCTTTCAGTTTGTTCTAGGGGACGGAGAACTTAAAGTGCTAGGTGGGCCTTCCGTTCCACTGCGATCCGATCCTTGCCAGCTGCATACAAATGGTTTTTTATACTTTTAGAGAATCAAAAGTTATTTATAGGGGGCAGCAGAAAGTTTTTTGATGTCTTCAGTTTGCTGATGGAAATAAAAAATTCAATTTGAGAGAAAAGAACTTATAAAGTGCTAGAAGTTAGGATTTTGTTTGAACATTGCAAATGCAGTTTGTATAGAGTTACATAGATAGCAAGATAATGGTTAATATTTTTGGAATTTTTATGTAACACTTATATTTAAAGTATTCTATCTATTATATTATTTGTATCATTTTTATTTATTGTATTTTTTTATTTTATAATATAATACTAAGCAACACATCTTCTTACAATGCAGTTTTTGACCCGTACAAGCTGCGTTCTGGGCCGAGACTTCGCAGTGTTGATTCCCCCCTTCAGTTCGCAAAGTCGAGCTGCAAGTTACAGGTGAATTTGCCGCTTTTGTCCCGGCATTTGTTTCAGTTAGTTGTAAACAGTCGACGGTTTCACTAGTTTGGTTGGCTGTTGCCTTTATTTCGAGCCGCAGTGCAAAGCAATCTCTTTGTTAGTTTTATTCGGCTGCTTGTTGTTTTGACTTCTGCGACAATCCAAGTATTGTTTCTGGCTTTCGGTTTATCTGTGCAGTTTTATTGTTTGACAACTTTACGGGTGCCGCCATTGCCACCCACTGCCCTTTTGAAGGAGCTGGTAATCCGGTTAGAGTTCGGGGATTATGTGGCGTTAAGTCGTAGGACTCGAGGGGAAAATAAGAACCCTTTCCTTTTGAAAAACAGTAATCGCAGCAAAAACACAGTCACAGTAAAATATATAATATTTCAATACTATTTAAGCACTTAGTAATAAAGAGCTCTTCTAAATTGAATATAATAATATGTAATATATATTTTTTATATATAAAAAGATGCATTATATATGTTTATTTTTGAGAATTCACTAACTTCGGTGACATTTTCCCCCCGTGCACAATCACAAAACAGACCACTTAACCATTTTTCAGTTACCCCAATGTCTGAGTATGAGGACAGCAATAAAGATGTAAATTAAACAGGTGTTTCCCATTCCGTTTCCAGGGGAGTTCCCAGCAGCGATGCAGCACGCGGCACCAGTGCATCCTCGCCCCTCGCCCACTCGCTGTCTGTTTGTGTACCTGTGTGTGTGCTTCTGCAGCTGGGCGCTTGCCGGTGGCTCGCTGCGCTGCTGGGCGCCGCTCTTGCCACGCCCCCACCGCCGCCCGTCCGCTCCGCCCAGCGGGATGGAAGGCGTCCTGGCTCGCCGGGATCACCAGGAGGCGCGCCCCTCTCCGGCGACCTGCGGCACTTCCTTGCGAGCGTACTGAGGTGGCGATGGCGATGGTGTTGCCGCTGGCACTGGAAAAGTATCTATAACACTCAAAGGCGGCACCATCCGCACCAACTGAAACTACAATCACGAACGGAGGCGGCCACGTGTAGACAACTCTTCGAGGCGGACATAAGGTGAGCTCTCCGCCGCACACCCTCCTCAAGGCCACTCTCAACTCAACCCTAAGCTGTAACTATAATAACTATAACGTATGCATACAACATAACTCTATTGGCTATTGCGTTTTTCTATGAATCAGCGACGTATACGTAATATTTAGCACAAAAGCGAGGGAGAAGATGGAAAAGTAAAGATATTATATTATACCTAACTATAGTTGAAACCGAAATCAAGCCAAGTTGTCGCCTTTTTTATGTACGACTTTGTATCATACAATGAAGCTATCTAAGTCCTTGGTTCCCTTAGAAATTGGAAATTGTGTAAATAGGCTGCATAGCATACCTAGAGGCGCTTTTTTCGATCGACTCTCTCCGACCTTTGTAACTTTTATAGCCGAAAAATCTAGCAGATACCGAAAGTACCCTTCAGAGAACTGCTCAACACTGGATCTGCATTAAAAGCAAGAATGAAAATAAAGCAAGAGGAAAACATTTTCGTGCAAATACCAAAACAGGAAACGCTTCTCGACTGCCACTTTGCGACTGTTCTGTTCTCTCGAAGGCTAAGAGAAATTCTCATTTGCATTTTGCGAAATCCTAATAGACAGATAAATGTTCAACCGAAAGGCAATTAGCAAACGCAAACTAAAAACATTCAACTTCAAGTGCAGGCTATAGAAAAAACGAAAAAGAATCCTAGAAGTTAAAGCGAAAAAAAACTGTGTAAAATATAAAAGAAAACTTAAACCCAAAGGGGGAATTTAGCTACAAGTTAAAGCAAAACTAAAAAAAATATGAAAGTAAAAGAGACGGAAAGCAGAACTCTTTGAGGGGAGAATTTTTCTTTTGGCTGCATCTGAATGGTTAGAAATTAAGTCATAAAATACATGAAAAGAGAAACCCTCGAATAAGTTGTTTCGTTTCGTTCTTGTGTAATGTACAAATTAAATAAACGTAAGTATTACCCAACGTGCAGAGGAAACGGTTTGAATTTAGGATACAATCGGCATAGACGGAAAATTGTTGCACATTTCATAAATTTATTTGTTGTTACTCAATGCGAACAAAATTAGTCAAGTGTTAAAAACGAAAAACATTAAGGGATATGGCACGGAGCTCTGGGTAAAAGTATTTTGCATATAACTACAGTTTTGAATTTCTATGATTATTCTGACGCGATACCAGTGTTTTTTCCACCTTTCAATGGTCATTTTCAGTTTCCGATTCCCATTTTGGGTTGGCTTTTGTCTGGCTAATTTCTGTCGTCACACCAAACTTTGCCATAGAGCACATAGAGCTAACCGAATACATAAAAAAGCAGAATAAATCCAAACGTTACAGAAAAACAAAAAAAGCGAAAACTATTGATAGACATTAAAGTAAAGGGAAAGTTTCATTAATCAAGCTAAGCAGTAAGCAAAATAAAAACTAAACAAGGATAACAGACAAAACACTATTGAAATACAGCATGGGTATTCAGATGCTAAACCAAACCAAATCCCGACAGGTCCTCCTAAGCTTTTTCAATTACCATGTAAAATAACATACAATACACATTCCAATTCCATTCATATGAAATTTCATGCGAGTAATTTCTATTTAAATTGTGCAGGCTACAGAAACGGAAAACCGAAAAAAGCGAATTCAAATTAGAATACCCATTGTGTTTGATGAGGCGTTTTATGGTTATTTGATATTTATTGTCAACTGTTGATTGTCGTCAATCAAACGCACACACAACATTCCTTTGTGTCAAGTGAAGTATTCAAGGTGTTCTCCCATCACTTTGCCCAATAAAATTCTTAATACACTTCCAGTTTCATCAGCCACTTCGGGTGGCGACACATTCTCGACATACCTAAGTCTAAGAAACGAAAACTAAAGACCGCATAAAACTGAAGTAAATATTGTATATGTAAATGTGTATTTATAAAACTATGATATAAAGAAAAGCTATATATATACAAGTACATTAAAAACCTAGTTTACTTAACACGGAAAACCGAAAACTGAATCAACCATGTTATTAAAGCTAAACGAAAACGTAACATTCGAAAGTAACCTTCAATTAAATATGAGCCACACAGAAATACGATAAACCGAAAGCGAGAGCGGGAGACCGAAATCTTTTAAATGTGTAAGAATTTAAAATGTGCAAAAATCGAATGAATGAATGAGGAAAACTGGAAATAAAAGGAAAACTGAAAAAGAGTAAACTAAAGAAAACTAAAGCATATTATGTCAACTGTTAATTGAGTTGTTTTAATGGTCTGGCGCTGGATGTGGATGGGCGGGCTAATGGCCCAACAAATGTGCCATAAATTATGCGTAAGTAAAAGTGAAACAAATCCCGGCTAGTTGTGGACTACTGAGCGCAAACAAAACAGGGCGAAACCCATTTTTCATGCCCGGACAAAGGAAGTCACTGGGGGAAGGATGTGGCATAAGCGATAATATAATGAAATGGGATTAATCATACGACATGTAGGCCGGCCCAAAGGGAGGCATAATGAATGCCGCCGCGTCCTTGCAGCACATTACCCACACATTTACTGGGCTAACACGGGGTTTTCCCCCATTTTCCATGCCATCTCAGTTTAGAGCCCTGCGCCATTACGTGCCATTACGTTACGTGCGGCCTTACGTCGCTCGTTTTTAATAAATATTAGCACATATTTAAGCAGTAGAGCGCACTGATGGAAAATCAATATGTATATACACCTCCCCTGATTTTCCTCGTCCTGCGGTGCTGCAAAGTATGCTACATGCCCATATTTTATTGACGAAAAGTTTCGCGGAAAAGCGGTGGCGAGGGAGCCGCACTGTGGGTGGACAGTGGGCCGGACTGGTTGGAAAAACCACTCAAGGACAAGTGGGCAATAAGCGAAAAACTTTTATTGTTTTATGTCGTCAAAAGTTTACAGAGAGGAAAACATAGGAAAAAGTTAATTTATTCCAATATTTTATATAATTTTCTTTTGTATACATATTTATTATATATTTTTTCTTTTTTCTTATTATTTTAATTAAGTTTTTACAGGAAGTTTACAGGAAAAAGATATGCTATTAGTAAATTATGTTTCAAGTTTAAAATATAGCAAAATTATAAATTTTAAAATTGTTTCCTTTTTTATGCAGTATAGTAAACTTATATCTTTTAAAATGATTTTTATCTTTTAAATTAGTTTTTTAACATTCATTCGGTATGCTTAAAATATTTGAATTAAATATATAACGAAATGAAAAATATTAAAACTTTATTCCTTTTATATTGGCCCTAAAATCATAAAAAGAAGGAAATATTTTAAACTAAAAATAAAAATATAGGCTCATTTTTTAAACGCTAAATATTTTTTAAATGATATTTGATCTGATTTTATCTTGGTTCAATTTTCAAGGTATTTTTTCCCAGTGTCTGGTTTGCGCCTGTTGTTGTCGCCGTGTCAAGCAGCAGCGGCATCGCCAACGACATCATCATAATGTTTCATATATTATGTCCAGTCCTATAATTTCCTCTCCCGTATGCATGAACTTCCCACTTTCCATTCCCACCAGCCGTAGTCATTGCTTTCCGCAAGTCCCTCATCCATGTGTAATTTGGCACTTTCAAGTGCTGCAACTGCAAAATGCAATTGCATTCGGTGGTGCACCAGTGGGTGCGGCCGGGGTGTGTGTGGGCTGGCGTGTCACTGCCAGTGGGCGTGGCCCGCCCGCATTATAATGCAGCATTCGTACGGAGCCGTAGGTGTTAATAGCCTGTTTATGGATGTTGCGCCATGTGGGAGTCCTGCGCCAGTCACACCGATGGCATGCGGTCTAGCATATTGGGTTTTGCGTGGGGATTGAACTGGAAGTTGGATTTTGGGAGCGAGCGAGCATTGAATCCGGCAAACTGACAGGATTGCAGTTGGTGATCGGTCATTGCGGAATTGCCGAGCCTAATTAGATTATATCGCATTACAGAAATTCCCAAGTTGTAAAGGGTGTTCAATTATCTAAAATTCACTTTAAATGCTGGTTGCTACCACTATGTAGATAAATATTTCAATTTAACCCTATTTCTAGGATACAATATATTGGTAACCCGTGGTTGGTTATGCAAATGCAGTTCCCCAATGCTTTCCGCAGCTTATTTTCCTGCCAGTCGCCCGGCAAAAAATCCATATGTTAATACAACCGAGAGCGAAAAGCCCTTCATATGGCGGATAAGGGTGCCCCACTCAGCGCGGAGTGCTCGGCCATCAGTCAGTCGGTCAATTGGCCCGGCCCAAACGGAAAAACCCGCTGACACATATGGATGTAAACTCGCCGCTGGTCGTCGGGACCGCTGCACTTTATGGCCGTAATACATTTCGCGCGGCCAGCAGATATGTAGTCTTTCACTCCGTTCGTTTCTCTTTAGCATTCTCAGTTGTTTGCGGCTTTTTTCGGTCGAAAAGTTATTGAACTGTTACAGCAGCCGATTGCGATAAATCAATGACAAGGCGGTCGGCAAAATCCGTGCCTTAATATATGGCCGAGCGCCGAGCGGTTTGTTTAATTTGCCATAAATACGTATGCCCTTGGTAGTCGGCCATAAAGTCCATCACTCTGCAAATTGATTCGGGCCAGGCTATTGCTTAATTAAGGCCAGGCTGTGGGTTCCTCCGATATTCATCTGCAGCGGCCAAAAAACACAATCTGCCCACACCTAAAGTATTTTATTAGATTTCTCGCCCAGCCGAGCAGCCCCCAGATAATCAGCATTAAGTAAATGTGCATGGCAAAAGGCTGCAGACAGTTGGATTCAAGATAATAGCTTCAATGGCTTAAAATTATGTGAAATGATTAAAGTTGAATAAAATAAAAGTGGGCATTTCATTCTTATCATATCTCCACGAATGCTTGGGTTTATTCCACCACGAGACTCTTATGCAACATTAAACTCTTATTGGTTTAAGTGCCCCTCTGCGGGAAAATGTGCATAAATATAAATACAAAGGCTGGTACGTCTGTGCGGACATTTATTACGGTCCATAATCCGCAAAGTCTTATGCGTGTCTGTCCTATCTCCCTGGGACCCTCACATCCTTGGCCCTGCATATGTGCACTGCCCCCAAATGGAACGATAATTAAATTAAAAGTTTTACCAGCAGTTGCAGTCCAGCAGAGAGTGGGGAAAAAGAGTGGAGAAAGTTCTTCTCCTATTAAAATGAAATTATACAGCCGGAACCGCAGCAGTACTCACACAAAGAACTAAATGCGCTTTGTAGCGGTCATTGGTCCAACACGTCGTATACTTAACGTGCTAAGCTGTTGTCCGGATTAGCAGGCGAGGGGGTAAAGTAGCTCGTAATTTGACGGGGAAGATAATACTAAAAAGAGGTAATTGGGTTGCTGATAACTTAATTCAAACTTTCATAAGAATTAACAATAGTATTTAATCGACTCATTTTATACTCCTTCTGTATTAATTCCTACCCTTACTTTTGCTTTTTAATTTTAAAATAACAAAGATACTAATAGTATTTAATACAAAAAAGTATTACTTTATACTATGAAAATTCAATATCTAAAATTGTACAAACACTTAACTCTGACCGTTTAGCAGCTGCTTCTTCTTCGTGACCCGCCCCCAGCTTAGGGGGCGTGGCAAAGCGGATTATTGTTGGCAACAACAGGAACAGAAAAATCTACTCTAGTAGAATGCAGAGGACTTAGCCTCGGCAGTCCACGACTTGGGCTTCCTATTTGTTCCCTCGTACACCACTGCAGACCCTGTACAAAGTCCTTGCCTGGTTTATTTTGAAAACTTTTCGGAACTCTATACGATAAGGCTTTCAGGAGGTAACCAACTTGATCTGCGTTATGCGGCAAGTTAAGTGCAGTCAAGTGTAAAACTCCCTCCAGTTGTGAGTAATTTAGAATACATAATAAACCATATTTAAAAAAATTTTTTCCATTTCTTTATTTTTACTTTTGGAATATATTATGGAAGAAACTTTTTGCTTAATGAATTTTTTATTCTAGTTTCCAATTGTATCTGCCTTCAGAATAGTAAGTTTTCTGTCGAGTTGCTGTGCCATTCACCCCCACACAGCTGCATATTTTGTTGGCACAGTTGTAGCTTTTCCTGCTCTAAAGGTTTTTCCCCGAGTAAGGGTCAGTTTAAGCTGGAGGCGAGAGAGCTCTCTTCTTGTTTTTCCCCAGCCACTACTTGCTGCAGTTAGATTTAGATTTAGGGATACTGATACGAGATACTACGGACCAAGTGTGCGGCTATAAATACATATGTTTTAATTTCCGCACTTTTGGGTCAGTCCTGGAAGTTCCAAAGGTCCTCTCCTTCTCTGCATCCCTTCGATTCAGCAGCCACGTCGAAATGAGGTTCGGATTAAAGGCAAATGCGGATGCGAATGTTGCGTGTTTCCGTTTTGCCAACATCCCCTGCCCCCAGCTTGTGCCTCTTGTTTGTATTTATGAGCACACAATCAGCAGTATGTTCGGGCACTGAGAGAAAATATGTTCGCTGTGTTGCTGTAAGAATATTGAGATAAAATATCTTTTAATTGATTGAACTTCTTTCTTTATTGCGAAATGACATATTATTTGTTTATATTTTATGTATTGATTTTTACGATCTATATTTTAGTTTGATTTTTTTCCGTGTTTTTAGTCCTTTAAGGGATAACTCAGGCTGGCCACTCGTATCCGCTGCAAGTTTTATTTTTTCGATTTCGTGTTTATGTTTTTGTGCGCACTTTAACGGCATGAATGTCCAATAACACACACACTTTCACACATATGCGGGGGGAGGGGGGCCTTCATAAACATAATCATGTGGCATACGACAACGGCAGACCGAAAAACATCGAAATATCCAAACATCCATCGATCCTTCCTGGCCGCCCCTCGCTTCTTTTCAGTTTCCCGCCTCGCACAACTTGGTTAAATGACTCATGAAATTGCCGCTGCGACCCATTTTGGCTCTGTATTAGTGCCGTGCGTACTTGTGTGCGTGTCCCCCTGCTTGTGTTCGTGCTGGCTGCGCCTGTGTGTGTTACTTTCAAGTGCTCGCTTATGGCAAAGCAATATTGTTTGCTCCTGCTGCCGTTCGGTTAATAATTTAGGCTTAAATACATACAAGCAACTACCCGGCGCATTGCGTATACGCAGTGCTGGACATTTTGCCAAACTGTTGACACGCGCAAACACACGCACACTGACAGATCGGCATTACGTGAAGCTGCACGGGGAGAAATAATGTTCCCTATAAAAATAAAGGACTAAAAGCTGGGGTTTGATTAGAGCAGATAGTTCTTAATATTTTAAATTTGATTTGAAATAAGTACAAGCATACTTGTGTACGTTTCAATTAATATTCTCTACTACTAACTATGATGATCTCATGGAATTTTTAGATTTTTTATCTAATATTTATTAAATAATTTTTTTATTTTTTGGTAGCACTCTTTTATATTAACTGAGATGATGTCTTTAAAATTGTATAGAAAATCTTATAAATACTTCTAAAGTAGAGTCAAATTCATGCTTAAACTAAGGAGTTTTTACTTTGTTTTCCCATCCTAGCATCCTTTTCTCCAGGTGCCTCAGTGAAGGCCTAAGTAGCCGCAAAGCCAATTGTCGAGGGCAGAGGCGCTGGCAATTTCGGGGGAGTGGCAAATAAATCAAAGCGCTGCGAAAGCGAGTGCAAGAGGTGCGGGCGTGTTAAGTGGGCTCAAGACAGGGTTGATTGAGCGCGAACTTTGTGTAAGTGCGTGGCTGCCAAAAGGGGGTTGGGGTGGAAGTTTACCTGTCCTTGTGTATTGCCGAAAGCCCCTCCGCCTGCTTAAGCCACTTGAATGTAAATACAATTCAGGCAAACACAAAATAAAGCCATTCTGAGTACCAGGAATATGTTTTATAGAAGCACATGGGTAGGAGGAAAGTCACAGGTAAATCTGTAGTTTAATTAAACTTAAATCATGATAAATAAAGGTAGCTGAATGTGAATTTGCGTTACTACTTTATTTGTGACACAACAAAAGTTGCTTCATTATAAATGATTTATTAAAAGTTGTTAATGTTTTTAGGAGTTGGCGTGCTGAGTATAATATTTACTGAGGAAAATAGCATAGTTACCTTAATTAAAAATGATTTACTATAGTTACTCATTATTAAAGCAGTTATTTATTAAAATTTTTCAATGCCCTTTGTAAATCCCACAAAATTTGCTTCAGAGTTACACTTCGCCTGTAAGTATATTCAGAACCTTTGTAAAGGTAAGCCGAATAAACACAGCGAGTAGCTTAGCCGACAATTATGTTTATATTCCAGTTGCGTATGGTTAAGTTGTCCGTCTTTTATGCTCGGAACCTGCCACAAAGTAAGCCACGAAGTATGTGGCCCCCGCCCCCTCCGCAAACATCCTTCTGAAGGTTTTCTGTGAATTTCAACACACAAATGCTGGCCACGCACACACACACTCGGCCAGCAAAGGTCACAGGCTAGTGGTAAAAGGGGAAAAGTGGACCGCAGGCTGCCTATATTTGCCTACAATGTGGTGCCATCAAATTACCGGTCTCATTTTCTATGCAGAGTCTATTATGGCCGAAAAATGTAGCTAGGCCAAAAATGCGACAAAAACTGGCGCTAAATTTCACACTGACACACGCACCACAAAGCGAAACATGAGTGCCTCGAAAAAGTTGAAAATAGTCGAAAAAAGGACAAGGACGAGGGCAAGGACGAGGCGTTGAGGAACTGAAAGGAGGATAAGGATAAAAAAGCATTTCACATGCGTTGGACACCGCAACCGCAAATATGCAAATTTGTGGCTCGGACAGGAAAGCCGGGAATCCTCAGCTCGGATGGAATGTTGAACTTTGAACCGGGTCTTGACTTGGCCAACGCTAATGCGCTGGATTTGGCATTACCCTGGCGCGGAAAGTCGGCTCTAAACAAAAAACAACTTCCCAAAATGTGGACATGCACGGCAGAAAGGGTTTTTGTGTTGTCATGATGTAGATGTTGCAGATGTGATTCATATTTCCATAATACTATTCGAAAAGCCAGTCGATTTTTTTGCTACCATTTATAAAGTAGTATTTTTCAATTAATTTTTCGATAAATGCCTTTTTTGTACCCGTTACTCACACGAACGCTGAGATCACTGAAATGCAGATTCTAGAGATTCTTGCGCAGCGCAAATGTATTTCAACGGGTTTGCTAGCCCAGTATATCTCACCTTATCCAAAATATTTGGTTTCCATAATAACAATATTTTATTTGTTCTTCCCTATTAAGAAAGGGCAATAACTATGCTCAGACAAAGTACTGATCATTTTTTACAGTGGCTGCAACCCTAGTGTTATATATTTTTCCCTTTATTTTTAAATGTAAGTTGGCATCCGATGTCCATTCTGCAGATGATGGGACAGCCGGAAACTAACACACACCCATAAATAGGCGAAATCTCTTTTCGGTGCCAAATTGGCCAAGTCGCCGGGCCTCAAAATCTGGACCTAGAGGAGGCGCTTTAAAAAACCATCAGCACCAACGGACATCATTTTGGTGTGCGAAAAGGAAAACTTAAATTAGTTTATTTATGCTTTGTTTGGGCGGCACTTTCTCCGAATATTTCAGCGGCCAAAGCAGCGAGATAACTTTGTGGGAAAGTCTTGGGCATTAAGATTTCACTGATTGAGTTGGGCTTTCTGCAGCTTTGTTTTGACAATCCCGTTTTTTCGGGGCAACTTTCGCCTTAAAGTTGTCAGCGAGGATCTCTCCGAGTGTCTTGCACCAAAGACAAAAGACAAGCAAACAGTGCGTAAAATGTTTGAGCAGAGCGAATTAATTACACTCAACGTCAGCCGGCTGAGGAAAGCCCTTTTTCCGGGGGGCGTGGGGGCTTGGGGGCGTGGCTTTTAATTGTGCCTTCGCATTTCCGCTTGCCTGGGCTTTTGCGGCAGAGGCGCCGGCTGCGGAAAAGTTGCGACGAAAATGTACTTAAGAGTTTTCCATGCAGCGAAATATTAACTTTGCCGCAGTTGCAAGCCAGCGATGACTTCACAATGATCCATTTATATGTTTTTGTGAAACATTTCCCGAAGCCTTTTAAAAACTCAGTTTAACTATGCAGCTTATGGAGAGCAAATAGTTCGGAGTTAAGTCGATGGGCTTAAAGATTGTTAAATTAAGTGGTTGTATGCCAATTGGCTCACTGTTGCAGTTTAATATTGTTGAGAAGTTATATTTAATTTATTTTTACTCTTCGAAAATCAATTTATAATAATATAATGCGCCTCAAAAAAGCGTATTAAGACGTTGAACTTAAAAAATCATTCCCGAGTTTTTACACTCCACAGCGAACCGCCGAAAATCATAAATTAGCTTGCCTTTTTCTATATTTTATTTTGTCAAATTTTTCTTGATGTTTAATTTGGCGCAAGCGATTAAATTTCATCGCTCCCGCACTTCTGTTCTTACTTTCTTTATATTAGTTTGACGGAGGGCAGCGCGTGGCCCGGCTTTGAGTCAGAGTTTCATCGCGCGTAAGGCGCTGTTGGCAAAAGAACCTTCATGTTTGGGCCAGATCCTGGGCCAGCAGCTATGATTCCGCACTGACTGACATATCACTCGACAGGGGGCTCATGGCCACCTGTAAATGTGTCTGAGATATGGCCCTGGCAAATGACAAATTAGCCACATCAATTACTGAAATTTATTTTGCCTGCCTTGTTTGCCCTGGCACTAGAATTGACCTGCCCCTCGCCCACTGGCTGCCTACGAACTCATTTGTTGTACTTAATTTGGGCTCCATTCGTTTTGACATGCACACGGAGAAAGTTTGTAGTTGTGCGGATGATTTTTGGACTTTTAAAGTCCAGGTTTAACTTAAATAAGAGGAAAAATGTTTTGCATAAAAAAATGAAAAATGTTTGTAAGTCTCATTAAATATTTTTAAATTGATATAAATATGTTTAGCTTATATTTAGAGTTATTTTTAATGGCTTAAGAATCAAATAAAAAATGAAGTTTTTTTTTTAAATTTTTAATGTTTTTGTTCGAGTGCCTTTTTCATTTTTGCGGTCATAAAACCGAACAGGCAAAAAAATTACAACGAAATGAGCATTTTGGCATTGTTCTCTCCCTTTTGCACTACTTTCTCCGCCCCCTCCCTCCATTTCGGTCAAGCTTTAAGCGGAAGTGGGTGCCCGCCAGTGGGGGGAAGTGGGGGAAAGTGGGGGAAAGGGGTGGACTGAACCAAATGAGTTTTATGATGAGCTGCTGCGGCTGCTGTTGATTTACGTTTGTTTTGCTTGTGTTGGCCTGGCTGGAAGTGCTTAGAAGGCAACATCAACTAACTAACTATTTTGTCACACAGATACACACATGCATCCGCTGCCACCCACACACATGCAGCAGTCTGGGTGTCTAGTGATAACTGAAAACAAAAGTTTCGCCCTGTGATTTATGTGCATTTCGGTTTAACTTTGGATTTGGCGTGAAATAGTTTAGGGATCCGCCATCTGAGCTTGGCAAAAGGGGCTGGAGGGTCCGGCCGCCCTTCCTAAACTCCTAATCATAATGAATGTTCGGGCAAAGCCGTTTTAAGCTGCACGGAAAATGCTAGGCCCTATTAAACGGTTGCCAGCCAGTAAATTGTAGTACTACCAACAACTATCTATTTCAGTTTACCTACTCAATAAATCTAGTCTTTTTTTGGCTGAACTAAACTAATATCCGTTGAAGACAACCCATGAATTAAGATACATAAGGGAAAGGTACTCCCCCCTTGAATGACGCAGTAAATATCCAATAAAATTTTAATGTGCTCCTCTATTCTCGTATTCAACACTGTCCCCATAATTCCCGGAAACTGGCATTCAATCATTAACTACACATCAGACTGCCCCAATCAGAAGCAAAGTTTGCCTTCTATTTATATTTATCATTTGTATTCCGCCCCCTTTCCAGCCCCAAGAGCAGACCCCACCACAGAGCTCCGCCCGAAAGAAACTCATATCAACGTCGCCATCGGAACGGCAAACCAATCAAACATCAAACAGTGTTCCATCATTGTCAGCAGCAGCAGTTACTACCAGTATATGGCATTATTTTCGGGAGACAATGATGACCCACAGATAGACGGGGAGATGGGGTGGGGGGCTGGAGGTGAAACATTTATGGGTTCATGTGACATAATGTTAAATATTCAAAGAGCAAATGTTGATGCATCCACTGGGGCATTGCGATTCGATGATGGACCCATTTGCCGCTGCGGAAACACAGTTTGCGGGCCATGAATTTCGGTGCCATTGGCCACCGCTCGACTCTCCGCTTGACTCTGCAGCCACTTCAAACAATGGCACCGCAGTTTATGCCGCAAAATTTGTAGACCTCTACACGGAGGAAAACTGGAAAATGGTCAGAGTAAATCTACAAATTTCGATGGGAAATGGTGGACAACTTTAGTAGTTATTATTAAATATTTTCTCTCATTTTACATAAAGAACCTTGGCATTCAAATTTTACTTTACCCTCCTTTTTCCCTAAGTTTTATATTTGGAAAACTATGTTCAAAAGTTTGGGGATTGGCGAATGGCTGATTGCTGGAGTGAAATCACTTGCACGCGCTCCCCTTATTGACGCACATCCATCAGTTTCACAGCATTCTGATATATATTCGACCACTTAAGTGCATTATATATAATTTGGCGTGTGTGCCATGGAGCCGAACAAGCTGCTGGAGCTTTGCTGGCTTATCTATGGAAAATATACATTTAAATCCGAATCGATTTCGGTTGTCTCTCGTGTGAAGGGCGAAGGGAGGCTGGTCGCTTTGGTCAACCCCTATCAACAAGTCTTTGGTCCCAAGCTCTTGAGCCAGGAAATCCCTTGGTTTGGGTTTGCTGGTGTAGGGAATAATATGGGTAGGCTGAATTTCACATTGAGAAGCAGGAATCACAATCCCCGTTCAAGTGAGACATAAGTTTGTCGTTGATGTTATTTTTAAGCAAATATTACGCATGTGCCTTTAAATTCTGGCTAAGCGGATGCAAGAATGGGTACCCAGGGTGTTTTTATATTCTGAAAAGCTTTACGCGCAAACAAAAACTTAAAAAATGATTATCAATAAATTAATCAACAGCAATTAATTTATTAAATTTGTGTTGCTGAATATCAACTTTTTAGCTTTGTTGTGTTAAATGAGTAGGTTCCATTCAAATTATTTAATTAATTTAATTTTCCATGATGCAATTTATTTTTCTTGTTGAAAAATAATAACATAAATTAATTTAGTTTGGCTAGCAGTAAATTGTATTCGTTATTCCCCCCTTTTAGCCATTAGAAAAACCAACCCTTAATACACCTCCTTATGAAATCCTTTATTTTCCTTTCATGAAGCAGCGCACTTGGAATTTAAAGAATGTATTTTTGTTCTAATTTACCACACTTGTATTTGAAGAATGCTTTCAGAAATGTGAATATATTTCTTAAAAATGTACCAGCAAATCTCTAATTTGAAAAATGTTTGGAGGTTCGTGGAGTAAATGATGTGCAAATGCAATGGATTTGTTTTATGTAATTTATGTCTCCCCATGCCAGCTAACCCGCAGGAATGCTTTTTGATTGCAATTAAATTTACATTTCGAGCGGCTCAATATCATTTCACAATCACGTGATATATGTAATGGCCCCATTCACATGCGATCCAGTCATAATTTAGGACGCAAGTCCGCCCTCCGCCACCGGGGCCAAAACAAATACCGAGGTCATGTCGCCGGCGTCTTAAATAAATTAACTTTGGTTATTGGCCGGGCCAAGAGCAGTCTGCGGCCTCGAGTGCCGCTTGGCATAGTAATATATTGCGTCGCAGATTCAAACAAATACAGCAAAGGCCTAATTACATTTGGTTTGTCAACCAAGATGAGGAAGCTTTTGCCAGAGAAAGGGGCTTGAACTGCAGCCCCAACAAATCGGACTTGGCATATCAATTGGCTGGGGATAATTGTGGGAAAAACATTTGGGATGACCACTAAAAGATGGACAGATAAACTATTATAACTAGAAAAGTTGAATTACATTTTCAGTTTGTTTTCCATACTCACCATTTACTTATATTGCGTTTGCAAATACAGGCGAAAGTAGTTCACTCAAAAAGCCATATTCTTCACCTTGGGACTCCCACACTAGCAAACTGACGCATAGAGAAAGCAAAAAATGTAGATGGTCTGAAACTTTCGCCAACAATGGTCAATGTCCCAGGATTCCCCAAAGTGATATCGAGTAGGGGGGAAAATCAGTTTCCCTATTTTCTTTGGCTCGACTTTCGATTTGTTTTCGCCCAAGTTTTGGGTTTTTCCGGGACTGCTGTATTTTTTCCTGGAGCTTCTTCTCTGTTTATTTTTGCTTACACTTATCAAAATATTGGGCGAACACATATTGTTTCGCCTGGCTGTCTGCATCAAGCATAAAGATATCGGAGTCGGGTCAACTGGAGAGTTTGCACCCTGCCCTTTCTGGGTGCCTGAATGCCTGCCCTATTGGGAATACTAGTGCGAATATGAGGTACCCTTTAATTCTTTAATATATTTTAGTATTATAAACAAACATTAGAAAAAAAATTAATAAATTTACTAAAGCAGATGTATATTATATCCATATCCTTTTATATCCATAGTTTGTGATATTATAATATTATTATAAGTAATTTATATAAGAAAGACGACCAATTTAAAGTTGATAGAATATAGTAATAATGTTATTGAAGGTGTCATTTAAGTAAAATAAGGAAAGTTATTTCCCAATGGATTACATTTTTTGAAAATGTAATGTAAATGAGTAATAGAGGAAGTTAAATGTTGCTCACCAAAGAAATTGCAATACCCTCAGCCAAGAATATTAAGACAGTCGGGGAGACAATACAAAGAGATTGAGATGGGGAGCGATACACAAAAAATTATCTGCCATGCCACATACTGCTGAATTTTTCAGCATAGCGTGTGTGCGGGGCCTTAACTTTCACTCTGTTGTCCGGGTTCAACCACCCACTGACCCCACACCCTCCCAACGACCTTCCCCTCCCCAACCAGCGCTAGCCCACTTTATTTGCCCCGTTTGCCGCTGCTTAAGTTACTTTTGCTTTACGCTTGAATCTCCTTTTCTTGCGCTTCCTTGGCCTTTTGGTTTTTCCTTGAGCTTCAGCTGAGTCCTGTGTCGGCTGCCTTTTGCCGCTCTCCGGTTTTCCCCGCTCGCTGTCGCCTGGTTTTTCCTTAGCTCAGCAGCTCATTTTCCAGTGTGTGTGCGTGATTTTTTGTTTCCTCGCAACGCTTTGTTTCTGCGTCTGTGTTTCCTTCGTCTGTTATTTTCATAAATAAATTTGCATGTCAAATGACATTGTTTATGGTATTCCTATATGAGAGACATATATCACTTGGCCAGATGGAAATGTTGTGCCCTCATCAGTTCGGTGGGCGGTGGTGTGCGCATCACACGTTGTTGACATCTTTGTTAAAATATGTTTACAAGCTCAAATTAGCAGCAGTGAGTTTGTATCTGTATCTGGTTCTCCGAACTCCAGCTGGCTGGCTGTCAAAGTCGACAAGCGAAATGAATTCGTAATTGAGTTTTCCGATATGTTTTCCAAGAGTCCCAAGGCTGACGCAGCCTCTCATATTTAATTTGAATAAGAAATTAGCAACTTTTTGCAAGGAGACGCATTGCTCCTCCTTGTTTGTATTCGTAAAGTTCATTTCAACTGGAAAAAGTCTGCCAAAACAATGGGACATCTAAAAAATACTTTTGGAATGGAAAACATGGTGTTTCTTCGGATTGAAAATGTATGTAGATAAGTAGATAGCTTGATTCTAATTTAAATAATATATTTTTTAAAAGGATTTTCTACATTTTATTACAAGTGTACATTTTATAGACAAGTATAGATTTCGTGCTAATAAGAGGCGTCTTTCTGGCGGCGGTTTTCCCAACCGGCTCAAAGTTTTAGACTCGGCTATAATTATTTCAACCTTCTTATCGGCGCAGCAGCAAAACAGCCATAATTATTGAGCACAAGTCAGGCGCAGCACATTTGTTGCCTCTTAGCTGGATCCCCAATAAAATGCCCTCCTGATTAGCCTGCTCAGCATGTGCCGTGAACTTGGCTTATCTTCCCGGCTGGGCTTAGGCCCTTCCCCACCCAGCCCAGGAAAAACTCCAGAAGAAATTTGTAATATATTGCTGAGCTAACAAAGGGGATTGCTCATAAGGCAAATAAAGAGTGGAATGTGGGGCATAGAAATTATATCACAGCTTACTGCGATTCTATGGAATTCTGAGGAAGGGAAAATTACGAGGGAAATAGAAAGATAAAACAGGACAAGATGCTCAGAAAATAAGTATTTTATTGGTTAATTTCAGGGATACATACACGCAACATCTTAATGATTTTAAATTATACACAAATTTTATTTCACACTTATAATGGTTTGACTATTTTACACATTACTAATCCATACTAAGAATTCCTTAAAAAGAAATCTAATAAAGACGAAGAGGCACACCCAAGGATGACTTAATATGAAGTGAGCGGACATTCTGCCAATTTCCCTTCAGCAGGGAAACGAGGAAATTGATCGAAATGCTGATGTTTTGGGCCAGTTTCTCTGGGTGCAGGCCAACATGCCCGACATTAACGGATAGACAGGCCACCTTCTTCATCAGCAGCTTCTTGGTGGAAAGTATCTTGATTTTGCTCCCCATGGACTCCTTGTGCGTCAATGGAGTAAGAAACTTGCCCGCGTTGGTGAGACCTGGTCCAAGGAGCTTGGGGATCAGCTTGACCATCGACTCGGAGGCCAGGAAGGTATCGTAGGACTTGGCCAACTTCCTGATCAGCTTTGGGTCCTTGTTCAGTCTCCTGAGGGCCTCCACATCCAAGCAGTCTACTCCAATGGCCCGCGCCTGATAGCAGTGCTCTTGATCTCCAATCACACACACCTTCAATTGGGGCACAGCCAGGTGATGTAGGAGTACACTTCCATAAAAGCGTTTGCATTTCTCAGGATCGTAGTCCCTTAGACCAATCTGCAGTTCCACGGTCTCGAGGCAGTAACTTTCTTTGTCCCGGGATTCCTTCAGGATACTTTCGACTGCCCCAAAGAGCGTTTCACGGGATACCCTCGATGCCATAATTTATGATTGTTTTTATCTGATGAAGGTATTTAAAAATTTTAGGAGAATTTCCCTAAGCTAGCGACACGCACAAAATTTAAAAGACTTTTGATTGATAGTAAGTGACCAGCAAGACAGGTAAATGTTGGGTAAATTGAGGAATTAAAATAAAATAAAATTTATAACATTTAAAATTCCATTTTACCAAACCTTATTAAACAAATTTCAATTAATTCCAGCCCGCTTAAAATCAGTATTAGCTTAGTGCATAAACCTCATAAATCGCTGGGCGGCATTGCTCCATGAGTGCGTTTCCTTGTGTCATTATGGTCCCAGGCTGTGCATAATTGATTGGCCAAACTGCAATCGATGGCCGACCTGGGGCTCCGGTGCATTTCGCCACTGGCCAAATTGGAATTTCCAAATGCCACACGCCAGCTGCCAGAAACCAGATGCCAAATGCCAGCTGCCATTTTCCACTCGCAATTCGGCAGCTCAGCTGGTAAGTTCAGCAGTTCAGTGCGGGTCAGTTGCCATCAGGCTAGTGGGTTTCGGGTTCCTTCGGTTGGGCTCACATCCGCCGAGTTTTGCGCTAATTAGGGAAGTGTTGCCGCCAGGTTTTCGGGGACAGCACTTTTGCAGCGTTGACAACATTTGTCCTGCCGGGGTCAGAGTGCAACTGGATGGGCTGCAAGTGCGGACCGGGCTTGCTGGCTTTCTGGATTGCGTGTAATTATAAACGAAATTATAAGCTGCGGCCGTGTGCAGCGGAGATTAAAGTGGAAATTGCAATTCGGGCTGCTGTCTGCTGTGATCAAGATCCCTGTAACGGCAGGATGTGCACGGACATCACGGCGGCGATGAGGATTTGTTGCCTGCCACTGCTAATTTACACATTTTGATTGCTCCCCACCGGCAGAGGGTGTTGTTGAGGGCGAAGGGCTCGGGGAGCCACCTTCTCGCAGAATCCCCAGTCAGCCGCGTTGTCGCCTCTGCTGATAACATTATGCCGCATTTTTCCTCAGCTTATTGCATAATTTGCGTCCTGGGAGTAACGACAGCGAGACTTGCTAAAGCACTAGAAGAAATATTCCCTAAAACTAAGTAAAGTAAATTAAAATTTTATTATATAACCAACCAATCTAGTCGAATTTGTACTTATAAAAAAAAATACACTGCGATTATCCTTGCTTTATACAGGAACCCTAAACAAATGTTTATAATAGTAACCAGATTTTTAAATTTTATTCACAAACTAAGAATTTAAAGTTTTTAAAATCGTATTCCACACATTTTGTTTGGTTTTTTCCTGTGTAGCAGTTTCATACGCATTGCGGAAGATTTTCCGGTGGCTATGGGTGAGTTCTTTGGAAGTACTTACTGCCCCAAGATTATTTCACGTTGAGCTGCTTATTGGGCGGCATTTTAGGGCTTTGGCTGCGGCATGACACATACTTCTTAGACTCTGGCTTTGCCTTAAGTCAGTATTTATCAAGATGTTGCTCCTGTTTCGGTATCGAATTGAATATTCACCGAAGTGGCTGCATTTAAGCCAGGGAGCGGCTCAGGGTGACTGTACATTTTGCTGGTACCACTCCGGTTCGGTGGGCTTATATAGTGTTTAGTAGGCGTATCAAAGGAAAAATACTAATTTCTTTATAAGGCGATACCTACCGCTTTTATGTAAATAAAAGATTGATTCTACAAAATGTAGTCAAGATAGCTTATCACTAATCTTATACTGTTGGCAAGTACCCTATTTACAAAATCACATCCCAATTCTCAGTCCAAGCTTGCAAATTTTATTAAGTGGCCAATATTAAGGTATGCCTCCCAATATTTCCAGGAAAGCTCCTTTTTTGCTATTTAACTGCCATTTGCCCAAAGCTGTGAGTGACCCTCCCACAAGCCACCTCACAACTCACAAATGTGAAATGTGCTCGGCTTACTCGTAGTCGATCTGTAAATGCCGAAACGTTCAATGGCAATGCCTTGGGAAACCATATTATATCGAATATATGTGTGCGGACATATCCCCCTGGCCAAAGACATTGCCAGAGTTTTTCGCATTTTTGCACTTTCAGGCCAAACCTTTTTCTAATAGCAAATGTCAATTTATTTGGGGTAGAGCAAAAAACTAATAAGCAAATACTTGGCATAATTTGGTCCGAGCTGCAGGACTTTAACACGCCAGGGGACACGGACTTTTGGGCTCCGACCACTGACGTAATCAAATCGGCAATCAGTAAGAGATATGTATGCGCATCAATGTGCCCGAAGGGTTGGGTTGGGTTGGGTTAGGTCCTTCGCCCCACATCCTTCCTATATCATTCTCCAAACACTCCCCTTTTTGTCTTCCAATGTCCTGCCATATACATATGTATGGACAGCCGACAACCGACAACCGACGACCGATGGCCATGGCAAACATTTGGGCCGAGGAGCGGACACGCCGGCTGCCTCGCCTGCAGCCGAATCTTTTTTGAACTGTCCCTAACAGTGCGTAAATTGCCATTTTCAAATACATTTCAATCCCCACATACATATCCCAATGTATATTCACGGATATTTCCGGGGGACAGCAAAAGTTTAAATACTCTTGCGGGCCAATTCAGAACTAGCCAAATGGTCGTCGAATGTTTTGCATTGCAAATCGATGGAGGGAATTAGTTTTACGGCAGTTAAACTCGTGGATTGTAAATAAAGATGGTTTTGAGGTTTTCAGTTTATGTGCACAGCGGGAATATAACCAACGTTGTGCGGACTGCTCAGTTGAAGATTGTTTTTACTGGTTAAGGTACCACCACTATTTGTAAAATACAAGTAACTTAAAAATAATTACTTATTTATTTTGCCATCTTCACACATACACGCATTCACACTTATACAGCGCGTTGCAAGGTCGTTAAAGATTTATGGAAAATCGTGATGAGTACGCCTAGAGTTTTCTTTATGGACGCTGCCGCTGTTGGTCTTGGAACAAATGCGATTTTTATTGCTTCGAATGCCTGACCTTTCCCCTGTCAATCAGCTTCGAACAGCGACTGCTGGCAGGTCTCGCATTGCGCATACGCCCCGATGACCCGCTGTCGTAATGCGAGTGCCAAACAAAAACTTCAATTGTCAACTGCTGACGCCCGATTCACGCTTTTGTTTGCCAGCTATCACTGCTGTTGGGTTTTCTGCTGTTTTTTGCTCTGTCATTTCACCGTCAGCGGAGACCGTCTTTGATCTCGGCACGCGCCCCGAACTATGCAAAGCATTTTCGCCACCCGCGTCGACCTTTTCACACGCACGTGCCCGAAATGTCAGCTTTTCCCACTCGGCCCCACATGGCCACGCCCGGAAAAGTGCAGCATACTATCGGACCACTAAATACCAGAGTCGGTCGAGCAAAGTCCGAAAATAATAATGAAATTCTATCGAAATTTTATAGTTTTTTTATGGATACTTTGCATATCTTTTTTTGCGGAAAAACTTTGTCCGTCTGCGTTGAGATTTATATTTAAGAGAGTGGTATACATTTTATCTCCTAATTTTGTTTGTTTTCCGCAATAAAGGTGTGATGTTCATATTTTAGTCTAATCATTATAACTATATTTTATGTGTATGCCTCATCACTAGACATTAGCGAATTTTACTATCCTGTCATCGCTGAGTAGGAACCATAATCCCCCGAGCTAAATAAAACTCTGGTTCAGATATTCGAGGCACTCCTGCAGGATAGTAGCTGCCCGACCATTACGTTTTATAATCATTTTACAACCGGTGTGATATTTAGAATATGGCCGAAAGTTGCTTCATCGTTTCTGTTTTTAGGGAAAGTTTAGCCATGGCCACAGCATATCTCAGCTGCTGCCCCTTCTCCCACCCGAATGTTGTTTTAGTTGCAGGCGTGGGCGGTTGGGTGGCAAAAGTTGGTGGCAGCGCCACATGGCAGATGTGTTTGGTTGCCGTGCTGCTGTTGTTTTTATTTTTTTTTATAGTGCTGGCCATAAAGTACTTAAAAGTTTCATTTTACGCCTATTTTGCTGGACGAGAGCCCCATTATCAGAGCGAGCGAGCGAGTGAGGGAGCGGGAGCGGGAGCCGGAGCCACCAAGTGACCAACTGACCTGGCCAGAATTCACAGATTTCCCTGCTCGCCGCTGGCTGGCAAAAATCCAATTTGCCAACATTTTAACAATCATTGCCGACGGGCACTTCAGCAACTCATATTGTGGCCATCCACTTTTAATTGCTTGCCTAAACAAATAATATTTGAGTAGCATATTTCCGGAGGTTTGGGTGTGGTGTGGTGATACACGGGAAGAAAAATCATAAATAAATATATAGAATATATCAAACGTTCTTCAAGAATATTTATAAAATGGTATCATGTAATCTGCATGTATGGTTGAACGTAAACATTTTCTTATCTAAAAAAGTATTACAAATATTTTCTCCGAGTGCACCAATTAATATCTGGGAAAAAGCGCCAAGTGGATTTAAGTCAGCCGAAAAGGTCAAGGGAAAGGGCCAAGATGCTGGGCGATTGGGAGGTAATTGCTCGCCAGCTCGTCGAGGGGCCCGAAACTCTATCTCGTCCTTGCAGAAAGTTGTGCCTATCAATATGCCGGCCAGATGAATGCCATCATCATGGTCTTGGGCTCCTCCATTCGTCGTAGTACAAATTTTAATAACTGTATTCTGTCGAGGACATTGAATGTCCTGAGCCAGCTTGTTTATATTTCCTTTCGCGGGCTCTCTGCCCCCAAATTTTTTTACAAATTTATTTTTATTTTAGATACATTTTTCCAGCAGCTCCGTCGGTTTCGCCACTTAAAAATTGTAAGGCAAATTTATCATGATTACGAAGAGTTTTCAGCAAACTTTTCGAACTTAATTGGTCATCGAGGCAGCAGAGGGATTATATCTGGTTGAGAGAAATTCTCGGGCATATTAAGAGGAAAAGTAACAGAGTTCGTCCACAAATATTAACCAAGAAGTATAACTTCGTCATCAAATAAATATTTATAAGGGAAAGAAACTATATTTTTAAAGAAAATGTAAAGGCAAGTTACACAGTAATTTTACCCGACTTCAACTAGCCGCAGAACTAGCATTCAAATTTAATAACCGAGCATTATGAGTGTTCAAATAGTTTTCGTGCTTTGCCAAACTAAAAGAGAAAAGCCATAAATGTGGCTCCGCAAAATGACAAACATTTTGTGGGCGACCTTTGTGCGGCTTGATTGCAACATTTGTTGCACCCTGTGAACGTCATCGTCTCTGGCAATTTTTATGTGCGCTAATAAAAATGCAAAATGAGTGCCAACTAAAGTAAACATAAATCGCATAAAATACAAATTAAATGCTTGCCCAATGAGGCGTCCATCCCCACTTTCTCCTCGCTCTTTCTTTCTTTTTTCTCTGTCTCCAATGCATGTCGGCCATTTATATGCGGGGCTTTCTGTCTACGTAATTTTCCTGCCACCTCCCACCTCCGCCCCTTTCACATTCCCTGTTGTGGGTGTCGCCCTTGTGGCCTGGCGTTCCATAGATTGCTTAGTTTCTTCGAGGCAGACTCCTACACTGCGACTGAAGTGAATGCAAGACAAAAAACACATCGAGGTTCTAATTTTTGGCTTGGGAGTAAGCCAATATAAAAAGTATACCCCGAATAAATATCGAAAATGAATAAACCATTCGTAAAAAAAACCCTCTGAATGGACCTCAAGAACATAATCTGCTCAAAAAATATACTTTTCATTTTACCCATCATTTCTCAGTCGCATTATTATTAAAAATAAATGTTACATTTTATTTAGTTCGTGTCCTTGCTGTGTACTCTCGTTTTCCTGCTTTTGGCCAGCTGCAGTCTGTGCATGCAAAATGTTTTTCATGCTCGAGACTTTGCCAGCTGGCGGGGGGGAAAGAGAGTTGGAGGGGCATAAAGGAGACTTGAACTGTGGGATCTCGTTTCCAGCTGCTTTCTACTTTTTGTGTTTGCACAAGTGTCCGTTGCGGTTGAAAGGTGAACATGACGTTGGCACATTGCAGGTGTTCGCCCTGCCGAGGCAGCTCACCACCCCCACTACCCACATGCAACCCCTTGTGCTAGATGAAAAATAAACACTATGCAGCATGTCCGGCTCCGACATTTTTTACCTCCTTTCTTTGGCATTCTTTGGCGCCCCCTGCTCAAGATGATTTACAATACTTTGGGCTTCCACCTGTCTGGCCACTCACCCCCCAATTCTCCCCCTAATTTCCTCTATTCAGACCCCTTACTACGAACTCATTTACCTCTGCTCCTTGCGTTTGTCGCATAATCGTTTCGGTTTTAAAGGCTACGCCAACGGTTTAACATGCATTGAAAGGCATTCCCCCGGCGGTTGATCCTTGCCACGCCCCCTTAGCCTCCCACTTCCCGCCCTGCATAATGAAAAGCAACACAGCACGAGGAAAAAATGAGGAAAATCGAGAAGAAAATAATAATAAAGCACTTGAAACAAACGTTTTCAGTAAATTTAACATTAGCTCCTTTTGTTGGGCCATAAAAATTCGCCAGGCAGAAGGAGCAAGGCGATAGCTGCACTGAGAGTTAAATTGGGCAGATCTGGGAAAATAAGATTGGATTGGAATTTGGGAGGTGTTTATATTCCAGATTTAAAGTTAAAGTTATTTTAAATCATATAGGGCCACAAAACACGTGCTTAAATTTGGACGAACTCACTGGTTATATTTAAATAAGAGAGGTATTAATATTAACTAATAAAAGGTGGAGTCGTATATCGTAGTATTTTCATGGTTCCATTTATCCTTAAAAAATTAGTTAACATAAATAACAACACTGAACATGAAGTCAAGTTCCTCTTTACAACCATATTTCCTAGTCTTTGTGATTAATTTACCACTGCATCTTCTTCGTAAGTTCAAACATAACAATTTCTTTTGGTTACCCATTCTTTGGAATCTCAATTTTTGTCAGTGCATGACTTTTGCGTGCGCTCCGGCGAGTGGCGGCTAAAAAACTTTGGCTGCCCTCCGCACATCGCCTGCAAGTAGGCAACAATATTCCTTGTTGTTTGTTGTGAGCGGCAGCCATGAAGTTATTATTGTACGAGTATGCGCCGCCCTGCATGTGTGTTAGTGAAGTTGCGCTGGTGTGCGCTCCGTGTATTTGGTAGCGCTGTGTAGCATACTTTTCAGCTTGCGTGGCTGTTGTGCGTTAAAGTTGGCCAGTCCTCCGCCGCTGCCACGCCCACGCCATGCCACCCGCCCACCGCCTCTGTCAACTTGGCCGCACATTTGTGATTTATGTGGCAAGCCAACTGGAATTTTACACAGGCCAGCCCGGCATTCTTTCGGGCCTGCTCAAAAGTGGGCAAATTATTTCAATTTCCATTATCGTATTGCCTTGATTGCCATCCGGAGTTCGGCTCTTTGCTTTTTATTTGCCGGAATGTCGGTCGGATTTTCGTTGTCTTTTTTTGGCTTTTGTGGCTTATTAACCCACTTCTGATGCAGAATGGCTGTTAGTCCGCCATTAGTTATGCATTGTTTTTATTCGCTTCCTGCTTCTGGCGAGAGGTCAAAGCACTTGTTCTCCGCCGAATTACTTGGAAAATCGATTTTGTCTATCCGAAATCGGACAAGGTGAAGCTAAGATTTTCGTGTTGCCTGTCTATTTACGACTGGTTTGGGTGAATTAAGTGGCCTATTAGTCGGTGTACACCGCGTACTGGGCATGACATTGTTAAGATATTATCAACGTTTTGCCTAAAATTAGTATTCTCATAAAATGGTAGCATTTAGACGTTTCTAACCATATTAAATATTCATTGACGATACGACTCTGTTGTTCATATCCCTCGTTAAATATAAATTTGTACAAAAATTAAGTGCATTTCAGCACTATTTCTATTCTATATAATCTCTGATTTGATGATTGGCAGAAATAGCTTTAAAACATTTGAGTCATACAAAACGTTGTTGAGCATTAAATCTCTTAATGTGTGGTCTAATTGATTGCTGCTGAGAAAAATGAATAAGGAGTCAAGAGTCATTTGAAAAAGGCAAGGCAGAGAATTTATGAAACATTTCTTTGGTTGTTTTGAGGATTGCTGATGGTTCTGCCTTCTAGTTACTTCTACTCACTTTAACTTTCGCAAACATTTTGCAAACAAAAGTTGCTGGCACAAATTGGCCACAAATTGTTCATATTGTAACATCTCACTTAGGGGCTCCGTCTTCTTCTTGCCTCTGCGGCCATTTCCCATTTCCGTTTTCGACTTTTATGTTTGCATTTCCAGGCACTCGCACTCACATGGCGACTGGAGTTAAGTTTTATGTGAGCGCTGCGCTCTAATTTTTTGAAGCCAATAGTTGTCCAATCAATTTCAAGTGCCCGGCACTAACTTAAATCTACATAAAAATGGGCGAGCACGCACATCCAGAAACAGCAAGGAAAATGGGGGAAATCCGTACCAGCACACGCACAAGGCCAGCCATAAAATTCATTGTTGACGCATGGCGATGGCAAGAAGGGGGAGGGAAAGCGGAAAGGGGCGATGGCGTCGGCGTCTAGGAATTTTGCATGTATAAATTTGCACAACCGCCGACGAGCAGAAGATGCAGGGGCATTGCAAGAGGCAACAAAACGAACTGCGGCGTGAGGAAATGCAGGCGGAAGGCCCGAGGAATGACTGCCAAAATAATGGCAACAATGGAAGCGGTATGACAACGGAATGTTAGCACATTGTGGCATTAGGATATGAAGAGTATCTCTTTAATTAGAAAAAAGTTTGCAAATGCAGTGATAAATCATATTTTAGGAGCAGTAATCCTAAGAAATGTGTAAAATGTATTCGCCAAATGCTGTGAATAATAAAATATCTATTTTTAGGAATGCTGTATTACCTGTTACTCAGCTTAAGGTGGAGATAGGCGTGCAGCAAGAATCAGAATAAAATTTTTACACCGTTGGTGGCTTTAGAGTGAAAGCTCTTGAAATACCTTAAACCAAATCCCCCAATACCGCTTTATTTATTATAAAAACATTTTTATTTAAATGAACAAATAATCTGGGAGCTTTTGCAAGTAGTTTTAAAGAGCAAATAGTTTTAAATTTATATTGTTTGTATTTTCTGAAGACGATTGGTATTCGTTTTGATAAGTAGCAATGAAGTAAAAATAACGCTAATAAACAGTTTTAAATTTGTATTGAAACTTCCGTTGATAAATACAACTTTTATCTTATTTTAAGCTCTTTTTTGCATGTATTTTTGGTATTCTTTTGAACCCCCCTTCAGATTGTCCACAAGCATTTCTATTTGAAGGCTTGTGTGTGGCGTTTGTCATCTCCGCTTGCTTGGCATATATTATTTAAGCCCCAAACATTGCCCTCCGCAGTCGTGAGAAGGCGAATGGCCTTTCCGATTGGTATTCCAACTGGCTCCCTGGGCTAGCTGATTTTCGAGAACGAGCAATCCCCTCTGACAAAGGCATGTAATATTGAAAGAGCCAGCCGGCGATTTCAGACTGCTTGGGAGCCTGCCTATTTTGCAATTAATGAAAAAATCTAGCGAAATGAATTTTTTAAGTCAATAGCCCAGGCAACGAGGGCCTCCCATCGAAATGGGTCATGTTTGCCATGGTGTAATGTGTAGAATGATTGCAACTTTAAAAAGCAAACAAACAAAGCCCAGGCAGGCTCAGAATCTTGCTGTGGATGTGGATGAGGATCTGGATCTGAATCTGCAGCCCATGCCAGGCAAAGATAAATAGGAAAATGCCTCGAAAGGGAGGAGTAAGCAAACAGGGAATGTCGACCCATTTTTTGCCCACCAAAACACGCTGAAAATACAGGGAGAATTTAATATTCAGACAGCCATAAAGTGAGAAATACAATAATTTTACCCAAAAGAGGAACGGATTTATTTAGTCACTTATAAGAAACAATTTCTAAAGGTTAGTGGCACAGATCTAAGCAGTAGTTTCGCTCAGTGCAGACCTCATGCCTGCAGTTGGCAGTGGTAGACTTTGAATGGCAGCCGTCAGTTGGAGTTTGCCGGGGAGGAGAGCAGTAGAGTGAAGGGCCGAAAGGCAGAAGCCATCGATGCTGCACTTGGCCAATGCACCGAAGTACTCGCTGGCTGGCTCAGACTCCTTCCTGTCTTCCGACTTTCCCGCTTCCTGCACAGCCAGCCACAATGCCCGCTGATTGCCAGAGTCGCAAGATGGCCAAAAGGACGTCTGTTTGGTCCGCCCTCAAGTGGCCAAAGGTGGATGGCTGTTGAGCGGAGTTCCCGGCACTTTAAAGGAGTTTTGGCCGCCTCTTCACTCGCTTATTCCGCCGCCAATCTGCAAATCCTTCGGCTCATCTAAATGCAGCCTGTAGGCGGCATTCCAAACTCCCCAGTTGGCCACATTGATTACGAGCACCGCCAGATGGAGTGGAACAAAGAGCCTCATCATCTGCATCCAGCTGGGATGCATTCTGTACTCACCTGCTCACGGCCTGCGATCTGAAGTGTGGAATGGCAAAAAAGGCGAACGAGTAATCCGCTTTTTCAGGACTAGGGATGGCAGGATATTCCAGGACTTAACAGCACTGGAGCAGTGGAGCACTGGAGCATGAACCGCTTGAGTACGGATGATTTGCTTAAATCGAAACAAATGCAGCTTTGAGTTGCCGGTGCACTGTGAAGAAAGTATCACAAGATATATGACTTAAATATATTTTAGAAAGGATTTATTAAAATCTGCTGCTCTTGAACAAAATAATATTACTTGGGCCAATTATATATTTGTCTTGGCTCGAAAGTTGTGCTTTTGAGTTTGAAATCCCAGTGTAGCTTAGCCGAGTTGCCATACTTCTACCGTAGATTCAATAAGAGATGCATAGATACTGTGTCTGCTGGCTGGGCGTAATTACAAACTCGCCCTTAAACGTTTTACAAGTGCCGGGCAAATGAATTGCAAATGATTTGTAAAAACATCAGGCAGCAGTTTACAATTACCAGCACACACAAGCCAGAGAGCAGAGGGCAAGAGCATCGGCAGAACTCGCTGAATGGCTGCTCCTTTGGATCCTTCAGCTCCTCTTCGGGGCTCAAAGGGTTTTGCCTTCTGATTAAAAATGGCAAGCGCCAGCTGCAACATCGGGGCAACGTAATGGGATGGGATCAGATGGTATGGTTTGCTATGGTGCGGCATGGCGGAGCGACCCTTTTAACCCAGATTGAAAAAACTCGAAATTAGTTTTCATTTATGTTCGCTGCTCGCCCCCAAGTTTGCTTCTTACTGCGCTGGCAGTTAATTTTTAATGGCTGGCATCTAAACTGTTGCTTGGCATGTAATTATGCGTGTTATGGCTTCCAAAGGCAGCCAGTTAAGCAGCGGCAGTGGCACCGGGCCCAGGGAATACAGGGCCCAGAACCAGAACCATAACCAGAACGGAAAACCCACAACAATGGTCAAGGCAGCGGCGGCGCTTGCAAATGCAGTTTGTTGGCCGCTAAATGCTAATGCATAAAACGCTAGCTGCTAAATGTGTTTGCAGCAAGTTGCATGCCACCATTCCACAAATGGCGTTGGCTGCTGTTTCGCGAATATTTTCCACCGAGAACAGATAGTCAGGTTAAATGAAACACATTCTTAAGGCTGGAAAAAGGCTACAGAGCAAAAGGAATTCCGACAAAACTGTTTGCCATTATTTTACTTGCTTTTGAAATAACAATTTTAAAATGAAAACAAATATTTTAAAATGGTATTTGCTTAAAAGATAATACAAATGGACCTTTAAACAACAGTATGAAAACATTTCTATTATAAAGTTTGGTTCATTTGGCTTATTATCAATGCAAAATAACATAAACCATTTTTTAAGAAAATGTCTTACTTCAAAGTCGTTTGATGTTTAAGTTCTCCGGGACCGCACGAATCTCTCACCCCTCGGAAACCCCTCAAAGGGTTTGGCTCATCCATGTTCTATCGCTCAATCGTTGTCACTCGATTTTCCCCAAAGTTGG
Source organism: Drosophila biarmipes (assembly GCF_025231255.1). NCBI lineage: Eukaryota > Metazoa > Arthropoda > Insecta > Diptera > Drosophilidae > Drosophila > Drosophila biarmipes. Next base: position 11,802,707 of record NC_066616.1, on the reverse strand, counting down.
GGAAAAGAGCGATTCGACTGGCGATAGCTGGGAACGCTTTCCCGCTTTTTCCGGAGATAAGCCAAACAATGTGCGAGCGAGTTCGAGCAGGGAGTTTCCATCGATTTCCGTTTAGCAAACGATGGAGCACTAAAGCAGAACAACAACGCCACATAGAGAGGTTTTGTTGTTGATGTTCGACGGCTGCCCTTTGTTGCTGCCACTTTCCCCGGACTTTCCCCTGCACTTTCTCTCCGGCGCTTTGCACGTTTGCGTTGTTATCGTTTGGTTTCTGCTGTTGTGCAAATTATTACATTGACCCAGTAAGCGGGAAAACTTTGCCATACATGCATACACGAGGGTGGCCATAAAGAAAATCTGGCAAATCAGGAGTACGAATCACAAGTCAAAAATTAATTGCGGCAGCCGGCAGCTAGTGTAATTAACTTATGACTGTAAACATTGCTTGAGTATTTCCTTGATTATGCCTAATGCTGGCCATAAATCAAGGCACGAAGGCATTAAACTTAAGGTCATTTGAATGGGTTAGGATTTTCCCATTCATGGTCAAAAGAATTTCAGGTTTGTCTGCAGCTTCCGTCATTTACGGAATTAAGTAATTTTAATATTGTATTTTAATTCCAATTTTAAAGAAGTATTTTTTTTTAATTTATTAATTTGAGTTAGGAAAATAGGAAAATGAATGGTTCTCGAATTACTCTCAAGTATCAATTCAAATCACATTTGGAGCTTCAAAAGTTTTGATAGAATTTGCCAACAGTATTTTCTTGGACCGCCTCCATGTTTAATAAGTTTTATTAAATTTTTCCCATTTTTATTTCTCTGCTCTTCCGTTTCGTGTGTTGCTTTTTTCTGGCTCAACCACAAAACCTAATTCAATAATGGCCAAAGGCGACAAGGCCTAGACGCAAAAAATTGGCAACAATTTAAAGAGAAACCGCAGGCGTTGTCCATATTTTTTTACCCACTCGCTTCTGCTTCTGCCTATTTCCATTTTGCAGTTGTCAGTTGTAAGAGAAACAATTTTTTTGTACTGCCAAACATAAAACGAGAATGCCAAAAAACCTTTTGTTGAGGCGTTGCGATTAATAAAGGCCACAACCACACACATTCGGTGGAGTGTGGGTGCTGGAAGGACACAGGACTCGGGACACAGGACATTGACACGGCAACAACGGCGAGTAACAACTTGCAGCTTGTCCAGACGATTGCCGCAAAAAGCAACGAGGCAGGACCCACAAAAAATTGCGGAAAGAAGGCGTGACCATAGACTTGCTTGCAGTTGAAGGCACATAAATTAGGGGCGTGTCGGGCAGGGCAACAAACAAACAAATACACGGGGAAAAAGATGTAGGCCTATGAAAAATTATAAATTACATTAAATTGAGGAAAACATATTATTTAAATTTTGATAGTAAAGACTTTTTATACTCCCTTAATCGCACCTAAAATAGTTTCATTTCGAATTGTTTTCTGTGATTGCTGTTTTATTTTAATATTAATAAAAATGTTAATTAATATTATTAACAAATAGTTAATCTAGTTATTAACGAAATCAATTCTTTTTCGCACTGTAAATATTTTTGCGGTATACTCAAGTACACTGCGAGCATAGTTCCTCACCCTTCCCTTTTTGATGGGGCGTGTTTGTCGGCTGGCTGAGTAAATCTTCAATGTTGTTGCACAGGCGATAAGAAAAGATAAATGGGGCTTTAATGCAAAATAAATTAAGCACTTGTCGTGTGTATTACGGGTGGGGCAACTGCCGCTGCTGCGTGGCATGCCAGGAATGACATTTGATTATCAGGCGGTTGCAGGGCGACTGCCGCGCGACTTCGACGCGACTTTAACCGCGTGCGCGTTAAATAAATCAATGCCACCGCTGACATCCACATTTGCTGTGCGACTGCGGCCATTCCGCTGTTCGAGTGCTCCGGAGTGGCATAATCCGCCACCAGCTGTGCCCTAATTAAACCCGGCAAGGGAAAATGGCATTCCAGCAGTTTAAGGTGCGTCCATATGCCAGAGCGTGGGCTCTTCGCCAAAAAGTCAACAATAAATTGAAAGAAAATGCATTCCTTTTTGAAAATAGGGTTTTTTTTATTCACATTTTAATTACATTTAACAAGATTTATTTAACTAAAAGCAATTTGGTTTTATCATAAAAACACAACTTTTATAAAACAGACCAAAGAAATACTTCCAATACCTAATTCATATATTATACCTTATTTGGTTACTATGCGCAACAAACGCGTATTATATTAATTTAAAATTATAACAGCGTTTTCAATACCAATAAAAATAATATAATATAATATTTGAAGAGAAAACAGCATGGCTAGCAAATATTTGTTAACCACATGTTATCTAGAGCTCTTCATTTTCAGACACCAAATAATTGTGAAAAATTTCAAAATGGCTTGACAAATAGCTATGATAGCCATATGATGGACCCAAAATGGGAGACCGTTTACTACATCATCAGTTTAACAAGAAATCACACGCAATAGCCTCTTTTCCAATTAGGACCACGTTTGCAGATACATCGACTCAATTTCCATTTCCCCTCCAAAGTTACATATTTTTACCAGTTGATTGCCGGCCGCCTGGTTGTTTGTCTCTGGAGCTCGGGGCCTGCTTACCTGGCGCATGTGTAAATACGGAATTTACTTTTCATTAAAATAAATGAATTGCCCACACATGCCATGGGCTTTTTTCCCGCCCCCATTCGCTTCCATCGAGTTTTGTGCATGCATATTAAATGACTGGTGTTTTATTGGTTTATGCTCTTTGAACCCCAGCCTGGCCCAAACGGCGGGAATGGGGCTGTAAGCTCGCGTGTTGTCAAGTGATTAGCGGCTACTACAGCAGGTCCAAGTGGGTGATCCCTATCTAGGCCATTTAAGAGCAGACATCCAGGCGTCTGGAAGGCCATAAAGCCTTGGACGCAATTAGCGGCTGTCTGGAGTGTTAAGCCGAAATCCAGACGGGTTTAACATAATCCTTTTTTGCATTCCCCCCCTTTCGCCATAACGTTCCATCAATTTCGCATTGACGCTGCATAATTAATGGCCGAAATGAGTGCTTTCAAGCCCAGATACTTTCGCTTAGTTTGCTGGTTAATTCGTTTTATTGTTTTAGCTATAATTACACAGCGGATGGTTTTTGTCATACGCCATAAATTAATTAAATTGTTCATTTCCGCTATTTAATTAAATGGCGACCGGCAAAAAACTAAGCCGGAAAAAATAGGGCTTGCATGTAGTTTTCAATTCAGTATTAAATTAAAATGGCAAGCAATAAGAACCCATTAGGAAAAATGTGTTACTTTGTAGATGGGTTTACGGTAGATGTTTTAAAATTAAATCAAAGAAAATACTCTTTATTTAATAAAATTTTAAAAATATATATACCATAAGAACTTCAAGTTGAAAATAAAAACTACCCGTTCTTACCCAATTTCCAACAAAAAGATGTTATTATGCGTTCGATATAAACCATAGGACTTGTTCAAAAAATTTAAAATAAATTAAAAACCTATCACACCCAACGATGACTTCCCTCCCATGCATAACGTCCGGTTTTTTCATATCCTTCCTAAGTATTTGCATTCAAATTGATTAATTTGCATAGCCTAGTTGCGGTCACAAAAGCTAGATGGCGCCGACAACCATGGAACTTAATACGCATTCAGTCATTAAATTTACCACAATTGTTGGGTATTAAACAGACATTATTCCGCACACTGGAGGGTAAAGCGAATTAATTGCATGTCAAACAACAATTGATGGGAATTCATGTCCATTGGGGGCCCATCGGAATCTTGTGTGAAATGCGCTCTTGTTTCGGGGATAACAAGGGAATACACTATGCGATAGTGTCCTGTTCTGTTGTCACCTCTTCAACTCGCACCCTCCCCTGTTTCCCAAGTGTTCTGGCTCCCCCTGATTTTCCCCGATTTCCCCCGTTTTGCTTATATTTGTCTAGCTGCCCTGCTGCTTACGACCTCAATTACATGCGCAAATAAACTGCAACAAACATTTGCCCAGAACTCATCACTCGAGTGTCCACCACCCACCTGGTTATCCCCCCATCACCCCATTTTCCCTTTCTTTCTCAGCTGCTTTTGCGTTGGCGAGTGTGGTGTGGTATTAGAATTTCTATGCAAATGTCCTTGTCACATTTGGGGAATTTATTTGAAAATACATGGTGGCGTCCTCAAGTGCGGCGTGTGTGGCGTGGGCCCTACAACATCACGCATAATAAGCAACCAGAAATGGAGTTGTGATGTGTTACCAGAAACGCTTTCTCTTTCACCTGTGCTCGTATCCAGCACAGCATCATATTTATGGCAGGAATCTTCCCTACCCTTGCCTATCAGTTTTTTATATCAGTTTCATGTTTACTTAATGGCTTTTCCTTGTTTTCGGAGGAGCATTAGTATTTTATATCATGCACTTGGCAAGGCGGAATAGCTTTACTATATAATTTAAGGATATTCTTATATTAAATGGTATATTATATTAAAGCTAAGAAATATATATCATGCCTTTTTGGTTATTTTTAATCATATTTCTTCATAAATCCTCCCTACAGTTTGCTTTTCGGAACTCGTTCTCGTGCAATTTGGTTTCTGTGATTTGCATGCGAATTTCGGCTGAAAGGCAAAGCCGCCGTTCCGTCAAAAACCCGAACTTGTGAAGGAAAATGGGCCTGAAATACACACACGAATGCCTGCTTCAGTTATGACACACACACGAGTGTGTTTTGACCTTCTTAATGTGCATAATTTCGGGGTAGTCGGAGTTGTCGGGCTTGTTGCCTAATTGCAAGCATGCAACATGGCGCACAACTGGGCATCGATTGCATGCCCCGTAAATCTTCCAGGTCTCAGGGTATTTTTGGGTTGCGATTCGGCATTACTTCGCCCTTTGGTTTGTGTGCAGCACGGCGGAGTGAAGGGGCAGGGCATTAATTTCATATTATCAGTGGCCCAGCGGCTATAAAACGCGAGACCCGAACGGAACTTATGGCCTGTTGTGGCAGCTAAAAGGATTCAGAGGAAAGAAATCCGACTAGTTTTTACCTGTAAATTGTTAAATAAAATAAAATTCATAGTTCTATTTTATTATTTTTATTTTTATTTTATTTATTTACCATATTTAAAACAAGGATATACATTTATAATAATACTTTTCTAAGCCGAAAGGTTAAAGCCTCTATATAAAATTTAAATGACTTGCAAAGTCAATTTGCAAAATGCCCTATAGTTATTATTTAAATGATAAAATTATACAAAGTTGTAATATAATTTATTTCCTATTCTTGAAATTTGTTTTCACAATTTTCTTTTTTAATTCTAAAGGGTAAACAAGCATACCCTCTTAATCTTATGGTACCTAGTAAAAACAAGAAAGAAATGGCCACAGTCTAGCGTTCTTTGGGGCCCCCAATTTAATGGCAAAAACAGAGCCGGACTCGAATTTGAGCTAAGGCCAAAAGCAAGTACGAGAGCACTACCTTCTGGCCGCGTTTTGCCTCTACTCCGCTCTGCCTTTTCCCGCTTTTCCTGGCTCGGGAAACTTTTACTAGCGCGCATTTTCAATGAGCTCACGTGCTCACTCTCCCTTTCGCTTGCCCCGCCCCGTGCGGACACAATTTCACAGCGAAATGATTTCCAAAGAGCTCCCAGGACCGGCTTACTCGCTCTTTCACCTGGCCTGCTAGAAATTTGAGCGCTGAAAGATGCAAATTTACTATGCTCCAAAGTCGAAATAAATATTAGAGTGCAGTGGGCCGGTCTCGCAGAAGGTGCTCTCGCCCTGGTCAGCCCACTTCGCCCGCTTTCTTGGAAATTAACGTTTGCACTGGGTTTATGGGCTCCGGCTTCGTTTCGGGGCCATAAAACTTGTTCGTTCATAAATCATTCACAAAATTATTATCATTATGGAACTCGCCTTTGGGGGCAAAGGGTTAAGCGCGTCAGGCAAAGATTTTCCCTCCACCCCGCCCATTTCATCCCTACTCTACATTTTTTCAGACCTGTCCCAACGTTGACTTTCGTTTTTTCAATTTTTCACCATCAAGCCCGCTTGGGTTCTATGTATGACAAAAGAAAAATGAATGTTGCATAGATTGGCGGCGTGGAGATTTTCCTCACTTCCTTTATTCCCTGAATATTTTCGTTTTTTTTATGGCTTATCGTGACATTTGAAAGCTGCCTGGCAACTTTGATAATTTTACACTTAATTTCATTTATGTTTTCAGCTCTTTGCGAATCATCTTGATCCTTTATCATCGCCCATTTCTGGCGCTCTGGCTTTTCGAGGGTTAAAGTTCGGCTAAGCGATGCATTTCAATCTTCAGCAACTTTTCTGCAAACACTTTCTTTCTCGGCAGCTCTGGCATGTAACAAGTATATTTCGTTATTGATATGCAGCCGGGAGTTCTTGTTTTCTTGCGGGCCCCGAAGGGTAAAGCGGATCTGCGGATGTTGGCTTAAGGAGTACTCTTTGTTCAGGTCCATGTGGCTCTTGGCAACATCCTGCCACACAAACAGTTCAGGATGGCAAGATGACTTGATTTTTATGTATTTTGGTTGGGTTTCCATACTAATATGTATTAAATCTCTCATTCTAAGTGAGTTAGGAGTGCAAATTCGAGTTTTAACCAACTGGAAATGCATTATACCATGCCAAATCGAATCAAATTATAGCCCATAGATTCTGTTCGCTCACGTAGCCGCTCAAGCGCCCTCGAACTCGATACCGCGCAAAGCCAGTTAGCAAACTTTGATGCCCGGATATTACTCAGCCAACTGAAGGCCAAACCCCACTTAATTCCCACTCGCATTTCAGCGGCAATAGGAATCGCAACTGCAGCTGAAGTTTTTGCCTGTGTCGAGTGCATAAATCTTGCAGTGTGCGCGAATTACTTAGGGCAAAAACAGGCGAGCAAACTTTTAGCGGAGAACAAGGAACTAAGTCACGCCTACTTGAGAAGCTGCCAATGTTTTCGATATACGTACTGGATATAGTATAGAATATACCCTCCTCAGAGCCCAATCCCCATCCCCATACCTAGACCATCCTTCCTGAGTATGTAAAATAGCAACAAGCGCATTGTGAACACGGAAATTGAATCGAAAAGCTACTCCTGCTGCCTTAGCCGGGTTCTTGCGGCAGTTTGCCGGGGCTGCGGGCCAACAAAAATACTCTTGCTATAAAGTTAAGAAAAACAGCAGCCAGGCAAATGTCAGAAGCGGCTGGAGAAAAACTTTCCACAGGATCTGGGGTGCTGGGAAATGTCGGCCGATTGGTTTTACTGCCCAACGAATTGAGATTCACCTCCCTTTTTCTCACTTTCAGCACTCTATCCGCTAGCACGCTGGTGATAATATTATTTACAATAAAAAATAAAAAAATTTCATATTCTAATTTGAATTAGCAAATACAATTTAAATGTATATTTTGTGATTAACTAGAAAAATGAATTTTTTCCGAATTTCACAATTTGAGAACGTGTATACCAAATCCAATAATGTAAAATAATGAACAGAAAATGCATGGCATGTTCTCACATGCAATTTTATTTGCATTGATCTGCCATTTTTTTTCTAGCCCCTCCGAGTGAAAAGCAATTTTTGGAATATTTGGCCCAAACTATTCGAGCAACAATTTCATGTTTTCTATTGCAGCATGTGCTATTTTGCAACTAGTAGTTTCCATTTTGTACTCAAAAGCATAGTTGCAGCTCCGAAACTCCAACTCCTCGATTTCATCCCCAATTTTCATTCAACATTCTTCTTGCGGAAATTTCGCTGCTGGCAGCTCAATCTTTTTCCACAGCCACAATACACCAATTTGTTTATATTCAATTGTTTTTCATTTTCAATTGGCTACATTTCCTTTTTATCGATTTATTGGTGGCTATTTCGAAATCGACATTTTAGAAGCATTTCTATTTAAACATAAACGAATTAAAGTTTAAATTGGAGAGCACATAATTATTCAGGTAATATCTTATAATTGTAGATTTGTGGTTCTTAATTGTTTAATAGACTAGTAGAAAGGGCGTATGTTAAATTTCCCACAAGGAAATTGACCCAATTCTAAATCCATAGCCACGTGGCTGAAAGTCTACTCCCAATTGTTGTTACCACTTCTGGGCTGACCTCAACTTAAACTTCACGCACATGGGGAATATGATATATTTAAAGTTAATGTGTGGGCTCCCGAGGGAATATCAAAAGGAAAACTTGGTGAAAAGGGTTGGTAATAGGAAGAGGGAACGGTTTTACACGCAAAGAAAAAGAGCTATACCTTTGAAGTGTAAATGAAGTATACTGAACGGAATAAAATTTGTTATGGAATATTTTATGATAATTTTTGCTCTGTGTACTGGACACCGGATATGACTATGTGCCTCGGGTGACATTGTATTTGGGCCATGCTGACAGCTCCGATATGTTGTGCCTTACATTCATGTACCCCCGCTCTTCCAACCCCTGAGAACTGGGCCTTGTATCTCGGCTCCTGTCAATTATGAACGGAGGACGAAGATCCTACGCAGCTGCCAGAAATTATTACATCAACTAATTGCAATTGGCAGGGAGTGAGTGCGGATGGGGTGGACCACCCACCCACACGGCTGGCTTCTGGATTGGACGGAGGTTTCTCGGGGCGGAAAAAAGTTGAGCGCAAATGAGGCAAAAAACGTGGCATACTTTTCGGCGCCCAGCCTCTCATCCGCGCGTGTTTGTGTTGGTTTGTTTGCAAACGCTTAAAGGCAAGGCAAACCATGTCAATGACATCTGACACGTGACCCTTTTCCCTCTTCACATCCTCCACACACACACGTACACACGCACACACAAGGAGGGTCTCACGCACACACTTGCGCCGGCAGCCATAAAGCAATAACCATAAACATTTTGTCAGGGCATCCAGAAGTTGTCCCTCTTTGTTGCAGTGCAGATTGCGTAAATTAAGGTATATCAGGCCAGGCATAAAAAACAATTGAATTTAAGTTAAATATTTAATAACAATGATTTTTATGAATCTTAACTAAAACGATTTATTGAAAAAAGAGTTGAATTCCATGAAAAAGTCAAAAAATGGTGACAGTTTACAAATAATCCTCTTAACATTTAGTGTGTTCCGATCGAAAGCCACTACTTTTATTTTTCTCTTCTTCTTCATTCTTTTACAGAGTTGCAATCTTGTAAAACTACTAAAATACTAATAAAAAAGTGTGACCTTAGTACTATAATACTTTTATTTAATCGGAATTTTGATGTAGGAAAGCACACCTCAAGTTAATTTATAAATTGTATATAATGGGTATTATTTTGTTGAGAAATCACAGATCCCTTCTCCTTCTCTTACGCTAGTTTTTTCGGGTGTCGTTCCATCGTGATTAGATGCGATTGTGCGCGCAATTGAGCGAAATTGATGGCAATGCCATTAAAAGGTATGGACCTTCGCCCAGCACCACGCCCCCATCACACCACCCACCACCCCTAGACTCTAGGACGACCCCCGCTTTTCCGCTAAACGCTGCATTGGTTTCACTTAGGACGTCACCATCATCGCTGCCATCGCCATCGTCGTTCATAATTAATTTTCTAGTGAATTTACTTTCATGGCGTTTTGGCTGGCTGAGAGTGGAGCTGTTGGGGGAAAGTCCTGCCGCTTCCCAATTTCCGCAAACCCCAACCCCCCGCCCGCGCTGTGGGCACATGAAAGTTGTTTCAGCTGCGGCGTTTATTTTAATTTGAAAACTATTTCCCCACGCCTGCCGTCGCCTTCCTGCTTATGCTCATTATTTTCGCATGACTTTGGCTAGATTTTTATTACACGATTTTCCGCGATATTGCGTATACGCAGCGTACGCCGCTTACGTTTTAATTTGTATATGGCGTGTGGCCAGTAACTGGCCAGCGACTCCGGTTCAGGGGCTGCCCCCGAAATCCAAATCAGTTATAAATATTAGCACACAGCCCCCCTAATGGCAGCATAATTGTGTGGCGTGCCAGGCTTTTGGCGAGGCCAACATTTCGATATCCACAGGGTATGCAAATACACGGCGAAATAGCCGGCGCAGTTAAGAGCGCAAATTATTTGCACGAAAATATTTTTGGGCCCCGAAGACTGGAGGCCGCCGGGCAACTTCCGGAAAAGTCGCCCAACCTGCCACTTGGCGTGTGTGGCGCCCATTTCGCTCCTCGGGGAGTCGTTGGCCCAGCCAACTTCGAACTGCCAGTGGTGGCGATTTATTTTTGGGCTCCGCAGGAAATGGAAACCTGCGGGGCGCGGAAAGTAAACCGATAAAAACGATTTGCTTCTCCTAAGTTGACAATTTATAACCTTTCTTTAAGGTTTGAAAACAGGGATCATAAGGGATCCTGAACTTAAAGAATGTCATAGGTCGTATTCATCAAGATATTCAAAAAGTCCTTTTAAAACAATAGTTATAAGAGGGTTAAGCTTTATAGTTTCAATTACAAGAAATAAGGTAGAAAGTTTTGTATTTTAATATTGATATAAACCCTTCAAAATAAATGTATAGCCAAGCTTCAAAAAGGCTGAATTGCCATCACTACCGCTAAGGACATAACAAAGGAAAATAAAACTGAAAAGTGGACTCCTTCGCCAGGAGTATCTGAAGTGGAGGTATGGCATTTCTGCAGCCCGGCAATTACCTTTGATTGGTCACTTAAGCAGCGTTTGTGTTTCTGGATCGTGTTTTATTGGCAAATGATTTATGGGAAGTTATAGAGCAGACACAAGGTCAGTGTGGCGATAAACGGATAATTTTCCAGAATTTCAACTTGAAAATTTGGGCACAACACTCTCGAGTCAGGATTGAGGAGGGGCTTGGGTTGACACAGAGCACTGATCGCTCTCGAGTTTCTGGAATACAGCGGCGGCGGACTTGAACTGCTCCCTTTTGGAGGAGTTTTTCAGGCAGGTTGGGGAGTGGTCGGCAGCAACTTTGGTAACCGGCTGAACCGAATTGAGGGCCAAGGGCTCCGTTTGCATGGCTATCTTGGCCTCAAAAAATAGCTTGGCGCCACTTACGCCCACTTGAGACACGTCCACCGCTTCTTTCCTGGCCAACCGCTGCTTTTCCCGATCCTGAAGACTCCATTTTCGCAATTCCAGGCGGTTCAGCAAGGTGCCGTAAACGAGCAGCCCCTGGCAGAAGTTCAGCCGACCCTCCTGACTTCCCACCACATGGTGCATGACATTCTTGGCTGCCAAGTGGGTTTGTGGCACCTCCAGCTTCTCCAGGAACCTCTTGAGTTCTCCCAAGGATATATACCCATCCCGGTCTTCATCCACCTGCAAAAAACGGGTAAAAGCGGTGTCTATCTCGGTGCGATTGAACCAGGCGGAGAAACGCTGGTAGACTTCATCCAAACTCAGCTCGATGTCGCACTCACTACCCTCGGGCGTGATGTCCAGCTTTATCTTCTCCATCACTACCCTGATGGAGGAGCCAGCCTCTCCGATATATTTGCCAGAGGCGGGATCTTGTGCCTGGTATAGTTCCCGATTGTGACAGGGATCCGTGAGGGAGTCGAGATCAACGCCACTGTCCAAGCTCAAGGTGGAAGCGTTGCGCAGCTGCCGTTTGAGGATCGATTGTCGGATGTACTTGTAGGAGCAGCAGGAAGTGAAGGACGACCCGGAAACCAGCTCCCCTTCGTCCTCCTCTACAAGGCTGATGTCCCTGATGGCAAACTCATTGGACTCTTCGAGCTCTTCTGGTGCTTCGGAGTCCTCTTTATATGTCACCTCCTCTGGTTCTCCTAAAGATTTCGCCGCCGCCTCTGCAGCCTCGAATTTTTCTTCAGAAATCTCTGGAATTTTGAGTGCGTTGATTATCTCATCACAGACCTCAGCCTCTAACCACCTCTCCAGCTCTATTTTCGGATCGGTTTGGAGCGAAGTCTGACTGTCGTTCGACCTTGCTGCTGGGATTTCGAACTGGTCCCTGACGTCGACTGCCTCTGACATAGTCCGCAGTTGCAGTTACTCAAGTTATTTCATAAAGTTTGAAAGTACAAAAATAATTTACCAAAAGATTTACAAAACTAAAAAGGTACAGAGCTTGTGTTTGTTTGGTACCCTACACTTTTCCTACGTTTTCTGAACTGATTTGTAAATGCTCCTGTGACAGTTAAGTCAACTAGGTTGGAGGTATGTGATTGCTTTAAATGTTTAAAAAATAGTTAAATATTTTGTTAACTTATATTAAATATATAAGTTTAACTCTGTTGTTGGCTTTCACCCCACCTTTGTATATGCAAATGTCCATAACTTTGTGCACCCCTGCGTATGCGGAATAGTTGCCAAGGTTGTTTGTTCATTAAACTGATTGAATGGCTTTCGTACTCCCCACTTGAGGGGTCAACATTTTTTACGGTCGGGGCCCCGGTCCACTTCGGATTAATGGCTAAGGACGAAATTTCGGCACGTCTTTTCGGTGCGGGCCCTGTTAACATGCCATGGCCATAAACAGTTAATTAAGCTTTTATTGGTTACTCTTTTTGTTTGGCTTTCGGACCGGCCGACTGGTAGGCTGGCTGACATTTCACGTTTTATTTGTCAAACAAGCGGCCAAAAAGTGACGACCATAAACGGTGACCCAAGTCGCCTTGGCAGCGGCCCTATCGCCTGATCCACCTCCGACTGTCGGAGGAGCTATTGCCGTGTTATCCCCCTTTTTCGGCCCGGCTTATTTATTCACTCATTTCGTGTGCAAAAATATTTGGTGATAACGAGCTGGCAGCCCACGGCTACTTGTCATGTTTAAACCACATTTATTTGCCGCTGCCTTTGGCCCGGCGACAATAAAAAAGTGTAGGTATTACGTGTATAAGTACGGGAATTTTTGTTTCGCCGCTCTTTTATTTATTTGGCTCTCGCTTTTTCCTGGTTGGCCATACAAGAAGAACGGGCGGCGAGAAATGTCAGCAAAAAGTTGCAGGCTTCGGCATTTAATTTACATAGCAAAGTTTTCCTTATTTCGAGAATGCTGATTATAAAATTGCAGGCGAAATGGGAACTTGCCGAACCGCCTGGCAACTGGGTTAAGCCAAGGAATCGACAACAAGCCGAAAAACGAAGGGCCATGGAAAATTCTCGAAAGGCAGATGGCTGCCGAAAGTTTTTCAGATCTTTAATCAGATCATCTAGTTCAGATTTAATGTAAAAGTACAATATAAATATTTATATTCTGCAAATAGAATATTTACTCATATTGCTCGTGATTTTATTTACCACCTTTTTTTCAGTAAACGTAACACAACGAGATTTCCGTTTCGGGAATACCTCGCACCTGAAGAAAGGCTGCTCTCGGCCAGGAGAAACTTTTGGCCTGGCCCAAAAGTGTCAAAACAACTGGCTCGGAGGCTGCTCCGCCCAAAGAAAGTGTAAGTTGTTGATTTCCTAAGCCAGTGCCAGCAGAGGGGAAAAACAGGGGGCATCCTTGGAAGTGGGAACACCCACAAGAGCAACTCTGTGCTTGGCCAATGGCCAAAAGTCATTTTTTGCCAGTGGATTCGCTTTCGGGCAGTTCATGAAAAACAGCAAGTGAAATTGAAATGCAGGCTGGTGCATAAATTGCCGCCCAGCCAGGCGGTAACAAACATTTTGGGCAAACAAATAAAATGGCCGACTGCCGGTCGATCATAATTAATGATTGGCACTGGCACTTTTCTCGTCGGGGGTGAAAAATAATAAATCTCAATATAACTCAAGTGACTGTAACAGTCTAAGCCTTGACATTTGATGGAAGGGTTGGTACTTTTTGAGGCTCCTGCAGCAACCGTTTGTCAAAGAAGGTCCAGCTCAAAGCCCAAAACACTTGGCCCAGGTCCAGCTTTCACTAAAAAAAATAATAAATATTTGTATATTTACTTGGTTTTTCCCTTTCTTTAGCCTGGAGAGCCAAATTGATTGCTTGAAAATTTCAGCCTCATTCCCGGGCATCTTCAGTCATTCGGAGCCCTTGCCTTTTTTCGCCCATTTATTTTTTGTTCGTTTGGGATTTCACTTAATTGAAACCTTAAATGTTTTTGCATTGCGTTTGCCTACAGAGTGAAAGGACGCCGCAGCCCGAACACGCGGGCAGTCGCACAGATACAGGATGTGAGGGCCGAGGGCCAGAATCCGTCGAGCTAAAAAGTTCGCTTTTTTGCGAGGGCCCACAAGCACACATGAGCGAAAAACACACATTTACAAAAGACCAAAGTCAATCAATCAAATTGGCATTCAGCATTTGCCGGACTTTGGTTAGTTTATCAGTGTTTTTAAGAGATTTCGAAAGCTGCAAGTGTCAGACTGTTGACCTCTGGAAGGGAAAACATTTGACACGAGAAAAACGTTACTGTTTTTTGTATTAATTAATATTATTTACCCCAAGGTGTAATACATACATTTTTTAATTAATTTTAATGTGTGTGTGACCACTTATATTTGGAGTTTGTTTTCCAATAAGTATATTAAGAATGAATAACTTTTCAATATTAAAATACAATTATTTTCATCGAAATATTTTAAATGACAGCTGCCTGTGAGATCATTTGCAGAAGTGTAATGGCTATTTAAAATTAAAGACCTCGGGTTAATTATGTAAAAGTAATGTCTGCGGCCTTTAAATATTTCTTATTCCTCTTCCCCAAGTTTGTTGACCTTTTGCCTGCAATTAAAGAGGTCCCTGAAAATGCGTACAAAACCAAGGGCGTATGCCTATTATTTTTTCTAGTATATATTTGACTGGCCATTAAAGTCATAATTTCACATTAAATGCAGACGTGACTGCGGCAGAGGGCGACCGCCGAAATGTCCCAACGGGCGCCACATGAATCCAATTGAGGCGGCCTGTCTTGGCGGCAGTTTTTTCCTCCGTTCCGCCTGGTTTTCCCACTCGGTTTTCCCGCCAGGCAGGAAAAACATTAATAAGTCAATTGATGTTTGGTTAACCCAGCGAGGTGGCGAGGGGTCGATGCTAGCCATGTTGGCCAGTTCGTCATTCGAGTGGCCTTGGCTCCCCGGCTCCCCGGCGGCGACATGCGTGTGCTCCCATTTATCCCAACGGGAGCTGGGAACTGGGAACTGAGACTAATTGCAATTTATGTGCGCAATAAAACATTCGGCAAACGGCTGCCATTCGTTACGACCGGGGTTATAAATTTATGAATAAAACAAATTCGACGATGGGCCCGTGGTTTTGTTAATCAAGAAGCTGCCAGGCCAGCGGGGCCCCCGGTGACCCGGAGTCAATTGGAGTCAATGCTCAAATAATCACCGCTGCACCGGAACGCGGAAGGCAGGGCACGAGTGAATGCCTTGATTGGCTAAGCCGGAATTTGATTTAACGCGCGGAATCAGAGCATAAAGGCCATTAAAAAATTTACTACTGCATTACACGGGGATCCGGCGGCGAACACAAAATTTAACTGCGGCAGTCGTTACGCTCGAGGCATTAAAAGTAATCTGCTTAGCATTTTGCGGGAAATTATTCGACCAGTAGAAACAGGTGGCCAAAGGATACTGGGTGTCCGGGATTTCCTAGGTGAACTCTGGATGATCTTCCTATAACATTACTTAGATTAATTGCTTATAAATAAAAATGTCTGTCTGTTTTCTCGTCATATTAAAAATATATATTATGAAATATTAAATTCGTTATTTATTTTTATCTTCAGGATGTCAATGGTTTGTAAAATCCAAGTAACCCATTATAACCGTCTCCTAAAGCTGCAGCAATTTTAGCAGCAACCAGCGATAGAGATAGATGGGCAGATAAAAGAAGGAGAAGTAGCATCCAGGGAAGCTGCTTTCGGCTTCTTCTCCATTTGAAGTGATTGCCGTGCACAATTCGCGCTAAAAGCTTTCACTTGCCAATTGCCGATGAAAACAAATGTGCCGCAGTCCGCAGTTCGCAGCTCGCAGTCTCCCCTTTTTCTATCTTCACCTACTGCCTACTCAACCGGTTGGGATTGGCAGATGATTCCGTTTTTGCAGTTGTTTTGGCCAACAGAAACCGAAGTTGGCCAGCCGCTTTAAGCCAGAGGAATTGGAATGGAAGACGGGGCGAATGGTACACACTCTATGGCCTGACTTGAAATATAAATATTTTAAAATGTCTACTTGAATCCATTTAAAATAATAGCTTTAAGTCTTGTCGTTTGAATTTTTGGTTTTTTCTTTTTTGAATTTCGACTTTATACCTTGATGCTTACGTAATAAAATACCGCTTACGTAATAAAATAATACACACTTCTTATATTCTGAATTACAATGTACAGAGAAGTAATTTTTCACCACTTTCCTCAGATATTGGCATTTCATTTAAATGGCTCCACCCAACCGATTTCAAAACACAGAAGTCCCCCGAGGAAGTAACTTGGAGAACAAAGCACTCAGTGCTGCTCAATGGGGTTTTGCTATCAGGACCGAGCTAATTGAAAACTACTTTCCAGTCCAGTGTGTGCAGAAACACCCGCCCACACTGTCACACCCAGAAAAGAGAGATACAGAGCAAAACAGCCAGTGCTGCCAGCAGCCAATTGAAAAACAAGACAGATTAGTTACAAGCAAGGTGGTACTTTAAAGAGCAACATTTTTGTTTTTTTTGTAATTTTTGTTTAAGTTGTTAATTACAGAACATACGAGTATTTTTCTGGGACTACACGATCTCTTTTCAGTATTTTTTTAAAGAGTAGGTTTTTGTAAAATGGCTTAAGATAAGGACATCCCCATCAGTGGTGGAACTCTATTTTCTTGCTAGATTCTATATACTTGCTTATAGCTCTAAGCTACTAACTCATAGCCCACAAATCCTAACTTCGAACTCCAAACTTATAACTCTAGTGTCAAACTCCTATCTCCCATCTTTGTATCTCCTATCATATCTTCTATCTCCTATCATCCCCATCAGCGGTTAGTCCCAAAATCTGACCCTTAACTCTACCACAACTCTAACTAACAAATTAAACTTATCTTAATATAGTTTGATCTCTCTTTATTAACTTATTTCACAGCAGCTATTGACACTAGGAAAACCTTACAAAATGACAGCACTGTTGACAGCAACAATGAGGCACAGAAAGCCGAGCATTACTCATACGCAGCGTTGGTCATGGCCCAGCATTGAAGACCTTTGTTTTTTGTGGGCCATAGGTCGTTAGGGGTACGTCTAAGTATTTTCCATTTTTTCCCTGCCTATTAATGCCGATGCATGGCTTCTGGAATCGCTTTCCGTAGGTTCACTGAAAGAAGTGAAAGGGCATATCTGGTTATATTTTCTCATCAATATAGCTAAAGAAATCAAAACATCAAATATCAAAAGAAAAAAAAAGAAAATAAATTTATATAATATTTAAAATGCATGAAATGCACAAAGTTTTTCACTTCCATAGTAAAACTAGGTCTGAAACCTCCTATGTCATTTTCACTTGCCAGGCAATGCAGTTTATTTTCCTTTGTCTTTTTGCTCTGTGTGCCTTGAATACATTTAGTTTTCAAGTTTTCCACACTGGCTGCGTACGTGATGCGGCATGCGAAATGCGAGCCGAGAGGCGGTGGGGCGGGGGTATTTGGGTCAGAATTAGGCGTGGTCGCCCAACTCTTCCGCTTTTGCGGCTGTTTACTGAACTCGTTGAACCCGCCGCCAGGTGCCAATCACCCGCCATTCAGCCGCTAATAGCAACAAACGGCAACACCTGCAAATGCACTTCATCAGGCGCCGAGAACTTAAGTGCATTCTCAAATGTTTCCGTTTCTTTTCCGCTGCAACGGGGGTTTCCGTGGGAAGGGAAAATCCGAGATATTTTGCTGCATTCAATCTCCACGCCTGCTCTGATTTAGAATTAATAAAGGCAGCGCCTTCCCCTACTTTATTATTTCTTCCTGCCTTTTTGCTGTCGCCAACAGCAGTTGATTTCACCTGGCATTGTGTTGGCCAAAACACACACGCTCGCACACACACACGCAAGGGGGGCTGTATATAAATGTGTTGCATACATTTCAGCGCCAAGATTTATGCACAAGCAACTCCGGATGGCTGCTGCATACGGGTAAGTTCATGCTGCTGTCTTTTTAGGTTTCACGCTTATGCAAAGTGCAACGACAGTACCTTTCTCCCTGCCCCTCCTGCCTGGGTTCCCTATTTTTCCCTCGCATTTTGCATAAAACTTTAGCTGTTGTTTTTGTTTTTATGCGGCATTTGTGTCAAGTACACGACGCAGATTAAAGGCTACAGCCCGGGAAGATGGCATACGGCACAGACACTCGCACACAGTCACACACGAGAGAAAGAGGAGTTTGCACAGGGAGAAAAATATATTATATTAGCACTCCAAATAATATTTACAAGATACTTAAGTCTTTTATTTTCTTACAATAAAAACCACCTTTTATTTTACAAATATACAATAATATATAACCAATAACCTGTTTAGGCCTGTTTTCCTCAGTGTAGATTCCCAAGGAGCAACAGAGCAGATCCGTGGGGTGAGATAAATGGCCAGGCAACGCAGCACAAATCGAAAGGAATTGCAATTTAATGGCATAACCTGTGCCAGGAGCCAGTACTCCATCCTCCGGCGTGTGTTTACGGCTCTGAATGTGCTACTGTCTCATATGTTTGCCGGTTGCCTTCTGCTGATTGGATAATGTAATGGAATTACGTAATTCGGGATCGCTTTAAGGATATGAGTGCTATCCGGTTGAGATCCTGAAAGCCTTTCATAAAAGTGACGTTTACTTTGCCGCCGCGTTAATGGACATATTATGGCGCACCGTATTTATGGTCAAATATATTATTAAAAAAAAGGGTCGAAAAAGCTAAAGCTTTGTATTACCATAGGGAAAAACACGGTTTGGTAAAAAAAAATGTATTTAAAACAAAGGAATGTAATAAAAAACATTTTAAGTTTTGTGTTAAACATTTAATAGTCAGTTCTAAGCCAAAAAAATCCTTTTGGGATCCCTGAAAGTCTCGCAATTTAAATGTTTGACCAACTCTTAACGCATTACGCAGTGCTGACTCAGAGCCCGGACTTGCGCCAATCAAAAGTGCATAACTGTGTATGCCAGCCAGCCGAAAAAAGGAAAAGCGGAGGCCACTGTGGCCAAAGTAAACGGAATCGGGCGGAAAAGCACCCAGCAGTGTGTGCAATTTTGCAGTAAATTGCAATAAGGTGTAAAGTCAAGCTGTTCTTTTTTCCCGCTGCTCAGAGTCGTACACTGCACACTGGCAAAAAGCAGACTTCGGCTGATGCTTAACCCATGCGGCGTGCCTCCCCCACCCACACCTGCGCCCCCTTAACCCTTGTCAGCCCGTTCGAGTTGCCTCGCACGCTGTTGCATCCAGTGAAGCGTTTCCTTTGAGCGCAGTCCGCTGTCAGGCGGCACTCAGCTGCCACCCTTTGCGGGGCGTGGCAGTGGGTAATGGGAGATGGGTGGGGTTTTGGGGCAGGGCTGGCAGGAGTAATGGGCCAGCATGCAGGTAAATAATATTCTTATAAAAAACGCATATATATTTGCATGTACAAAGCGTATTCTGCTACAGATGCTGTCAAGAGGATAATGTTCCTGAAACCTTGAGTTATTGGAATTTTGAGCTTGAAAAGATCGATATTTGCCTATATATATATTTCGATAAAAAAAGAGTGGGTATTACAATTTATGTTTTAAATAAATTGTTCAACAGCCTTCAGAGAAAAAAATGAGTTTACCTCAGCAGCACGATATAAAATTTCAAGAACTTACAGACTGACATGTATCCAGCCATTAGCTCGAAAGTCGAGTTCTATTGTTCTGGCTGCAGCTGTGTGGCAAGATAAAAATGAAATGCAGCCAAAGCATTTTTAGCTAGCTTCGGGTGACACTGGGCACCCAAGCTACCTCCCGCTTTACTTTCTCCATGCCTTTCTCTTTTTATCTTTCTCACTCTCCCTTTTCCACTATCACTGCCTCATTCTAGGGTTTTCTATGTGTGCCATTCATCACGACGACTTTAGAGTCTCTGTCCCAGGCGCATTGTCTTTCCCAGTGACACAGTTCATAATTAAATTCAAATACTTGTACCATTTTCACGCGCTTATGACACAAAATTTATGAATGAGAGCCTGAGCACAAAGCTTTCCCCACCTCCTCGCCATTTTCCGTAATTTTCCGGGCTTCTTGGGCTCCGTTCTGGCCACCTGCTGGTCGTGGGCCTAGCTCAGCGGGCGTTTAAAATTAATAACGTCTGCTCTTATGGAAGTATCTCAGGTCGGCCTGGTAACCTTCCCACCTCTTCATTAGGGCATTGTGTAAGATGTATGCGGCTTGGACTTGTCAGTTGGCAGTCGTCTGCGTTTGATTGGTTCTCCGAGTGGGGATATGCAGCTGAGTTCAAGTTGGCAGCCAAGGTTTCCGCCGGAAAACTTTAAGTTTTTCTCTTGCAATGCAATTTTATCAGAGCTTTCCATTATGTTTTCCATTTTTTGCCACCTTTCACGCACATTTGGCACAAGTCACGCGTAGTTTTTAATTAAAAAACTGTTACGTGCAATTATTTTTACCTCACACACACTTCCACACCGATACGCACACACATAAATATTTCCCATTGAATTGCAATATGTGTTTTATATTTATTTTATTGCAGCACAGCACCTTCCTTACTCTTTCGTCGGTTGAGCGAATAATTTACAATATTGCGTAAAAGCTGTGCTGACCAAGGCACCTTGAATGTCAACAGAATGTCACCAAAGTCGAGCCTGCTCCTGCTGGAAAATTGGTTGTAAGTGAAAGCGCAAACAACTTTTGCAAAGAGCAAAACACACCAGCGCAAAAAAACCAGGGGGGGAAAACCTGAACCAAAACGGATCCAATGGAAAAGGACTACTCTAGCAATCGTCGAGAGATCTCCTCCATCCTTCGCCTTTTGCATGTTGAGTGACGGACACTGGGGCCGAATCGACTGAATCATCTGATTCATTGATTAAACGCAGAGCAGCTCCCTTTTTTGCGTCCCGGTGGGCCTTAACCCATTGATGCCAGGGCTGCAGCATCCAAGCTGTTCGAGCATGAAATTTCCAAAGCCTAATGAAGTGTAAAGGTTTATCGCATGAAGAAAAGGCAGGACACATTGATTGTTCTTAGTTGTTGATACCCTAGAGAAGAGGTATCAACGAATGTTTTGGGAGATGTCCGGGAAGGTATGTCAAAAGTGTATCTACTTTTTAAGTGCCAGGCTCAGATCTTATTTCCTGCAGAAAAGATACATTAGGAGATACACTTTTACTGCTTACTTATTTAAATATCTAAAAAGGGTATGCCATATCATTACTACTCTGAATTCGATGGCTATGTTTGGCCATTTTCTGCTCCAACCCCCGTTTTATTATTATTGTTTTGCTATACGTGTTATTTAGCTTTCGCCTTCCCGATTCGCTTTCGTTTTTGCTCTTGGGTCATATTTCATTTGGCCTATATGGTCACGGTAACAAGGTTTATTATTATTTGCTTGCCAGCCCCTCTTATTTTTGGCATTTTTTGGCAGTAGCTAATTTTAAACACCATTGGTTTTGCTGATTTATTGAAATGTTCGGCGATAAGTTATGAACCCGAGCGGAGTTTGTATTTAAATTGAAACACGTAAATTTATAGATTTGATTACGATAAATCAACAGCAGCCTAAAAAACTGCATGTGTGTAAAGCATATTTCCATAATTTTGAATTATATTGCGCCGCCTTTATTGCATTAATTAGCATTAAATAAGGGGTATAAAACGGAGTAAGACTAATAACAATTTAATTATGAGAGGGAGGAATAACAGACATGATTGTTTGCAATTTGAACAAGTTTTTTACTCCCTGTTTACACGGCGTTTCTCATTATGCAATTCTGTTCCCATTGTTTTGCATTTAACAATTGTATTGAAACAATGATATTTAATTAAACAGCTATGCCGAGTTTATTTGGTGTGTCTTTTTGTTAATTATTTATGGAAATATTAAATGTTTTTTTTTCTTCATTAAATGTAGGTGGCTTGAAAGATAATAAATGAACACTGTTTCTTACGAGCTTAAATGTACTGTTTAAATATTTAAATTAAATTTAGGCAAATCTCGATTGATGTTGAAGTTTTCTCTTTAAATAGTCTTAAATTCCTGAGTGATAAGCATTTTTATCTTAGAAAAAAAAGACAAAAAATCTTGGATTAGCTGAGCATGGCGAAGAAGATTATGAAATATAAATGCCACTTTAAAAATGATAACATAGCTTTTTCATTTTTTTTGAATCACTGCTGCATCCAAAATCCTCGTGAAATCTGGAGCTTTGTACATAAGCCAACCCTGTAAGCCGGTCTCCATTTTCCTTGCTGGGCTTTTCCCCGTGGGAAAATGGCAGCATCAGCCACGACAGCTCGGGGGAGTGCAACTAGGAAATCAAAATGTGCATATGAAAGTAATTTCCACACTTAATAGGATACGGAAACTCGTTCCGGCTATACGTTTTACGATATCCCCTTTTTTATGCCATTGACTATCCCAGCCATGCATACATTTGCATCTCCACGGGAGGAAGGTGGAAAAAAGAGACGACCGGGGCTTTTCGTCATTGAATGCACGACCTCGTCAGTCGGTGGAAATGCGCCGCCCACCTTCCCCGTGAGTGTTTCCGTTCGAGTTTCCGTTCGGAATATAGTATAGACCCTGTATAGAGTTACCGGTGGCATTTCAGACCGAGGCGTGACAGGTGGGTAGCCCGGCAGCCCGACAGACCGGGAAACTGAGCGGCCGAAACAGCTCCTCATATGTCTGCTGTCAAATTTGGAAATTATTCTACTTACTCGGCTTACAAGTGGAGCATGAACCGTGCGAAAACGAGCCACGCGCTCTGCAGGTGATGCAGCTGCAGTTGCAGTTGCACGGACAGATGCATCTTGCAGATACTGCCGCCAATCCACGAGATACTGTTACAGATGGTGTGCCATAAACTTATTGTGGCAGCGGCAAAACCGAATTGCAGCAGCTGCTTCATTTCTTTCCCATTGCCAGACAGCCAGCTCCGTGCGCATCATTGATTTGCCGCTGCCACGCCCACCGAGCTGCTCAATCCGTCCCACCGCCCACCGCCCACCGCCCACTGCTCGTCCTGCGTCCTTCGACTTCCTGCTCATCCTCGTCCTGCGATCGATGCTGGCAATTTCGTTCGGGGCTTGGCGCAATTTCACTTGCCATTGTCATGGCCATAAAAAACGGAGCGAGGAAGCTGCTTTGAACGCTCTGATTGACCATTGAAATTGCACGTCAGCTTGCAGGGGGCTTGACAGGGGGAGGGGGTGGGGCCTGGTTGCACGTGGCAGATGAGTAATGTGTGCGACATG
Source organism: Drosophila biarmipes (assembly GCF_025231255.1). Lineage (NCBI taxonomy): Eukaryota > Metazoa > Arthropoda > Insecta > Diptera > Drosophilidae > Drosophila > Drosophila biarmipes. The sequence goes on along the minus strand of NC_066616.1, from coordinate 11,779,305 downwards.
CCTGGCAATAAGTGGGTTGATTCACGATCTGGCGGAAGGGCTGCAATTAATTAGAGCCGCTGCCAGCTAAAAATAATTTGGCCTCGCCGAGAATGTTTAACAATACGTAAAGGGTCTCCACTCTTTCCTGTCATTGATAAAGTAATTAAGATTGTCAGTGTGAGTGGAACTTATATTTTTAAAAGGGATTAAAACAGTAGGGATAAAATGGTAAACATTGGATAAGAAGTTAATCAATTAAAAACAATTTTAGAATAAAGCCATGGTCACCGTAGGAAATTATTTAAGCAAAATAATTTGAAATTGCCATGAACCTACATAGAAAAATAATAATTTAGTTTTAAATGTTCAAACAAGTTTTATATGAAGGTTGTATTTTTACATTTAAACATTTAGTTAAAATAAAAAAAATGGTTATAACATAACAGAATCCCTGCCTAAAAGCTAAGTCGGTGGTAAAAAATAGAACACTAAAACCACCCTCTTCTTGACATTTTTGAACTTGTGATGCCAATCTGACACGTAACTGAGAATATTTGCATTCTCGCCAACGCCAAGTCTCAAAATAAAATTGATAGAGGGAGAGTGTGAAAGTCTCTGCTAGTTATTGCCAACAGCATGAAAAATTAAGCTTGCCTTAAGTGTGCCCCAGAGTCGAGTTCGCGTACATCCCGTACATCTTGTTGCTTGAGAACTCGCAGACAATAGTGCGGAGATTTACATACAGTATGGGACATACATGTATACACCCGACTTGAGCACGTGTGCTTGGCTGTAATAAGCAGGAGACTTTGGGAGTTGGCTGCTCAAACAAGAGCAACACCAAGTGCCAGACTAACAATAAAGTCAGGCGCTCGAATGCCAAATCAGACCCCCGAGTGCAGCTCGCAAGCAAATTATATTTATCTGGCGAGGGGAGGGGCGGAAAAGGGTTTTTCACCCTCAGATGGCAGATGGAAATCTTCCTCTTGACGTCATTTAGTTTCGCATATATCGCTGAAATGTGTCACAACTGCGACGCATTAGCTTGCCGGAGAAAATGGGGAAACTCTCTCCTCGAGTTTTCCCCCCTGCGACGCACAAATAAATATTTATACAACACACTTGGACCAGACAAACAAGCGAGCGAGTGAGTGAGCAAGTGCAAACAGAGATGGATGTAGTTAAATAGCTCAAGCCCCGTGTAGCGCACGACTACTTACTTACCTGTGCAGCGAGAATTATGCGAGATATATCGGGCTCCGAGCCAAGTGTTGACGCAGCCGGGTTAATGAGCCAGTCAACTGGCTGGCTGACTGGCAGAAAAGGGTCGACACTGAAGGCCAGCGGTGAAAGCGACATCTGTATCGGGGATCTAAAGAATTCGCGTCAAAAGAAATGCTCTGAATAGTCGGGCTCTCATTAGGTCACAAATTTACTGATAAGAGTGGTAAAAAGCTTTGTACCTGGAATCATATTACATAACTTTACTTATAAATATAATGTGGTATCTGCAAGATACATACATCACTGAAGACTTCCTTACCTTACCCCTAACCGAAAGCCAGTGAAAGATACAAAGATGCTTCCCTGCATCTAGCCGAGGTGCAGGTGCAGCCTGGCCTTCACGCTAGAACGCACACTAGAATTGATTCAAATGTTTATCCAAGTGTTTTGCTAATTTCGTAAATCCATCTAACGTTTTTTGGTTCATCGAAGCGTGCGGCCTTGCCAAAGATAAGAACTGGCAAATGTTAATATATTGTGCATACGCAGTGTGTACACCGGGCAGGCCCTTCTGCAGATGCCTGCCGAGTTCTTTGTTTGCCTTGCGATGAAACTGCAAGGCTGGCATTAAGCACACCTGGCATAATCGACGACACCAGACCCGGGACCCACAAACATTTGCCCAAGTCTGATGGATTGCGTCAGTTCGGCATCGGAAAACTCGTTGGTGTTTGCCCAGGGTAAACTGTCTCCGCATTTCAATCGCTAGCTTCTCTGTTTGTCTGCATCTTAATCACTTATTTGTTTTCGATTCATTTGCAAAGAATGAAATTGTCGGCTGAGTACCTCGATTTTAATTAGTTTGATTTTCCGTTTCCTTGAGTGTGTGCCGGTCCACTTCCTTTATCACATTTGGTATAAGGCTTTTGCAAATTTTATTTTTGCGTCTGCCAAAAATAAACACCAATCCAACTGAAGCTATTTTTGATTCCCCAAAGTCCTTTCTTTCAGGAGCTTTTATCTATTTTCGGAGTACCTTTTATGGCGGGATGTTTCATCTTATACCGCAATATTCTAAGTGATAATCTGAATGAAAAACGGAACAATGTATTCATTAATCACATAAAATTTTAGGTACTTTTGTTTGTTTAATTGCATTTTTTAATTTTCCTGCAACTTCCTGTCCCAAAGAAGTACTAAACTATCCCAAAGCACAGCTAAATCTATCTGCAAATAAATAATGCATAAAGTGTTCTTTGGGAAACCTTTGAGGTTAATTTCGTATCTAATTTGCGGCAGTACAAATTCAATCCACAGCAGGTCGACCTGGAGACCAGAAACAAAGCGTTTATCACGCCGCATTGAGCACACTCCGCTGTATCTCGCGATGTGTTCGAAGGAAAACTCCTTATAACGTATCCCAGCATCTTGGCCTTGCCCCTCGTTGCATATGTTTTATGTGTGTGCGAATTCGCAGCACGTTCGGCAAAATGGCAGAACGTGTAGACCGGCAAAGGAAATTGGAATTCGATGTCTTTAAAAACAGCTTTCTCACCAAAAACAGGGCGAAAGTGGGGAAGCCAGCACCTTGACAACGACTGCAGTCCCGGGAACTCGAGAGAAGTAGCTTAAAGTAATGAATATTTAATACGGGCGAGTAACAAAGCTTTTCCGTTTTCCTTTCTCATTTGCTCGGCAACCGCAAGGACTTTCTTCTTTCACTTTTCACTCATTGCGGAAAATTGGTTTTAAATTGATTTACCATAAGCGGAGAAGCGAGAAGGACCCCAAACCGCACAGGACTCTCCCTTTCCCCCACTGACTCTATCTTCCTTTGGCCTTGCCTCTAATCTGTATGCACATCAGGAAATTAGAGAAAATCGTTTTGCCATTGCAGTTGATTTCATGTTTAAGCAGTTTCACTTCAATTACGAGTAGTAGTACATTTTATATGCATAGTGTTGCCTGTTTATGGCGACTGCGTGAGGATGCGCGGACGTGTTGCTGCTTAATTGCAGCAGCAACTTGCGACCAGCAACCAGCAACCTGCAACGTGCAACGTGCCACGAGCAACATGCAGCAGCCCTCGGTCGTCGGCAATTAGAAGAAGTCAGTTGAGAATTCTAGGGACACTGCAGGGCCATCAGGGGAAAATGGAAAAAACAACAGTCGACCACACGACATTTAACAACTGACAGTGCACCTCAACTGTCCCTGTTCCTGTCTCTTTCTCTGTCTGTCTCTCCATCTCTTTCCCTACCCCTATCGCCCTCTCTGTCTGTCGCTGACTTGCCCTTTTATTTCATTGCACAAAATTGCTTTTGCCGCATTGCCAACAATTGTTAATGTCATTCTAACTGCTGACAGCCCACAGACCCCATCACTCACGCTTACACTGGAGAAAAAATGATACTCCTGGCTTTATATTAATTTTGCGGCTTTCCCATATATACCTATTAGGAAAATAAAATAATTTATCTTTAAATTAAGGCTACCTGATAGAACAAAACATTATTACGCCTTTTTTCCTTGGATGCTCTCTTAAATTTGTTATAGAATATATATTTTTCTCAGTGTAATTCCGCATGCGAGTCGCCGTCATTAAAACTTTAACAGTTCATGGTAGCAGAAGGCTATGCTGACACTTTGGCTGCGCTTCTGTTGACCCCCCACCCGCCGCCCATGCATATGGTATGCGAAACAGGACAAACAAAAACATAACAAGCAACAACTCAAAATGAAATTTTCCAGCTCTTGTCCCTGGGCTTTCACTTTTATACCCTGGTCTCTAACTGACGGACAACAAAATGTAACAAATTAAAATCGAAAAAAATATGAGTTTCAACGTGTCGTTTGACAAAAAACTGCAATGCATGGCCAAATGGGTGTATATTTTTCTAATTAATTGCTGTTCTTTATTGATGGCGGATTTAATAAATTTAATTAAATAGCTTTAATTAAACTGCAGAGAAAATAACGTGAATATTTAAGTTTATGGCCAGCTTAGCAACTAGCAGAAAGTAGCCTTTACTCAATATAAATGAATATCAATGAAGCTGTCCCTGGCTTCTTAACTGAAGAATGAGGCTTGTTTCCTCTTAATTAAATTCAAATTCTACTTGATTTCACCTTAACCTTGCCCTAATGAAATTCCCTTTGATTCAGGGGATAATGAAATTTGTCTAAGCCACCAGAAGTATTTCTGTACAAATACTTAGCCTGGCCCAAAAGGACTAAAAGCAAGAACCCATTTGTTTAATTTTGATGCCCATTAACGAAAATTTCCACTAATTAATTATAAATGAACGCCATGCGTGCGGCTTCCCAGCTCTGTCCCACTTCCTTTTTTCCTATTTGCTTCTTTTTGGTAAATTTCATATAATCGAATTACTTATATAACCGCAGCAGTGCTAGGTCGCTTCCTCCTTCGACGACACCACTAAGCCGCTTACGGTTAGGGGAAGTCGGGGAATTTCTTTCGCTCGGCGCCACAGCTCGGTGTGTGACATTTGCCTTTGGTCGCCGGGGCGTATACGTAACATTTTGTTACTTTTTATAAATTGCCCATACGCCTGGTGCTCTGCGAGTGTTCCTTTATTTCCCATGATTTTTTTCGGGCACATTGAAGTGGCAGGGCTTTAGAGTCAAAGCCGCTTAATGCTCGCATAAAAAATGGCGACGACAACGAATGGCAAGCGGGCAAAAAGAGAGAGAGCCTTCGAAACTTGATAAAATGTAAAATTATCGCACACTCATTGTTATTGTTTTCGTTTCCCCCGATTCAGAGCTATTTCCCTCCCCTCGCTGAACCCCGAGCTAAGTAAGCCAACTCAAACACGCAGCTAAACACACGAAATCAAACTTGAAGAATTACGTTGATGTGCCTTAAGGAATCCCCTCCTTGAGGAAGTGCGTCAACGGAAATTTTGCAGCTCACGCAATGCAGGCTTTTGGGGGCGGTCGACGGGGAGGCGTGGCACGCCAGTTAGATTTTACCGAATTTTATTTTCGTTTTATTTTGATTTTTATTTGCCCGGGAATGCCGACTTTTCCTTCTCCTCTTTGGTTTCTCTGGTTTTGTATTGGCTACACTAAATCACTTTAAAAATTAGCATAATCCGGTGAGTAAATAAAAATAAGTGAACGTCTTCTGGCGTGCCAAAATTCGAGAAGCGGCTACAAATCGCGATTTCGCTTTTTTATTTCTTTTCTGCTCCTTTCACCGTGAAGACGGCAGATGGAACATTGCTAGCAAGCCCAGCGGCAGGTCAAAGGTCGTGTTTGAGTACAGCAACTCTTAGAAATAGACCAGGGGCGGCAAAAAAAATCTTTAAGGCAATGTATTAGACCATACTTAAATTTAATAATTTAAAAAGTAATTAAAATATTTAATATAAATTTTAATTCTTTAGTTTCTTAATGCTTAAAATAACTTCCGCGCTGCACCTTTATACCTTTGATAAAATATCTTAAATGTCTTTTTAATGTTCCCGCTGCCAACCCTGCGTATACTTGATGCCGCTTTATGCTCTTTTTATGGCGCGGAAAACCCTTTTGCTGGAATTTGTTATTCAAATGGCAAACACACTCACAAAACAACGGAAGGAAGGAAGCAGCAGTAAAATGTATTGATCAATTAGGCACGAATTTTGTTTATTGGAGAGAGGTTTTCCCAACATCCACTCATTCCCGATGCTGGGCAAACATTTGTTAATCTTTCGAGCTGATTGCCCTCATGGTAAACGAATTCTGGACCAGCATATGCTGTGTAACTAAATGTTAATTTATTTAAAATTAACTACTAAGCCCTGGCTCCCATTAGGAGACGGGATGCATCCATAAATAATTCCTGCCCAGAGATATGTCGAAAGTCCGACGCAGCCACAAAAGCTTTTCTCCCGTTTTATTCCGAGCAAGATTACAGCTCAAAATCGGAGCAAGAGTCCGGGACCAGGGAATGCAGCCCGTTTGCTGATTGATGATATGCCGGCAAAAGTTGCCAGGCAAATAATGCAACAAAGGGCGGGGGGACGAGGCCAGCTGCAGTTTATGAAAACGTTAAATAAAAGACAAAACGAGATGAAGCCCCGGCACGCACACACGCACGACAGCTTGCAATTTGTGTTGCATAAGATGTGGACCGCTTTGGTCGCTCCGTTTCGGCCTGGTCGGCATGGGTGTGTAGGGTTGGTTTGTACGTGCTTACGGGCAGCTCGGAAAAGCTTATTCAAATGAAAGGCAAACAGAGCGACGACCGAGCAACAATTGAAATCATTTAACATTTGCTGAAACCAGCAACTCCTGGCCACGTTCTGCATTTCAGTTGCACTTCAGCCCTTTTCGGCTTTCGAAAATCCTACGAAACTACGAAACTGGTGGGGGAAAACGTTCAAGCAAATTGAATGTTAACCCACAAACATGTCAACCTTAGTTGGAAATAAATATTCTCATTCTGAAAACGATTGAGTTTCGGCCAGCAAAGATATCTTTTCCGGACACGTGCCAACTCAAATATATAAACGAAAAAAGGTATTCTTTGGGTATTTCAGTTTCAGGCCATGCACGAAAGTCTTAAAAATATGTTGTTGTATTATTTGTTACAAATCATAATTAAAGCATATTTTTGGCAGAAGAATACAATTAAATTGCGTAGGTTTTCCCATTTGCCTAAGCTAATTTATACAAACCTTTCCGAAAACTTCAAAAACTTTGACCCGCTAAGGCTGCGCCTGTCCTCTGCTCCATCGCCACAATCTTTATTTCATAATAATGCAGATTCCATTTCAATTTATATTCCAGTTGGTCTGCCCCGGGGTTTTTCTCACTTTTACATCGAATCCAGAAATTTCCACACACACAAAAGAAAACTCAATTAAAACGGAATAAATTTCCATGCTGTTGGGAATAATTACGAATTTCAATTTATTTGCCGCAGGTTGCAAAAGGCAAAGGCAGCCGCAGCAGTTATGGAAACAAGAACAACAATAAGGAAGCCAGCAATCGCACTGGGCCTTATGGCCAAGAAAGTTTTCGCCTTCCAGCCAGCCAAGTTGGCTGGGAAGGAGGGGGTTGTGGAGGGGTTTCAGCCAACTGCTGACTATAATCGCAGTAAGTTACTTACTGACTGACTGACTGCGGCCTCGGGACTTTTGAAATATGTAAAGGGGGAGGCGCAGATTAAGGGACGGGAGTTATCGATCACTCGGCGGGAAAAGCTTCCTTATCGAGCACCTTGCGCGCATTGAAAAGAAAAGTGATTAATTAAGATTATAAAATAGAATAAGGTATATGCACTTTTAAATTTGCAAAAACAAATGAGCCTACCACAGCAAGGAGAGAAAAAATATGCATCAATATTGAAAATTTAGAATTTCGTCTAAAGATGTATTTTTACTGCATACTTTTAAGCATCTTTTGAATGGACTGAAAATAAATATGTTAAGATATGGCTTGTCTGTGGGAACCGTGGGAAGTCACTTGTGTTTTAAATAACTTTATCAAGGTGTATAAAAGTATGCAACAAACATTTTTAATCAAGAATCTCCTAGATACTAATTTTTTTTTGACAATTTTTTACTGATTTTTCGCCTTTGCTTATTTTTGTGCTTTGAAATTTATAGCGTGACTTAATTTGTGTGTGACTTAATAACAATGTATACTAAATCGTCAAAAAATAAATAATATGCACATTTCCCATCGATTAATTTCATTCATAAATTCATGTTGATATATTTCGGCTTCAACGGTAGGTTTTTTTCTTACCCTTTATTGTCACCCACAAAAATGGATAACTGAAAATATTCGTATTTGCTCTACCATTTCTGCAATTATTTTTAGCACTACAACTTATGCGCACATGCTTTATGAATTTTTCATTCCCGCCCACATTTATTTTTTCTACCTTTTTGCACACATTGACATTCATCAATCCGGAACCCGCGAAGCCAGCGCCACCGGAAAATCAATCACAAATTTATTTCCCGGTCTGCATAATTAAAATTATGATTTCCCTGTGCAGCCTTTGCGGTTTTTCGAAGGGACATGATAAATGTTAACGAAAAGCAGCTGGACGGAAGGAAAAACTTCAATTGCGACCGTCAAACTGTCAGAAAGCAGTTGGCAAAAATATAAACAAAAAACCAGCCAGGCACAAAGGCGAGTGACAAATTGGAAGCCCCAAAAAAGTGGAACGCAGGCGAAACTACAAGTGAAAGGGTCCCCGAACTGAGCATGCAGTCTAGAACAGGGCTACACTGAAAAAAAATGTTAAGTTGGTCCACATTATAAACTAAAAGTTAAAAAAGCTTTATGCCTTGATGTACTTTTTAAACCAAGTAACATATAAGAGGAAGATAAGTATTATTAAACATTATTTATATTTAAACACAGACATATATTATATCTGAGTTGCTTCCGTATAAAAAAATATGCGGTTTCCATTATTTCTCCTAACTAGAAAAAGAGGTGGGATATGAGGCGTGGGAACTGGGAGCTGTGAGCTGGGAACCGGGAGATTGGGGACTGGGGACAGGCGCTGGCCGGGAAGGGCAAAGGGAACGGGGCGGGCATAAAAGTTTATCAACTAAGTAAAATAATGCTGGGCGTAAAGTTTGCCACCGCAGTGGCCTCAGTTGGGAATGCCCGGGATATGGTGGGAGCTCTGTGGCTGCCCCGCAACAATAAAAGCCGAATGTTGCTACAATTCCTGGTTACTGAGTGGGTGGCCCAGGAAGATGGCTAAAAGCATGCCAGCCAGGGAGCACGTTTTGCATAATGATGAATGACGAAGACGACGAATGCGAGTGCGACGGTCGTGCGAAGGCAAAGGCGATGGCGACGGTGTCTGTGATGTGTGCTGCAGTCCCAGTTCCAGTTTTAGTCCCAGTCCCAGCAGGGAAATTTCGCCTCCTCCCCCGTTGATCTGTTTATGGAGGTCCGGAGGAGCGGAAGAAACTTTGGCACTGCAGTTTGATGGGCCACCAGTCGAGCGATGTCGAGACGTCGCAATTGGAAACAAATTATGCTCTAAGCGCATTGCAGAGTGCCACACGGGGAAAGAGAGACCTCCTGAGAGGACTTTCAGGAGTCTGAATCGCTGTCTGATTATGTCTGCGGACTCGTTACGTATGCGCCGTGTGGTTCCTGGGGGATGCAGCAGGTTGTAGTCTGGAAAAACTACTCAATAATAGTTCACCAATCGAAAATTCTAAGCAAAATAGAGAGTTTAATTTTTTAAATTAAAATATCTATATTTATTACTAAATAATTTAGATTATCAAGATGTAACATAGATGGATGTAGAATCGGATATCTTAAAGTTTGTTATTTTAATTATTAATTAGTTATTTCTGATAAAGTCGGATGTGTACTTGCAACAAAATTAATATGAATAAAGTTCAGTGAAATTGTTCTTTTTATAAACTACCTTAAGTACATGAGACATATATATAAATAATATAAGATTAACTGAAATTTTTTACAAATTCTTAATCCTACTAGCTGCCATCATTATTTTCTGCCTTTTATCATAACTGGCATTTTAATGATTTGCCAGCGATATGAGCATCTTCTGGTGATTGTTTATCCCCTCATATTTTCTGAGAATTCTTATGCATCAGCTGCGCATATAGACCACGAATCTATTGACAATGCTCGGAATTATTCCATCGTCTTTTGACGGTTCTGCTGAGACAAAGTACGAAGGAAACAAGAATTGCCATACATTTGCATCTAATTGGCAGGCAGCTAGCGGGCGAAACTTCTCCATCTCCCCGGCTCTGCGCGGCGCTTTCCATCCTTTTTTCGATGCAAAACGGCTTCCAGGAACGGGCTGCATTAGCCAGGACCCGTGAGTCCCCGATGTCCGGATTCCCGAACCCCTATCCCCATCTCCATTCCCATCCCCGTCAATCGGGATGTCCTGCACACTGCTTTAACGACGCTTTCGTGCAGCTAATATGCAAATTCCCCGCAGCTTTTACTTTAGCCGAGTTTTTCTTTCGCTTTTGCACCCCCTCCCCCGCTCTCTTCACCCGTTTCTTTGCGTTTTCCTCTTGGTTTTGGCTACATTCTGTTGCCATTGGCGGCGCATCTTTTTGCCTTTGTTTTGCTTCCGGTGCGCCATGTTCTTCCCCTTCCTTTCCCAGCTTTCCCTGCTTTCCCCCACTTCCGCTCCGCCATCGAGCTTATTATGCATTGCACATTTTTACATTTTTACTTAAAAGGCGGACCAGGGGGAGGTAGAAAACGCCGCACACCGCAAAAATCGTAATGAAATTTTTATTATACGACAAAGTAAAGTATTTTTATCAGCATTTCTCGCTTGTTGCTTTAGGGGCGCAGTGCAAAAATTCCACCGACATGCCGGCGGCTTCGAGGAAAAACGGAAAAGCAAAGGGCGGGCGCTTGGGTGGGTGGGCGTTTGGCACTGTCAAGTCAATCAAAATATGCCAAAAACTTTTCCGCTTTCGAATTCCCACAAAAGCGCGGCCATATGGCCACGGCCCGCCGTGTATCCATGGCCCGCTGTCTATAACTCTATTTGTTTAAGCAAATTTCCGGCTAAACACTGCACTTAGGAGCAGATCCCAGATCCTGCGCCACCCACTCGCTGCCATCCCGAATTTCCCGGAAGGGCGCCGCAAATTGCAGCGCAAAGTTTTTGGCCTGCACTTTGGCTTTTTGGCCGGGTGTCAATTTGCTTGGCCGTGGCCAGGAAACTTTTCATCTGTTTTAGGCAAATATTTGGACTGCGTAATTTGCTGACAATGTCTGAGGGCAGCTCCCCTCTTTTTTCACTCGTTGCTGCGGCATGTAACCAGAATCTCTTGTCTCATTTTGGGAAACTTTTAGAAATTTTCCCATGGTCCGTGCCCAGTTTGAGTTGCTTTAAATTCTCGAGTTTTAATATAACAGCTATCTTTCCGAACCCAACTTTAAAACAACCCACTGAATTCTTTAAAGTAACTGTTAACTTTGGAACTTTATTTTTAAAATAGGCAGCTGGAAAAATGTTCAAATAAAACTTGTTGACTTGCCGATGTACGTTAAAAATGCACAGCAAAAAATATCAAAACTGCAGCCTCCGTAGAGCTCCCCCGACGCAGGAGGCAGTGGAAAAAACATCAAGTTGGGCCGTGAGATGGGCAAAAAAGATAAATGCCCGGAATAAAAATATTGCATGCGATTTGTTTGGTCTTCTGTGGATGCGTGTGTATTTTCGAAACGGTTTGATTTCTTTACCGGCGGAGCCACTCGTATTTTTCCAAATCTGCTGTGAAACTTAGACAGACTTTGTCCAAATGGGAATTTTCCGTGCTGCACCATCCTCAGTTCGATTTTTTCGCTCAATGGTATTTCCAAATGGCTTTCCTTTCGCTTATGTTTTTATTTATCTCTTTTTCCAATCGTGCGATGCTTTATTTGCCCAGCGAACAGGAGAGCAATTTCATTAAATTTCATTTTATCGAAATTAAAAAGGAATTTTCCTCGGATAAAACAAACAGATTGGCCATGCACTTAATAAACTCTTTTTGGATTCGTTAGCAGTGCATTTGTAGATTGTAGTTTTTTGTAGAAATTCTGGAATGATCCCAGGAAGTTCCAAATAATATTGCTCAAAAAAATAGCTTTAAATATTTTTCGAGAGGCAAGATTGATACAAATTAAATTTAAAGCAGCTTCTTTGTGTGAGAAACAAAGGGGAGCTTCGGCTGACAGGACACATGGGCTTTATGAGGAGTCGCCTGAGGCGCAGCTGTCAATTGTGAAGGACAATAACAAAGTGGGGCCAGCAGCAGCAACAACAACAGCAGCTGCAGCTGCAACATCGCCTGCACGGCAGCAACACCAGGAACGGCAGCAATTTGTGAGCCAAGTGGCACACGGAAAGGCATGTGAAATGAACGCAATGCCACTACGTGATGATAATCGCACATGGGTCACATACACCACCACCCACACCCATACTGTGCCACACGGATGGCTCACACACACAGGGTGCACTTGGCCCTGGTAACAAGTTGCTGACACCCACACTAAGGCTTAACCCTCGACGCTGAAGTGCGTATTATTGGGTTAAGCTGCAAACATTTGATGTTTATGGTAAGCAGCGAATTCAAGTGGAATAGATATGAATTTTCTGTGCTGTTTGAGGGGGAAAGAAGAGAAGAAAGTAATATAGGGGAGGGAAAAGTTATAGTTTAACTGATATAGGTCTTTAAACAAAATATTTAATAATGAAAAAAATTATTTTAAAAATGCTTAGTTAATTACGGGAGGTAAGTAGGTAATATTCAATACAAATAATCACTTTATCATCACACCGTAATTTTCCCTGATTTCAGCCAATGATCACGAAATTCTGTCCCCATCCTCAGCGGGTTAACTGTCAGACACGAATTGACAAAATTTCGCAAATGTTTGCTGGGTCGGCTGCAGGTTGCAGGCTGCCGGTTTGGCATTGTGTGGCGTCATTTGACGGAGGCACCGGCGGGTGGAAATGGAGGGATTTCGGTGCTGGGATGCCTCCCCCAGCCCAGCGACACACTCGTATATCTGCGACTGTTGTTGCTGCGTCACAACAAATCAGTTTTACATTTGCATGCATTGCATTTTGGCCCAGAGGGCAGGATGGCCAAAATGCAAGAGTTGTCTAAGCCGGCAGTCGGCGGCATGTTAACTAAGTTGGCCGCAAAGTGCAGGCAGGGAGAGAGATGATTTATGTGCCCAGCGAAAGCTGAAACTGAATCCTAGGAGGGGAAGAAAGCAGCGAGCTACACTCCACCGCTGGCAGCGTAAACTTTTGCTGACTGTTGTCAGCCGGCAAACAATGCCAAAAGCCACAAACATGGCCCAGACGAGGCGGCGCAAAAATAGTGGGTAAAAATGAGCACAGAGCCAACTTTATGCATAAATATTTGCCCGCAGACAGGCGCATGGGCCGAGGGATAGCATAGGATGCTCCTTCCTCAGCTTTGGCCCCCGGATTGAGCCGCTGGCAAAGCCGCTATAAGGTTGAAAAATTTGCGCATTTTCCAGCGCAAAAATCCGCCGGCTGAACTGCGCACCTGTTCAACCTAAAGCGGCGAACTCTGAATTGCTAATGGACAATGAAAAAAGAGTTGCATGAAAAAATACTGCAAACAGTGCATGATTGTACACTTAAAAAATATTTTACCTATAAATCCAAACCAAAACAAATGCTTAAGGTATTTGGGATATTACAAAAAATGATGGTAAAAGTACTTATGATGCTTTTTATGGTTTTCCTGACAGTTTTAATTGCAGTGCAGTCGCAGCTCCATTTTTAATGATACAACCATTTCTCAGAAAGCCAAAAAGTTTTGCGCAACAATTTACACAATGCCAAGAAAGCGAGGGGAGGGAAAAATGGCGGGGCACATCGCATATGCAATTTTAACAAGTGAGGAAGAGTCGCTAAGATTTATTTAACTTTTAAATTGCCAAATGTCTTCGGCTTTTGGCATCTTACTTTATATTTATGCGCGAGTTTTATGTCTTCCTCAAAGAGACCTCCTTACTTTACCCCGAGAAATAAAACTACGTGTAGGCAAATCGATGTTGGCAGTGCTTGGAATCAATTTGAAAACAAGAGTTGGCAGGCCATTGGACATCGGAAGTTGGCAAATGGCGAGTACACTTGACATCAAATTGAAATTCCTGGCCCTCCTGCCACACATTCAAGTAACTAAACCAAGATGATCTCATTTTTTATTCACCTTTTTACAGCAGATCATCAATGGACGCCACAACAAATTTAAAACTTTATGCTTTTTAGGTTTATATTTGGAATTTTATGCGCGGGCAACAGGAGTTGAGAGGTCAGCCACATCGCCTGATTTAATGACTTGTCAGCAGAAATGATGTTGACATGCTCCAGCGAAATAAACTCGCTTTATTGACTTTTTATGAACCGCAGACCGGAGGAGAACCGAAACAAAGCCCTGCCAGCATCATCGTGACCACACAGAACCACTCAAACATATCCGTAGCAGCCCCACACACACAGCGCAAGTTTCAACATAATTTTAACTTCCGGTCGGCGCCATTGTCGCATTTAATATGCTTGTATATTTTTGAAAGGCTGAAAGGGGAAGGAGGTCCTTTTATATCGGAGTCCTGCTTCGGTCTGGACAGTCAGTTTTTGTCGCTCCTCCATTCAGTACTTCCTGTAACGGCTGCCTCCGAGCACGGGGCAATTAAATAAATGTCCTGCCAGCAAACAATGTGCCAAAATGCGAAGTCAAAAAGGCAATAACGACGGGGAAGCTTGAAAGGAGGACAGCACATTGTCAGATGGTCCATGATATGTGAAAAGTTCCCCATGCCGTGCCAACTACTTTAGACTCGGGAAGTTTGAAGCAAAACAGCGGGTATGCCATTTACTAAGTGGTTTACTTCAACAATAAAGATTAAATATTTATTTAAAACAATTGAAGACTCCACATTAACATTGAATGATTAAAAACATATCCAAAAGCTTAACTGAATTAACGAAATTGAGTTCTTAATGTGTGGTCTTTGTGTACATTGCTAAATGATTATGGGGTCGCAGCTTTTTCAAAGGGATGCCCAAAGTATTTCATTACCCATCGAACTCTTAAGCACCGATAAAATGAATTTCCTGAGTGGGTTGGCCCCTTTTTCGTTGCCAAACACATGCTCCCCCTTTTTCCATCTCTCGCATTTTCCGGCGCTACCCCTTTGCCCTCTCACCCCTGCCCGTACTGTGGCCACACCCCTGTCAGCCGTAATTGACGATTCTCGCGCCCATGTTGCCGCTGACAGTTCCAGTGGCCACCAGAGGCACTTGCCGCCGTTGTTGGTCATAATTGCGCGTTGTATTAATTTTTTACTGAATTTATACACACTCCCTGGACCCCAGACTCCTCCACTCGCTGGCAAAATCAACACAAAAGAGCCTAAATGAGCAGAGCGGCGAGTGAAAAAGTGAAAGCAAAACAAACAGACTGAAAAGGGCAACATCAACATCAGAAAGAAGTTCCCCTATATGCTCGCTTCAATAAACTGGGAAATGCTATGCCCACACTGGAAAAAATCGAAAGGAATATTGCAGACCATATTTTATTGCATTTTCTCAAAAGGTTTTTACAAACCCTTTCCCAAACTCACATATATTTTTAAGATTTTTTCTCAATGTGCTCTCTTGCCGCTTTTGTTTACAAGGACGCGGGGCACTGCCTGAGTGACTTCCTGCTGCCTCTTGTGTTCCGAAATTCGCCTGAAACGACAAATTTTTAATTTGTTACCAAGGCGTGCTTAACCCACACAAACCTCGCATTCATCCCGAGGGGGCGGTGAAGGGGTGGGAAATCGGTGAAAGGAAATAAATAAAATTTCGAACGTTTGTTGCGTTTTATTTGGCATGTGCTTTTGTACATTTTACGGCGCTGGTCCTCGCCTGGTCCCAACATTCGCCAATAAATTCAATGAGGGGCCACAGTGTCCAAGGAGGCACAAACTTAAGAGCTCAAAGTCTTTAATTGCATTTCCCACCCGTTCCCTGTCCATTTTCCGAACCATTCGTCATTGTTGGTAGGCAATCAGCAACAGGAAACTTTTCAGCAATATTCTGTTCATAGAAAGGGAATGAATTTCTTGGAAAACGAGAATTACAATTGAAAGCAGGTCTATGGAACGCTCTTTATATTATTCTGGAAATCAATATCGGGCCTTGGCTAACTACTATTACATTTTTCACATTATTTTGTGGGCGCCCAAATAGATTAATTATTTTCCCATTCTTCATGCAGGTCTTTCCGAGTTGTTCTAAATCATTTTCCAGTTCCATTCCGTTTGCATTTCCTTGTGCTTTCGGCTGCGATAATTCGATTTAAACTCAAATACTGGCTAATGCGTTGGCAAAATGTGTCACAAATTATGTAAAATTAATTCATAAATCAACAAAAACGTTGTCATAAATATTTGATTGCAATTAGACCAGTGTTTTTTCCACTTAAATTAATTTCAGTTGGCCAAAGCTGCATGAATGCCAAACGAAAGTGGCATTTATCAACCGACAGCTGTTGGTTTGAGAGTCCACGTAGCTACACGCACGTTTAAACGCCCTGTTGAGCAGGCCAGAGCGCACCCCAACTCTTCTTGGCCAAAACGTTTTGCCAATAAACTTCACACAAAATCAAATTAAATTTGACAAACGTAAAGCGATTTGATATGTCTGTCTGCCCACCCTCGTAATGCCCTCTGCCCTTTCGCCCCCTGGCCCCCTTTTCACTTTTCAGTTTTCAGGGGCGTCGCAGGGCAGGGGTTGGGGCTGCAACGTCCTTGAAGGCGTGCGTGCGTCTGCCCTATAACAATGAAAACAGATGGCCCATTGATACGGCCAGAACAACAGAACCGAGCCAAACTTTTGAATGTTTATTGTTTTAATTTACAATAAAAAATATTAGAATGCGCAATTTTGATTATCATTTTACAGTTTTATGTGCGCCAGACACTTGAACTGATTTGAGTGCTCTGATTTCGGTTTAATGGAATATCTGACTGCTCCCATATGGAACCCCACACGCATCGAGAGTCACTCTAGACGGTTCGATTGGATTGTAGAGCATGAGAATGTATGGAGAGGTTTCTGCAAATTTTCAATGAACCTAAAACGAAGAGAAATAAAATATGAGAAAAACGAGCTGTGAACTTTTGTAAAGATTTCAGCTAACCCCATGATTTTTCTTATTTTTGCATAAATATTTGGGTATTTTCTTTAGTATTCCAAATTTTCAAATAAAATCCACTGCTTTTCCTATTGACTTAAACAGCCAAAAGCCGGTTAGCCATTTTGCACAATTACATTCACCAAAATCCAGGGGCTGCTACCCACTTGAATATCGGTTTTGGTCAGCACTGTCTGCACTCGGCTCATTCATTATTTTCTTTAGCATATTTAAGCGTTTGAGCAGCTCGCCTTAATGCCTCTTTTTCCGCCCGTTCCCCAGGAGGAATGTCCGTCCATCTGACTTTCTGTGTGTGTGGAAAATACTTCAACACCAGCCAACTGAACAACCAACTGACTGGAGCGAATGGACTGACTGGCAGTTGCAGTGCCATGAGATGAGATGAGACGAGGATGTGGATACATCCTGGAGGCATTTTGTGGTCGGCTCGGCCCGGCCACATGGAATGCCTTTCGGCCCTTCATTTCCATTTCCCCCGGTTTCTGATTCCCATTCGCATTCGCTCAAAGGCCCGAACGAGCCTTGACCGCAGCATTGAGTGTCTTAAAGATGGAAATTAACCAAACGCATGGCGGTGAAGGGTTAATGGGGGCACGGGTTAAGCGGGCTCGAGGGGTGCGGCACATTAACTCCGCATAATTTGCATGCCAGCGCAGCGTTTGCGGTTGACGCTTCATTTTTGCGGTCACATGTGGGGGCCTGCTGGATGGTTGGCGGCGTCTCTGTATCTGAAATATGTCGAGAATGCTGCTGCTCAAAATTCCCAAATGAGTTTTCCACTTGTACGGGAAAAAAGCCAGCCGCAGCGAGGAGATGGACAAAAGTTTTTAAACTTTCACTTAAGATTTTTAGTGCTGAACTTGGCTCGCAGCGAAGGGTTCAGAGGTCGAGTGTTGATTAGTTTACCCACATCTACCATGGTCCACAGCCACTTTCACATCCCAGTCGGGCGACTGGGGAATAGCACACACAGCTCGCATGCATGATTTAAGATGTGTTTGATGTGCCAAACTTTGATGGCCGAGGCAGGGGAAAGTTTGCTTTTGCCAAGATGAAGACCGTCCCGCAGAGAGATGACATTCGGCATAAAGAGACTCGGGGAGATCGTTAATAAGTGCCAAAGGAGGTGGCACTGGCGCTAGATAAATGGTCTGCTTTATGTCGTATGATAAATTCTCCTTAATTATCATAAATAGTCCCGGTTATTTTGGGCAAGACATCAAAGTTGTGAGATAGATTTGTTTGTTTGAGCAAAATCTGTGCTGAGACAAAAAATATTCCCCCACATAGAAGGAACTTAAACAAATAGAATAATATTTTTTTAAGAAAAAATCCAAAACTCTTGGAACTGTTTGTCCTTGCCCCAGAGTTCACCTCTCAGTTTATTTCACCCACGTCTCGAGCTGCCATCGGGCGTTGGTTGGCAGGTGGAAAACTAACACAGTTAACAAATGGAACCCAACTGACAGCTGTCTTACCCCAGTTTTATAGCATTTAAAGGCGGCCAGGGGAGACATCAGTTAAAGGCGGCTCTGAAAATGTGGAAATGCAAATAAAGAGCAGTGGAAAACTTACTTTCCCCGCTGCTAGGTCGAAGGTCAAGTGCTAAAATATGCAGGCCTGGTGGTAGCCTTGGTGCGGTTGTCAAGTGCAATCGAACAGTGTCTGTGGGCCTGGCGTAAAATATCATGTACAGTATAGCCATTGGATGAAAGTATTTACTCTTTATTTACGGAACTGAAAAGCAGGTTATATCCTTACAATAAACATTTTTGAATAATTTAAACACTTAGTAATGTTAAAGTAATACCAAAACCTAACGATAATACCTTTATTTTATTAAGATCTATCTTCTGTGGTACCTAACCATAGGATCCTTTCCTGCCTAGCCCTATTTTTAAGCGCACACCAGGGCATTACTGCCATTTCCGACTGCATAGAGCCACAATAAGAAGGAAGGAAATTTAAAATTCAATTCGAACCGAGTGCGTTCCGGCCAAAGCTCACCTGAGCGGGGGTGGTTGTAGGTCATGTATACCATTTGAATAATGTGCGGCAATTATAATTTCTAATTCTGACGTCTGTAAGGCAAACAAAGCCAGCCAAGAGAACTTTTCCCGCACGAAGCTCTCTTAGAGAGCTCCTCTCTGCTTTCTACTTTCTCTCGCGCCTTTCGGACTTCCAGGGGCTTCGGTTGCTCGAAAAAGCTCTCTCACTTTCCCCGACTTTCTCGCCGTTTCTCGTGCTGGCCCAAGGAGAGGCCAGCGTAATCAACGACACACCATCGACAACTATACGACAATGTTGCCTGGCACTTTTAACCTTTTGCCTGGTCGGCTCTCAAAAGTATGCTACGCCAAGAGTCGTGGGAAGTGGGCCGCACTGAAGGTCACTAATTGATTAATATGGTAACGAAAGCGGGGAGGGGAAGTACGCTGCCAGGGGAGAGTGAAAATTATGTTAGTTGTCCAACCAGGTAAGCCAGCCCATCCACAGAACACAAAGCAAAGATTTTCCGGGGAAACGGGGGAAAACTTTGGCCCACAGCTCTGGCAGGCAATTGATAATGACTTAATTAGCTTTTACAATAAGCGACCCACACACAGTTGACTGTGAAAACCCATAAAAGGCCAAACTTTCCATAAAGGATTTAGCAAAAAGTTTTCCTATTCTGGTGTGCGTGCTTAATTTATATATGGAGGCACACACATATTATTGCGCCAGCAAAAGGATTAAAAATTTCATGCCTTACCGGAAAAAGCGGGGGCTCAGGAAATTCCCAAAATAACCATATGGGGGTCGATCCCGTCCGCAAAACGGGGCCGATGTGGGTGTGGGAGTGGCATTTGCTCGGTACTTTTCACGCATTGCCGAGTTTTATAGTTAGCCAACCCACACGCCTCTCCCCGGCCCTTTCATCCTTCATCTGCTCACCACAAGCCCGGGCAGTGAAAACAAAAACATTGGCAGCCATAAATGTGGCCGAATTTCGGAAAGTTGTCCAAATGTTGCGGGTGGTCAGGGCCAGAAAAATGCCAGCAGGAGGGGCTCTTGGCAGACGATTATTTAAGGATTCCCTACCTCAATCTGTCTATCATGTTTTCACATAAATCATGCGAAAGGTACTATTTACTCAAAGGTTTGTTCATTACATAATACCATTTCTGTAGCTTATAATCTTTTATTATGCTTACAAACGATTGCAAGATTAGCTCACCAATACAACGGCAAAAAGCGGTGCAAAAAATCATAAAATTAAATATTTTATTGCTTTAATAGGCTTTTAATAGCAATTAAGCACAGGGCAGTAAATCCCACCAATCGGAAAAGTTAGTTTCCTTCACAAATCCTCGACAATGTGAAACCCTCATGCCGCAGAAACAGAAAAAACAAACCTGAATCATGGCTTATCATAATTATTTATTTATTTACTTTAGTTTCCCCTGCCGGGCCTCAAAAATGGAGGCTCATTTTTATGTTTATGACGCCTGGCTGGCAACTAATTTTGATGCATGTTCGTCATTAGGCCGGAAGGCGGCCAAATGGCGTGTGGCAAATGAGGCAGGGCAAAAAGCGGCTAAAATAACAGGCCAGAATGGAATGGGCGATAAGAAAGAAATACAAAACAAGGCAAAAAAGGCAAACAAATGAGGCAGTCGGCCAACAGGAGCAAGAAATATAGACGGAAGTTAAAAATTAATTTCGAGTACAGCAAGTTTCTTGGCTGGCGGCTGAGTCTGCAGCTGCAGCTGCGGCCGGAGATGGAAAATCTGGCACAATAAACGTAAAAAATTTAACACTTGGGAAAACAAAGCGGAGCCATGAATAAAAGCGAGGCTAAAGTAGG
Organism: Drosophila biarmipes; assembly: GCF_025231255.1. NCBI lineage: Eukaryota > Metazoa > Arthropoda > Insecta > Diptera > Drosophilidae > Drosophila > Drosophila biarmipes. The sequence continues at coordinate 11,758,518 of NC_066616.1, read as the reverse complement.
GCCGTCGCCACCTGGCGGGGGAAAGGGGAACTGACAGGTGCGCCTTTTCCTCGGCCTGCTTATCGCACAAGGACATAAAATGCAATAATTACAATAAATACTTATTTATAATTTTCCCCTGCTTGCACAGGATATTGAATTTTTAATTTCACCGCCTGTTTGTTTTTTGCCGCTTTGCGAAAGTATATTAAATTAAAGTGGAGTGCCTGGGCTTGGGACGAGGGTCATTCCATCCGATGCGATTCCGTTTTCCATTGCCTGGATCCTAAGAAATGCCGAAGGATTCCTTATTATGCTTTATTTTTAGCATCTCGTCCTCATGTGTGGGTGTGTGGATCGAACCAATTTTAATTTCAATCCGTAATTACACACTACAAAGTGGCCATCAGCAAAGCGATTGGGTTTTATTTTCGTTCGTGGCTTTTCCCGTCCACTCGTTTTATTTTTAGCCGTGGCCGTTTACGTTCACGTTTCCGTTTGCTGGGGAAACTTTTTCAAGTGATTGAACCTTGGCTTCCCCTCTCCACCTGAGTTTCCCAGCGTCTGCGTGTGTGTTTTCACCTGGGCGAGGGAATAAATTGTGTTTCACAAATAGTTTTCATGGTAATCACTTGCTGGGTACTTCTCTGAAACGGAGGGCAGCATATGCCAGGGAATCAAATGTGTAGTTATATAGTGGATGGTAAAAAGTTCAGAAAACTGAAATGAAATAGTTATTTTCTTATGGAGGAATTTAAAATTATCTTAAGGTTCGGAAAGAATAAAGAAAAATTCAGAGGAGGTTTCTATTTATTCGTAATGGTCAGGAGTCTTTAAAATACGTTTATCAAAAACCAAGCAAGGTTTACATATTAGTATTTAAAATACACAGAATATTGCTAAGCTATAGGTCCTTCTTCTCAAAGTTGCCATGATTTTTTTAAACAAATACAATAGGTAGTCAAAAATCAAGCAAGTGTCATAACGCCCTATTTTATATATAAATTCATAACATTTTGTAAGGCTGAAACCTTTTTTCCAGAGTTGCCAAGGTTTTTAAAACCAATCCAATAGATTGTTAAATATTAAGCAAGTGTCATAGGGCCTTAAGAATTTTGTTTTAGGATAGTGTAAGTCAAGCAAGTGTCATAACGCCTATTTGATATATAAACAAAATGTTGTAAGGCTGTAACCCTTTGCCAGAGTTGCCATGACTTTTAAAAACCAATCCAAAACGTTGTTAAAGATCAAGCCAGTGTCATAGGGCCTTAAGTAGTTTCTCCTAAGATTGTGTAAGATGGAAATGTAAATGAAATGCTAGATGCAGAAGTACAATTTAAGCTGTGGATTACATGTTGCTTGGCTCTCTGACCCCCCGACTGCTGTTTGCCATGGCTCTGGAGAACCTCTTCGGCTGAGTCACGTAACGTTAAATATTTATGGGTCCGGGCGTTAGCCCAAATACGACCACATCCACCACAACTCCCTCTTCTCCCGGCCGCTGTGCACTCGCAGCTGAAAAGGTTAAATCAAGCCACAGTCGACTTGATGGCATTCTCGCGTTCCATTCAAGCTCGATCCCCGCCGGCACCCCTGAGTTTCCTAATCACCTTCTACACAGCCTCATCACCTGCAATCTGCATAACATTACCACTGCGGCGGAGAGTCGGAAAACCGGAAGCACCAGGAATGCAGAGTGCAACTCCTGAAATGCGCTTCGCTTCCTTAAACGAATCTTTTGATGTGGCTGCAGGGCGGAGCCGGATCCCTGTAACGTACTCCCTGTAACCTACAAATCTCACGGCGCTGGCTTTATTATTATTATGTATTTCTCCTCATGTATCAAGCTCAATTAATGTCAGTGGGAGCGCCTAACGATTTTCTTGTCATTCATGTCAGCAAACATGTTTGACTTGCAGTCGTTCTTTGTTTCTCTTTTTCCACTAAGGGAAAATCTTTAAATTAAAATGGAAATTAAAAAAAATTAAATGGTTGCACAAGATTAACCCAAAATACCCATCACATAATTTTAATGAAAAGAACGCCTTATCATTTCAAATAATTTCCTTATTATTTTCCTATTTAAATATATTTTTCTCAGTGCTAGACAGATAGGGGCGTAACGGAAGCGGCACTAGGGAGGGCGTGGCAGGAGGGCAGTGTGTCAGCCTGCCACGCGTTTATTCATTCGTCATCCGTTTCCTTTTTGTTGCTGCAGCATTTTCATTTCTTTCCTTTGCTTTTCCTGCCCTTTGCTTCCTTTTTCCCTTTTTTGCACGGTTTTTATTTCCCCGCCACGAATGCGTATTGAAGTGTGGCAAAGAAATCAAAAGAATCCTGATGAGATGTGTTTGCCGGCGAATGTCTGTCCTCGTCCTCTCAGAAAGCTACATCCAGCCCATGCCCCCCCAGAAACCCGAGGAAAATCACAAAAATAAATAAACCGATGCGAGAAATAAGGAGGGCGCACTCAAAAGCAATACAACATACTGGGCTCGAAATGGCATTGAGGTAAATGTAATTTCAATAAAAATACAAATAATTGCTTCAGGATATTGTTTCGTTGCCGACCATTTTGCCGAAAAATGTGGCATGAGAAATGTTATTTATTCGCCGGGGCTATATATAATGCAAATTTAATTTAAGCACATCCAATAATAAATAAAATCTTGCTTTCTAAACTTATATTTCCCACATGAAAGGGGTTTACTTTAATATAATAAAGTTTTGCCAAACGAAACTTTATAATATCAAGCAAAAATCTGTCATGGTAATTTTTGTCAAGGTTGCCGAAACAATAATAAATCTGAATCAAAATTCTTATTTTAACCCGATGAAAATTAAAAACTAAGTGAGGCAGAAAATATAAAAAATAAGCATTGAAAGCCATAAATCTAATTAATCTGGACAACATTTCTCAATCAAATAAAGAACTCAGTAATTAGTGTAACGATAGAGCATTTTACAAATGAGCTAGTGGACAATGTTAACTGTCAATAATTTGTTTTCAAGCACTCAATTATGCTAAAAGCCCGACCAGCCAATAAACACACTCCGAATCCGCGGGTGGCCCACTTTATTTATGTGATGGAACCCAAGTGTCCAAGGAAGAAATCGTATATCCAGAAAAGCTATCCACAGCTGGTCGTATACACATGCGCTCAGGTCCACAATTAAAATTATTAAGTCCGCGGAGGAGAAAGGCCCCGCGGTGGGCACTCATTGACTGGCGACGTTGCCGGGCATTAAAGGTCCCACGCTGCGTATGAGTAATGGCGGGCAAATCGGCCAGGAGCTCCCGCGTGCCGTGGCCCATTTTTATTGTTGTGCTGCTGCGTGGAGGCACTTAAAACTTAATGAAATATTTATAATAATGGTGTGTTGCTTTAGCAACTTTTTCCCTCCATTTCCTTGTCGCTGGATATTTTTTGCCAGTCTGGAATTATGAGTAAATTGCTGCAAATCACGCATACTGCAGTCGTAAATGCGGGCAAAGGAGCCGTTTAAGTGCGTTTCCATTTGATTTTCCTTTGAGTGCTTTCGGTTTACTTTCCCTCTTTGCTCTGGGAATGTTTTCTTGGGATACGATCTATCATTGTAACCCTAACTCTGGAATGGGTTTATTTTTAGGAGCCTTGGTCTAGCCTTAGCATATGGAAAAATGTAATTTTAAGATTGTAAAAATATATGAGCTTAAGCTAAACATTTCGTGTCAATCAAATATGGTGTCACCTTTTCCGCAATATTTTCGAGAACGTTTGCGAAATACCCATAATATCCTTGAATGCCAGAATGGGCACCCAAATATTTATATTTATTGGCTTTGCTTTATAGAACCAATTTGCTTTTGGGTCTTAATTTGCATATTATATATGCAACAGCTATGCATTGGTGATTTCACATTCCATGCCTACATTTGGGTGAACTGAAGTTTGGCTTTTGACGCCGCATTTTACTGATTGTTGCTGCGGCCAGAAAGATTTTTAATTAAAATGAGTAGAAATTACCCCAAACAATGCGAGGAGGCAACTAATAATTTATGCGAATGCCGCAAATGTTTCTTTTTCGCTTGTTATGGAATGATTCCCGCTCCACCGTGCCGCAAATCTATTGTCGAATGGCAAAATCAGGCAACACGATTCGCAAATGAAGCAGCCCGCCCATCGCCACCCACCCACCTTTCTGTGCATGTTGCAAAACAATTAAATTGAATCAACTGAACATGCAACGCCAACACTGACAATTGCAGGAACAACAATAGCAATGGCAGGGGCAACAACAAAGGGCCACTCTGGCAACAACAAATCGGTAAACTATTTGCAGCGTTTTGTGTACCTTTTTAATGAATTTATCGTGTAAATTTGCACTAACTTGTCACGTTTGCGTTTTGTGTGTCTTCCAACGGCGGACGCCCCTGCAATGTTTCGCTAAATCGACAATGGCACAGCGAAATGCCCTGCACGCCCACCCACATGGCATTAAATTTATAATTAAATTTATAATTGTCTGGGGCTTCGAGTTAAGCATACGCCGTGTGAGCAAAGATGCAAAGGCAGGACGGAAATGTTTAACAACTCCGGTCGCAGATGTCCCCAACAACTACATACAAATATTAACAAAAATAGGAAGTGTAAGTATTTCATGTTTGACTTTATTAAAGCTGCAATGGAAACAACATGAGGCCCGAGTGGAAAAAGTCGGGCAAAAACACTGAGGATTAACGAAGAATTGAATATTTTAAATGTTAAAATAATGAATCCCTTTTCTTCTCAAGGTTTCCCCTTTTGAATTTAATTATATACTGCAAAAAACCCTACTTTAATAATATAATATTTAATATAAAGTATTTTTCAGAGCTTCCATCATTTAATTTCCATAATATCCGCTCCAGGAATTTAACTTGGATCCGCTTCGAAGGCCTTATCCGCTGTGGCTTCATGGACATCAAACTTTTGTGCCATTGTTTATAGGTTTGTTAATGGCCATATTTTCGACTTATTTAATCTGCGTTCCATTCAAGCAGATAAAACAACGCGAGCAGGCGTATTTATCCCGTTTAAATTTAAAGTGCAGCCCAGTGCATCTCGGAAAGCGCTTTATTTGGCCTGTCCGATCGAATGAAACGGATTTAATTTTAATTTTCCGGAATTAAGCACAGGATGTCTAGAAGAGCGTGAGCCTTAATGCGGCCACAGGACAATAAGTAATTGCATGGGAATGCCTACTGCAAGGACTCCAGTGTTAATGTATTTAAATTCGGGCGATGGCGTGAAAACGTCAGAGTTTCCAGGTGGAAAGCCACGCTTCTCCCCCGGCTTTTGTGTGTGTGCACTTTTCATTAAGAAGCTGTCATATTTGTCCTTGTAAATATGGCCAGGACATCTGTGGCGCATTTAAAGCAAAAACACCAGAGTTTAACCCACCAGCGGGCATGGGGACTCTCTTTTTTCGCATCTAAAAATGCTCAAAATCCTGGCCATTGCGAAATTCTTGCCGATGGCAGTAATTTCAGATTTTAATTAAATTCTTCTCGTGTTTGGCTTGCCACGGAAACATATATACATACGTATAGACCCGAACAGCCAGGAGCAGGATGACGAGGCATCATCGCGTCGCCTGATTCTGCTGCCATAGCTCCTGAGCTCCTGAGTTCCTGCCGCCGCTCCTCTTCTTGCTCCTCTCTCGCTTGCAGCCAACAAACAATCCGGATCCACGGATCTACGATGCCACGCCCCCATTCCGGGCACCTGGTGGCAATCCTATGTAGCCGCAACTATGGCCGCCCGTCCCCCCACAGGATGTTTCTCTATGGATGTCACAATATTTGTAAAGCCTTGACGCAAAGTTAAATACCGTCGAAAGGCAGCCAACTGCAGGTGGTTCGCACTCGCACCTCATTTCCCGGGACTTCTGCAGGCACTTGGGTTAGTTAAAAGGAGGAGATTAGAGCGAATAGTACTTAGCAGGTCTTCCAAGTCTTGGATTATTTTCACGGGTTATGTGGCACAACTATGCTGTTATTAAATTAAAATTTAAACTGAAATGAAAACAATAAAGTATTTATATGTTAATGTCATCTGACACTACGGTGCTGTTATTAAATTAAAGTTTAAACTTAAATGAAAACAATAAAGTATTTATATTTTAAGGAAAATCGACTGTCAAAATGGGACACTGATTTAAAAGCACATCATCTTAGGCAAGCAAATTTCTTCAATTTATGTAAGTATTTTCCAGGAAGCATTATACATATTCTATAAGTTGAGGAAAAAACCTTGAAATCATATAGACAATATATATAGTGTCATAAGATAAACCTGTTTATTCCTTCTGCTGATAAAGGTCCGTAATAGAACAGTCTGTAGTTCTAAATAATTTTAGTAAACTATATCATTTAAATTAAATTTTTTGTAAGAATTTAAGTTAAATATAATGGACTTTTTAAATTAAATATAATGGACTTGATGTTGATATATCATATCCTAGCTAAATACCTTGAGCTGATATAAATACGTAGGAAAGCCTTGTCTCAACTTATAGTCCCTACTAAAATATAGCCTCAAAATAGCACTAATAGTAATAATAAAACAAAAATTATTTTATTTCACAGCTAATAAACTTGGGGTTTCTCTTCTCAAACAAGTTGTGTTTAATTCATTTAATTGCTTTACCAAACACCACCTGAAAGGCTGCCATTTTGCAATGATTTTATTTCGCTGCCATTAGATGCCATTAGCCGCTGAAGCGGTCTGCATTGGCGGCCAGTGAATCGCAAAGGCTTTCAGACGTCGGCTTTCAGTGTTCGCCGTTTAGTTTTCAGCAGTTTGTGTCCGAGGCAGCTTTGATTGCCCCTCATTTGTTGCGGTGGCGCGACCCATGCCAATTGTATGCTCGCCGAGGCGTGCACATGGCACATGGAACATGGCAGCACTGCCATGGTGCATACGTACGGAGCACACATGCCACGCCCCTCAGCAGCCCCCAGAAGCCCCCAGAAGCCCCGTCGATCGACCAAAAACAATGTCCGATGTGCATTGTGAGTGCACACGCGGTTAGGCAAACATTTTGCAAGCTATTGAACCGTTGCCAGATTGTATTGACATTGCAACGGCACACAGCCCGAGCTGGAAGGAGCTGAGAGGCCGAGAAGCTGAGGAACTGGAACTATCCACTCCAGCCATCAGCATCTTGGGCGCTTTCCTTGAATTCCCCCCTCCTTTCCCCGGGCTTTTCCGGCCAGGAGTGTCGGCGACTGTCGCACAGGCAAATCCCTTTGAATTGCTGATTTCCCAGACTCAGCCATTTTATATTTACTGTAAGCCAACTTGCAGCTGCCATTGCCAACTCCTCCGAAACTCCGAGGCTGCTCAGCTCTGAAAGTCCCAACTCCTCTACTTGGCCTGCTGCGCTGCAGTGTCCATAAATCTCGGCCAAAGCGGATTGCGATTGCATTGATATGCGATGTTGTCTTATGCCGTCGTCACTCGGCTTCCACCGGTTTTGTTTATTGTTGTTAGCGGGTCTGCGGCAAATGGGCCAAGAACTCTAATCGCCATCGAAGTATCTAAGTGCTGGGCGAAAGGCATTAGCATTGCGGCACCAGTTTTCTTTTTCACTCGGCCCTTCCACTGAGCCCGGCTTTCGGTGGTTAATTTATGGCTTAGCCGACAGACGACGGCATTACTCAAATGGTTTATTACTATCCAATTAAATTGCAGTTTACTTCAAAGCCCTCTAAGAATCAAGAACTTTTTTCCTAGGAATAGCAGGTACAAAATTTAAATGGCAAAGATATCAGAGGTATTTAATATTTTAAATAGGCATAAACGTAATAGAAAGAATATTAATTCTATTAAATTTAAAAATTACATTTTTTTTGTATACTATTTATATTAAAATCTTTATTTAAAAACAGTAAACATTAAAAAAATTTTAAATTAAATGTTTACCATTTTTGGATCTACTACATAGCTTTCGTTAGCATACAACTTAAATGGTTCTGTAATTTTCTCTATGGAATGGAGCACTAAATTTTACAATGCATTAAAAAATAAAACTAAACATTATGACTCAGAAATATTTTGAAAAACTAAGAACTAAAATCAAACTAATAGAATTTAATCAGGGTCTGTTTAACAAGTTCCAATTAAGTACCTATATCTTGTTTTTAACAAAATGTTATTAGTATCTAAAGCTACTATTTAATATTTAAGGTAACAATTTGATATAATTTGAGCCGCTCCAAAAATGCTAGTTCAAGGGCAGAGCAGAAGCCCTTTGCAAAACACCTCTTAAATTCCACTTTACCATCGCAACTTTTTCAAAGTTTAGCCAAAATTACGCAGCTCCCTCACATTTCAGGTAAATTACCCAGACTCCTGGCCGGCAGAAATTTCAATAGAATTTATTAAAAATTTATGCACTTTACCGGCGCACTCGTAGTCGAATTCCCCAAGCCTGGGCACACATTGCCAAATTTCTAATTGAAAATTCTGGCAGGCCCATGGATATTATGGACAACTTTGCCTTTGTTGCTGCCGATGGTCATCGGGCATTAGCTATGGAATTCGGGCACGGGGAATTGAGGGGAAGCGGCACTGGATGATAAATTGCTACATAAATTATAATAAACGCACATGGGGAACTGGCCATGGTCAGGGGATTTTGGCCAATCGAGGTGGGTCCAACCGACCACATATAGTTTGGCTAAAAATTTACATGAAAAACTAATTCCAGCTGCAGCTGCTGTCGATGCCAATAGCGATTTGTGGCGTCAATGATGGAATGCCAAACAAATTGAGTTCACACTCCCCGGCCTGATCAGCATAATCATCGGAATTCATGAATCGGCGCCGCGATTATACAAACGCAATTGTTACACACAAAGTCAGGCATAATTTAGGTGACTTGGCACGGCATCCGGGGTTCCGATTCACCAGATGGGCACCTCGATCTACTTAGGTAGTGAGCAATGGGTGTAATTAAAGGCACGAAACTGAGCCTGGATCTTGGGCCACCCCAGAGAAATATGGCACTCCCCTACTGCAAATGCCAACAAATTGTATTAAATGCAAGTGCAGAACAAGAGCTACCCAAAAATGCCCACTCCTCTGTAGAAAGTGCGTGGCAAAGTATGCAACGAGTGCGATTTTATAGCCTCCCCGACATTTGTGTGATTTACGCGACGGGCAGGCAAAAATCCCAGCCCGAAATGAAATGAATAGATGCCGAGTGAATGCAAGACAAAGAATGGAACAAATGGTAAGATGGGGGTCTTTACTCGACCGAAGGGTTCTCTATTTTTAAAAAATGTTTCAATATTTAAAATGGGGTTTTAAATTAAGTCTAAAACTTCTTTAAAGCCTTTGAAATGTTTTTTTATTCAATTCTCAATATTATCTTAAATTTACCAATTCTAAAAATAATTATCAATTAATTAAGAAGGTAGTAATACTAACATAAATACGATGATTCACAAAAAATGTATTTTAAATAAGCAATGAGTATTATTACTAATACCCAATTAATATTATTTCATTTAAATAAAAGTTATTTTTCTATTGCGAAGTTTAAGATAAATAAATAAAATCAGTTAAACAAATCCTTAGGTAAATGTTTATTAATACAGTTCCTTTATTTTCAATACGTTTTCTCCCCTCCGATTATTAAAATCCTTAATTTCCGCAGGGTACCTCCCCTAATTTCCTCCTCAAACAAATAAAATGAAGGCACTTCCGATCTGCTTGTCCAGTCGAATATGCTCTGCTGGCAAACAGCCTCAGATGTTTGAACAAACCCCACAAAAAACGTGTGTATTTGTATTTGTGCTCGGGTGTAAGTATGTGTGGTTCTGTTTACATACATGGGAGAGCGGCCACAAACATGCGTGTGTTTGTGTGTGCAACAGACTTCACACCTCACCGACTGCGCGGGGAGGGGTATGCGGCGGGGAGGGGTATCTAAAGGGGAAAAACAAACGCTGTCGGCAATGAAATGCAATGCGCAAAATGCATTTTCCGCGACTACACAATTGAAGTAATAAATCACAATGGGCGCAGGGAAAGTGGGGGGTTCCCATTTTTGGGGATACGCCTCTGAAAAAAGTGGAAAAATTGGTGTAAGGTATGTGCACCAACTGCACATAATACACAAACAGAAAATCCGTCAATCTGTGTATCTAAGTAAAAAAATATCTATCTAAATAATAATAAATATTATACAAATTTCTCGAAAGTTTTTAAATATAAAAACTACAAATCTCCCCTTCAAGGTAATCCCCTTCCCAATGAAACATACAAATGCCAACGTTCTTTCCGATCCTAGAAGAGTGCCAAATAGTCCCTTTCTGGTAAAGCCATCAGCAACGCCTTCAATTTATCTCCTCTGCCCCCACTCATCCCAAGTAATATATAAGCCATTTTTTTCTCTCTGTAGGTACGCCTGCATATGAATATAGATATACGCGCATTGCACATATAAGAATTAAGTGCAATCATGTGGAAATACCCGGGAAATGCATACAAGCCGGAGGCGGTGATGGAGACGAGCCGGGAAATGGGAACGGGAACTGCAGCTGGAACTGGAGCTGAAATTGGAGCGGCGACAGCGACGGAGACCGCCTATTAAATTGTGCACTCATTAATCATAGGCACCGGCCCACTTTGTTGTTACTTATTTTTGCATCAAGGCGGCAGAAATTGAAAGAGATGAAAAAATAAATGCAAATTTATGCACTTTTCATGGGCAGCAGAGGCAGCAAAAAGCTGTACATAAATTTGTCGAGCCGGGTGAATTTAATACACTTCATAAAGTGTTTTTCGGCAAATCATCTGTCCCCGTTTTTTCCTTGGCAGCCTATTTCAGTGCCATATTGCGCATACGCCGCGGCGCACATACTGCAAATGACTCAATAAAAAGTTCAGAGGAGCATTTCAATGGAAATGAATACGACGTTTGGGAGTAAATTGGTCAGCGCTGCGACTGCAAAGAATTCCTGAAATTAATTTAAATAAATTGTTGGGACACAAACAAAAAGCGCGCATTGTAAATAAAAGTATGTAGAAGTTGAATTCAATTCAAGTGTGAAATATACGCGGCCTGTTTGGATTCCCGCCGTGTGTGATCGGGCATGAATGTGAATGACTCTTTGGTATTTGATTGGGGCTGGCTGCCTTTTATTTGCAGAATTAAATTTTAATGCAGATAAAAATGAAATGCAGTCGGAGGCAATTTAATTCAATTATGCAGCGTAAATATAATACTATTTTGGTGATATATAAAATGTAAGCCGGGGAGTAGGCAGCAAAGGAGATAGTTACAGACTCTGTAATGATAGTAAACTATAATAATAAGACAGCACAAAAATTCTAGTCACTTCTGCCTCGGCCTGGAGAATGCTGGAAAACGCTGCCCGTTTAGTGGCATTCGAGTAGCTCTCGAGCAAATTGCCATTGTCCCACTTAGATTGCGCAAATGGAAAACAAAAACACGACGAGGCGGCACTGCCATGCTTAATTAAAAACATTACAGCGCCTGACCTCCAGGCGGGGGCTTTCGAGGGGGGGGCGGAGAAAGTTGGGCGGATGGGCGGACAGTCCGGAGGCAGGAGCACGGACCATTAGCAGCGGCAGCAACAAGTGCAGAGCAACAACTTATGCATAATAGGTCGGGCCAAGCGCCCTCTATGTCGTTTCCGCTCAAAGGCAAACGGTTGCAGTGCGGCTTTCTCCTCCCCTTTCACGCACTTTCTCCCGTTCTCTCCTCCCTCTCTCTCAGTCGCTTTCTCCACTAACTATCCCTTTCTGTGCCATTTCATTCGGTTTGCAAAGCTGCATTGTAATCAGGCATAACTACACAGGGAAAAGTGTATCTGGATGAATTAGATAAGCTTTGTAAATTAAAACACAATTTTGAAATAGTTAGAAAAATAAATAAATAAAATATGGAAATCTTAAACAATGATTATTAGTAGTCCCTTTTATTTTAATGCCTTGTAAGACTAATTTGGTTTTAATATAACTAATGTTATACATATTGTTTTACGTTCCGCACAATAACTAATAGCAACTCTTTATTGTCCTTTCACGTTCAACTAAACAAGTAGTAGTATTTCTTTAAAAACAAATATCATATAAAAAGATTATTTTAGGATTATTTTTCATTAGTAATTATACTTTCTATTGCAAGATTAATTTGCTTTATATATAATTTATATTAAACTATTATGATCTTTTTAACTGTTAGCAAAATGTTTTTTAACGTAATAGAAATTTAAGCAAAGAGGTTTGTTAAATTTTTGTTTTAAATGTAGAACAAGAAATAAAGTAGAGGCAAGCTGACAGGCGACTCCCCGGCAAACAACATAATTAAAAAGGCGTCCTCCGACAGGGCCACGCCTCCATTTGCTGCAATTGCGGCAACAACATCTAGAGGCGTCTCCCTCCCCCTTTCCCGCCTGCCCTCGCCCGTCTGGCTGCGCCATTCTAATTAATATTTTAAGGCTTGCCAACAGGCAACAGTTACACATTTTCAGGATTGCAGCTGCTGAATAATTGAATTCGGTGACGAGGTCAGAGACACTCGACGCGCCCAGTCGTCCTGTCAACACATTGGCCAACTGGCGCGGCGACTTTGCACCGCCTGTCTGATGGAATTAAAGTTGATTTTGCAAATTACCCTCCAGTTCGAGCGGGCCTTTGTTTAAAATGCTAAAATGCTGAGGCTGCCAGCTGGAAATGCACAGTCTGCTGGAGTCACTAACTGCAGGAGGCCAAAGTGCAATGCATGAAGAAGATCCTGCCAAGAACTTTCAGTCGCGGCTTAAGTCCGTCGCTCACACACATAGAAACCCATGAGATACTCGTGTATCTGAGAGTTTCAGGAACACAGAAAATGTATACGATGGACCACCACAAAATGGCTACCAAGCTGTCCGCCAGTTTCAAATGTGCCGGGCTCATTTTTAGTAGATTTATGCCACTCCGCCTGCCCGAAAAACTTGGTCTGAGGTAATTTAAGGAGGACTACACAAAACTACGCTTTTTGGGCCAAAAACTTTCGCATGCGTTATGCATATCAGTTTCAAGCAGATTGTTTTTTTATTAAAATATAGCACGTCTATATAAGCTAGCTGTGCACAGTTCTAATCCTTCCCAAGCAAATAGTTGGCGCCCACATTGGCTCCTCTAATTACTTTTGTTTTTTAATAATCAAAATCAAAAGCCCGGCCCATACAGCAGCACTCACCACTCACTGCGTGTGCGTATTGTGTCCCAAATAAACTCGCCAAACTGGCGAAATTATAAACTTTTTATTATTAATTTAGCGCTGCCAAACTAATAAAGTATGCCAGTTCAGTGAAAAAGGAAGGGTTGAAGGGTCGAAATGGCGGTGACCTGCTGAGCCCGTTTGCGGTTGGCTCTTTCACAAATTATATGGAATAATTCTACCCAACTCAGCACTCGGCTGTGTTTGTGTTGGCAAAACAAAAATTCTGGTCCGCAACATTTCCATGGGGGGCACAGCGATGATTGTTTTGATATGGGCAAAAGTTAATGAGTATATCAGGAGATAAGAAGTTCTGGGAGCGTTGATTGCCGGGAAATTTATGGGGATAAAGTATGCAAATATGAAGCGGGTTTATTAGTAGAGGGACTAGTGTTGGTATTAAATGGTTTCAAATAGGATGTATGTATGATACATTTGATGATGCTATGTATGATACATATGATAAAGTGGAAAAGTTTTTTATACCGTTTTCATTTTATATTTAATACTATAGTATGCAAGTTAACAAGAATAAAAATAGCAAGTTATTGTACATATCAATAAACAACTTAGTACCCACTTTTCCGAAATTTCTCTATAAACAACTTGTGCAAATTGGCCAAAAACAAGTTCTTCTTACTCTCAGGCATGTCAGGTCTGAGCATTTAAAATGCCAAAATGTCAACTGCAGTTAGCATTTTAAATTTCAGCAGGGGCCGTCGGCCAGAAGGTGAAAGCGGGTGTTTATATAAGCATGTAGGGCTGCTTGGAGAGTGTGCATGCAAATCTAGGTCATGCTGTTATTTCCGGCTTTTGTGGCTAACTGAATACACAGGCAGCAATACAACTCCGGCGATCGCCTTGTGCTGCTTTGGCCAATTTGTGTTGCTGGGAGTAACTCGCATTTCACCTGCTCAGATATCCCAGTTTCAGTTCCCCCGCCGCAGTCAGGGCTAGGGAAGTCAAAATGAGTGGGTAAACACATTTGCATGTTGTTATTTGGTTGTTTTTGCCGTAGACATCGTTGCTCGTGTCGTTTGAAGTTCGAAAATTGTTTTGCAATGAAATTAGAATCTAATTTTAATGGTCGTACTTCAGGAGAGCAGTCAAAGCCCCAATTAGGCCACATTCTCACCACTTTTCTCCCCCCAAAGTCTTCGATTTGCCTGCTAATATTTGCTGGATAAGTGCTGAGAGGGTTTCTGGGGTCAGTTTGGGCGCCAAAATTAGTAATAATTAGTTGGGCCAGGGGCTGAGACAAGTTGATTTGCTGGCCAACTGTCGCTGTCACTCCGTTTGGCCAGGGACACGTTAAATCACTCCGCAGGCGATGACACGTGCAAAACGTCTTGTTGGCCAGGAGAAATAACCGCAGACAGGTCAGAGACAAGTTAATAATGCGGCTAAGACCGACTGGCTAGTCCGAATCCCCGGAGCCTTTTAGAGATTGCCCAAAAGCAGGTGGTTAAGTTATTTTACTCACAGGACTCAGACTCAACGCAGTGCGAAAATTCCGAAATTCATGCTCATGCAAGCTAATCAATAAATTCTTAGTGAACTTATTTTTACATTCCTGTATTTAAAAATAAAGTCAGTTTATTATGCCACTGTTATGCATCTAGAATAATTTGATATATTTAAATACACATTTTGGCTATATAGTTTTAATATACTTTTGACAGACAGGAAAGTTTTAAGCTATTTAGTGCCCAGAATGTTTTTTGTTGCTACAAAGCAGTCGTCAAAGTTCAACTACAAAAACGAACGCCAAAAACACTAAACAGCATCTGTAAAATGGGGGAAAATAAAAACAAGACGGCTAGCAAGAGCGACAAGCGCTCTTCACAATGTTTCACAACACACCCACACAGATACTCACACACACAGCGGCAGGAGAGCACTTTGGCAGCTGCTTACATGTGACACTGCAACCCAGATAAGTAGGCAACGAAAACGAAAACAGCTCCGCTGCCGCCGCGCGTCTGTGTGAGTGTGTATCTGTGAGCTGTGGTGTCACAACATACTCGAAAATGTCATTTGGTCATAGTTTTTGCTGCTGTCACTGCTGGCGGTTGACAACAACAAGCCGTTAACGCTGCAAACGCTAATTATGGAAATTAAAAACTTGGCGAATATGTAAAAATGTGCACTTTTAATTAAATAGAAAGGAGAAGGCACGAAGGGCGGGGTGAAAATAGAGGACAAGCATTCGCGTGGCCGCTATGCAAACAAAAGTTGCACCAAATGCCGCCGCTTCAGCCACGTGTGAGCACTGCGAAAATTCCTTCGCCATGCGGTACTCATTTGCCTAAAAAGACCAAAAAATGAAACAAGAAAAATGGGTTGGAAATACTCTTTATAAGAAGGTTATAGAAAAGTTTGTTAAGCAGAAAACCATGGTTAATTTAAGATTTAAAAGTTTTTTAAAAATAATTCTTCAAAGTCGTTTACCTAAATTTTTGCGTATTCGATGAAGCCTTAAAAATAGTTCAGGGCATTGAGAAACCAGATCCGAAAAACTGAAAAAAATTAGAATACCCACGACTGACGACCGAAAATAAAACAAACTTACCACACGTTGGTGAGCCTGGTCTGTGTCTGTGTGCTCCTCAATTTG